>NC_084927.1:14810000-15457000 GCF_958298935.1 Phragmites australis
TAAAATTGCTATTTCCAATGATAATTCTATCACAAATGTTTTGTTAGTTAAATCTCTTAGTTACAATTTATTATTTTGTGTCACAATTATGTGAGATTGGTTATAATTACCTTTTTACTAATGAGGGTCTGACCGTCTCCAGAAGGGAGGACTCCTCAATAGCTTTCACCAGCAAGTTGAAGGGTAAGCTTTATCTCGTTGATTTTTCAACGAATGAAGTGAAGCATAAAACTTGCTTGATGGCTAAGTCTAGTATGGGTTGGCTATGATATCGCCGACTAGCTCATGTTGGCATGAGAAATTTGTCCAAACTTCTAAAGGAAGAGCACATCCTAGGATTAACAAATGTATCTTTTGAGAAAGATAGAATTGAAGCAAATTGGAGCACCTCACCCCGCCAAAATGTGATGACGACCACAAGGCCATTGGAGCTTCTTCATATGGATTTATTCGGTCCAATCGCCTACATAAGCATTGGCAGTAACAAATATGGCTTTGTAATTGTTGATGATTATTCTCATTTCACTTGGGTATTCTTTCTCTATGATAAGAGTGAAACTCAAGCCATATTCAAAAAATTTATGAAAAGAGCTCAAAATGAATTTGAAGTAAAGATCAAGAGAGTGAGAAGCGACAATGGAAGTGAATTCAAGAACACTTAAGTTGAAGATTTTCTTGATGAAGAAGGGATCAAGCATGAGTTCTCGGCACCCTACTCCCCTCAACAAAATAGGGTTGTCGAGAGCAAGAATAGAACTCTTATAGAGTCGGTAAGGACAATGCTTGATTAATACAAGGTGTCGGATCAATTTTGGGTGGAGGCAATCAACACCGCATACCATGCTATCAACCGGTTATATCTCCACAAGATCTTGAAGAAGACCGCTTATGAGCTCCTAACTGGTAACAAACCAAATATTTCATACTTTAAAGTCTTTGGTAGCAAATACTTTATTTTGAATAAGAAAGCAAAGAGTTCTAAATTTGCTCCTAAAGTAGATGAAAGTTTTATGCTTAGTTATGGATCAAATGCCTATGCCTATCGTGTTTTCAGCAAAATATCTGGTTGTGTTGAAATTGCACGGGACGTAACATTTGATGAATCTAACGGCTCCCAAGTGGAGCAAGTTGATCCTAATATTTTAGGTGGTGATGAAATTCCAAACGAAGCAATCAAGAAGATGGCAATTGGTGAAATCAAGCCTCAAGAATACCAAGAGCAAAAAGTGGCTCAAAATGATCAAATTCAACCATCTCCATCAACTCTAGCGGAGCCATCAACATCAATTCAAGATCAAGGTGAAAATCAACTTCAAGACCAAGATCAAGCTCATGATGACTCCAATAAATTCTTAGATGATGATGAAGTGGAAGACATTCAACCCCAATCCCAAGTGTCATACCCACGTGTTCATCAAAGCATCCAAAGAAATCACCCAGTGGACAACATACTTGGTGATATACAAAAGGGGGGTAACTACTCGTTCTAGAATTGCAAATTTTTGTGAATATTACTCTTTTGTTTCCTCTTTGGAACCTTTGAAGGTAGAAGATTCTCTTGGAGATCCGGATTGGGTGATGGACATGCAAGAAGAGTTGAATAATTTCAAAAGAAATAAAGTTTGGACGTTGGTGGAAAGACCAAATCAAAACGTAATTGGCACCAAATGAGTCTTCCGCAAAAAATAAGATGAGAACTGGATCGTGACAAGAAACAAAGTAAGGTTGGTTGCTCAAGGCTTCACACAAATAGAAGGTTTGGATTTTGGTGAGACTTATGCTCCTGTAGCTAGGCTTAAATCAATTCGTATATTATTAGCCTACGCTACTCACTATGATTTCAAGCTATATCAAATGGATGTGAAGAGCACTTTCTTAAATGGACCAATCTCCGAATTGGTATATGTGGAGCAACCACCCGGATTTGAAGATCCTAAGTATCCTTCTCATGTCTATAAACTCTATAAGGCACTCTATGGGTTTAAACAAGCACCTAGAGCATGGTATGAATATCTTAGGGATTTTCTTGTTAAAAAGGGCTTTGAAATAGGCAAAGCCGATTCTACTCTCTTTACTAAAAATATTGATAATGATTTATTTGTTTGCCAAATATATGTTGATGACATTATATTTGGTTCTACTAATCAACTCTTTTGTGAATAAATTAGTAGGATCATAACAAACAGGTTTGAGATGTCTATGATGGGAGATTTGAAGTTCTTTCTTGAATTTCAAATCAAACAACTCAAAGAAGAGACTTTCATTTGTCAAACCAAATATATCAAGGATATGCTCAAGAAATTTGATATGGAGAATGCCAAACCCATCAAGACACCCATGCAAGCAAATGGTCATCTCGATCTCAATGAAGATGGCAAGGGCGTAGATCAAAAGGTATATCGCTCCATGATTGGTTCTTTACTTTACCTTTGTGCATCTAGGCCCTATATTATGCTTAGTGTGTGCATGTGTGCAATATTTCAAACCGCTCCAAAAGAGTGTCATTTAGTGGCTGTTAAGAGAATTCTTAGATATTTGGTTCATACACCTTACCTTAGCTTATGATATCCTAAAGGATCATCCTTCGACCTTATCGGCTATTCGGATTCTAATTATGCCAGTTGCAAAGTGGATAGGAAGTGCACCTCGGGGACTTGCCAATTCTTGGGTAGGTCCTTAGTGTCTTGGCCATCAAAGAAACAACATTCTGTAGCCCTATCCACCGCCGAAGCCAAGTATGTTGCCACGGGAGCTTGTTGTGCTCAACTCCTATGGATGAGGCAAACCTTGAGAGATTATGGCTACAATATGACCACAGTCCCACTCTTGTGTGACAACGAGAGTGCTATCAGAATAGCCAACAATCCCGTGCAACACTCAAGAACCAAACACATAGATATTAGGCACCATTTCTTGAGAGACCACTCAACCAAAGGGGATATCGATATTCGTCATATGAGAACCGAAAAACAACTAGCTAATATCCTCACAAAGCCACTAGACGACAAAGGTTTTACGAGTTGAGAAGTGAGTTAAATATCCTAGATTCTCGCAACGTGGTTTGAACTGTTGTACACATTTGATTGTTGTAGTTTTATAGCTTTGATAGCTAGAAGTTTGCAAAAATGCATTTTTTGTGCTATTTTAAAAAATATTTGATTCTTTGATCTTACGATCATAATTTGCTACTTGTGATCATAGTTACATCACAAGTGGCAAAAATGTCTTATATGTCCAACAATCCATCTCCCGAAACTTCCCATCGAATCTCAGCTCAAACTTCCAATTCTGTCAAAGTTCCAGGTACCGGAATGTCCGGACCAGGCCAGAGTATCCGGCACCTGGTACTATTTCTGAGTATGCTAAGTTCTGTCAAGTTGACAGAACCCAGACTCTCCGGGCTAGGCCGGAGTATCCGGGATCTGTCATCACCGGAGTCTCTGGACCAGACCGGAGTCTCCGGGTCTCCCAGGTCTTTAACTTTCCCCTACCCGAGCAGTTACCTTCTTTCTACCACACATTCATCCTTTCAACCCTTCTCTGCACAAAGAACTCCCTCCGGCGATTTCTAAGTTTGGCCAAGGATTTTTTGGTGTTCTTCATCGATTCACCACCAACCTAAGGCTGGAATCTCCGGACCTTATTGTGGATCAACTCTCCGTGGTTCTTTTGCCCTAAAAAGGTAAATTCTTGAAGAATCACTAGATCTCTCAATGCTTTCATCTAGAGTCGATTCCCTTTGGTCAATATGCACCTTATCCTTCCTAGAACTCATGTCTCTAAGGGTTTTGCAATGTCTCGGCTAAATCCCTCAAACCCTAAAATTTTGTCTCGGAGTCGGGCTACCCGGAGTATCCGGGGTAGGCCAGATACTCCGACCCTGTCCAATTTTTCCAGCAGCCCTATAATCATCTATGCTAATCCTCGTGCAATCTTCTCTCAATCTCAAAGCATGTTTCTCTTGTGAATCTCAGGAGTTTTAATATGGGAGGAGATAGATATGTACAAGGTCATGCTTTTGAAAGAAAGAAAAAGCAAAAGAGCGATCATCAAGCTCAAGGTCAAAATGCTCTGCCGCAACCAGAGGATAGTGGCAGTGGACATGGAAGTGGTGAGCGTGTTCGCAAGGTTGTGAAGAAGGTCAAGTCACCCGAAGCAACTGGGTGTGGCATTCGGCTTGATGAGGGGATAGTTGATGAAGGGCTACCAAGTGCAAATGTGGCTCAAGGGAGAACTAAGAATCAAGTAGTGAGAGCAAGGGGATCAGGAAGAGGAAAGAGAGCAGCCCCAGTTACAGTAGGTAGAGGAACCCTGCCAACAAGAGAAGAGAGAGGCAAGGGTATAGCTATGGGCATTAGTTCAGGCACTCCCGAGGATGATATTGAGGAAGGACAAGAGGAAGAGCAAGAAGAAAATGTGGTGATAGGCCCTTTGAAGCTTCATAAGTCTATTAAGAAAACCACAGCTTTTGAGATGCCAAAGCAATCAGTCAACTATATGAAGAATGCTTCGAAGGTGAATTCTAAGAGACATGTCAACCCATATGAATATGAGAAGAATGTGACAGATAATCATTTATGAAATGACTTCCAAACGGACTTTTATGAGACAGTAATTCTTACAAAGAAGAAGCCAATCACTCATATGCAATGGATTGACTGGGACTACATGGCTCAAAAGGATGATCCAATCTTTAATGAAGTGATCGCAGCTTGTGAGCATAAGAAGGTGAAAAACATTATGGCTCTCAAGTATGATTGGAGTGAAGAGGTGGTGACTCAGTTTATGCCACTGTTTGGTATGATTGTGCGGAGAATCCATCTATGTATTGGATGACAGAGGGAGAGAAGTACAAAGTGAGCTATCGAGCTTTTGCTCATCACTTCAAGTTTGATGCTCGTGACACTCAGAAGGATCAAATTCATAATGAGTATCAACTCTCTTTGGAAGAATTGGCCTTTATGTATATGAACCATGGAAAGGTGGAACTTGGCAAGCTTACAGGGATGAGGCCATTTTACAAGTGTTCGAACTCTTTTTTTCGCCTTACTTTGGCACCCAAGAGTGGAGATGCCACTTCGGTGCAAAGCATTTCAAGAAACCTTCTTGCAACAATGTCAAATGATCATGCACCGTTTAGTGTTGCTAATTTTCTTTGGGAAGAAATCCTTTTCACATCTAAATCTCCCATCAAGAGTTGTGGATATGCTCCCTACATCATGTTCCTGATTGAGAGGGTGACCAAGAAAAATTTTGTTAAAGAGATCAAGCATGAGCCTTATCGGATGAGGCCGTTGAGCATTAAGGCTCCTTCTCCTTCACCTTCTCCACCTCATGTTGCCCTAAGTGTTAGAAAGACGGCTTCAAGGCGTGCTCCCTCACGTGGATCTTCTTTCATCAAAAGCGTTGTCAAGGCTATCTTCAACGTTTGCACTCACAATGCAACAAAAATCAAAGAGAAAAATGCAAGGTTAAAGAAGATGGAGAAGAGGCAAAAGGCTATGTATGCATCTATGAATCTTGAGCCGCCTTGTTCTCCAATTGCTTCTGAAGAAGAAGAGAGTGCGTAAGTTGAGTTTGAGAACCCTTGGGTATGGTATGATGAAGCCCAAGCTGCTGTGGAGAGAGTTCACAAGCCCAACAAGTTGATGATTCATCTGAAGAGGAAGAGGTCTATGGAGTGAGTTCCTCCAATGATGATGATGATGATGGCAACGGGGACGACGACGCTCCTCCTTGTTAACTAGGTCTGGGTCCTTTACATAGGATACTTGTGCAACATCCTTGGCAAGCATGAATGGTTGTTCTCTGTATCCGACGAGTTCGAGGTCCACGGTAGTCATATCGTACTTGTCGACCTTGACTCCCAATAGGAGTCTGACCCATTGGCACCAAAACAGAGGGACCATCAACTCGCCATATTCAAGCTCTCAAATCTTCTCTATAAATCCATAGTAGGTCTCCCTATTACCAACACGGTCATAAACATCAATACGAACACCGCTATTTTGGTTAGTGCTCTTGTTGTCTTATGCTCTCATATAAAATGTATAGTCGTTAATCTCATATGCTTAGAATGTGTGAATCGTAGTTGATGTGCCATTAGCCAGCAATTCCAAAAGAGCAGTGTCGATATCTTTACCCATCATGTGTTGACGTAACCAATTACCGAAATTATCTCTGTGCTCTCTTGCGATCCAATTGTCTAACTTCGTTGGATTTGTGGAGTGTAGCATGCTCACGTGCATGTTGATATACGGGCCACTACAAGTGACTGTTGCAAAAGTACGAAGTGTGCTTGAGTGAATAAAACACGATCTTTGATATGAATTGAAGTATGACCTATCTTTCTTGCGTTGTTCAGCGTGCCATCACATCAACTCGGTATTCGCTCTGTTAGCAAACAATTGCTTCAAACAGGAGATTATAGGGAAATATAAAACCACCTTAACGGGGGTCTTTTCTCATTTCTCTTCACCCCCACACCATTGCTCTCGAAATCATCAACGTTGTGCTTGTACCATGGTGCATTGCAAATGCGACATGCTTCCGAGTCTGCATCATCGCCGCGAAACAACAAGTAGTCATTTTCACATGCATGTATTTTCTCTACTTCCAATCCCAACGGGCAGACAACCTGCTTAGCGTGGTACGTGTTTTCGGGCAACACGTTCCCCTTTGGAAGCAATTCCCTCAAGAATTCTAATAATTCATTGAAGCCCTTGTCGGCCCAACCATTGCTGGCCTTCATTTGCATCAGTGTCAGCACCACATGCAACTTGTAGCACTCATATTTACAATTCGGGAAAACTGGTGTTTTAGAGTCCTCTATCATGCGCTGATACTTTTGATTTTGTCCTTCAATGGTGAAGTCTCCCTCCCCATCACGCAACATTTGTTTTATGTCATCTTCATTGTTGCCAACAAAAGTATCCCCTCCATCATTCTCGACAAAAGTATCTTCAAATGCCGACATATCAAAGTCTTCATTAGTCGTCATATCATTGTCTATGTCTTCTTTGATTGTTGGTTGCCCTTCATACCCAATATCTTCAAGTTCACCATGCTCAGTCCAACGGGTATAGCCAGCCTTGAAACCCCTGCGGATCAAGTGTGCATGGATCTGCTCTATGTTTGAAAGTTGTTTCTTATTCTTACAATTGACACACGAATAACATATATAGTGATCGGCACGCTTCCTTCTTGGCTTCTTGTACGCCGCAGCAGCCCTCAAAAAAGCATCAATGCCAACAACAAACTCTGGCCCTCAATCCTTGTACATCCATAACCGGTCCATCTGCAAATCATTATAATTAAACAATACAACTTATAATCATTAAACATTTAAAAATCTAGAACAAATTCATTGAATTACCTCACATCTTGATTGGTCCCTATTTGAGGACTCATTTCCTTCCAGTACTTGGGTCGGGTCGAGGGACCTGCCTTCCAAAAGCTGCTGTGTCCGATTGTGACACGTGGGTGGATATGCCATCTGTAGCGAAAATGGCCCTATTAGACTAAGATTGTGATTTTGGTGATTAATGACAACATAGTCATTGGGACTAACATGTTTATCAAGAATATATGTTAGTATGTCCCATAGATGCAATACAAGAAGAAGCCATCGGAGCTGGAATAAAGTTTGGTTGAATTGGAAAAAATCTCAGGAGAAATGACTACACCAGATGGTCCACTACTCACCACTGTCAAAGGGGGATAGAGGCATGAAGACCTCACCGGATAGTCCGGTGATCGAGTATAGGCAACACCGGACAATACACCGGACAATGAACAGTGCAAAGATGAAAACAAAGCAGAAGACCCCACCGAATAGTCCGGTGATTGATTTGAACACACCGGAAGAAATCACCAGAGCATTGTTGATAAAGGAGAGAATGTAGTGACATCACCGGATGGTCCGGTGATGATGTGATAAGCACCGGAGAAGGCACCAGAGCAATTTACACAGACACGATGTTGGCTCCGAAGGCTAAGGTATACTCACCGGAAAGTCTCGTGATGAAGATAGAGTATACACTGGAGTTTTCAGTGTTCACAAAGGATTGAGTGGGGTTCCAACGGCTAGTTTATAAGATTGTACTCACCAGATGATCCGGTGTTAGTACTATTGTTCTCACCAGATCATCCGGCGTTAGCAACTTCTCAAAACCATTGGGTTAACTGCTAGTGCGCAAGTTTGAGGCTATAAATACCCCTCCACTCAGTCATTTGAGGGTGCTGGAGTCTTGAGAAGTTCATGTACACCTGAGAAGATATCCAAGCCACCAAAGTGCTTAAAGTGATCATCCAAGGCGATTAAGCACAAGATTAGTGAGTGATTAGTGCTTATAGGCCTAGAGAGTGTGTTGCTAGGTGATTGATGTCTAGAGAGTGGATCAAGGAGTGATCCAACAGTGTACCTCTTGGTACACTAGCACCTTGAAGTCTTGCTGACTCACCAGCAAGCTTGTTACCCTCCGACTTGTTGTGGAGCGGCAGTAAGGCGATTGCGCGAGGACGCAGAAACCCTTACCTTTGTGGCTCAAGCTCCGAAGTGATCACGGTGGTGAGAAACCGAAAAGCTAGTGGTGAGACCTTACTTTGGTGGCTTGGTAGCTCATCCGGGTGGAGGCCTTATCTTTGTGACTTGGTGGCTCAAAAGCTGTGACCGGGTGCCGACCGGGAGCATATCCTTTGTGGAGCTCTAACGTGGACTAGGGGTGGCATTCATATCATCTATAACAAGGGAAAAAATCCTTGTACCGAGTTTGCTCTCTCTACCTTATTTACGTTTCTGTATTTACTTACTTGCAATTTACCTTCGTAGATAGGTTGCAAGCTTTTTGATCGGTAGAGTAGACACACTAGATAAACGTAGAGCATATTTAGATAGAAATTAATATAGGTTTATCTTGTGTTATTTTTGGAGTCAAAATAGTTCTAAGTATCCTAATTCATCCCCCTCTTAGGACGTCACTGATCCCTATACCATCCCTACAACACAGTATTCTATTAAATGTGTTAAATTCACTAGGTTGATTAATGAATAGAGGAAATCCACTGGATTATTATTTAAATTCAAGACTTTAAAACTATACACAATCCACGTACTAGAAAATTGGAGCTAGATTTTAGGGACATTTGCAAATACCTCCCTGATTTTTTATTTTTTGCAAGGATGCCACTCGAATGGCAGTTCTAGTGGTATTTTTGCAATTTTTTTATTGGCAATAACAGTTCAAGTAGTGACAATTTTGCAGTTGTCCCCAGATTTTAATGTACGCACCCACATCTATTTACATGTGACTTTAATCTACTCCTTAAATCATCTACAATAATAAAATTGTGATCTTTCTTGAAATTATATCGATATTGGAGCTCTTACTCATTCCAAAATTCAACACCAAGGAACAACCACCTAAATTCAAATGTAGAGCAATCTAGCAACTAAATCCAACTAAAATGAAATGTAGATCATCTCTATACATCTAACAATGATAAAGTTGCAAATTTTTCTTAAATTAGATCTCAATTGGATCTCAAAATCCGTAACCATGGAACAAGCACCAATCATCAACCCTAGAGCAATCTACCAAGTAAATCTATCTAAAAATAAAACATAGATCATCACACTCACCTTAGAGCAGTTAACTCCTCCAAAACTTGAATCCTCCAACCGTAAGACGGCAAAAAAATGATGGCCAACGTTGTTTGCTTGGGCTCGCGATGGCTCTGTTCTGGTCGAGCTGGGGGAGAGGGTGGACTTTTATACTATAGCAAGTATCAGTGCTGGTTGGTATGTGGAATCGGCACTAATAGTGACTATTAGTGCCGGTTCTTAGCTCCTTAGTCGTTGTTCACGCGCGGGAGTTTAAGAATCGGACTGATACATCTTCAATAGCGGTACTATTGAACTGGCACTGATGGGGCGCTACATATGTGGTGTTTTATAGTAGTGGTTGCATCTTCTGATATAGCAGCTCTAATACTACCTGGTGGTCCTACACCACACTCACGCTTTAGGATTTCTTTAGATATTCAAGAGCACTCCATGTCTGCCATCAAGAAAAACACCAAGCTATGTGGGCTGATTGAACAAACATTACTAATTATATGGGATGAAGTGCTTATGAACCATAAACATTACTTTGAAGCTCTTACTATCACAGAAACTCCAATCGGTGACCGTCTATTAGTGTCGGTCTTGCTAGCACCAACAGTGATAAGTTATCACTGCCAGTTCATAACACGAAATGATAGTAATACATCGTTGTTGGCTCATGGCTAAAACCAGCAGGGATATACAATTTATCGTTCCAGTTGATGCCATGAGCTAGCAATGCAAAATAAGATACTAAGTTTGGAAGTTGCAAAATTTAGCTTAAGAAGGTAACTACAAAATAAGTTCATGATTGCACTGAGAAATATATGATTACACTAAGAAATAAGGTCCTAATTGATTACAAAATATATAAAGTCTCTTGATTACAAAAGAAATCGAGATTACACAAAAACCAACATCCGGGTTGTAAAAGATCACTAAGCCTATGCTATAGCCAGCCTACTCCTATGCTAGCTTAGGCTTCTTTGTCGACGGGCCATCGCCGTTTAATGACAATGGCAATTGTGGCTCCTCCTCCTCCTCGGTGCTAGCCTCCTCCTTCTCCTCCTCGGTGGAGGAGGAGTCCTTAGAGCCGGCCGGATCCTCCTTCTTCTCCTTGTCCTCCTCCTCCTCGGAGGACATGTCGTCGTTCGCGTCGGCCTCACCCTCCTCCAAGCTCGTCGCTGGGCAGCATTGGGGCATAGTGCCCTCCATGATGTGTTCCTAGTCCTCATTGCAGGACCAGGAGGACAAATCATAGGAGTAGAAGGAGAGGTCATCATCGGAGGAGGTCACCATTGCCTCGTCCTCCAAAGATGATGGTGGTGGCAACAGAGGAGAGGCTAGCGATGGTGGACGAGAAAGGATGGGTGATGACAATGGAGGAGGAGAGGCCATGAAGACAATGGTGTAGCTAGCTAGGAACTTTGAAAGGTGGAGGAGGACACAGACGGTTGGTGGATGGAATGAGGAGGCCGGGGAGGGTGAGTAGTTGTAGTAAACATTCGCAGAAAATAAAGCTACGGGCACCATGCGGGGCACATGGAGGACATGAAGGGGGCAGTGAATTTTTCATTGCCGGTTGTCAACTCCAACTGGCAATGATAGGAGGCTCAGTAATTCACACGTCTTTCTATCAATGTCGGTTGGGAACTACAACCTCTATTTAATTCATTTGCCTCTATTATTTTCTCTATCCCACAAGTGAGAATTTACTCTGACACAAGTGAGAGCATAGTACTTTGTTCTTCCTTGCTCTAATGACTTAGATCTCTGTTCTTCCTTACTTTGCTCGTGAGAGTTATTTTAAGAAACATGGTTTCCTTTCCATCATCTAATTTTTTGTTCTTCCTTACTTATATAGATCTTTAATTTGTTCTACATGTCTTAAGTCACTACTAGAGAAATGATTTGTACAGACGGTTCGGAAACCCCGTACATGACACTTTTCCGAACCATTTGTGGAAAACAATCTGTAAAAATTAGATTAGTACAGATGGTTTTTGAACCGAATGTACAAATGATTAGTACATTAGAGCAGCCTGTACAAATGATTAGTACATACGGTTTAGAACAGTCTGTACAAATAATTAGTACAGACGGTTCCAGTTTAGAACTATATATACTAAGATAAAAAAATAAAATTATGACCCATACATCGATTGCATTGATTTGCTCTCTGATTACATCAAATCCATAATACGTAGACGATATAAATTTGGTAAACCTATCATATGTTCATGAGAAATGGACAAGTATCTTCAAAAAGCACTACGAGCTGCAAAAAAATTTGATTCATCAAAAGGTCCCTTCTCTGAACCCTTCTCTATATATACTCGATTTCAAAAGATAACAATTCATTCTGCAGGTAATGAAATGCTCATGCGTTAGGCAAACAAAACAGTTCTTTGAAGCACAAAACTCAATGTGTGATTATAACACATGCATGGTACCTTTCTTGATCTAATCTTTCCCAGGCCTTTGTCCAACCTAGCCTCCAGCTGCTTAAGGTCCATGTGGCTCATGTTTGTGATAGGATCACCTATCAAGGCCTGAAACATCAATGGAGAGCTTAGTCACCAAACAAAAACCTTTTTGTTAAGTTGATTCGCCAAGATGTGCACAATAAGTCTTTTATAAATATTGAAGCTGTTGGAGTTCTACAAGTTGGTGATTAGCTGCCTCAGCTTAACAGATTCCTGCTCGTAGTGCTGCAGCTTAAAATCAGAAGACCTTATTAGGAAGTCTGATTCATCAAATATGACTGCAACATAGGCAAACAAATAACAGTAGTCAAGAAAAATTCTAATAACTCTGGATGAAGTATGCATGCTAGTTAAACATGAATGTAGTTGTGTGTTTGCCTCTTGGGCTTCAACAAATACGAGATTCCAATCCCCAAATACAGGCATCATTCTCAATCACACATAGAAACCAATACGGGATTCCAATCCCCAAATCCGACATCCTTCCAAGAGAATAATACAGATTGAATCGACAAAACAATGATTGAGAAAAGTAGAACCCTAGAGGTGTCGATAGAGGTGAGGGAGTTCACCTTCACGTTGAGGGACTCGCTAGAGTTGTACTTGTGCGGGTAGCTCCCTGGGAGGTAGAAGTCATGGGCGCCCGACGCGCAGAGAGCGCGGTCGCCACGACAACAACGGTGATGAAGAGGAGTGCGCTAAGGCAGACCATGGTTGGATCTGGATCGGGGGCTTCAACTTCTAGGTGGATCTGGGCGGCGATGGGCTCGGGGTGGTGACGGAGAGGAGGCCGGCGACGAGATCCTACTCCCTCCTGACGGTGATGCCGCTAGAGATGGGGAGGGAGGGGGCTGGATCTGATGTTGCCATGGTGTTGAACTCGACAGTGACGTTGGCGACAGAGCTGTTCCTGGTGCTGGCTACGGTGGAGGCGGAGGAGTTAAAGAGGCCCTGGTAGCCGCCGGTGGCGCCGAGCATGGCATGATCGTGGGAGACGAAGAAGGTGCTCTAGATCTAAAGGCTAGATTTGAGGGCCAAATCTGAGGGAGATGGAGATGGGGAGGGAGGAGGGCAGCTCTGAGTTCGCTCTGAGCAGTTTGGAGAAGGTTTCGGTGTCATGAGCACGTGGGGCGTCGCGTGAAATGCAGTGTGGGACGCTCAGTTGAGATTAGAACCGTCTGTACCAGCGTCACTGGTTAAATGCAGTGCGGGACGCTCCAGTTGAGATTGGATCCGTCTGTACTTTGGTATTTTTAGACGGTCTCATTTGGGAGCCGTCTATATTATTAGTACAGACGGTTCCTAAATGAGAACTGTCTGTACTAAAGCATCCCACGCAGTGGAAGCTGCTCTCGTTATTTTTTCAAACGGTTCTAGTTTGGAACCGTCTGTGATACCATTTGCACATAAGGCTCCGAGTAGATGTCTGTACAATGGCGTCCCACTAAATCATTTATGTAGTAGTGAGTTATAGTTTTTTGTATTATGTTTGTGTCATTTTTTGCAGATCAACTCTTCTGTGTCATTTTGATAGCACATTCTAGAAGGAGGGTTAAGGTCAGCCAGATTGTAGCTTGTTACCTAGATCTCGTTTTAGGCCCTCAGGAATAATTGCTCATCGTCTTGGAACACTAGTTTCATGCAACCAAAAGCTGGTGGGTAACCATTGTTGCTGCTATCTAGTTCGCTCTAGGACCCAACAACACCATCTGGATTGTCTTTGATCATCTCAACAACCAGCGCAACATTCTTTGCCTGAGACCAGAAGAGGCAGGATATCTGCATCATCATGTGTACACTTTTGATGAAGTTGATGCCTTCTTCTGTCAGGAGATCCATATGGGGCTACACGATGAGGCAGAGGATCATGTGTGCAGTTTTTACATCCAGAGGCTTGATGCTTAAACTATGTTATAATAAACTTATTATGTATTAATATTAAGTTACCTACATTCTAGTTACTTATATTCATAATTTTTAATATTAAGTTAACTTTATTCATAATTTTTAGATTGTTTTTTCTACATTCAAGTTACCAATTCACATTTTTTAGTTGTCTTTTATGTTGACAGTATCAGTGTCGGTTCTAGCTACTAACCGGCAATGATAGACTTTCAACGATGCCTTGATTACCACACCTTTGACAGATACTATCACTACTGGTTTTAGCTATAAACTAATAGTGATTGTCTATCATTGTCGGGTGGTTACTTGATTCGACAGTAATAGTGTTGCTACCCTATATAACTATCCTTCTCTGCCCATCTTTAACACTTTGCTTCTCTGCCTTTCTTCCATGACACCGCCACCACCACACCCTCCCTAACCTCCTTTGTCTCGAAGCCTTGGCTCCCTCCCCATGCTTCCGTGGGCCTCCACGAAACCAATGTCACCGTGCTCTCCCTGACCTCCTCTATCCTAAAGCCTCAGCTTCCGCCCCCACACTACAGTGGCCCTCCTTGGCACCACCGTCATTGTGCCCTCCTCGACCTCCTTTGTCTCGAAGCCTCAGCTTTTGCCCCATACTACTATGGACATCCACGACACTGATGGTGTCGCGGCCTCCCTGGCCTCATACGTCCCGAAGCCTTGGCTTCTATCTTACGCTGTTGTCGGCCTCCATAACACCAACGCCGCATGTCCTTCCTGGCCTCCTCCGTTCTGAAGCCTTGACTTCTGCCCTGTGCTGCTGTGGGCCTCCCCGACGCCAGCATACTCCTCCACAACGAGGTAATGTTAGTTGAATCTTAGAGGATTTTATGTGCATAGTAAATGATTTATGCCAATTTAGATGGTTTTAGGTCAATATAGATTAATTTTAGGTGTATTTTAGGATTTTAGATATTAGTTTTCTTTTATAGAAATTGAGTTGAATTTTAGTTATGTTAATCTTCTCAATGATGAAATAGCCTAATGATATGAGGCCACATATTAGAAAATTAATGATAATATTAGATAGCTAGATGCAGTTTGTCAATGATGACAACGTGTCGAATAAGTTTGAATATGTTGTTATATGGTATCAGGGTTTAAGTCGGGTATATTATCTAAACCCTACTACCTATAACATCATATTCAAATTTTGAGACACATAACAAAGGCACAAAAAATAATTTTTTTTGCCACTCCTTGGCATAATAGCTTGCTCTCATTTTTTACTAAAGTACACAATAGCTCGTATGGGATCCTGATTTTGTCGTTTTTATTTCTCATTGCACAAGTAATTAATTGAGCTCAACATTTTTGAAGAGGTAGATTATAGCATCCACTACACTACATAATATTTTTAGAATTTTTCATGACAATTTCGATAGTGTTTGAATTTTAAGAGCATTGAAACGCAATATTTTTTTGATTTCCAAGCATATCACATGTTGCAAGGGCGATATGTCCTTGTCACCTTTTCAATAGGAGATAAGAGTCTAGATTTACAATTTTTCAAAATGGACGTATATATTTACAATTTTTTAATTTAAAAAATAAAAAATAAAAAAGTTCGAAATTCTGAAGGGCATGGTATTTTACCTCTTAAGAAAAAATGTTTATTGCTCCTGCCCACCACATGCTATTCATATTTTTGTAGTTTATTTTTCTTTTGTGAGGAATATTTGCGGTTTAGTTAACTTACGGTTTGAAAGTCCCACTAAAGAACAGGCCCATACCAACAGGGAGTGCAGCCTGTGCGGCTGCAATGGCCCCCATTTCGGCACAGGTTACTTCCCTGTCCAACATAAATTAGTGAAGCTTCTGCATGCACGGGACGGTGTCAGGTCGCCATCTCCAGACTAGTTCAGACACTTGTCAAAATGATCGATCCATGCATCCCATTCCGATCCATGCAAGATGTGCATGGGCTGTTCATGACATGCAGCTTCCGATCAAGGGCATAGAGCAGAGCAGTTGGAACATGCCAGTCTTATGCTCCTTTTGCCACAATAGGGCCCATGTTAGAGGATCAGAGAGTGTCGATGCACTACCTCAAATGACCTAATCCTATTAAGCAAATTCAATCATGTAGATCTATCATCTATGAAATCAGTGATCCTACAAAACAAGTCTTCTTTAGATGCAACAAAATAAGTTTAGTGAACCATCGTGCAATCTGCTGGTATATTATTGTACCCAATATTACTCTGTTGCATAGATGCCGAAATAGAACAAAAGAAACAACCTTTCAGAGAATGCTCATGGCAATTCTCCCAATTTATTTATGTTGTGTGATAATCACCCAATAGTCCGAAAGGCTCATTTAGATTTCAAACTTAATCACATTTTCTTCTGCTGTCACCAACTTTGTTCAATCATTTTTTCTTCATTAATATCACACATAGAACAACGTATAAAAGTGATGATGGTTGTAAGTTTTTTTCTGGATTATTATGCCTCCAGACTGATAAAATACCAAATATATATGGAAGAAAATTCCTATCAAAAAATTTCTTATATATAGGGCTTAATTTTGAATTTCGCACTGGGCCTCCAATTTCTCAATTACAGCCCTGCTAGAGAATGATGCAAAACATATTTTTTACGGTTCAGCTCCTTAGTAGCGTCATTCATATTTTGTAGCAAAAAGTTGAGTAGAGCATAGTTTTTGTTCACGTTTCGTCGAGTTGCAGGCTGGCTAATGGGTAGAGTACTTGATAGCTAAGCTCTGCTGCATCACCAGCAGGGTTTGAAAATTAATCGGTTACCACAATTACCGAGCTTACCGGTCCGCACCGATTTCATAATGCGATCGGTTTTCGAATTTGAATTAAAAAATTCAAAAAATCACAAAAATCCTGAAAAAACTAGAGACAATTCTAAGACCTTATGTGAAAAAATTTCGAAAATAATACCATTTGCATCATATTCTATAGGGAGAAAATTTAAAAAAAAAAGAAAAAAATTGAAGCGTGCAACTCATTTATTAACTTATGTTAAGAAAAAGCTTAACATGCAAACACATATTTTTTTTATATAGAACGTATCTTAAAAGAATCTTTAAAATTAGTTTCACTTCATTTAGAGTTTTATTGATTTCTCCATGATTTTTACAAAGTTCATAAGCAGAAAGTGAACATGTTAAGAAACAACACTATAATTAATTTTTTGATGTCTACAATTATTTTTCCTACATAGAACATAGTATAAGTAAACTAATAAAAATAGTTTCACTAATTTTAGAGGTGTGATGGGTTAGTTATGAATCTGATCTAGTTGCAACATATTTACACAATCCTACATGCGAAGCGTCCAAGCATTTTCTTCTCACCGGATTGGTACATGCGAAGCGTCCAAGCATTTTCTTCTCACCGGATTGGCGCATGCGAAGGCTGACTGATCTCGATTGTCGGGCGAAGCCTCGATTCGCGTCCCGCGTCCTTCGGACCATGCGAAGACAAGACCAGGCCTTCGCCAGGAGGCGGCGAAGGCAGCTCGTCAAGAGGTCGGACGAAGAAGGCTTCGATATCCTTCGGTTGGACGACCAGTATGACAGTGGGCCCAGTTGTCCTGCACACGGTTGTAATTATGGGATCATGCTCATTTGTACCATATTACCCCTGGATATTCCGGGAATGTAGCAGGTTAGGGGGTAATATATGTAAACCGGGCCCGTGATCGTCGGGTACGGGCTATAAATAGATCCACAAACAATACGGCGGAATACGAAGCTGTACTCGTGGCACTTCGCAAGGCGAAGGCTTTGGGAGCTCGAAGAATACTTGTCAAAACAGACTCAAAAGTTGTAGCAAGCCAGATTGAAAAAACATTCTAGGCAAAGGAACCAGAGCTGATCAAGTACAGAGCAGCAGTGCGAAGAATGGAAAAATACTTCATCGGATTCACGGTGAAAAGTGTATCAAGGAATGATAACAGCGAAGCAGATGAGCTAGCAAAAGCGGCTTCGCAGAACATGCCCATGCCTCCAGATGTCTTCTATCAAAAACTAACTGAACCGGCCCTCGATGACGGTTCCAACAAAACACGCCTGGTCGCAACAATTGAGAGCGAAGACTGGTGTTTTCCGATAATGGCGTATCTGCGGGGCCAAAGGGATATCGAAGATCAGGTCGAAGAAAAGCGCATGGCTCAGAGGGTAAGAAATTATAAAGTTATAGACGAAGATCTGTACAAAGCAGGAATCTGCGCACCATTATTGCGATGCATATCTCAGAAAGAAGGCCAACAACTGTTAAGTGAAATTCACAGCGGGTTGTGCGACTCACATATCGAAACAAGGGCTTTGGTAGGAAAATCATACAGACAGGGCTTTTATTGGCCAACGGCTGTAAGTGATGCGGACCAGCTGGTAAGAAGTTGACAACAATGCCAATTCTGGGCAAAGGGATCAAACAGACCGACAACGAAGACACAACTTATTCCGCCGATCTGGCCATTGCGGCGATGGGGAATCGATATTGTCGGGCAGCTGCCGCCAGCCCCAGGAATTTTGCGCTATGCGGTGGTGGCGGTAGAGTACTTTTCAAAATGGGTAGAAGCAATGCCACTTGTGAGCATAACGTCAAAAAACATACAAAAATTCCTATGGTAGAATATTGTGTGCCGCTTCGGGGTTCCAAGCGAAGTAACCGTGGACAATGGTACTCAGTTCGATAGCGCGGGATTTAGAGATTTCTGTAATAGCCTGGGCATAAAATTAATGTTTGCATCAGTTTACCACCCACAATCTAATGGCGCAGTTGAGAGAGCAAATGGCATCATCTTCGCAGGGGTTGCGAAGCGTCTGCAAGGACTGCCAAAAGGAAAGTGGGTCGAAGAATTGCCCAAGGTACTATGGTCATTAAGAACAACGGTTGCAAGACCAACAGGATACACGCCATTTCGCCTACTGTTTGGCGAAGAGGCCATGACTCCAGAGGAATGCAAAACGAAATCATTCAGGGTCGGGAATGAACTAGAACAATGCGAGGAATTTTCATCGAAAGATGCCCTCGAAGAAGTAAGATCGCAAGCCGCAAAAAACCTGACCACTTACCAAAAAGAGACAAGAAAATGGAGAGATAGGAATGTATCCGAAAAGACCTTCGCACCCGGAGACTTGGTGTTGCGAAGATTTGGTACAGCAGCATCGTTTGGCAAACTTCAGAGTAAATGGGATGGCCCCTTCATAGTTAAAAGATCTCTGAGACCTAATTCTTATCATCTAGCCAATATGGAAGGTGAAGAGCTTCCACACACCTGGAATGCAGACAACATTCGCAAGTTCTACCCCTGAAGATCGGCAACTAGAGTCCGAGACTCCAATGTAATTTTTAATTTTCGTAGTAGTTCTTGTAATCGCATTGTAAGGGTACTGCACTCTTTTCCTCATAGGGGGACCCCTTCGCCAGGGGGTGAGGTTTTTAACGAGGCAGGAACCCATGTGAACAATGATAGTGCCCCCCAAAAAATATTGCTCGTCTTGAGTAGTAGTACTTTTCGTCGAAGTGCGCCAGACTAGGAGATTGGCGCACCAATCGACGACTAGAACGCGGTGCGAAGTGTAGGCAAGCAAGCATATACTTGCGACCTTCGCGGAATTATAAAAACCGCCAGGGGGCTAAGAGTGCCTGCCCCCGCACCGAAGGGAAAAACAAACCTTCGCAAAAATGAAGTATCGCCGAGCCAAAGAAAAGGCAACGAACTTCGCCGAAAGTCAGGGGCTAAGAGTGCCTGCCCCCACACCGAAGGGAAAAACAAACCTTCGCAAAAACGAAGTATCGCCGAGCCAAAGAAAAGGCAACGAACTTCGCCGAAAGTCAGGGGCTAAGAGTGCCTGCCCCCGCACCGAAGGGAAAAACAAACCTTCGCAAAAACGAAGTATCACCGAGCCAAAGAAAAGGCAACGAACTTCGCCGAAAGTCGGGGGCTAAGAGTGCCTGCCCCCGCACCGAAGGGTAAAACAAACCTTCGGGACAAAAAAAAACGAAGTATCCCTAAGCCAACTAAAAGGCAGCGCAGTTCGTCAAGGGCAGGGGGCTAGGAGTGCCTGCCCAAATATCAACCGTCCAGCGAGTTGAAGCCAAAAACCTTCAAAGCTAGACGTCAGAGGCCAAGATTGCTTGCCCCCCACCAGGCCGAAGTTACCTGCGAGTAAAAGTCGGGGGGGGGGGGGACGGCGCTTCGCAAAAATAACAATGATAATAAGAAAAATATCAGCCTAGTAGAATCGCAGGAAACTACGGTGAAAATCGAGGGATGGCCTTCGTCAAGAAAGTCTAACCCGGAGAATCCAACATAGGTTCAGAGCGCATCGCACCAAAAAAAAAAAACCGCTTCGCGCGTCATGCCGATAAAGGTGTACCAAAAGAACAAATCACAACACAAACCCAATTTATTCCGCATCAAAATCAACTTCTGGATCAACAAAATCCTTATACAAATGACTGGAAGAAAATTGATAATCGATGCCTTCGCTGGCATGGAAACGCGACGATGGGGCCGAATAGGCCCCAACTTGATTACAATATGACGGCGACATAGGAGTTTCGCCATCACTACCACTTCGCCTAGCTACTTGCGAAGAGGGACCACGCCGATAGCACAATTGGGGTCTGTGTGAAAACGGCTCCTCGTCTTGAGGTTCAATCTTCGACTCAATGAGCACCGATGTGCCGTCAACGTCCCCTCTCGCCGCACGGCACAGATTTCGTTCAGCTCGTCGACTAACTAGCATTGAAGGACTAACAGATTTTCAAAACGCTTTCGTTCTAGCATTCATATCGTCATACGATCTACACTTCGCATGCCAGTACCGCTCCAAGTCGATATTAGCATGACGTCGGTGAAATGATTCCCAGCAGGACCAGGACACATAAAAATTATCCCTCATCATAGTCAAAGGCACAGCTTCTTCGGCTACCTGCGCAGTGTCCGAGGCAAGGACCTACGCAGGGAGCGCAAAAAGGTCATTAACACTTCAATATGAATATATAATGTATTACACAGCCAGTGTGTCACATCACTAATTACAAAAACAAAAGCATAAACACGACCCTTCGCGCCAATTCATCCCACCTTCCCAGTATCTTCGGCTGCCATAGTCGTTGGTTTCGACGAGGTGTCATCCCTCGCCTTGGCCTGAAAAAAAAATTTCAATAACAATAAATACATTATTGCCACATATAACCACTTTCATAAGCTTCGACAAGAGAAAACAAAAGTTTGGTAGCCGTACCCTCTGCCGGTTCAATTCGGCCTCTCGAAGAGCGAGCTCGCGGCCATGCTTGCACCAGTAATTGGTGGTGAATGATCGAGTAGTGCTCTTCAATGCTTTTGTAACAGCCGAAGTTGACAGATCCGAAGGATACTGGAAGGAAGGTCATTGGAGAGCAGTGTGATGGTCGCAACCCGTCATCTCCACAGATTGCACGAGACTCCGGGCGGCAACCATGGCGCAGAAGTCGCTGTAAAGTTGTGCAGCCGGAAGGAGGCTACTGCTGGTCTCATTGATCCAACCGATAAGCCCACCCAGTTCGACGAGTTCAAGTGATGGAGGAGTCGCCGAGGCGCCTATACCTTCGAAGGTACGGCTGATTGCTTCGCAAGCGGCAACCGCCTTCGGCTCAAGCTCCCCAATGACATTAAGGGCATCGTCATTGTAAGCCTTCGCTTCGCCTAGTTCAATCTGCAGCCGCTCAGCTTTCTCTCTCTCCGACGCGCAAAGTGATTGCAATTCGCAAACTTGCGCTTCGGAGGGCTACAGATTCTGTCGAAGGCAACTCACTTCGCTGTCAGCGATCCCCTTCGCCGAGCGAAGGGCGTCGAGCTCCATTTCAAGCCGCTCCAATCGTAACTCTGCATCCTTTGCACGCCGCGACATCTCGCGCTTCTGGCCCTCAGCTTTTTCCGCCCGTTTTTGTAGCAAGTCAATCTGGGCCTGAGCGCTTCGGGCACGGGCTACGGACTTTCCTACTTGCTTACGTTGAGCTCGGGAGAGAAGCAAAACCTGAAATGTCAAATACAAGTTAGTAAAATACAAAGTTTTCTTTCTGTCAATGTAAGAAAATATTCGATATACCTTCGCTATAGCCACGTCGGATGCATCAATCAATTCGCTTGAAGACTTCTGAGCAAGCGGGATTTCGATCTCAGGAAGAACGAAGGTTCCAAAAATCTTCCTCGCATCGCTGACCTCCCCGACACTCAGCTCAAAGGCGGTGGGCCGCAAAGCCTCGGGCGCAAGGGCCTTCGCGTCGAGCAGCCCGCCGAGTCCCATCAAACCCTTCCCTCTGCGGCGGGCGCACTTGGCGTGGAATCTTCGCTCTTGGAAGATGAGCTCGAAGGTGAGGAGGGCGACAAGTGCGCCGCCACCTCTACGTTGTCGCCACCTTCATCTACAGGCTCCTCTGGAACACCGAGCTCAGATGCTGCGCCCATCTCCGTCAATTCTTCATCGTCGCTCAGAATCAACGTTGGAAGATCGACGCGTGAGCAAAACAGGGATTTCGACGCCTGGGTCTCCTGCGCTCCTTCGGAACTCTCCCGACGGGTCAGGTCGCGCGAAGCAGCGGAGTCCTCCGGAGACGTTTCTGCGTGAGACTCGGGCGCGGCTTCGCGTGGTTTCTTACGGAGGGCAACAACTTTTTTGGTACGGCCCGTTTTTGGCGATCGCTCTGAGAGCTTCCTTTTTGTCGGAGGGCCAGCGGCGGGTTCTTCGCTCGCTTCCGCTGCTGGGGAGCCTCCCACATTGCTTTGCAGAACAGCGGAAATCTTCGGCCGTTCATCATACGACAGACCACGATAGTCGAAGATTCTGTTCAACCTACGGTTAAGTCCCTGGTCGGCGCACAGTTGCGCTTCGCCAGGAGTAACCTTGCCAACTAGCATCACAGCCTTCGCCTCCACTTCGGCTACTAACAAATCTAAAAAAAATAAAAAATAAAATATTAATTAACAACTGTTAGACGAGAAGATTTACATTAAGTAAGAATGCACGGTCAAGAGGGTACCTGCGAAGCCTTCCACAGTAGGATGAGGACGGCAAAGCCCCTCGGGCCCTTTCTCCCCGAAGGCCGGAATAGCCCAGCCATGGCTAAGAGGCCAGACCCCGGCCGCCAAAAACTCCTCCACCAAATCACGAGTTGAGAGATGCTTCGCACACCGGGCGAAGGCTTCAAGCGTAGTTTGCTGCGATGGTTTCAACCGCACATCTGGTGCACGGTTTCCCTTGACCCCTTCGCATTTCGATACAAGGTAATCTTTGGTTTCCACCTTGTGGTAAAACCACCATTGAGTCCAATCGCTAGGCCACTTATTCTTGTATACAACCACGGGAGTAGACAGGCCGGCGCGGTAGGCGAAGTTTATACAACCGTAGTGTGCTTCGCTCTGGACTCCGCGGACAAAGACCGGCTTTGGTTGATGATGCAGACGGTGCGCGGCGGAGAAGGCCCTTGCGGAAGCCTTAACCCCCTCCGATCGAGCGGCCCAGGCGAAAAGACTCATTCTGACTATGGCGTTAGGCGTCAACTGATGCAAATATACCTCGAAGAGCTTTAACACCTTGATTACCATCTCGTCACAGGGAAGCCGAAGGCCAGCCCTAAAATAATGCACAAACACGATAGCTTCATCGTCAGCGGGCTCCAGTGTCTCCTGTTTCCCGGGAAGCCGGACCTTCGATACATCACTAATCAGCCCTTCCCTGACAAGGCCAGCTAAAACTTCGCCATCTACCTTGGACTGTCCAATCCAGTAAGTCTTCGGACGGGACGACCTGTGTTTCGGAGCCATCTAGTTCAAGAAAATTCTCTTGCAGCGCAAAGGCAATCGGGGGCTTTGTTTAGGGCGTCCGAAGAACTGTAACTTACTTCGTACGAGAGTGACAACTTTAAACGAGGGTACGATAAAAAAAATTTTGACAGCATCTGGTATTTATAGGGGGAGTCGGACGCGGTTAACACTCCCAACATCGAAAATTGAGCCGACACCGGAAACCGTGCTCGGATAACTACCATGAACATTAAATGTAGGTAGTTATAAATATCGTTGCGGCGGCGCTAAACGAAAAAAAAATATATATATTTTTTAACAGCGTACATTGGATCCAACTAACTTCGACAGGCCGAAGGGGGAGAGTGCTTAGATATCTCGAAGACTACAGGCTCGACCTATCGAAGATAAACCTTGCCAGTAGGGGGCTACTGTTGGGGATCATCTCTCGTCATCCCCGCACCCGAAGACAACTGCGAAGTTAGTTGGAGGTGTTGCGGGACAGCTGTCGCGCTGGTTGCATCTTCTTCTCAGCGGATTGGTACATGCGAAGCGTCCAAGCATTTTCTTCTCACCGGATTGGCGCATGCGAAGGCTGACTGATCTCGATTGTCGGGTGAAGCCTCGATTCGCGTCCCGCATCCTTCGGACCATGCGAAGACAAGACCAGGCCTTCGCCAGGAGGCGGCGAAGGCAGCTCGTCAAGAGGTCGAACGAAGAGGGCTTCGATATCCTTCGGTTGGACGACCAGTTTGACAGTGGGTCCAGTTGTCCTGGGCACGGTTGTAATTATGGGATCATGCTCATTTGTACCATATTACCCCCGGATATTCCGGGAATGTAGCAGGTTAAGGGGTAATATATGTAAACCGGGCCCGTGATCGCCGGCTACGGGCTATAAATAGAGCCACAGTGTAACCGTGAAAGGTAACCGAAAACTGTTCTACTTCCAGTACACGTCACTATAAGGGACCTTCGCCACTTCCATCCCCGAAGGCCCTCCTTGTCTGGGACTCCGATCCCAACAAGCGGTTACCGAGAAATATGCTCGATAAATCGGAAAATTCAACCAGTTATCGGTGAATGCGGTCAATACGAGAAATACGGAAAAACCGATCGATAAATCGGTCAACTCGGTCGGTTACCGTGGAATTTGACCGGTTACCACTCGGTCGATTTTGCCTCTGAATTGCAAATTTGACCGAGTGAATTTATCCGAATTCTCACCGAATTTTGACCAAATTTCACGATAACCATGCATTTCCGTTACCGTCGGGGACCAATTTTTAGGTCTAAACGAATTTGTGAACCTTGATCACTAGCGAAAAACTAGATGCTCTGTTTGCCACTTCGGTTGTGTTGTGCGATAAGAATATGAGTGGATCCATGCCCATGCTAGGGGTGTTGGGCCCATACTATTTGGCCAAATTCATGTTTTATAGGCTAAAATAATATATACATATATATTATTGAAAAATGCAATAAATTTTAAATCTAGATTTTATTAGGAGAAAAATTACACAGGATAAACTAAATGCAAACACTAGAACCAACATATCTATCATGTATTTCAAAGTTGC
The DNA here is from genome assembly GCF_958298935.1 of Phragmites australis. Taxonomy (NCBI): domain Eukaryota; kingdom Viridiplantae; phylum Streptophyta; class Magnoliopsida; order Poales; family Poaceae; genus Phragmites; species Phragmites australis. The sequence continues at coordinate 14,835,371 of NC_084927.1, forward strand.
ACACACAATTTACTCTTTGATTTGATGAACACGAGCTTCCTAAGTGCGATCTGGTTGATATCGTGGAAGTAGCTTCTCAGACATAGTCAAATTTGTAGTCTAAGTTAAGGACGTTGATGAAGAAGAAATCAAGGCAGGTAGTAGTGGTTGTAGTAGTTACCGAGCGGTGCCCAAGAACATGATTGCTGCCTCGTGCATGTCTCTATGCGGCACCGAGCAGGGCTCTACTGCATAGCTAAGCTTTGTTGTGTTCTGCTGCATCACCATTGGAAACTAAGATGCCCTATTTGCTAATTCAGTTGTGCTGTGTAATAAATTTACTATACTATTAGCTACGAAGCTCAGCCATCTAGCACATATATTCTCCCTGTCACATCCGGAAAACGGGGCTACACGATAGCTGCCACATAGTTATAGATTTAAAACTCATATAACCATGTTTTCGTAAAAAATATACATAAATAAAATCAGTGGTTTACAGAGTTATAAAAAAAACTTTATTTATATGAGAAATCATAATTTATATGGTTAAATGTCTGTTGATACAACTTATTTTGATGTAAACAAAATATTAAACATGATATTATTAGTGTCATCCAAAATTTCTCACGTATACTACCTAGTTGTCGATGTCCTGTGTACTTGAGATTATGTGTTTAACACCCAAGATAAGTACGAATATAAAATACTCAAGAAGATAAAGACATTGCATGCAAAATTTTACTTAAAATATTATGATATTAAAGCCTCATTATTATTTTATATCACGACGGGATCTGGGCTTTTCCTATGAACAGTCTCAAATGATACATTTAATGTATATACCGCACCATACAGGTGAATAAAATAGTCCCGATTATATGACTAGATTTTTCACTGGGCACTTCTGGTAACTCAAAATATATTTATTATCCACATTATTATCCACTCTACCATTAATGATCGACAATAATACAAATAATTGATTGAACATATGTATTTCTACTTAGAAATACAATCATTAATTAAAATATAATATCGAGCTATAATATTAATGAATAATAATGCGTTATAAAAGTAAATAAAATATTGAAACATAAACAAATAATAATTCTGATATAAATATGTTACTCTAAGAGGGGTGTGAACGCAACTTGTTAATAAAGTCACAATAGTAATAGAGTAAGGTGTCAACGTAACTTAAAAAAAAGTATAATGTAAAAAAGACGGGTGTCAACGCAGCTTATCTAGATTATAACAAAATCTCAAAGAAATAGTTGGTCCACTTATAGCTCTAGCTTGATATTATCAACACTTCAATAGAGATCGATCTAATAGTTTGTTGAAAACGAGAATACCACATGTAGTAGAACTAGAAATTTGAGAATACCACTAATTATCTTGTCCTCAAAGTATCTACTAGAGCTTATGTGTAAGACTATATCTCAAGGATGGGAAGATGAGGTATGATGAATGGAGAACTACCATGATCCTATTTATAATGTTTAATTTCTTGAGAGCCAAATTATCTTGTTCTTATCTCTATCATTTATCTTAGACAAGAACAAATATTTTCTTAGCTATCAAGAAAGCCTTTACTTGGTTGTCAAGTTTGTTAAATTTGGCTATTAAGAAATCTTTTACTTAGACACTAAGAAATATTTACTTAGACATTAATCTAGCCTTGGTCACTAAGAATGTTTCTTGGAGTGCAAGTCAAGACACACTCTTAGGGATAAAGTCATCATATAGGTCCCACATGTAAGTCTATATTATTAATATATTCCTATTTAATATTAATTAAATATTAAGATTAGAATAGTAATGGATTATCTTAGACTAATTACAATACTTAAAAATTTTAGTTATTTTGATAATGCAAGTTGCTATTATTTTTAAGCATTAAACTTATTTATAGATCGATTCAATTCTTAAATTAATTAGTTAGTCAAATCTCTAATTATCTTATAATTAATTAATTGGTTTCTCAAACTCCCTTTCTTCCTCTGGTTTCCTGGGCCGTGCTGGATGGAGGCATTCGGCCAGTACATGTCCACTCTTTTCGCCCCTCTTCTGCTGTTTGAAGCAACCCAACAAATATGTGTAATTGCAGCTCATATCGTTTTGCTCCAAACGCATATGGTTTCAAGTGACGTCGTGGTGTTTTCAAAATATTTTGATATTTTTTTACACAATATTGGTTCAACAATTTTTCCTAGGATAAACTAGAGAACTACTCACTGAATCTAAGTTAGCAATTTTTTTTCGTTTCTCGATATAGGATGCAATCGGTCACCTTTTACGTTTCTTTCATCATAGCAGTGAATTCTACTTTGATGTTCAATGTCTAAAGACGTTGCTGTTGAATTTGCGTCCAAATATTTCTGTTACTCCTCCATCCGTAAAAAATGTAAGACATATTTTATTTAAAAAAAAACAAACTTTATATATTTCAAATAATAATTAATTAAATTATATATTTACTATATAAAAATTATATAACTAGATTTATATTTTAAAATTTTTCACACTATATTAATTTTATAGACATAAACTATATATTTTATAAAAAACAATGATAAAAAATCTAAGTTTGAAAATCAAATCAAAACAAAATGTATTTCTTGAACGGAGGAGAGAGTACTAGTTTTCCATACACTTGTCATCTCACTGTAAGCCAGGTGGCCCATGCCTACCGGCCCTGCACGCCACGTGGCAATGCTGCACGTACGATGTGCCAGCCTTACCACTTTGCTTTGACGGTAACTGATTGACGCTCTATCCTTTGCTTACCAGTCAATGACATGTCTACCCTTTGCTTGGGAACGTGGCGATGTGCACGAGACAAAGGTGGAGTAGCAAAAAAAGTTTCCGCCTCCATCCTTTCCCGACTTTCAAGGCGCTTCCCAGTCTAGGCCTACAAGGACGCCACTGACAGGTGGGACCGATCACGGTTGTGATCTGCGGGACCACATGTCCGTCACTATTCCGCATCGGGCCAGCTTCCGTTAGTGTGTGCGTGGCCCTGCCATATATAAATCCGAAGGCGTCGTCGAGAATAAAATAAAAGAGGACTAGATTTACAGATCGACCCCTCGAACCTTCTCGACATCGCCCATGAATCCACACGAGGTGAAAACCGAGGCGGCGGAGGAGCGCTCCCCTCGCCGGCCGCCGGCGTCGGTGGCCAGGGGAGCGAGAGCGGCGGCGGCGGCAGCGGTGATTGACCTCAGTAGCAGCGACTCCGACTCCGGCGGCGAGGGCGGCAGGGGGAGCGGGAAGAGGTCGCGGGGCGCGGGAGGGGACGGCTCGGCGGGGAAGCGGGCTAGGGTTTTGGCCGCGGCGGCAGGCGTGGATGTGCCCCCGGGATTCCTCGAACCGATCCCGCCGCCGCCCCCGGCGAGGTGCGCGACGAAGCAGTTTTGGAAGGCCGGGGACTACGGCGGGAAGCCGCTCGGGGATGGAATGCCGCAGCCGTCAGGTATTCTTTGGCTAACACTCTTCTACGGTCATTATTATTTTTTGGGTGAAACTTGTTTTCCTTTGAAGATCACTGATTAGGGAATTTGAGCTTTTCTTTTTATTTCGTTTTATTTTAGTTGTGTAGTATTGCATGAATGAATGAAAAATTTGACAGCGGTTTAGTTCTTTAGTCGGGAAAATCAAGCAATCCAATGCCATCGAATTTTGGCGCCCATTACTGCATTCTTATTTGGCTTCTGAAGAGCAATGAGGGGAAAAAAGGTCTTTGTTTGTAGGAGCTTTGCAATAGATTTATTATTATTTTTTACAGTGCAGAATGAATAATAGCCTCTCTAATCATGTGTGGGAAATTCCAGCTTGAATCATAAGTCTCAACATGCAAAGTGTAGAATGATGTTTGTTGCAGCGTTTGTTTTTCTGATATTAGATTTCCATGCTGAAATGCACAATGAATCCCTAGTGTTAGAATGCAGAAAAAAACCTTCCAATTTTAACAGCAGAATACCAAATTTATGTGAAAAATAAAAAAGCGAAACGTGCTGTTGCATGATGGAATGCCTGAAGCAACAGAGGCAAGGGAAAAGACTACTAGTCACTTATGTTTATAATAATTTTGTTCTGGTACTTACCTTGAAAAAAAATACTGGTATGGTTAGTATGTATAATAAAACACAATGCCCCTAATTAGATGGATTGAAAGGATTCTTTCATTGTCTTGTGTTAATTTTACTTAATTATGAGTGGCAATTTTCCAACCACTAAGGAAAGACAGCAGCTAACAACTTGGGTATGTTAGGAAACGGGAAAGGAAGCCCTTAGGAACTTGTTACCTTTTTCCTCTTTATTGCTAAAAATGTCAACATAGATGTTCTTTATCGTTAGTGTGTGCGTGTGGGTGTGCGCTGCTTGTGTGTTTGTGTTTGTATGTGTGATGATTCTAGTTGTCTGTGAGTGAGTTATCTGTGTTCTCACCTACTTCTAATTTCAGTATCTGGAATGGATCATGTTCGCGTGCATCCTAAATTTCTGCACTCAAATGCGACAAGCCACAAGTGGGCTCTAGGGGGTACGGTCTTGCTCTTCATCTCACCTTATTCCCACCTTATTCTTTCACATGAATTCTGAATCAGAATTCAGACACACCAATCAGCAGTGTGTTATTATTGGCTTCTGTTATGGACTAATCTTTGATCATACTATTTGGCTAACATGTGCTATGATCAATATTGTAGCCTTGGCTGAGCTGCTGGACAACTCTCTCGATGAAGTAAGCTTAACAAGAAATATTAATTGTTCTTTTTTGCACCATCAAATCCTTGCATGCTTATTGAGTATCTGTTTCGTTTTAAGGTTGTAAATGGAGCTTCCTATGTGAACATAGACATGTTAGAGATTGAGAACGATAAAGACAAATCCAGAATGCTTCTTGTTGAAGGTGCAAAGCTTTCTCTTACCTTGCATTGTTAACAGATATTTTTCTGAACATGATTATTTTGACTGACTTGATTTATCTGACTAGAAAGATAAGAAATTTCTCCACCTATAACAAATTATCAAAATAAACATGCCCCTTTCTAAGTTTCTATTCATGTTAGAGCTGAATATCAATTATGATAAAAAAGAAATGAATATCAACTTATATGCTGAGATAAACACCGATTTAAATGTTGAGAAAAGCGCATCAGAATGCCCTGAACTTTTATGGTTGTCAGATTTTAGTTCATCTTAGCTGGGTGCCCCTGCATTGCAATGGATTTCAAATACAAGATTATCACAAGGCTTAAACTCGACTGATCTATTCATCATACACAAATAATTATTTTGAATCCTGAAATTACATTTAGATCTCTCAAGTGATCATGAAGCTACATAGATTCATACCATAAGCAACATTAATATGATTGTGTGTTGATGACTCCGTCCTGGGCAAAGGATCCTCCATGGCACATGCGTATGCATGCTTAAATTAATCTTCAAAATCCTCCAAGGTGAAGGTTGTAGATCCTACCGCCTCCACCACCAACTTTTTTCAGTAATAATAAAGATACAGAAACTATTATCTGACTTTGGCAGATCTCTCGACTTCCTCTTGTATTGATTTGACATGTTGTATGGTGTGAGCTAAACAAGATTTTATATGATGTCATTCTCACATGTTAGGAAGTGTGCATGGAATGCCGTTCTATTTTTATTTCTGCTTAATTAACTGGCAAATATTAAATGCATAAAAAGTTTAGGGTTCTACAGACACACTATTATAGGCATCTTCTTGAATGAACTCTTTATGCAGCAAAATGCTAATTTTTGTCCTGTATGCAATATACAACTTGACAACATAGTAAGTTTACGATACAAGTCTCAGACGATATTATATGAGTTGAGCCACTGATAGCAATCAGGTAATCATGTTATAACTAGTGTTTTGTCTTGTTAAATTATCGTGTAGATGATGGTGGTGGAATGGACCCCGATAAAATGCGGCAGTGCATGTCCCTGGGTTATTCAGTCAAGAGCAAAATTGCTAGTACTATTGGACAATGTAAGTTTGGAAGAATAAAATATCTTAACCCATAAGTTTGGTTGAAGTATGATGCATTCAAGGTCCTTAATTTGTTGCCTTGTAGATGGCAATGGTTTTAAGACAAGTACAATGAGGCTTGGTGCTGATGTTTTAGTCTTCTCCCGTAGTCGTGGAAGAGAAGGCAAAAGGTTGTGGTCCAATTTTATCTTGACTTACAATGTAACATAAAAAATTCTTGAAGGTGTTTGTTATCAACTTATCATGGATATTATATAGCATTTTGAAACCACAAAGTTGTCTTTTGACAAGAGGAAACAAAAGCATTTTAGTTTTGTTTGGTTTATGTGACCTTGAGAGCATAGAAAAATATCTGTTTAATTTAGATGGCCATTCAAGATTGATATTAATGAATTATATCTTTTTATTATGGACTTGTTTTTGTTTTTACTTTGATACATTTTGAGTTACTTTCCTTGTCAAGAAACTGAGACCTTTTTACTTTTGGTTGGCATGAAGGGCTACACAAAGTATTGGCATGCTATCTTATACGTTTCTTAGGAGCACTGGTAAAGAGGATATCATTGTTCCAATGGTAGGATCTGTTCCTTCATGATTTTCTTAAATCTTAAATTCTTTTCATATAATATGTTCTTAGCAATCAGTGTATTATTTGTCATTTGTACATAATGGCTATTTTTTGACAGATTTGAGTTGTTATTTGATTGTTATTTTCTGCATAGAATAATTTGCTGGAATTTCATTATGTCATGTGTCTATAGTTTATTCAAGCAGATCTTTTTTTGATGCACATAATCAGGTTTGTGATCTTTGAATAGATCAGTACATTCTGAACATGTTAATATTATGCACATTCTGCAGATTGATTTTGAATACAAACAAGGTTGGGTAAGAATGATCCGAACTACATTGGATGATTGGAACACGAACTTACGGACTATCAATACATGGTCTCCATATTTAACTGAAGCAGAATTACTTGAACAGGTATAGTTTACGCTGTATTATATATACTGTTTAGTGTGGTTGTATGTATGGTTGTACTGTGCAGTTTCTCAAGGCTTCACCTTGTCACAGTGCTTGCTTTTGAATAAGAATATGTCTAACTTCGTAAGATAAACTACTACCATTGCTTGTTGGCGCAATGACAGGTGTAATTGTCATAATTGCTGTTTCAAAATCAACATATCATCAAATAATAGGCAAACTAATATAGAAAACTATTAATGCACTTGCTGCAAGCCAAAAGCAATGGACACATGCTGGATATATGCTGTGGAATTGTATGTAGAGAAAATTATAAATACCCCTTCCGCTGGAAGTCACTTCAAGTTGCAGATACCCTTATAAGCACATTTGTTGCATTTAAATCCACAAGGGTGCTTAGGCGATGCCATGTCAGCAGATTAGTAGCGACATGGCCTTGGTGCTCCATGTTGGTTGCCAATGTGGAATGTAGGGGAGGGGGCTAAGGGTTTAACTATGCACTAGGGCCCACCAGACTTCTCACTCTGTGTTCATGGGGGGGGGGGGGGGATTGAAATGATGTCTCCGATTCGGTGGGCTCTAGTAGTGTTGGGCGCCACTACCAACGTAGGAGGCGCACGGAGAAGACCCAGGCGACAGTAAAAAGTGGCTAAAGATAAGTTCTGGAGTTTAGTTCCAATTAGTTTGGTTGTTAGGAGAATCAGTAAGATAAGTAGGCAGCTTGTTGAGTTGGTTAAGAGAATTTGTTAGGGTTGGCTCTATTTAATGGGCATTGGCATGATCAGACGTTTTACAGGCAATAGAAGATCAATTAGGCTCAGAGCCTCTACGGAGGGCGGGTTCTTATCTTCCTTTGCTAATTCTCTCCAATCCTAGCCATATCATCTTGGTATCAGAGACCTCATCGGTCCTTGCGCCTATCCACCACCCTGTCTTGCGCTGCCACCTTCTTCTTCCTAGTCATCATCCATCAATGGGGGATACATGCGCCGATATGAAGTTCTTGTCCTCCAAGCTGGACAAGCTCCTCTCGGTGGTCGAGGCCAACACCGCCAAGATCCAACATGTTAAGACCCAATACGTGTCCCTGAATGTGGCCGTGAATCACCTGCAGTGCAACCATCTCGGCAATGGCAACGAGTCAGGATTGTTCGGGCGAAGGAGAACGATGACAGGCAAGAATGCATGCCATCCACGGCGTCTGGAGTTCGTGTCCAACGTTCTACGCCTATCATCCGCAAGCTTCGATTTTCGGAGTATGACAGCTCGGAGGATCCTATTACCTAGCTTCATCGTTGCGAACAGTTCTTCCGGGCGCAACAAACGCGGGAGGAGGAATGGATATGGTTGGCCTCCTATTACATGACCGGCGTTGCGCAACAGTTGTACTACCGCTTGGAGCGCATCCGTGGCGTACCCACTTGGCCTCAGTTTGTCGAATTCAACATGCGGTTCGGTCATCCCGCTCGAAGCAACCCGTTTGGCGAGCTCACCCATCTATGTCGTGCTGGTTCGATGGCGGATTACCAGGAGAAGTTCCCGCAACTCCCGGCCCGCTGCGACGTCACTGAGCAACAACAAATAGACATCTTCACCGCTGGATTGCGCAATCCACTGCGCACAGACATAGAGCTTCACCGACCACCTACTTTGGAGGATGCGATGGCCTTAGCGCGTGCCTTCGAACGGCGGCTCGAGCTCGAGGATGATACCCTGCGCTCCTCAACCTACTCCACCCATTCGCCATGCACCAAACCGATTGCACCGAGGGTCTCGACACCACCAGCCCTGCCCAGCATGACGACCTCACCAACAACACGGACAATTCCAGCATCGGGCACGCGCTTCTCCCGCCTTTCCCCGGTAGAGATGATCGAGCGCTGCGAAAAGGGCCTTTGCTTCAATTGTTTGGAGAAGTTCTCTTGGGACCACCTCAAACATTGCTCCATGAAAGGAATCTACCTTCTCGAGCTTGATGAAGGCTCTGTGGTGGAGGATGACTACCGCAACGACATGGTTGAGATCTCCCTCAACGCGCTCACCGGCATTCAGACAAGCACTACGATGCAGCTCGTCGCTCACGTTGCTGGTGTACCGCTTCGTGCCCTAGTGGACTACGGTTCCACCCACTCCTTTGTCGCCAAGGACACAACACGCCGTGCCGGTCTAGTGCCCATTCCCATGCCCGGCCTCAGCGTCGGGGTGGCCAACGGTGATAGGATCGCCAGCGCCGGAATCTGCCGTGACGTAGCTGTCTCCATCGACCGTGAGGCATTCTGCGTGGATCTCTACGTGCTGCCATTGGACGAATATGACGTCCTCGGATGTCAATGGTTGCAGACGATCGGGCCTATCCTTTGGGACTTTGAGCGACTCACCAATGTGTTCTGGCGGCACGAACACCGGGTCAAGTGGTCCGGGGTGGCCGCGGCTTCGACACCAAGTTTGCACACAACAACACCGACCAACCTCTTGTAGCTGCTTCTCGGGGAGTTCGCGGACATCTTTGAAGAACCATAGGGTCTTCCCCCAGCACGTCAGTTCGATCATCGGATCCATCGACTTCCGGACATGGCGCCCATCGCCGTGCGACCTTACCGATATCCTCGGTTGCTCAAGGATGAGATCGAGAGGTTGTGCGATGACATGCTGCAACACGACCTCATCCAGCCGAGCACATCAGCCTTCTCATCCACAAGCATGACAACAGCTGGCGGTTCTGCGTCGACTATAGAGCCCTCAACGCTAAGGCGGTCGAAGACAAATTCCCAATACCTGTCATCGACGAATTGCTAAATGAATTGAAGGGCACCCGATTCTTCTCCAAGCTAGACCTTCGTAGCGGCTATCACCAGGTGCTGATGCACCCAGTGGACATTGAGATGACAACATTTCGCACCCACCATGGCCACTTTGAATTCTTGGTTATGCCGTTCGGCTTGACAAATGCGCCATCGACATTTCAGGCTTTGATGAACGACATCCTCAAGCCTTTCATTCGTCGGTTTGTCCTTGTGTTCTTTGATGACATCCTCGTGTACAACCCCTCCTGGGCCGAGCGCCTCCAGCAGGTGCGCATGGTGTTCCAAGCGATGCGTGACAACAAGCTCTACCTCAAGCGCTCCAAATGCATCTTCGGTGAGGCCTCAATTTCGTACTTGGGCCACATTGTTTCGCATCAAGGGGTGGCCATGGACCCGACAAAGATTGAGGCAGTGCAGGCGTGGCCACAACCAACATCCGTGCGCGTACTCAGGGGCTTCCTCGGCTTAACAGGCTACTACCGCAAGTTTATCAAGAACTATGGCACCGTAGCGCGGCCCCTGGCGCAGCTTTTGAAGGAGGCTTTTGTGTGGTCACCAGAGGCCGACCATGTGTTTGAAAACCTCTAGCACGCCTTGACGGAAGGGCCCGTACTCCAGCTACCGGATTTCAACCGACGCTTCATCGTCGATTGCGACCCATCGGGCTCCGGATTCGGCGCAGCGCTTCATTAAGAGGGCGGGTCAATCGCGTTTTTCAGCCGTGCCGTCGCACCACATCACGCCAAGCTGGCGGTGTACGAAAGAGTGCTCATTGGCTTGGTCAAGGCGGTGCGCAACTGGTAGCCATATTTGTGGCCGTGCTTGTTTCTTATTCGCACTGATCACTTTGGCTTGAAATTCCTTCTAGATCAGCGAAGCGGCTCACGACGATTCCCCAACACACTTGGGTCAGCAAACTGTTCAGCTATGATTTTGTGGTGGAATTTCAGCCAGGCAAGCTCAACGTCGTGACGGAGGCCTTGTTGCGCCATGACGAGGACGAACTGGCGGCGCATGCTCTATCTAGCCTAGACTTCACCTTGTTCGCTGAATTCCGCAAGGAAGCTGCGACGCTGCTCGAAGTGCAAACGAAGGTTGCTGCCATCCAGGCGGGGACGGCGGGCGATGGATGGTCCATTGTCGATGGCCTTGTTCTCTACTGCAACCACATCTTCGTTCCGGCATCATCAGCGCTATGGCCGCGCATTCTAGCTGTAGCCCACGGCGCGGGACATTCCAGAAAACTCTGCATCGACTCCGGTCATCTTTTTTCTACCCACAGGCAACACGGCTAGTGCGGGAGTACATCCAAAATTGCGCCGTCTGTCAGCGCAACAAAACCGAGCATCTCCACCCAACGGGCCTCATGAAGCCACTGGACATTCCTAGCACAGTCTGGACGGACATAGCAATGGACTTCGTCGAGAGAGTTCCAAAGATCGGCGACAAGTCGATGGTGTTAATGGTGGTCGATTGTTTCTCCAAGTACGCACATCTCATCGCACTCGGGCACCCATACACAACTGTTTCGGTGGCTCAGGCCTTCTTCGACAACGTTGTCCGGCTACACGGAGTCCCTGCTCCATCGTGAGCGACAGGGACCCAATGTTCACTAGCGCATTTTGGACACAGCTCTTCGGCCTCACAGGCGTCCAGCTGCGACTTAGCTCCGCGTTCCACCCGCGGACGGATGGCCAAGCAGAGGTGACCAACCGGATCTTTGGAGTCTACCTCTGGTGTCTTGCAGGGGATCGGCCACGCTCATGGCTTTGGTGGCTACCGTGCGCCGAATATTGCTTCAACACCTCCTACCAATCGGCTCTCAAGGCGACGCCATTCGGGGTGGTTTACGGCCGACCACCGCCGACGCTGATGTCCTATGAGCCAGGAGTCGCTCGGGTCGTGGCTGTCGATCGCCAGCTCTAGGACCGGGATACCTTCCTTGCTGACATCCGTGGTCGCCTTCTCCAAGCTCAAGACGCCATGAAGCAACACTACAACGCGCATCACTGCGCTCTGGAATTCGTTGTTAGTGAATGGGTGTGACTTCGGCTCCAACACCATTCGGCGGCAGGCATCACTGACAAATCCGTGGGCAAACTGGCACCATGTTACTATGGACCTTTCCAAATCATTGAGCGTGTTGGCACTGTGGCATATCGTGTTCAGCTCCCACCAAAGGCTTAGATTCATGACGTCTTCCATGTGGTTTTTCTCAAGATGCATGTCGGCGTGCCGCCAGGTGACATTGTCCAGTTACCGCCGATACGCCATGGCAAGGTCCTGTCGACTCCCTCCAAGGTGACCCGTGCCCGACTCAATCGTGGTACTTGGGAACTCTCGGTGCAGTGGCTTGGCTGTCATCCAGCAGATGCCACCTGGGAAACATTGACGGACTTCACCACGGTCTATTTGGAATTCCAGCTCGAGGACGAGTTGTTTCGCAACAAGGGAGGAAATGTTTTGGATGCCTTTGTTGGGTGCCACTACCAGCGCAGGAGGTGCACAGTGAAGACCTAGGCGGCAGAAAAAAGTGGCTAAAGATAAGTTTTGGAGTTTAGTTCCAATTAGTTTGGCTGTTAGGAGAATCAATAAGATAAGTAGGCAGCTTGTTGAGTCGGTTAATTAGTTGAGATTGAGTTGGTTAAGAGAATTTGTTAGGGCCGGCTCTATTTAATGGGCATCGGCATGATCAGACGTTTTTCAGGCAATAGAAGATCAATTAGGCTCAGAGCCTCTACGGAGGATGAGTTCTTATCTTCCTTTGCTAATTCTCTCCAATCCCAGCCATATCAAGCAGTTACTCCCTCCCCTACCCCATCCCCTTCTTTCCACGTTGGCATCCTACATGGAGCACCCAAAGTCACAGTTGCGGAATGCTAAATACAGCGAACATATTTTTGTAGCAGAGTATTTGCAACTTGGAGGGACATCTAGGAGGTATGTGCAATTTTCCCTTGTATTTTATTTCATTCTTTTTGAAGCATGTTATATTTTATTGGAAGCACCATAATACTTTTTCGTGTTACAAATGGCTGTATTTTACGTTTATTTTCATGATTCATTTGGAAAACCAAAATATTGTAAAAAAGGTAATAAATGAAAGTGTCAATGTAATTGCTGAAGTGCCAAAATTTGACACATTTGGAACCTATGATGTGTAATTGTATGTAAAATTCGACACATTTTGAACTTATGATGTGTAGTAATTGTATGTATCTTATTTTTCTTCCTTTGGGGCACACTACATTGTATCATATTCCAAATGGCTTTTGCAGTTTAGTTCTATGAAAGAACAAGGGACTCGTATTATTATTTACAATCTTTGGGAGGATGACCAAGGACAGTTGGAGCTTGATTTTGATGATGATGTACATGTAAGTTCCAACGTCCAAAGACTGTACCACCATATTAGTTAACCAGCTGAATATGATTTCTAGTGATGTTTGGATGGCAGGATATTCAAATAAGAGGTGGTAATCGTGATGAGAAAAATATCCAGATGGCTAAGGAGTTCCCAAACTCCAAGCATTTCCTCACATACAGGCATTCATTGAGGGTAAGTTTGATCTATCAAGAGATCATGCTTCCTCTATTTGATGTTTGTTTCGTGGTGTTATACTTGTAGTCACAACCATAGAACTTTGTTTGGTATTAGTCATGTAATAGTGTCTCCATTTCTAAGATTTATTTTATGCAGATTTCATTTATATGCAAAATTGTTCTTTAGTCTATCCTGCCTTTTTAACAGTGAGTTGGACGATTTAATTCTTACTAAATAAAACTGGACAACGAATGTTTACTTATGTTTCTACTGTGTGAAAATCGTGAGAAGGTACATATGAATTGCAAAGACCAAGTGCTTCCTGTTCAAATTGATGCATCAATAATTGCTTCCGTGTACAACATCTTGTAAAAATAGAAGACTAAAGCATGCAACAGCCAAATTGTCCAGAGCATGCCATTTGTTGTACATTGATTCATTGAGTTTAGTGATGGATTCTGGCATGGTTACTAAGGCGAGGTGAGGTGCCTCACCACCGCCACACCGCCAAAGCGCATAAGATGCGTGGCGTGTCGATGCCATACACACATCTCTACCTGGTATGGTAGTTAGCAACATAGGGCCATGCATACAGCAGTAGTAAACTTGTTACCTGTATGTTATACAGCAGCAGCACAAAGTAGTAGTAAACTCAGTAGCACACATAAGTAATTAGCTATCAGTAGTAGCACACTGTATATGTTACACAACAGTAGCACAAAGCAAATAAAATGCACAGCGGAGGAAGGAATGAAGAGGAATGGCAAAATGTGTGGGTGCACACATGTGTTATGCGCATGTGTGCTTGAGAGGGGCATACACAGATATGAAAGTGGAGGCAGAGGAGTGGGGCACGAGGATTGCATCATGAGGCTGAGCACTGCAGAAGAGAGGCTTGGAGGAATGCAGGAAGCAGTGGCGATGGGTGGAGACTGTCGTGCCTGGGGTTGGAGGAAGACTTTCAGCTCCCTTCCTGTGTTAACTCTCTCACTCTCCCATTTAGTTTTGACCCCTTTTTCCTTTGCTTCCTAGTCTCATTCCCTGTCTCACATTTGTGCTCCTGCTTGCACCCATGGCGCTTGCCTTGCCCTGAGGCTATGACTTAGAATGCCTTGGGCCATGGCAAGAGCTCCTGGGCGGCTGTACGCCTAAGAGAGTCTTAATAACCATGGATTCTGGGGCATGAGGAATAAAATGTTGTTTGAATACTGCATATGTCAACATGTGCATATTAGAATTATTATGTGCCCAAGAACTTGAATGTCTGAGGTTTGCATTTGATTATTTTTTAATCATTTGCAGACTTACTAAATCCAGATAGTACAAATTGCATTGAAACCTTTTTGGATAACCAGGACTCAAAAGTCCCATCATAAGAAGATCTCTCTTAAAACTGCTGATTGCTATTTTCGCGTAATAGGTTAGAAATAGCAGCTCCTGGCTCTTAGTGAAACAGAACTTATATAGTTTTATCTAGACTACTATTATAATTGCAAGAACTCCTTGATATTTGGTTGCTGATTAGCATGATTTTAGAATACTTAGTGTGGTATAAGTGCTTGTTTACAGTGCAGAACTACTTTCCTGCTTTTGCATTCTCCCTTGTTGATAAACCAGAATTTATATGCATGCTTTTCATAAGAATATTTCTAATTTGTTGTTTGAAATAGGTGTTGCTGTTAGATGTGCTTGCTGATAATGACTTCTAAAAGTTTTGCAGAGTTATGCGTCCATTTTGTATCTGCGACTTCCAACTTACTTCCAAATGATTTTACGTGGAAAAGAGATTGAGCACCATAATATTGTAACTGACATGATGCTGAAAAAAGAGGTTACATACAGGCCAGTTGCACCTAATGGACTTCCAAAGGATTCAAATGTAAATGGCTATAACCTCACAACTTTTTCTTTAATCCTGATGATGTATTAGTAACTCAATAGCAATGATCTTTGGTGCAGATGGTAGCTGTGGTAACAATTGGGTTTGTGAAAGATGCAAAACATCACATTGATGTTCAAGGATTTAATGTATACCACAAGAACCGTCTAATAAAGGTATTATTCTTCTTATGTGTTATAACATAGATTTGGAAAAGTAAATTTCACAAAACTACACTGTGATTGGGAAAACTAGCGCAAAACTACACTTTTAAGAATCAGTTTCGCAAAGCTACACTTTTATTGGCATTCCGTGTCATAGAACTACACTTTTGAGAATCAATTTCGCGAAAAATACACTTCTATTGTCATTCTTTGTCGCAAAACTACACTTTTGCTGTCATTTCGTGCTGCAAAAGTACACTTTTACTGTCATTCTGTATAGTAAATCTGCACTTCCGTCAGGGCTTAAAAGTGTGGTTTTGTGAAAGAGAATGACAGTAGAAGTGTAATGTACAGTTGATTCTTGGTTGTGATCATATAAGTCGATATTTTTCCTAGTCCAATGACCCGCGTAACTATTGCTTTCTCATTCCTGATAAATTTGTGACATAGCAATGGTCAGTAATGCTAGTAGAACGTACTCTTGGTTAGTTATCAGTATTTTGTAAAAAAATAAACTCATTCAGTACACTAAATTGGGTGTGGGAGGACTGTTTTGTCCTCTGTCACTGTCATATTTCGAAAAACAATTAGTAGTAATAGTGACTGGTTGGCCGTACTCAGTCCATATGTTGACCTGTATTTTGTTTTTGACATACTTTTTGGTAGTTCTTCAGATGATATTTATTGATTATTTTACATGAGAGTTTTATTTGTATTTTGTAGCCTTTCTGGAGAGTGTGGACTGCTGCTGGAAGTGGTGGGCGTGGTGTCATAGGTAGGTCCTACTTACATGCTTCGGTTTCTTTAGTCTTTTAGTCTATTGAGTTCAGAATCTAGTTATGATCAATTTACTCCGCAGGTGTACTTGAGGCAAACTTCATAGAGCCAGCTCATGATAAGCAGGACTTTGAGCGCACAACACTTCTAGCAAGACTTGAAGCACGATTAATTCAAATGCAGAAGGATTACTGGTTCGTTTTTTTATCATTTATCTTCATTCATTCTGTGATCATTTGGTATAATGATATATTTGTAGTAATATTTCCTCGTTTGGCCATCTTTTGGCAGAGCAACTTGTTTGAAGTATCAGTGTAATGCTCAACCCCTCCGTATCTGTCTCTCTGATAGGTCAGGGAATGCTCATCGAATTGGATATGTTGGAACACGTCCTGGAAGAGCTTCTGAGGCAGGAGAGGGAGGTAAATGAATGCCTGTAGTTATGAGATAGGATAAGCTGTATTTTACTTTGTTATGCTTGTTTAGAGCATTTTAGCTCCCTACCTTTGTACATACTTAATCACTAGTTACGAACTTCTGTATAATGTGTTGACTGTGCCGTTGCTTCTTTGAAGCGATTAGAAAGAGAACTGCTGTCTTGGGCCTCTTAATTTTTGGCTTTGTTCTCTTTCCATTTTAGGGTGTAAACTGTTCGCCAGGTCTCTTTTGGTTCCTAAACTTTTGTATCTTGAACCATTTTGGTCCAGTCAGTTAAGAAGTTATTAAATCCACGGAGCTTTTGTGTAACTGACATGTGGGCCTAGACCTACGTGTTTGCAACATTGATAGCTCTGTTGGACAAGGGGCTAAGGTTCAGGTGCCATTGGAATGTTGTGGTTCTAATATAAACTGTGGTCCAAGCTTGGACGATCAAAATTGTACTTTTGAAACATGATAACACAATACAAGTGGTGCGCAAAAATGTGGCATGAAAGACTTACTTGCCTAAATCGTTGGTACTTTTGAGATCTATCACTAGTGTTTTGGGGTCGCATGACTGAACATTTGAAAGTCGAAAGAGAATTTTGAGACCAATGTAGTAAGACACTTTGAACAAATTATCTTTGCCATTTTTATAGTTTGCATTAGCACATCAAAATTGGATGAATCCAATAAAAACTTTCTAGCAATATGTTTTTGTGTAACATCTTTAGCATTTTAAAAAAAATGTTTCGCATAGGTGTAAACTAGCACAACAAATTATACTGTTATTTGCATCTTTTTGGAAGTGGTATCTTGAAGTAACCAGCTATTGCATGGTAATCATTCCTCCTTTTTTGGACAGATAACACTCATGAAGTCACCGCAAGTGCACAACCACCCTATCATTCTGGGAAAGGTTACACACAGTCGAAATATTCCCTGAATAATAAAAAGAATGGGAAGGCAAGCACATCATTTAGTATTCAGCGGAGAGTTGAGAAGTCCGCAAGGACTAAACAATCTACAAGTTCAGTACTACATGGGCTAACAGATGCAAGTGATGACAGTGATTCTGAGTATGTGGGAACTCCATCATCAAGGTCAAAATCACACACCCTGAATATGAACAGAAAATCTTTCCAGAATGGCAGTATTAGTTTGACACCACCTCAATTCAATGGACTAACAGAAAGAGAGAGGATCAGAACTAAATCCCAGTTGGTAATTTCGTCTCCTGCTAATATTGGAATATAGCATTCGTTACATTTTCTGGATTGTACTGAGCTAGATGCTTAATTGCTTATTCATAAATGATAACTCGACCATACCGTACTTGAGCATGATGATTTATGCAGCTTTGAATAGTTTGTTTTTATTGTAACATCCATGGAAGCTTCTTACCATTGTTTGCAGTGATAACCCCCTGCTTTTTAAGGTCTTTGCTTTGTGTTTATGCACTCTATGGTCATTGCTTTTAGCATTTACTTTAGCTAGGTTTGGGTGAAATGCTAGTTTTCTTTTAGTTGGTAATATGAGCTGCACAGTGAAGTGCCAAATTGATAATCTGGGGTGGTCCATATTTTTGGGTCAATCCCTTATTTGCCATTGCAAAATTTTGCAATCTGAAAATGTGTCACTGACATGTGGGCCATGGACTTACATGTCATTGCCACATTCAGGGCATTCTCCAAAATTGCAATGGCATAGAAGGAATCCGCCTTTTTTCTTACTGAATCACATACATGGCTGGTGAAATGCTAGTTTTCTTTTAGTTGGTAATATGAGCTGCACAGTGAAGTGCCAAATTGATAATCTGGGGTGGTCCATATTTTTGGGTCAATCCCTTATTTGCCATTGCAAAATTTTGCAATCTGAAAATGTGTCACTGACATGTGGGCCATGGACTTACATGTCATTACCACATTCAGGGCATTCTCCAAAATTGCAATGGCATAGGAGGAATCCACCTTTTTTCTTACTGAATCACATACATGGCTGGCTGGACTGCCTGACAGCATTGTAACATGCTATGATTTCTGCCATACAAGCTCATAGAAAATTCTTGAACAAACATTAGCATTCCTCTAATGAAATATTTGATATATGAAATTTCAACTGGAGTCAATATGGATTGATGCCTTATATAAGTTATATGCCATGTGAAATAATGGGTTGCAGATACATTGTTTTCCTCATTTATATGGTATAATGCGCTCCTACGTAACCTGCTTGATATAAAATGTATTGGTAGTTAACTGCTGTATAATATTCACAGATGCTTCCAAATTTTGCATTTGGTAGTCGTTGCTACTTTATAAGTACTGAATCTCTTATTAAAGAAATAATATTTTATCTTTCTGATATTTACTATTCAGGACCCAAATGCAACAAGTAATGGAGATCGACATACCATTGATGAGTATGAGACTGTTATCAAGCAATTAAGGGTTGAAAACTCATCTCTAAAGGAAAGGTAAATATCAGCAGGATTGAGCTTCTATTTTTCTCATTATCATTGGACAACCAATGATAGTTACTATATGTGAATATCAGTCGATGGGATTTGATCAAAACAAAGTTCAAAATTTCGGATTGCTTCGTATCACCACTTTTTTTTACCATACTTCATGTTGTGCAACTGTTGAGGGAATGGGCCCTACGAAGTACCATAAAGTAAGTTTGTGTTAAGGGATTGCTTACTCAAATGAGCTATGATACCAAGAGTCAGGAAGAAGAGTTAATGGTGATCCACACACTGCAATTAGAAACCAAGACTTGTATATGTATTATATACGTCTCAGTCTTCTTCTGATCTCATAGTTAGAAGAGGAATGAGCTATTTGTAGAAAAGATCAGGGTGACGACGAAATTATTAACCTCGTGATACTTTATACAAATCTAGAAGTGCCTTAGAGGAAAGCCTAAGATTTCCATCCAAGGAAGTAATGGTATGTTTAGCCCCACACTGGAAGTTTAAATTGTAGATAGTAGGACATAATGTTCGAGGATTTCTTTGGATAGGTAGGAATTAGGTCCGATCCTTGAATTGGTTGGGGGAAAATGGATATTGCAAATACGGGTTAATGCTATGATGCAAAGCTAGGACATAAAGCCTGTGAGTTGCTTTGCTTTTGTGTGTCCCGTCCTTCATAGGGGGGTGGGTTTTAGTGAATTTTCACCTCTGGGGTAATATAGTTTTCCCCAAAAGGGTCATTGAAAATTACGGAATTAGTTAAAAGTCCCAATCATGGCACTAACTTGGTCTAGAATCTTCCAAAAGAGGTGTAACAAACTCTGACCATCTAGGTCTAGTCGATGCAGCCCATTGGAATGTGGTTTGCTGCTTTTTCATGGGCTACTGGAACTACCAAACCAGCACGTTTGCTATCTATTATGATGTTATCTCGAGATTGCATTAAGATGCCTTCTTAATGATGATCTGTTCTCAGATTATCAAAGGTGGAAGAATCGATATCGCAAGAGCTGGTGATGGAGCGTGATAAGAACAAGTCTTTGACAGAGAGGGTATGCACTTCTGTCTTTTGATTGTCCTTCGGTGTACTTTAAATTATGCATGTCACTGCTCTCGTACTAAGTGGCATATTTTTCTGCCATTTATGTCTGACACTGATACTTATCCGACTAATGATGTGTTGTCTCTGACTTTTAAAATGTAACTGAAAGTAACATCTGAATGCTGTTGTGGTGCTGTGTAGGGTAGAAAATGAATGGTTTATGGGCTAAATGATGCCATCTGTCTCCCCTTTTTGGGAGAAGAGATGAATTGTACCTTCGTATACATGATCCAAACATCAAATGTTGAAAATCTCAAATTTGGAATTATGAGAGAAAAAAGAAAACCAGCTGAAAACAAGTTTAAGTGGTGGCATATTATTTCAAATCGACATTTTGATACCTGGTGCTGTTTGTAAGGAAAAAATTCTTAATATACACAAACCATGTGGATCATTCGATATTAGGGTAGGGTTGGGTCCAAAAAAAGGTAAAATTGTGTTTGGTCCCAAGTGATAGCAAAGACAATAGTTCGCCCCTACTTTGTTGCAGTGCTTGCCATTTGTATGTCTAGTGTTGTCATTATAGCATTGTTGCTTGATAACGGGTTGAAATGTCCTTCCATTGACTTCCATGGTTTATTGAATCTATCCTTTCACTGTTATGTGCCCTACACATGTGTGCCGGGTAACCCTAGATTCCCAATCCGTCTTCCGGATTCATTATTTGTTTGTGTTTGATCAGTACCTAGCAATTCATCATGGTAACTGACATATTATCTCAATCTGGGCCATGAGCCCATGACCAGTAATTGTGCTTGCTGCAGCTAGGAACATTCATATATATCATATTCCCTACTTTTCTCCAAAAAAATACATTGTGATCTTTGGATAATATGTCTTGCCTCCCTATCTATTCTTTTTATTTTCTAGGTGGAGGATTTGCAGAGACAACTTGAATCTGCTAACAAGGAACAGGAAGCATTGATCGACATCTTTTCAGAAGAAAGAAACCGTAGAGACCAAGAAGAGGATAACTTGAGGAAGAAGCTAAAGGTAAGTTAGAATATTGTGGAAGCAGTTCCCTTCTGTGCCAAATTTCGGCACCGTATGACCCTTTTTTGTCGCTTCTAACATGCTATTCAACTCCGTTACTCTTTGGTAGGACGCATCTTCCACCATACAGGACCTGCTGGAGCAACTGAATGCTGCCAGGAAAGGTCACAAAGTTTGAGGAAATAAAACAGCAACTAATTAGAGCGGTTCAGTTGCATATTTACTGGCCTGGGGCATAGCATTCTGTAGGCTACTCCATGTTTAGTTGGTTAATCTTAGTTTAGATCCGAGGAATAGTTACACCGTCATGCCCCAGATCAAACCGCTCATTTCTTGTACAGCCTAGTAATGACCCAATAAAGGGTACATGCCGTATATGTTGGTGGTTGGTATCTAACTCTCTAGAGTGGAGAACTACATCTTGTTCAGAATGTGCGCCAGTGTCAAGTCCTTGTCAATTTCCTAGAACTGTTCTCTTATTGCTGGCTTGGACCTTTTTCTCTCTGAAACCATACGGCAAATTAAGTACGTAGGTATCAGCTAGAATGACGCCGACAGATTTTGGTAAGATTCAGAATGTATATGCTGAGTTTCTGAGATCGGTGCATCCTGCTGGCCCAAAGAATCCTGCTTTTGTTGAGTCGGCCGTGCAGGTTTCACTAAATCTTTCATAAGCTTTCTGAAAGTCTGAACCAGCATCGTCGTGTGCTAATTTTGTACAGTAAAGCCGGCAAGAAATTCTTTTATTTATTATTGTCAGGATGCCAAACAGTATGTTTTAAAAGAGTATTCGTAAATCCAAATCACCGTGGTAAATATAGTTAAAAAAATCGCCTTAGCTGAATAGTTAAAACTACTTGTTTGTAAATATGAGGGCTGTTTTGATTCTCACAAGAGCCATGACGTGCTAAAAATTGTCCAGATTTGCCCAATGTTTGATTGGATATCATAATATTTTTTTGTCTTGACGAGCTAGCCCATTTTCGGAGAGCCCATCTTGGTCAAAACTTTGACAGCCGTCGTGAAAGTTTGGCTTGCTTCAAAACGGATCTTTGAACATAACCCAAGTGCACTCGGAGGCTTTGGAAAGAAATTGGAGGTTGCCTATAGTTTCTACGTGTGATAAGGCTATCAGAGTCACTCTCTTGGCAAATGGGCCCCATAAGTACCATGTACTCTTTGCTTGTTTTGGGTACGACCGGCCAAGTACAATCTATTATTGGTTCTCTTTGATTTGATGCTATTGAGTGCGTTCAGCTAGTATCTGTACACAACAAGCAAATAGGACAAGCGTTAGCCCAAACCGAATCCACTTCCGTTTCGATCAATGTTAAGTTGATGATGATCACAAGCAAAGCAACGTTGCGTGGTGGTGGATGACACCGTGGGACCCCGGCCAATGCCCGTTGCTTGAGTAGAAGCCTGAGCATCCTACGCGGCAGGCTGTGGACCGGGAACCACACGCGGCAGGTGTTCCAAGCAACAATAGCGAGCCGACGGCATCATGGTAAGATTGACGGTTTACTAATTATCGATACCTAATGTTGTATATGGAGATCATTGTTAACGACGTCAAATTTTCGCCATTTACCTTGTCACTGACTCCAACTGAAACCATGTCGAAATCCAGCTACTCGGACGAGGGGTTCTGTAACAACTTTGCCCCCTCTCCTGATAAAGATACGACGATCGATCGGGTAGATCTAGGAGACAACCTCCCTTATAACAAGTCTAGCGACAACGTAAGTCATTTTATGGATGAGTGTGCCAGGGCTTACGGTATCGAGCTTGACTCGCCCGATAACCAAGACGTTCGCGCGAGCGACATATGCGGCAAGTCGGAATCCTCACCCACAGCTTCTGACAACTCTGATTGTTGATGAAACTTCCCGGAGATATCCTCCGATGATATATCTATGATGGATATAGACTCCTCTTCTATCGGAGTGTACCCTCGAGAAGTTTTCAGCATCGAGGATCGAAGCGGTGCTCGGTCCAACCAGAATGATAACTCGATGGACCCACGAACTCCTGTTGATTTGGCCGGTGGTGATAAGACTCAACCTTGCCAATGATAACGCCTCGCGACCAGATCCAAAACCTTATTGGGAATCCAGGACCTATTACCCTGTACCACCAGGAAAGTGCTGGACACTTCAGATCTGGGCCGCTCGAAGGCTTTTTGGTGTCCAAGACTTGCTCTGACAACCTCCCACGATGGATCTTACTAACCCGAGGGAAGGAAGTGGCTCAGTGAAGTTGAGGACGTCGTCCGACAAGCACAAGCGCATGCCAAAACCTCTCATCAAGCAGCAGTTGCCAACAATCGAGTCAGATCTAGAAAGAGGTAATCCTTGGAATTAGGCTCTCCGGGAAGGTGACCAAGCTCAGCATCGATGTAGGACCTCGTCAATCCAAAACCATCCCATCTCGAACCTACGCGACATCATCGACTCCTACATCGTCAATCCAAAACCATCCCATCTCGAACCTACGCGACATCATCGACGAGCGAAGATGCTTAAGGACCCCTAAGGAAATGTCACCCTCTCAACAACCCCTAAGGAGGTTATCTTGGTACCGTAGTCGTTCAAGTCGGGGTTGTGGTTGGTCTTCAACTCCTGCGAGTGGGGCACCCATGGCTACTTAGGGTGCCATCAATGGGTGCCAGGCCTACTCGCCAGAGCTCAGGAGGGTCAAGTGGTTGGCCAGTTTAGACTCGGGTCCATAGAAAAGTGGTAGGAATATCATTAGGATGTTTACAATAATATTCACACCACCAAATAGATGCAAAACCTGAAAATTCACTAGTGACAACCCTAATTCTTCTAATCTTGGGGTATTCATAATAAATAATTTTTTGATCAACTAAAAGCTCCCAACCCAAGTAATCATCAGGGTTCTACTTATCATCAAACGAAGGCATAGTAAATTTTACCTTAGTATATTCATCATTGGCGTGCACCTCTCGATGTAGTTGTTCTTGTCCCATACCACGACGATTGAAGTGTTGCCATTGGTGATCATGATTGTTATCTTCATCATCATCCAAATCACCGATGTAATCATCAAAATTCTCTCCTTCTTGATCCTGTTCTAGCACACCCGAAGCGTTGTTGATGGCGCATTGTTGGACGATGGTAGCCGCCGTGGTAGTATCTTGGACCTTCATAGCAGTGAGGGGAATTCATCATGCTCGTTGACAAAGTGGTGCCACCAGTAGAGAAGGTGCAGCAGAACAAGATCCTCCTACAAGCATAGTTAAATGAGCCAATATAGCTTGAAGCATCGCATCAATTGCATTAAGCTTTTCTTCCCACAAGGATAGCCATTCATTGGTTAAACGAACATCTTCCATAAGTCCTTCCATCGTGATCCTTGTTTGATTTTCAAAGTGTGCTTTGATTCCCTTAGTGCGGGGTGCATGTTGCCACGACTCCTCATTACCTGACATGGTTAGTATAAATAAGAAAACAAAACAATAAGTGTATTGTTCCTATGTGTTATGAGGTTGTGATGACAACTCACTCGAAGTCTCTGACTGTTCACAAATTCTTACAAGTTCTTACCAAGCAAAACATGGAGTGTGAGCCATTGGCGGCGTCAAAGTCCTTCTAAAGATTGGATGAAGTGATTGCCTAGTGACTGAACATCTGTGCGAGGTAGAATTGGAGGAGCTAGGACAAGTCTTCTAATATGTAGCTAGGATTAGCAATATCTAAATTAGCCATGCGTATTGGAAAACTACTGAAAGCACTAGTCAAATTTGCTAGTTCTAAGCTAGACCTTACTATAGACACGAGCCTAGAACACAAGCGAAAATATCACAGCACAACATGGCCCAAAAGAAGGTGATAATTCATATTGCTGCAATGGAGTGCGTAGCAAAGGTGCCAATGGTGTTATTGCATAGTGTGGGGGCAATCTCATGGCGAGGAGTTGGAGGCACATTCCAATCAGTCTTGAAACCAAATTGGAAACAAAATCCAAGAGAAAAATGACTTGAAACAAATCACAAATTTAGAATCAACTTTCCAAATTCTGAACTTATTCGGTTTCTCCTTCCTTTTTTCTTCTTTTTTTCTTTCCTTTTTCGAATTTGATTCAAATTCTTTCTTTTTCTTGATATGTTTATAACCAAAATAAATTATTTCTTCTTTCCTCATGCACAGTATAATCAATTGAGTAGCAAGGACAACAACAAGATTAGCACAGCAAGGTGTGTATCCATGGGTGTTAGGCGTTGCATGACGAAGATGCACAAGTGCAAACAAAATTTTGTGTGATGTGTGGAAGTGGTGATGATGGCGTGTGCAGCTTTGACGTGACTAAAACATGACTAGAACTCAAAATCCTAAAGGCTAAACACTAAGATCAGTGACTCGACATGACAATGCAGTGGAAAATCAACAATGCAAATACTAAAATGAAATTTCAAAGCACAAAGGGTTTGGATAGTAGATAATCTAACACTATATATTTGGATTTTTCTAGACTGTAGGCAAAAAGATCAATCTATAACTACGAAAACAAAAATAAATCATCGGTCAAAGCTAGCTCTGTTACCTATTGATATGAGTATGGGTGTCTTGATTTTTCGATAGGTAACACACGTTGGTTTGGTGGAGATGACTTTAATGATATGACTAGACTCGTACGATGATGGAGCGCCTAGACAATTGCTAAACTAACTCCTGAAGGTTACTAACTTTATCATGGGCACGACCAACCTGAACACGAGGTTCTTTATCCCTACAAACAATCGAATAACAAGCAAGAACAATTGAAGTTAATATAAAATTGTGAATATAAATTAAGAACAATATATTGATATGATGAAGTTTTGCAAAGTAGTCAACTAGGTGGTTGTAAGACACAACTAGAGACAATGTTGTTTGGCCCTAAGCGCAACTATGCTCAACAATGGCTGCACATGACCTCTATTTATAGCATGCAAGCACCATAAACAATGCAATGCAATCTAAGAAAATAAAATCCAACACTTATCTCTATCTGTTACACCATCAGTTTGTTTTGATGATTTTGAGTCACTCATGAGGATTCCGGTAGTGGGGCCATATCGGTTGGAAAGATCACTATGTCTTCTTTCCAACTGTATTTAAACACTTCCATAGGACTTTGCATGAGAGTGATATGATCTTTTTGTTATATGGCTATCTACAGAATTCAAACTGAATTCTTACGCTGAGTTGTGTCGAATTGAATTCGAATAGTCTTGGACATCCTTTCTCTTGTGGTCCGATTTGTCTTGGATTCGGGGTCTGATTCATCTTGGACTCCGAGTGCGACTTGTCTAGGACTTGAACGCTGACTTCTCCTTGTCCGAATTGAGATCTCTTGCCCCATATTTCTAAGTAGCAAAACATCAATAGATTTATTTAGTAGCATCTCATCCTTATAAGTATGAATATGCATAGAGAGGAATGAGCTCACTTCATGATTTAATTGATGTGCACGAGCTCGTGTCAGGGGACCTTGTAATGGTGTAGCAAGCCAGAGGATAACTTGTTGTGCTAGTATCTAAAAGAGTAATGTCCTCATCATCATGTAGTCATTGACAGATATATGGATGATCATTGTAGTTGTCTTTTGCTCTATGTTGAGATTACCTATGGTCAGTGACAAAGATGAAGGAGAAAAACAAGGCATAGGCAACAATCTAATAGAGATGATAGATTTAATGATGCTAATCTAAACTTAGATTTCCATCATCTTTTATGCTAGAACTACAACTATCTTCTTGCTTCTAAGTGGTTAAGATTCAAGACTATCTAGGATAATCATTGCTTATTCATGCTCAACGTTGACCCTCACTTTATATGCAATTGCTATCTTTGTTAAAGGTATAATTTGTTGATTGGTTAGAAAACCCTAGGCTCTCAATTATCGATTCTCTATGGATTCAATAACCTTAGAATACTCTGGGTGAAAAGCTACAAGGACTTGTGCACTTGCAGTATTTATATTGTAAGTGTATCTCGTGACAACATGCTTTTGGCTAATCTAGACATTTCACAGGGCACATAATTAAGCACTTTATCCTATTGCAAATACGGGGGCAAAGTCTAAGACAAGCATGCCCTGGTCTAGGGTTTAATGCTACTTGTAACCTCCATCACTAATATGGCGTAACACAATCAAACTAATGGATTAAGGGAAAAATCTAAGCTACAACCTCAAGTGGTGGTACTTCGTATTTCCCCCACATTACTGATCAAGGAAGTTGAGGCTCTGACTGTCTCTAGTTACTCCTTTACACTTGGTTCCCATTTCACCTATCCCTCATCCCCTCCATGTTACCCTAATATACATGTGCATTCACAACTGGCACTAAAAGGAGCAATCTATATCAGCAACTATTAAATAGCCATGTTCATATCATGAATTCCTTAGCCTAAGAAGAACTCAACTACTCATGCAACATATGGACAACCATGGAAGGATAAATAAAGATGCAAGACAATATCATATGGATCACACAATAGATTAATTAAAGGATGCAAACATGATGCAATAGGTGTTATCCAGTGATTCCCTATGTTACAAGAAGACTTGCTCATGGTGGACATGGTAATGGAGACCAATGCTGAGGTGGAGATGGCGACTGAAGTCACCACTTCATAGGGCTTTGCCTTAGGATGTGGTGATGGTGTGGAGCAGCGGAGGTGGCATGGAGAGTATGTAGGAGGTGTCCAAGGGGCATCCTCCCTCTATTGGGGTGTTCTCCCAAGTGGCAAGGGTTTGGAACCCCTCTTGGATGGTAATATACATAGGCAATGACGACCTTTGATCCTTCCGATGTGATTGATGCTAATCCAATCCAATTCTTGATGGGTGGTTTCTCCTCCAAAATATCATCCTTAAGTGTCAAGGAAACTCCTAAACAAGTTTCAATTGAATCAGTGTTGAAACTAGGAAGTTAGGGCCTCAATAGTGGCCTCCTTAGGGACTTCCTGAGGGGTGGTACAGTCAGACATGGTAGTGGTATGATCGCTTATCCAAACTTTCTGCTCTTCCCTCTGCGTAGCTCATCTTCAAAAAATCATAGAAAATTCATATAAAGTCAGATGGAGACAATCTTGATATGGAAATCATAACCGCCAATAAGATCTACAACTTTGTAGTTGTAAAGTTTTGCATCTACATTACTAAGATTCACATATAATTATTTAAGCTTTAGGTGACAAATTAGGCATTTGTAACTCCTCTGATTTAGCTACGACTTGACTCGCTTCATCATGGTTCATCCATGGGAGTTACGTACACAACAACTTTATTCTACATGAAAAAAATAAATACTTATACTAAAATGATAGAATGATAAAATATGCAATGCTCAAGTGTTAAACATGACCATTAACTTTTATGCAATATCTACAATAAAACCACATGTTGGAACGAGGCATATGGAAGTATTTTACATTGAAAGCATACTAAAGTATGGTCCATATTTTGGATGCATCAATAGTTCACAAATAAGGTTCTAAGAATACACCTAGCTTGGAGACAACCCTCTGAGTGAACGATATCCTTCGTTGTTCAATGTCATGAGAAAGAAACATTTCACATTAGCGGAAGTGATGAGGACTATGTTAGAGCATATATGATTGTTATGGTAGGATACAATTTTATTAGAATTGACTGTAATATATGTGACATAATTCAGTCTTATCTCTAGGATTGCTTTGCGATCCAAGTCACGAGGCCCAATTATATAATCTATAATTATTGTAGTATATTAATCTTTTGACATGGTATCAAGCTGACGCTGCTCCTAGCTGTCGCCTCCATAGCTTTTGCCGCTCTACCCCTGGGAGATAATCTGATCTCTGTGATATCTCAGGAGCCGCACAACCCATAGTTTAGTCATGTTGTGGATCATTTGATTCGCTATCAATTAGAGTTTTTTACTTATCATCTTTAAATTGGGTTTCTCTATTTTTTTTTCCAATCACAAATCAGTTTGCATCGCCCTGCCGACCCATTGATGCTCCTCGGCTCCAGACTTCACCGCCTGGACTTCGAACTCTCCGGCGTCTCCAATCCTATGATGATGCCGTGGTGTGACACGGTGTGTTCATTGACATGACCCCTTCTCCATAGCCTTTTGAGCGCCTCGTCTCCACATCATCATCACATTGGATCATCGTCATCGGCCCATCATCTATGGCAATGAAGCCTCGCACCACAGCGAATGAGGTTGCCACTGTTGTGCTTCTCTAGGCTACCAGTGTCACCATTTTAGGCCATTGGTTCTGCAACACCTTCAGTTTTTGTCCACCACAACCTAGTTGTAGGGAAAATAACCCTATTAGTCTATGTTTGTGATTTTGGTGATTAATGACAACATAGTCAACGGGACTAACATATTTGCCAAGAATATATGTTAGTAGGTCTTATGGATGCAATACATGAAGAAGCCACCAAAGTATGGATAAAGTTTGGATGAATTGGAGAAGTCCCAGGAGTTTTGTTCTCACTGGATGGTCCAGTGTTGTGTGAGGAACCATCCAAATAATATTCTAATTACTCATCAGGAGGATCATTATTCATAATCACAACCTCGATGATTAACCAGAATATCATCCCGGTAGTCCCGGCACGTGTTTCGTGCCCAAGATCGGAACACATGCCTTCCAACAGTTACATCACAACATAGCTTAATAAAGAGCGAGTAATAAACATTTATATTATAAGTATTAAGCATGCAACTGATTTCAACAATTTACAACAAAAGCGAGCTAGGAGGAAACAAAACCCCTCAACTCCCAACCAACAAAAGATCTTTCGCAGCGAAAGAAAATAAACTATACAACAAAAGGATATGGAGCCACATGTCCTTATGCTCCATACCAAGAGCACCGAGTTCGGAGTAGAATGTGCTACTCCTGCCCGCCACCTTGATCGGTAGGCACAAAGTAGCCAAACACCGCCCCCTCCTCGCCGACCTGTGAACCTGCATCAACTTAAGGGCAGCACCCTGAGTACGAAGGTACTCGCAAGTCTTACACAATATGGGTATTTAATATCCCGACTCCAAGGATTATGCATTGAGCTATTAGCAAGAGTAGGCCACAAGGTTAAGTAAAACATATACGGTAAGCAACCTAGATATATGTGTGAGCAACTAACTTAACCAACATATATGAAATTACCCTGCAACTACCAACTGATCATATGAAATTGAAACCACATTAGTATCAATGTATAACAAGTACCATCTCGACCACCTCCCACATATTCGAACCATAAACTACATATCCGAACCACAAACCACATATCCGAACCATACAACCGAACCAACCACGAGAACTCTACGACCGGGTGCAAATGAAACAATAGCATGCTCATGACCGAGAGCGCGGTAGTTTGAACTGTTTATACACCCTGCAGGGGATACTCCTGGACCCACACGACTCGGGGACCATACGGCTTGTGCCACTTGCTAAAGTGCACACAAGGGGGTACCCGTGTCAACCTTTTCCAACCAGCCCCAACCGTGTGCGACATGCAACGCTCGGTGTGGCGGTACCAGAACTACTCCCGGAGTAAACTAGTATCCCTTACAAGCCCACCTGCTCACACCGTCGTTGTTCAGGCCCTACAAAGCCACAACTGCGAAGGTATTCGGCTCGCCTTACCATTAGATCGGCATGTGGTGAGTAAGGTAAGTGCTAAAGCCAACTACCCCGATGATCGGCCTTAAACGATGCAAGCGGTCTACGGCGTTTGGTCTTCCTCTACCGACCTACCCAGGGGAACTCCACATCCGGGCAGGACAAAACACCATCCTAGCACTGCCCACATCTCGTCTCATACTCACCACTCATACAACCAACACCAACAACCCAATATGGTAACCATTGTGAAAGTAATTTAACTTATAGCTCACGAACGATGGGACGTTCCACCGCTGGACTTCTACTGAGGACCTATGCATTGTTAAGCATCTCGCATCACTTTTAAGTTAGACCTTATCATGAATAAACCCAGGCTACAAGGATATAGATCAATAATAATTCAAGGTAGAGACAATACGATCAACATAGGTTCTACCCATAAAAGCCCAACATCGACTTCCTATACATGCAAACCTATACATAAGCATAACTTATCAATGTTTAGACTTTGTTCCATTCAACTGACAGGGTTCAATATGATAGATGTTTGCCTTGATGCACTGGTTCACAAAGGTGCGGTGTCTCGGGATCGACCTCGGTCTCCGGGATCGATGGATTGGCGTGCTCGAAGAAACATAACGCGTGCAATGATAAGCATAAATGAAATGCAACAATGTAAGCCACAAGGTGCAAATAATGAAATGCCATGAAAATATACTTTAAAATGTAGGAAAACATTTTTCCTAGCTAAAACAAGTCATAAGAAGACTAGCAAAATTGGTTTCATCCATTTTGGACTTGTAAAGAATTAATGGTGAATTAATGAAGCTTAAGCCTAATTAATTAGCCCCAAAAATTTGATTCGACATTTAATGGCTGGAGATATTTTTAATAGATAGAGTAGTTTATTATGAAACCAAAAAAAATTGGTTTTATGATTTTTAGAGTTCGTATGAATTAATTATGAATTTTACAAGTTATCAGCAGAGGCTGATGAACAGTGCACCGGATACTCTGGTGAAGGCCGGATACTCCGGGGTACCGGAGACTCCGGGAGACTCTCCGGCAGCACCCTCTCGGTTATTTTTGGCCGGGGCTCACACGGAGACTCCGGGGAAGGCCGGATGCTCCTGAAAAGCTCCAGAACTGGACTGTTTTGAAGGGAAAAATACCCGGAACGAATTGCGATCTTCTCCAAACCAAAAGGGAACATGTTTGAGCTAGTTCAAGGGTTCTAGAACATTTTACAAGTTATCAGCAGAGGCTGATGAACAGTGCACCCGGATACTCCGGTGAAGGCCGGATACTCCGGGGTACCGGAGACTCCGGGAGACTCTCCGGCAGCACCCTCTCGGTTATTTTTGGCTGGGGCTCACACGGAGACTCCGGGGAAGGCCGGATGCTCTGGGAAAGCTCCAGAACTGGACTGTTTTGAGGGGAAAAATACCCAGAACGAATTGCGATCTTCTCCAAACCAAAAGGGAACATGTTTGAGCTAGTTCAAGGGTTCTAGAACTCATTTAACAACCTAGAAACTCGATTCCTAACTCAATTTCATCAAAATCCCCAGTTTTGTTCAAAACATCAAGAACTCATGAACTTTGCTAAAACTCAAAATCGACCAACCGAACCACGAATTCTTGTCATGGGAAGCCTAAGGGACTTACCCACGGAGCTTGTGAAGGTTGGTGACCACCGGGAAATGGAGGAAACGCTCGGGAGACGATGAATTCCGGTGTTATTCACGTTTTGACCTAGAACACCAAAAGACACCAAAATCGGTTCAAATCCTTCGGGAAAACAAAAATGAATTGGAGGGATGGATAGCTTGCGAGCTTGTGATCGCAATGGTACCACATGCATACCTTCAATCCCTCTCTTGAGCTCAGATTTTGGAAGAAATGGAGAGAGGGCTTGAGAGGGGAGTGAGAGGGAGAGGGAGCTCGGGTGGGAGGCGTGAGGGATAGTGAGGAGGAGAGAGAGTGGGCAGGCGGGGGCTGCCACTTGAGTGGTTGGAGGGTGGGTGAGGTGTGGGGCCGGCTAGCTGGTGGGTCCCACATGCTAGAGAAAGAGGTCCGTTTCAACTGCAAACTCAATTCTTTTCTCTCCCGAATTTCTTTCTCTCATCCAATTGATTTCAACAAAGTGCTCTAGTACGCCAAAATAATTTACCTCAAAAATAATTATGACGCTAATGATGCATGATTAAGCTTAATCACGTGATTTTAGAATTTGGGACGTGACATGTTGAATGTATTGCACACACCAGATAATGAACATTGCATATAGATAGAGACAATTTTGCTTCACCAGATGGTCCAGTGTCAAATGGACAGAAGTATCGGAGCAATTCTAGCAGAGGTAGTTTCAAGAGTTGAAGTTGAAGATCAACTGACCAGATGATCCGGTGTTCGACAAGTAATACACACCGGAGCATTTGGTTCTGAGCAGAAGATTTTGAAGGCATCAAATAGTCTGGTAATGAAGTAAGAGTCCAACGGACAAATACACTGGACAATGAACAATACAAAAAGGCAGGCAAAGCTCAAGCTATCGGATGGTCCGGTGATGAAGTCATGTGTACTCCAGAGAGGGTTGCATTTGGCTCGGATGGCTGAGGATTGCTCATTGATAGTCCAGTGATAGATTGATAAGCATTGGAGAAGGCACCAGAGCAATTTTCATAGAGAAGATGTTGGCTTGAATGGCTAAGGTATACTTACCGGAATGTTCGGTGATGATGTTGCAGTATACATCGGAGTGTCCGATGTTCACAGTGGCTTGAGTGGGGTTCCAACGGCTAGTTTGTGAGAGTGTACTCACCGGATAATCCGGTGTTAGTACTACTATTCTCACCAGATTATCCAGTGTTAACAACTTTTTAGAGCCGTTGGGTTAATGGCTAGTGCACGGGTTTGAGGCTATAAATATCCCTCCACTCAGTTATTTGAAGGTGTGGCATGCAGTTGGAGTCTAGAGAAGATCATGTATACCTAAGAGGACATCCAAGCCACCATAGTGCTTAAAGTGATCATCTAAGGTAATTAAGTACAAGATTAGAGAGTGATTAGTGCTTATAGGCCTAGAGAGTGTATTACTAGGTGATTGCTGCCTAGAGAGTGGATCAAGGAGTGATCCAAGCTTGTATCTCTTGGTACGCCGGTGCCTTGGAGTCTTGGTGACTCACCGACAACTTGAGCCGGAGTTGCTCAAGCTTGTTGACCCTCTGACTTGGTGCGGAGTGGCAACGAGAAGCGCGTACGGGAACGCGAAGACCCTTTCCTTGGTGGCTCAAGCTCCGAAGTGATCACGACGGCGAGAAATCGGAAGAGAGGCTAGTGGTGAGACCTTGCCTTGGTGGCTCATCCAGGTGGAGGCCTTATCTTTGTAACTTGGTGACTCAAGAGCCATGACTGGGTGCCGACTAGGAGCATATCCTTTGTGGAGCTCCAACATGGACTAGGGGTGTCATTCATGCCATCGATACCACGGGAAAAATCCTTGTGCCGAGTTTCCTCTCTCTACCTTATTTACGTTTCCGCATTTACTTACTTGAAGTTTACCTTCTTAGATAGGTTGCAAGTGGTTTGATCGGTAGAGTAGACATACTAGATAAATCTAGACCATATTTAGATAAAAATTGATATAGGTTTATCTTGTGTTATTTTTAGAGCTAAAATAGTTCTAAGTGTCGTAATTCACCCCCTCTTAGGACGTTATCGATCTCTACAAGTGGTATCGGAGCCTCACGCTCTTGATGGGTTTAACATCCTAGAGTTGTGACATCTGGGGTTGAGATGGATTTCAATAGTGTTCCACTTTTCAATGGCACAAATTTTCCGTGTTGGAAAATTCTAATGTCTTGTTATTTGCAAGCTAGAGGCTTAGATGTTTGGAGAGTCATCGAGGAAGGGATGAAACCTCACATCACCAACAAGGAGAGGCAATTAGATGTATTGGCAAAGAGTATCCTTTTATCATCTATATGTGTTGATGCATTTAATCGTGTTTATTCTCTCACTAATGCACATATTATTTGGACTAGTCTCATTGAAATACGCGAAAGCACAAAGGATGTGCGCAATGAGAAATATCATGTGCTTGTTACTAAGCTTAATGGTATCAAGCAACTACCCCATGGAAGTGCTAATGATATGTATTCTTGTTTGAATATTCTTGTTAATGAGATGAATGGGTTTGGTTTGATGCCAATTGAAGATGATCAAGTGGTGAGAAGAATACTTCAATCTCTTCTTCCGAAGTACAAGTTGATCGTCTCCATCATCTATGACAACAATGACATCAAGAAGATGACTCTAAATCAAGTGCTCAGCAAGATCACTGCCCGTGAGACGACAATGAACATGGGGGCGGAAGCTTCTTCCTCATCCGATGCCATGAACCTTGCTCTCACAAGCAAGCAAACTCAATATCAACACATGAAGGCAAGGATGAGGAGACAAGATCAAGAGTCAAGCTCAAGTGAAGATGATGAAGATGAAGATGAAGAGAGCTGTGAAGAAGATGAGCAAAGCACCTCAAGCGATGAAGAGATGGATCCTGAAGTCGCCAAGCTCATCTCACAAGTGGAGAAGAAAATTAAGAAAATCTCACAAGATTGATCACCCAATCTCCATGAAGGACTTGGTCAAAACAATTGATCATATCAAGAAGGAGAAGAAGAAAACCAAGAACAAGAAGTAAACAAGGGGAAGAGCCAAAGCACTCGCAAGCATAGGGAGATGGCTGAGTGATGATGAAGATTCAAGCTCAAGCGATGAAAGCTTCACCATCCACTTCTCCAAGAGAAGCTCGTCCTCAAGGTCATCATCACACAAGTCATCTCACAAGCCATCTCACAAGTGTCTTATGCCAAATGTATGGATAGTGATGTACGTGATGATGAATCCGATGAGGATTCTCCCTCCTATGATGAACTCCTTCATTTGATCAATGAGCAACAAAGGGCCCTTAAGAAATAATCTAAAGAGCTTAAGAAATTTAATGCACTTAATTACATTCATGCTACCTTTGTTTCTAATTATGAATAATTATTGTGTAAATTCAATTTTCTAAACAAGGAGCATGAAGATCTTAAGGGTTGACAACTGTGGGTTGCACCAGAGTCACAGTCTCTTCTCTAACTACACTTCATCTACTCTTGACAACTGTGGGTTGCCCTGGCACATCTGTCTTCGCCGCTCTATGCATTGCCACTACCACATAAACCCCAATCGTTGATCACCTATTAGTGTCGATTCATAACCACCGATGCCTAATGACGATGACTATTGGGTAATTACCATATCCGGGTACCCTAAAATTTCTCGCAATTCTTGGGACATATCTCTATCTCCAGGAAGGGGATCCTTAGATGAAAGAAAACCGCCCGTAAAGCCAAGGGTATCACGTAAACAGGAAAGTTTATCTCCAGGAATGGAAGGAAGACTCCAGATGACATATGACACCCCCATATATATACAGAGCCTGGGGGCCCCGCGGAGGACAAGTCAAGAAGCAATTAGAACTAGAACAAGTCAAGCAAGGAAGTCACCGAATAAGTTTAGATCCATCTAGGCTAGCCACACGCTGCCCTTGTAATAGGCTCTATTCAATACATGACAAACATGATGTAGTGTTATTATCCTAAGGGAGGCCCGAACATGAACCCCTCTGTGTTTTCCTATGATTCCTCTACTTGAAGAATCCCCAATCTATTCTACAAATTTGTAATTTTGGTAGTTTACCAATCGTTGATAGCTGGTGCCGTCTGTGGGGATCATAAAAATAGGCATTGAAGATTTTGCACAGAACATGCCATATGCAGCACTGGCACCGAAGACGGGCTTTTCGGGTGAGGGGTTCTATGACAACTTTACCGCTTCTACTGATGAGCCAGTGATTGATCAGG
Source organism: Phragmites australis (assembly GCF_958298935.1). NCBI lineage: Eukaryota > Viridiplantae > Streptophyta > Magnoliopsida > Poales > Poaceae > Phragmites > Phragmites australis. The sequence continues at coordinate 14,872,070 of NC_084927.1, forward strand.
TGGACTTCGGTGAGGAACTCTCTGACGATGACTCCAGCGATGAGGTAAGTCAATTTATGGATCAATGCGCCAAGGATTACGATAGTGAGTTCGAACTACTTGGCTGCCAGAACAATGGTGAATGCCCTATTCACCACAAGCCGGGACTCTCCCTTGCAGTCTCTAACAACATGGATTTTCAAGACACCAATCTGGAGCAATATGATGAAAAATCCATGATGGATCTAGACACTTCCTCTAGTGGAGGTTACCTGAGAGAAGTCTTCACCATGGGAGACAGGGGTGACGGTCTGGGTAACTATGATGACAATCCAACAAACATACATGGTCTTCTGGCTCTGGGTATGGGTGATGGTCAGAGCCAGATGAGCACACCTCCCCTAAACATTAACAAAGCATCAGTTATATCATCTCCCAATCACCAACAAGGGGCTAAACATTTCATATCTACGACTGCTAAGCGAATCCTTCTCCTACAAGAGGACCTCATGCGTCCATCGACTATATATTTGGTAACTCAAATCGGTAAGGATTAGATGAACTTGATGATTGACTGAACGAAAGAGGTCATCATCCAGTTTGAGAATTCTCACCTATCCCTAGTCAGAGATAGTGCTAACCGAGGCAGGTCACATCATCCCTCATCACGAGACACATCAGACTTGGAGAGGTGTAACCCCCAAAACAAGGCTTCCTGGGACAACAACTGGCCAAAGAATCGTCGTTAAACAACGCCAATCAAAGATTATCCAATCAATGATTTACGTGAAGTCATCGACGATCATTGGAGATAGCCAAGAGCCTTCAAGGGGGCTTCGTCCACTCCTCAGCAATCCAATTGGGGAGCATCCCGTCATTGATTCAATCAGGACCGATCCCCTGACTCCCATAGGTAGAATACCCAGGGCCGTTGGAACCAAGTAGGGTGCCATCAATGGATGCCTGGCCTTCTCTCCAAATCTATGGAAGTATCTCATAAAATTTCTCCAGATCTATACCACGACCATCCAACCGGCTGGTGGGGATAAAAAGGTAATAGCCAATTACGTCCCTACCACCCTTGAAGGGGTAACCTTACGTGGCTAACCAACTTATTCATAGACACTATCTACTCGTGGGAGTAGCTTTGTGACGTATTCTGAGCTACCTTCTAGGGTACATAAGTTTGCCCCAGCACAAAAAACAACCTCTACCGTTGCGAGTAGACATCTGGAACAACATCCCCAAGGTCAGTGACTACGGTGTCATACATGCATTTACCCAAGGGGTCAAGATCTAGAGGTGTGTCAAGGATATGCCATCCAGGAGCCGAGATGGTTGAAGAGCTCATGAAAATTGTTGATGAGTTCGCCAAGATTGAAGATGTGGTCCTCTTTGTCAAGGAGAAAACTCAGGGCATCAAAGTGCCCTCAAACTGAGCTCGAAGGAGATAATGCCAAGATCAAGCGCAAGAAGAACATTAAGGGAGGTAAGGGTAAGAAAAATAACTCCGAGGAAGTTTTTGTAGATTTGCCTGACACTCATCCTGACAAGCATCCCAGTTCCTCCCGTGGCAAGAACTTCATGCTAGGCTTTGGCAAACACGACGGTAAGCCTTGGTGTGACCTCCACCAGACCAACAACTATAGGCTCCAAGAGTGCTGCCTCTGGAGGAAAATGGTCAAGGTGGAGGTCAAAAAGCAGCCACAGAAAAGAAGACCCAGGTCATAGCCCAAAGTAGGGATTCCAGCTCCAGGGGCGGTGAGGATGACACAAATCCAATGTCTTTTCAGTCGTACTAGAGGGCAATCGACCACATGTTTGGTGGATCTTCTTCCTATGATTCCAAAAGATAGTACAAGACAATGGCCCGAGAAACATTAGCTGCCATCCCCAAGGGATGACATATTGTTAAGTGGTCAAAAGTTAACATCTCCTTTGGCCAAGATGATTGCCCTGAGAACTTCATACAGTCAAGCCGCTTCTCGATAGTGGTCGAGCCTATGATCAACAACTGTAGGATCACCCGAGTCCTTATCGATGGAGGGAGTTCCCTGAATCCTCTTTTCTAATGCACACGAAGGGATGCAAATCTCTTGATATACAATTAAGCTGGTTACTCAAGCCTTTCACAGTATAGTACCTGGATCTTCGGCTACCCCCATTGGCCAGATATCACTCCCTGTAACCTTTAGAAAGCACGGCAATTTTTGAACAGAGAGGATTCTCTTCGATGTGGTTGACTTCGAGACGGTGTACAAAGATATCCTGGGTCGACCAACCTTGGCCAAGTTCATTACTGCCATGCATTATACTTATTAGTGCGTAAAGATCCCAGGACCCGAAGGGGTCATCGCTATATGGGGATCCCTGAAGGCAAGATTATATTACGACAAGAGGAGCCTAGACATGGTAGCTTAACACCAACCAATCAAGGAACCTAAGAGCTTAAGGATCAAGGTGGACAAGAAGCCCTAGTCATGGCCTTAACCACAATGCCTCGAGAAGCATACCCATAAAACTAGGGGCTCAGTTCCACAATTAGTTCGAAACCCCTGAGATAGTGCCTACGCTACCCCTGAAGTAGTAAGGGTCATTGCTTATCAGATTAATCTAGTATGTGTCTTTTAGGTTTGGGACATTAGGTCTATAATAGCTCGTGGGTCATCAATAAGCTCTGTAAGTCCCAAGTGTAAGTGTTAAGAGTATTTTTAGTAATAATAAAGATCATATTGCCTAGGAAGTCGATCGGATTCTTTTCTTGATCTACTTGTCTATTAGCGCATCCTCATGCCCGATAATGGGATAAGCCGCTTCTCGGGTTCCCCATTCCCAACGTATGCCTGGAGCGGTAGAAAGTATTTCTTGACCCAAATGCAATATGAGTTCTTCTTTCTTGAATTACCTTTCTTGGTTAGACTACCTACCCGGAAAGGACCTTTCCAGGCAAACAGTCAGGGACTTAACAACTACTTGTTACTAGCAACCGAAAACAACATATTGTGTACCTTCCAAAAGCAGATTCCAATAAGAAGAGAAGGATTGTTACATGGCGAACTTGGAGTTGCGAGAAGGCTCCTGTCGGTGATATGAGAACCAGGGGTCCCCGAGTCCCGAGGCTAGGACCGCAGAATGCCACATGGCGCCATCCCTTAGAGACCATCTCCCCGAGGACCGAGAAGAGCCAGTTCCGGGAGGGGTGCTTGGGGCCATGAACAGTGGTCCCCGAATACCCGTAGTTCCCCGAGGACCCGAGAAGAGCCAGTTTCGGGAGGGGTGCTCGGGCCCATGAATAGTGGTCCCCGAGTACCCAGAGTTCCCCGATGACCCAAGAAGAGACATATCCGGGAGAGGGCGCTCGGGGCCATGAACAGTGGTCCCCGAGTACCCGGAGTTCCCCGAGGACCCGAGAAGAGCCAGTTCCGGGAGGGGTGCTCGGGGCCATGAACTGTGGTCCCCGAGTACCCGGAGTTCCCCGAGGACCTGAGAAGCCCCTTGCCGATGGACCCCACAAAGGCTCAACGGTGAGGTGTCAATTGGTGAGAGGCTCGATGCTGCATTTAAGAGGGAGCGTGGCCTGTCACTTCCAACCACTCCCCCCCTACGCCTGTCGTATTGAGTACGTCAGTCCCTGCCACCTCCTGGCAGGAAGGCGTGGGGACATTTAATGCGACGGGTCCCATCACACGTCACCCTGCAGGGCCCATAAGGGAAACGGCTTGGAGATATCATCGTTGGGCTTGAGGCGTATCGCCTGCCCCCCCTGTTGTGTCAGATCTGCTCTGACTGAGAGGGCATGCGGGGTAGTTCGGCGGCTGTTCGGTGAGCCCCCCTGCATCTGCTAAAGACGGGCGACAGGACCGGCCGAAGGCGCATTTTCAACCCCCTGTAACATCAAACTACAGCCCCATGATGGTTACTTTCCATTTATGGCTCATGGGAACTCGTGCCCCCGTTCTGGGCACGCGAAGCTTCCCCCGACAGGATAAGGGGGGGGTGCACTCCGGAGAAGGGGAGACTGTGCAGAAGTTCACCTAGCTCTAGCACACAGTTGAAGGTCGGAGAAATCCAAGCCGAGTAGAAGCTCAGAGAGATTAGCACTTGAAGACTGAAGCTCTAGACTTAGACAAAAAACCTTGTAACACCAGAGATCCAGAGAAAGACATTCCAAGAGCATTAATAGCATATCATACACACATGAGTAGGGTATTACGCTCCGTGCGGCCCGAACCTATCTAAAATCCCTTGAGCATGTACTCTCACTAGCCGACGATCATCCGTCCCGCTTAGATCTCACATATTCGCATTAAATCCACAAACAAGGTAGATCCAGAATCAGCCCCCCGGTCGAATCTCAAAGGGGGTCCCTCAGGATCCCCGTTTGCGGTGTTCACCCACCGATAGCTCCTTATCGCATTCCATGAGTAACTGGAGGCTATGATGCCTCCCACTCAAGCAGACCTAGCCTGATCATAGTATGTGCTCTGACTAGCGATTAACGGGTTGCAAACTAATCGAAGGAAAAAGTCAGCAATAAGACCATGACATGCTGCTAAAAGCATCCAACACAAAGTAATCCAATCAAATATGAAGAGCATTTAAGTTTCTACTAAATAAACAAAATCTACCAAGTGTTTATTACAAACCGTAGGGTAAAGAAAAAAGAAAAAACTATGATGAGGGCGCGAAGTCCATCTCATCCATGAAGGCTTTGGCTATCCCAGTCGCCTCCTCAACCTTTTGCGCTGATGAGGCAGCATTCTAGGAGGACATAGGTGTTGATGTCAGATCAGTGGGTCTTCAAAATGGTTAGCATGAAGGCAAGCACCACTTCCATGCTCCGCTGAGATTGGTTCGAAAGGTGTTCAGTGACCTTCCCTTGAAGTCCCCCGAACACATCAGTAAGTTTGGTGGCTCTAGTAGCAAGCCCGGTGGTGTTCACCACCAGGAGTCTCTACTTGGATCCTGACCCCGACAAGCACCTCCTGGAAGACATCAAGAGCCGCAAAGAATTGTTGGCAGACAATTGATATCTGGGGTCGCTCCTGGTGACAGCTTCTCGGGCCATGGAGTGTTCTACATGATGACATGCTAAGAATACGAAGTGGATGAACAACAAGTTAGGAATACCCCAGACATACCCTTATCCTGGTTCTCCACCTTGGCGATCGCCTTTTTCTTCTCGTCGGTCACCTGGGAGAGTTGCTGGTGCAACACTGTGGCCTCTTCTTCAAGCATGGCTACTTAGATGGTCGCTTGTTGGGTCTTCTCGCAGACTCTCTTTAGCCGCACCACAAACACCTGCAAAATCTTAGGTCTGTACTTGTCATTATAGCAACTAAGTAATTGTTTTGCAGGGAAACTATCACCATGTAGAAGGGAAAGAAGACGCTATCCAGATCGCGACCTAGAGGACCTTCAATAATTTGCCGCCAAGTCAAATCCCCGAGCAGCCCGTGCACCAGGATCGGGGGGATAGCTCGGGGAGCCGAATGATCATCTTCATGTATGCTAACAACCAATGCCAAGGGCTTGCTGGGCCCCCCCCCCCACATCTCCCTTGAAGGAGGTCATGACTAGGGCTTGGGAAGGCTCAGACCTAGGGGCTGTCGACATCACTACGGGTAGCCTGCGGAAAGACAAGCTTGAACAACACATTCCAAACAGCATGAGAAGAAATATATGGCATACCTAATCCACTTCTCTGATTGGGAAGTCTCAACTGAAACTAGGAGGGGTGCCGACCTCTTGAGCGTTCTCTCGAGGGCACCTCCTTTACTCCCTGACGTCATTGGAACTAGAGGAGCGTTGCCAGATGAGCTCACGAGAATGATCGCCTTTGTATGGTCCTGGGCCAAAGGCTAAACATGTCCAAAAATTAAGAACAAGCACGACAACAAAAGTTCTGGATAAAAGCTCAACTTACCAGAGTCGGTGGAGGCACATGAAGCTAGAGCAGCTGGAGTTGGTGGCGTAGAGTAGTCTGTCGGTGAATCGACCTCCATGAAGCAATCACTGTCCAACACCATGCCACTTCCAAAGGGTGCAACATGCAGAGTACTGCCATCACTCCTACTCGGACCTGTGCTCTCTGTGATGATGACTCTATCCAAGTCTGCAGTAGGGCCCCCACTGTAACACCCTATGTTTTAGCATTTAAAAAATAGCCAAAACCCACTGTTGTTTATTTTCTTAAAAAATAATTAAGGCAACCTAAAATCCAGGAAATATATATGTGTGTGTGTATATATATTCATATGTGCAAATACACATATATTATTATTTGGACTATGTATTCAAAATTCACCGGAGTCAATTTCTAAATTCGAAACCTCCATCAACTCGATCAATTGCATCATTTTGGTTTCTCGGAGTCTTTGTTTCGTCGTGTGGAGATTCAAATTTGAATTTTTTGCAAATTTGAATCATGTTTTAGTTCTTTTTGACTGAATCCAAATCCAATTCAATCCTTGAAAATTGATCTCCCAATTCAGCTCAAATCCATAATTCAAGGTGAAATTGAATTATCCCTAAATTGACTTTGATCGACTCGAATTTGAATGTCTCTCAAATTTGAATCTCAATATTGGTTTGATTTCAGCTGAACCCAAATCCAACTCAAATCTTGGTTCTAATCCCAATTCAATCTATCTCAAATCTAGACCCAATCCAAATCGTCATCGATTTCGTATTCGATTGCAAATTCAAATCATTCGAGATTTAATCCAATTCATTCCAGTATAATCAATTCGTATATTCAACTCAATTTGTTTTAAATCTTGGTTCAAGTTCAAATCTCATATTTCAAATCCTGTTCAAAGTCATGTCAATTCTAATTCAAATTCAATTTGAATTACCCCAACTCAATTTAAATTCAAGTTATTTATTTTGAAGCATCATACATCTAGTTACATATTCAAATACATCAATTTGAATTGTCATTCCAAATTCCCTCTCTCTCATTGTTTGTTCTCTCTCAATCTCTCACTGTGCTCTCTCTCGCTCACACACAAAAAAGAAGTAGCCAACCTCCTCACTGCTATGTGAACCCCACTATCAGGATGTCCTCTCCTCCTGATCTTTTCTTCCCAACCGACCACCTCCTGCCACTTGCCACTGTTCACCGACCAAAAGTCACCACCACAGGTTGCATTCACACCACCCCTGCCTCCGACCTTGTGCACAGGAGCAGTAAAACTAAACTTCCCCTCCCCCTCTGCTCTCCTTTCCCATGCCGTTTCCTCCTTTTTCCCAACTCGAGCATAATAGAGCAACATCACAATCATCCTGCCACTACTGAGCCCATCCCATTATGCTCCTCTCCCTTCACCTACACAAACATAGAGCTCCACCAAACACTGAGCACCGAGCATACACCCATACCAGCACACCACTGCATCATACAACCGCCACTAGCACCAGCAACAACTCGGCCGTGCATTGTCCATCCTCGATGAGCCCCTCTGCTCCCTTCTCCCCTCTCCCTTGCGCTCAGCATAGATCACCCCTCTCCTCTCCGGCCTCTCACCACAACGCTCAGTCGCCAGCATCTTTAGTCAAGCTCAACCACCACACCCCTTGATGTGTGAGTGGGCAGTGTGCCCGTGTTTTGGAGAACGTCGGCTATATGCCATTGAAACTGGTTGGACTAGACATCAACCAGCTAAAAGATGGGAACTGTAGGGGAACAAATAGCTTTTCCTCAGGGCCAGCAACCTTTATCAATCAAACCTCACTTTTGTTTAACTGATTTAAACCAAGTGTTACACCTGAATTCACACTGCATGTAAAACTGGCTTTGAACCCAAACTATAGCCATAAGGCTTTATCCTTGGTTACCTCCCTTATGCATCTGCTCAACCTCTTGAAGTAGTGTTAGGACTTGTTGAGTACCTTCCATACCTAGTCTTTCTGCTTTCAAATTGTTGAGATGAGGATCAATCTCGACGTAGATAAAGTTAAAAAGAAGAAGTTTAAGGTCGCGTCCACATCCAAGTTGCCTATGGCATTGGATTATTTCACTCTGTGCCACTTTATTCTGTTGTAGGCTCTTATGCCTGGCTGGTATGCCGTGGATCCTAGTCCACGAGATCATCGTTCGCTCTGTTCAGGTAATTATTTTATTCAAAGTATGTATTTAATATCATTATATTGAATTATATGCATATCAGCTACTTGATTTAGGGACTGATACATGAGGCATAGGGGAAACGAGATTGGGGGTCTTACACCCACGTTCTTGGCTTTCGGTTAAGGCCGTCCACACTTGTGAAGCTGTATGAGTCCACGATGATCATCGTCATGACCATAACCACACTAAAAGGAAATTGAGCTTTTTCCATGGTGAAAAATCATTGCAATAGAGTCAAAATAGTTTGCAATATGTGCATATCGCAAAAACTTCAAAATCATTGCCAGCCGTTGCAAGTAGTGGCATGCTCTAAAGTTTTTGCAATATTTTTTTATTTTGTTGTGATAATTTCTTATGTTACCACAAAATCAGCATGACAATAGGCTCCATGTACAATGCCTATTATTGTGGCAATAGAAATAAAATTGTGGCAATAAAGTCACTATTGCAACGATATTAGTTTGTGGCAATAAAATCATTGTAAATGAAAATTATGATAATTTTATGGTTGGTTTCACTACTACGATCAGGAGTCCAACCTGAAACCTTGTAGTTGTACACGGAATGCTTTACCACCACGCCAAAGCTATTATTTATGTATAGAATGTAGATAATATCATTTTGACCTCTCTATTAAAAGTGGGCATGCATATAAAGTGTGGAAATAGTTAAAAATCATGGCAATAGTACCTTTATATTGCAACGATTCTTGACTCATGGCAATAACATATATTTATTACAACTAATTCATGGAATATTGCCACAATAATATATCATTGCAATATAAAAGTTCATATTACCACGACAAAACAAAGTGTGGCAATAAAAATGATATATTGCCACAAAAACAAAACTATCATAACAATTTCAAATTGTGGCAAAATAATCAACTTAATGCAACAATATATTTTTCGGTTGCAATACATAGCAACCTCTTGCAACGAAAGTTGGAAATATGGCAACACTAGAAAATCATGGCAATTTAGTCAATTTATTGCTACGAGTCTCTAATCATGGCAATATCAGCTATGTATTGCCACAATTCATATATTGTTGCCAATGTTTCGTGGAAAAATCTCATTTTCCTTGTAATGCCATTTGGAAAAGAAAATAGAATCCAAAAGGATAGAGAGACTTATTCACATGATCTTCCCTTGAGCATCCAGGTACATCTCCATGATGGGAGTTTGAACACGCGAGTATCCGGAGGAAGATATCGCCTCGAAAAGAATCTTGGTCCTCTTGTTGGCAATCTCCAGAGAAAGCACTACGAGAAAAAGCAATTGACTATGAAGATCAATCTTGAAGTTCCTTTGATAACGACTACTTGGGATCGGAAAGTACCTATCTCACCTTCTCAAGCGGATCCAATTCGGCTAGAAATTGCTAGGCGCTAGTAATCCTTGATTTCATAGGACTCAGGTGGTGCCTGATGAAGTCCCTGGCAATGTCATAAGCCGTCAAATTCCTCTCCTTCAAATGCCAGATCTCTCCGATGAGTTTCCGATAAAGGGTGGTCATCAACGGCTCTTCTGTCCAGGCAGGCCTCGCTAGCGGTGGTAAGCCCTGGTAAGAGAGTCCTTGTAAGCAGTAAAACTACTTCTTGTGCCATCCTGACTAGGAGGACTTGGTGGGGAAGTCAATGTACTCCACCGACTTGCCCTCCCGAAGCTGAAATCCAGCACCGCCAACGACCTTGTTCTTGAGCCTCTTCAAAAGGTTAAAGTATCTGAAGAGGTTGAGGGACGAGCGGAAACCAATGAAGGCCTCTCACATATATATGAAGACTCTCCACATGATGATGGAATGGGGGTTGAGGTGAATGAGTTGTAGGCCATAGAAATCAAGCACCTCGAGAAGAAAATTTGAAGGGGGGGGGGGGGAGCAGAAGCCCAGTGGAAGAACACAAGAAAGATCACTGTACCATGGGTGTGCAGGCTCAGAATCGTCTGCCCTGACACCAGCGTGCAGGGGATCAAAGCCCAAGGAGGGATCACCTCACCGATCTTTGCCTTCTCCAGGACCTCCTTCATAACGTCAAACTCTTGCCACTCCAGGATCGCACATGTCATCTCATCGACAGAGGAGCTTTCTTTCTCGATCTTTTTCTTGCCCATGGCGGTGGAGAAATCGGTGGAGGAGGGTTCTTGGGGGGGGGGGGTTGGAGGCAGGGGCGCAAGGAGAACGAAGATGGTGATGGAAAGCAAACGATGATGGTAGGGTGAACATTAAAGTGGGTTTACCTCCGCCTTTATACAGGGCAAAGACTCCCGGAAATAGTGCTTCAAATAATGTCGTGCATGACTCGAGGCCACGATCTCTAGATTTATTGTCATGTCGCATTTAATGACCGGCGCATGCGGGGCAATTGGTGCAATAACCTGAGCAGCTCAGCTCCTCACGCCGCTACCGTAATCATGATACTTTGGCATGAGAAAGATCCTCACAACTACCCAAAATCTCCACTGCGATGGTCCAACTTTCGAACTCAACCAGTGATAAATTTTTCCTCCTGACCTCGTAGGAACGAAACAATAAGAAAACCTACTCGGATGGAACACCTTCTCGAGAATTCTCTTGAGGACTCGAAGGTGGTCAGAATCCCGAATAGATGATCTAAGGACCCAGAAAATCCGGTTAGATGCGTCAACCTAATCGAGAACTCAAGTCTTACTCGATAACATGATCAGAAAAAAAGCTTATCCTTGCTGGCCATGTACATGATCCGTCAAAGCCTTATTTCATGTACTGATGGGGGGCTTGATGATACTATTGGGTAACTACCATATTTGGCTACCCCAGGGTTTCTCACAATTCTTAGGGAATATCTCTATCTCTGGAAAGAGGATCACTGGATGAAAGGAAACTGCCCGTAGAGCCCAAGGTATCTTGTAAATAGAGAAGTTTATCTCCAAGAATGGAAGGAAGACTCCAGAGGACGTACACACCCCAATATATATACGGAGCCTGGGGTCCTTGCGAAGGACAAGTCAAGAGGCAATTAGAACCAGAACAAGCCAAGCAAGAAAGTCGCCAACTAGATTTAGATCCATCTAGGCTAGCCACTCTCCTCTTGTAATAGGCTCTATTCAATACAAGACAAAAAAAATGTAGTGTTGTTATCCTAAGGGAGGCCTGAACCTATATAAAAACCCCTCTGTGTTTCCCTGTGATTCATTTACTTGAAGCATTCCCAATCTGTTCTATAAATTTGTAAGATCGGTGATTCACCAATCTTCAACAACCAAAAAATTGATGAGTCTGTTGGAACAGATAATAATATCGCTTATCACTGTCGGTTTATACCACCAACTGGAAATGCTACATCAGTACCAGCTCATGGCATATCACTGCCAGTTGCTACCACTGACCGACAATGATGTATCAATGCTGATTCATGTTATTGACCGACAATTATATCCTTCATCATTGTCAGTTGAATACATGAATCAATGACATGAGACATGCCTTCAACAAGGTCATGTTGGTGAAACTTGGAAGTACAAAATTTAGACTAATTAAGCTTGGAAGTGCACGATCTTGTATTTATATATAAGGTAGATTACAAAAGAAGTTCTGGATTACTGACAAAACCAACATCCGGATTGCACTGAAAGACTAATTAATAAACCTATAAACCCTACGCTTATGCTAGCTTTCACTTCTTTTTTATGTCGGGTCGTATGCCATCCTCTGATGACGATGACAACTCCTTTCCACTGTCATAATCACTGTTGATGATGATGGGGTCCTCATGATCTCTAGAGGTGACAACGGTCTCCTCCTCCTCGGAGCTCATCTTATCGAGCTTGTCCCGGTCAATGCTTCTGCCATTATCATCATTGGTGAAAACGGTAGCATCAACCTCCTCCTCCTTGTCATCGTCGGGTTTCTCAATGTTGGCATCCTCCTCCTCGTCCTTCTCCTCAGAGGACACATAATCCTCATCCTTGGAGGAGTCCTCCAAGCTCATCGGCGCGCTGTGATTCTTCAACGGAGGGCTCTCACACAAGAAGTTCTCCCATTCATAGTCATATGGGGAGGCCAGTATTGCATCCTCCTCCTCCTCTGATGAGTATAGTGGATGGGAAGGAGGAAAGGCAGGATGTGGTAGCTCTAGAGGAGATCTGGCGCCCATGACTGGACTGAGAGGATGATCGGACTAATTTGGGCACGATGGATCAGAGGAGGAGGAGCAACGTCACGGATGGAATGATGAGGGCTAGGGAGGGCGAGGATTATAATCACCATTCGAGGATGATGAAGGGTCATCGTGCATGCATATTTTAATGGTGCGAAAGAATGAAGGGGCGCATAGGAGTTTCAAGTGGCAATTAAGATATCAGTGTTGGCACAATTACCAACTGGTAGTGATGGGATATCATTGTCTATTATTAAATACAATTGGCAGTGACAGGGGGCATGTGAATCAACACATCGATCTATCACTCTGCCAGTTGATAATTTCAATTGGTACAATTATGATCTCTATTTAATCCTCCTCTATCATTTTCTATGCGTCACAAGTGAGAATTCACTCTACACTAGTGCGAGTAGAGTTTTTGTTTTTCCTTACTTTGATTACGAATGGTTTGTAAAGAAACACAGTTTTCTTTCATCATCATGTAATGCTTTGTTCTTCCTTACTTAGATCTTTGTTCTTTTTATCTTAAATCATTTCTCTATTTTATGTTTGTTTTATTTTTTTGCAGATATACCCTTTTGTGTCATTTCAATGGCCGCCCCACCTGGAAGGAGGGTTAAGGTGAGCCAGATGGTGGCTCGTAACCTAGGTCTTGTTGCAGGCCTTCAGTAATGATTAATCATCATCTCTAGACACTAGATTCATCCAACCTGAAGCCGATGGGTGAATGTAGCTGCTGCTCTCCGGAACGTATTGGGATGCAACGCCTTCTGTATGCCATTGATCATCGCAACAACAATTTCTATGATATCTACCTAGAACACTAAGACATAGAGTATATGCATCGTCATCTATACACTATTGATGAAGACAATGTCTACTTCATCATTGTGTGTCACATCAGAATCTACAACGAGGTAGAGAATCTTAAGTGCTGTTGAAACTATTGTAATGTATTTTTATATATGTATTATAAAACTTTGTGTAATGAACCTTTTCATGTATTATGTTAATATGTCGTTTCTATTTAATTCTAAGTTTGACTATTGGTTACTTGCAAATTTTAGTTATATTTATGTCTATAGTGTAACTGCCGGTTCTTGTTACTAACCATAGTGATCATCATTGACACCTCGGTTCACATAACCTGTGCTTCTAACCTATCACTCTTGTGTTGTCTAGCCTCATTTGGGCCAAGTGAACGGTATCATTGTGGGCCAATATTCACTTTATTTCACCGACCCCTTTGCATCCCTGCTCATCGCAACCTATTATATCTTTACTATCCTTTAGTACCACACTATCTATTGAGGAACAACATGCACACTTTATAAACCTCAGCTCTGACTTGTAGAACCGAAGGATTTTGTTGGGCTTGTAGTGGTTTGGAACATACGAGTGACTATCGGTTCTAGTTACCAACTAACAGTGATGGCCTATCAGTGAAGCCTCAGTTCCCACACCCAACAAATTCATACTATTACCGCTGGTGCTAGTTGTGCACTGATAATTACAGACTATCACCGACGCCTCGATCCCCGCACCCCATGCATTCAAACTGTATACACTATTGGATCAAGTCTATTATTGCTGGTTCGTTACTTGATCTGGCAATGGTAGTATCGCCGCTCTATATAATTGCCTTTATCTGTCCTTCTTCAACACTTAGCAAATCTAGAGCCACCGCATCAACGCCGTTGCCTCAACTATGTTACCTTCTCCACATCTCAAAGCCGACACTATGCCCTCCCCAACCTCCTCCACCGCATGACCTCCTCCACATCTTAAAGCCAATGCTGAGTCCTCATCTACCTTCGATGTCGGTCTCCTCCACACAGACACCTCTGCTCCCTCCACGTCACCATCGCCCTAAGGTAATCCCCAACTTACCTAGTCCTCCCACTAGTCTAAAAACTTGGATGTATATTGTTGTAAATGGTCACTGGAGTAGAGACTTGTACTTCCTTGATTAAAAAAAATAACATTCAAATTTTGGACACACAACTAGGGCACAAATGAATAACTTTTGTTGTCATTCCTTGTCACAATATAGTCGTACAAGAAACCGATTCCTAATATAGCACTATATTTTAGTGCACTAATTTTCTTGGGAAGTGACGATATTGATGGCTAGAATGTAGTTTGTCAATGATGATTTCGTATATTATGTAGCTTTTATCTTATGTAGGTTTTCACTAATGATGTTTTAAAGTTGATTTGATGGCTACCATTAAGAACCATATCAGGACGCATTACACCTGGGTAAATTGAGAGGAAGGTGCATTAGGTTTGGTGCCACCAAGAGTAGATTCTCCTTATACCACTCAATATATCCTTCCGTAAAGCTATTAGAGGAGATAAACTAGTTGCATAGCAAGATCTCATGGCTAAGTTAGCCAACATAAGTTTATGTCAAGAAAGAGGTATTTTTCAAGTAAATTTCTATGGCAGTTGAAACTTCCCTTGAAAATTAATTTAGCACGTTTTCTTTAATTGCCACTTTGCCAGACCAGTTTGGCGTATAGTTTGAATTGATGTAGGCATTAATCCACCTAGGAGTTTTTGCGTATGATGGGGGATTGGCTTCTAGGTGTGGGAGGTAAACAAATAAAGATTGTAGTTGGGGTGGCCGCTCTATGCTAAGCTATATAGCTATGCCGAAACAACGTTACTTTCATGCAAGTTATCTTTAAAGAAGCTTATTGGCTAAGACATTGCGTGTTACTACAAAAGGGAGGAAGAAAGGGAGTATACATATAGGTCCTACCGAGTTTTGGAGGTGGTTACGATGGAATTCTTCACCAAGCATGTGTGATGATTTAGTGATAGGCTATGTTGTAATACCCTGGCTTATTAGTGTTCGAGTTTTAGCCCGTGTGACCCAAGTGTTTTCATTTGCTAGAGTTAGTCCTATCTTGATAGTTTAGATATGTTGGTGCCAGCTTATAAGCCTTTGCATTTCAAATATACCACCTCCAGGTTAGCCCTTTTATACGAAGTGGGGACGAAAGTGTAAAAGAGATGTCAAGTGTATTAGGGTCTGTCCCACATGTGGGCAGAGTTATATACGAATTTTGGAGGTGGGGTGTTACATATGGTATTCAGAGCTAACTCTCACTGAACGAGTGCATGTGTGTCCGCCCATGGAGTGGACATGGCATGATCGTGGCACCGAGGAGAGATCTTATGTATTTGTCTGCCGCTTACGTGGTAAGCTGCGGAGGGCATCAGCCTTGAAGGAGGGAGAGTGTAATACCCTAGCCCATTAGTATTCTGGTTTCAGCCTGTGTGGCTCAAGTTTTCCAGTTTGATGAAACTAGTCCCACCTCAGTAGTTTAGATAATAAGTCTGCAACTTGCAACTTGGTGACACATACCGAAGAGTAATGGTTTTCTGATGACAATAAGACTGAGTAACATTACATGAAGCGATAATAAAAAATAAGAGATATGACATATGTATGCGGGTTTGCTCTATAAGTGGGTTGGACTGTAAGCAAATTTTGAAGACGGAGCTCTCACATATGTGTTGCTTGAGATGCTAAACATCATATGGCTTATTATAGTATTGCTTTTAGAGTTTACCCTTGAGCTGAAATGGTGTAATAAGAGATAAGGTTGGATAATTCGCATGAAGCAAGGACGGAACGGTTTTTCCGTTATCATAAAAAGAACGCCTTGTAGTCACTGGTGGTAAGGTTTTGCAAGTCTATTAACGTATCCACCCTCCGACCATTGTGAATCACAGCAAATACCATAAAACATCTTAAATCAGCAAAAAAACCACAGCTGATTCATTTCCTCTCACGTATACAATGACAAATTGACAATAAGTAGAAAAATATCACCTTGCTGATTGAATCCATCAACATCTTTGATAGTTTGATAATTGATACTAAATTGATCATTCCTTGATCGGAATCGTCTCCACGCAACCGCATCCTACGACGGACGCAACAACGCAAGCTAACATAAATAACCGGAGCAGGTAGCCACTAAACCGCGGAAAAAAATCCAGCCCAACCTGTCATGGCTCTCCGCCGCCGCCTCCTCGCCGCTGGCCTCCTCCTCCTCCTCTCCGCCGTGGCCCTCTGCTCGGCGGAGCCCGACGTCGAGGATCCACTCATCGAGCAGGTGGTCCAAGGTGAAGATGAGCTGGAGCTGAACGCGGAGGCGCACTTCGCGACCTTCGTCCGCCAGTTCGGCAAGTCCTACCGCGACGACGCCGAGCGCGCGCACCGGATGTCTGTGTTCAAGGCCAACCTCCGCCGCGCGCGGCGCCACCAGCGGCTCGACCCCACGGCAGTCCACGGGGTGACCAAGTTCTCCGACCTCACCCCCGCCGAGTTCCGGCGTCAGTTCCTCGGCCTCCGCCGCTCCCGTCCGTCTGGCCTCCTCAAGGGCTCAGTGCACGAGGCGCCCATCCTCCCAACGGACGGACTCCCCACAGACTTCGATTGGCGGGACCACGGCGCCGTCGGCCCCGTCAAGAACCAGGTCCGGCTCTTTCTTGTTCCCTAGGATTCAGCCAAGTATTGCGTCTCCTCCTCGTGGATTCGATCGATGGACATAGTTCATCGCTGGATTGGTGGATTTCATCCGACTCGATTTGATTTCGCTGCAGGGTTCGTGCGGGTCGTGCTGGTCGTTCAGCACGTCGGGGGCGCTGGAGGGGGCGCACTACCTCGCCACCGGCAAGCTCGAGGTGCTCAGCGAGCAGCAGATGGTCGACTGCGACCACGAGGTATCCACCACTTCTTCAATTTGCTCTCGTTAATCAAGTAGTAAGTTTTTGCTGTGAATTGTTCGTTCATTGTTTTGTTGGGCTAACTGCTAAAAGGATGATGCAAGGATATTCTCCTCTGGGTGGCCTTGTTGCCATCTGCTGCTGTGTCCTTTTCTGGGTTTCCTCTGTTCTGGTTGGTGGTGGTCAGAAAGTAGAAAGTATAAGGATAATAATTTGATTAAGAAGGACTTTGTTAAAATTGAGGATTAAGTTCTCATAAAATAAAAATAAAAATAAAAGGACTGAAGATAGCTGAAGATTTGAGTTCATTTTCCATTCTTCTTGATTTGTTTTTGCACAATATTGATCTACCGAATTAGGTTGGATCTTATCCACTTTAAGTTTGAGCCAAGTCAACTAACATGTATTTGGACCCAGCAAAGTTCTCCTTGGCTGCTAAAGTCCAAGGCACCCATTGGATCAAACATCTGATTTCTGTGTTATGTTCTTGTTATGAATTTGCAGTGTGATCCATCAGAACCACGCTCCTGCGACGCAGGATGCAATGGTGGCTTGATGACTACGGCTTTCAGCTATCTCCAGAAAGCTGGTGGCCTAGAGCGTGAGAAGGATTACCCTTACACCGGGAGGGACAGCACCTGCAAATTTGACAAGTCCAAAATTGTTGCTCAGGTGAACAATTTCAGTGTTGTCTCTGTTGATGAAGAACAAATTGCTGCTAACTTGGTGAAACATGGCCCACTAGCAAGTAAGGACTGAAAGCATGTTATCATTGCTGCTGCCACGATTAGCCTATGAATATCATGCAAAAATCAGTTACTGATGCGTACTTTCTTTCCTGCAGTTGGTATCAATGCAGTCTTCATGCAGACATACATCGGCGGTGTCTCATGCCCATACATTTGTGGTAGGCATCTTGATCATGGTGTGCTCCTGGTTGGTTTTGGATCGGCTGGTTACGCACCAATCCGCTTCAAGGAAAAGCCCTACTGGATCATAAAGAACTCGTGGGGTGAAAACTGGGGCGAGAACGGGTACTACAAGATCTGCAGGGGTCCACATGTACAAAACAAGTGTGGTGTCGATTCGATGGTCTCCACAGTGACTGCCATCCACACCTCTAAGAAGGAATAGGATCCTACTAGTCCTCTTGTCTGTATATACCATTATTATGTATAATTCCCACATATGGTTTGACCTGGTGCTAGAGCTCTTTTCAGTGAGGGCTGTTCTATGGTATTATGTGAAACTGCTCTTGATTGCTGTAATGTTATGTTTGGATTATTATGTATAATTCCCACAGCACAACAATTGTTGGAACTTACAAGTAGCTACTTGTTATCATGGGTAATGCTTGTAATCTGATCAATCTTTGAGCAATTGCTGAAAAGATAAGCTACAGATCAACGATATGGATCTTCTAGTGCTTCCTGTAAGCTAGAAACGTCTACTGCTTATTCAGTCTGACTATATAAGTAGTATTTGTTAAATCGTTTTTACTTCCATTATCACTGGACTGAAATCTTAAACTCTTCGACGAGTGGGCCCAGTACTTAAAATAATTTTTAAGCAGAAGCATTCAAATTCTAAACAGTTCGCCACTGTGGCAAAACCACCTCCAAAACCGCTGGATGTTTAGACGGTTCTAAATACTATAGAAGGCACGATACCCAGTATTATGCTCTGGTGTGTTAACTACTTACAATGATGCATGGAGTCGGTAATAAAACAACCTATATATGCATTGTGGAATTCATGTTTGGGGGGAATAATATGACAATATTTCCAAAGTAAAAAATCTAGGCAAAGTTTCCATAGGTAAAGGTACCCTTAAAGTACCTTAAAGGAACAATCATGCATTCAAATGTAATCCACTCATAAACAGCCTTAAGATGTCGATGATGGTGAATATTTAAACGAAGGAAATCTGTCTCAACCAACAAGTGGTATAGCACTACGGTTCACTAGCAATTACACACGTGTTTTATATACGTGAATCAATCTAGTATATAGTAATCCGAAGAATTATAGAAGGTAAATAATAGAAAATTAAATATATTTTTTTAAATATATAAAAGATAAATATTGGATGTCTAGGTATAGAAGAAAAATAATAGATGATTGATAATAATTTTTGGAAGAAAAACATGGTCCAACTTTGCACGTGACTATTTGATCAACTCGGTTGGATGGTGGAGATCGTCCGGATTTATCACAACTGGTGAATTATATAGGATATAGATATAGATGATAATACAACACAGAGATTACATTGTACATAAGAGAACTTCTTCACGATGCCATTCCAGCTCCCAGCAAATCCATCTCAATTTAGCACTGGCACGCAATCAAATAAATGATATGGAAAAACAAAAACATGAAGAAAAAGTAGTTCACATCCCTTCACACACAACTTCTTGCATAGTGGATGAAATCCTAACATAATATAACTATATAAGGACTTCTGGATGGCATTTATTTGATTGTCTTGTACCCCTGTAACACCTAATTTTTTCACCTTTGAAAATTTCTTAAAATTTGCTAGAATTTAATATGAGTTTAAATAATTTAAAAGGTAAAACCCTATTTTATATAAAAGAAAAACCCATTTGACATAGGATATAATTGATTATTATGCATTCATGCTGAATTAGGCAAGTAGGGTTTTTATTTGGTTTTTGATAGATTTTGTTTGAAGTGGATTTGCTTTGAATTAGAAATTAGAAAAAAAGAAAAGAATAAAAAAAACAAAACCTTCTCGGGCTGCCTTTTTCCCCTCCGGCCCAAATCCCTCACCCTCTCTCTCTTTTTCGGCCTCAGCCCAGCCAGCCAGCCCTATTCTCCCACTCTCCTTCCGCCTGGGCCTCGGTCCGGCCCAGCGCCGCGCGCCCACCAGCCTGTCGCTCCGAAGACGCCCGCGCAGAAACCGCCTACGCGGTCGCCATCATCTCCGACCTGGAGTCCGCCCCATCGCGCCGTCGTCCGAGTCCGAGTGGAGTACGAGCTGCCGCCTTTCCCCTTTTTCCGCGCGAGACCTCGCCTATATAACCAGGACCCCTCCCCCCGATCTCATCTCGTCCCAAACCCGCCAAGTCCCGAGCCAATCTCGCCGATTTCGAGCCCCACCACCGCCATTGTCGCTGCCCCTCGGTTGAGCACGCCGTCGAGCTGCCCAAGCGCCATTGAGCTTCACCCGAGCAGCCTAACAGAACCGCGGCCATCCACCAAAGCTCTCCCTGCCGTCGGCTTGGTTCCTGCACCGTCGGAGACCCCTTCCCGACAAGATCTCGAGGTCCTCTGCCGCTCCTTCCGTCGCCGAGCCCATCCAGTGCCGCCCTGCCCAAGGTAAGCCCTAAAACCGACCCGCCGTGCTCCCCTCTTCGAAATCCACCGCTCGTTTTCCGGCCATGAGCCGGAATCGATTTCGGCGAGTTTTCCGGCCATGCGCCGCCGCAACCCCTCGGCGCCGCCGTGACCTCTACCCTGATAGCACGAGCTTCTATGTGTCGCTGGATCTGTTTTGCACGGCCAAGATTAGATCCTATCGTACCCCTTCAGCACCCAATAGCATAGCGCCACGTGTTTATGCTTGAACCCAGTCAGCCGTTTTGCCACGTCACCTTGCCACCTTAGCTACCATCTCAATCCTCTTGCCTATGTGTCAAGCTAGTTAGCAGCCACGTAATAAAAGAGGTTTTTTCAATCTAAAAATAATAATTTTAGATAACCCCTTTAATTGGTAACTTTGCAGTCCAGCCCCTAATCTTTTTATAATTGCAAAGGAGCCAAATCTTTTTACACTTAGGTCCTTGAACTTTTTAAAAATTGCTTATAGGTCCTTCTATTTTTACAAAAAGGTCCCTAAAGATTTCTGTTAATTACAATTAAGTCCTTTTCTTAATTAAAATAAACCCTAAATTTGTTTTTAGCATATCATTTTTCGTCGCAGCTCCGTTTTAAGCGATTCTTACGCCGATAGATTCGTTTTTCAGTGCTCTTTCTTTCTAGATAGATGTTATCTCATTGTTCTTTAGTTTTGTGCTCTGTTCTTAGTGTATCTTGTTTGTGTGTTTGTCGATTATTGTGCAATTAGTCGACAACACCCCGGATCAATTTGAGGAATACCAAGGCCAGGAGCAAGAATACACTGAGCAGCAGCAAGGAGAAGGTAAGTGTCCTTGATCATCTTGATCATATGTTTTTAAATGTTTTGTTTCACAAAATTGCATGCAGTATCAATATGATGGGTAGTCACCGATATTAGGGTTTTTCCTAGATTTTCCCTTATCATCCCTTGGAACCTAGATGTTTTATGGTTAGGTGTCTTTTATGGGTAGATTGCTTAGCCATTCTTTGGGGATGTTGAGAAATGTCATAATCTTGACTAATGAACATATGCAACAATGGTTGCTAATGTGTTAATGGTCTAGCAACATGGAACCTTAGGCCTTGAGCAAAGTGGTTTTGATGGTTATCATGGTTATGATGTTAGGTTAGTGTTTGCTCAAGTAACCTAAGTAAGGACTGGTTTGTGGAGTGACAACCCAAGAAGTAACGTACAAACCACGAGGCTGATATGGGTAAGGCGTGACATACTGATTAGAGTTAATCCAGTGTGTGTTGTGTCAGCGTAAAAGGGTGCTTCTAGGTAGGAGTTGAACTCGTGTAAAGCTTGGTGGTGAAACCTAGTGGGCAGACACATACTGGGTTAGTCTCTGGTTAGTGGAAAGTGTCATACAATGATTCTTGACAGCACACTACTGTCGTGTGTTAAGTATCTTGCAAACACGACAACATAGAATTCACTCACTTGTGGGGAAAGCTGGACAACCTCTGCAGAGTATAAAACTGTTATAACAGCCGTGCTCACGGATATGAGAGACTTGGATCCTCACATGATTAGTGGGTGGTGGTTATGGTTCTGGTATAGGGAGCACTAGATGGTTGTGGTTTTGGTTATAGTACATGGAGTAATGGACGGTTATGGTGTGCAAAGTGGGGAGTCTTGTATGCTGGATGTTGAACTGTATGGGTTACATTCATTTAATAATTGCTTAATGCTTTTGAGTCCAAATATATTTTCATTACTCGCATTTACGCAAATATTCCATGTGTTAGACTATTTTTGATATAAGCCTACATATCATTACTTTCCCACACTTGCTGAGTACTCTATGTGCTCACCCTTGCTTTCTCCTACAAAACGTATGCTGCTCAGTGAAAGATTTTGAAAATTTCCAAGACGACGACCTGGTGTTCTAGGAGCGTGTCTTCCAGTCGGTGCCTGTGGAGTGCTTGGTCGCCGATGCTTTCGTCCCGCTGTCGTCGTTTAGATGCTGTCGTTTAGTTTAATTTTGAAGTTGTTTAGGTGAAGTCTTTATTCTGTAAGAAGTGAATGCTTATAAGTTAAAGTATTGCTTTTGTTACTTCACCTATAACGTCCTTATGTGTGTTAACTTCCTGGGCACACATAAGCCACACTTGGTTTTGTCCGTTAAAACTGGGTGTGACAGAGGTGGTATCAGAACTATACTGACTGTAGGATCACAAGCCTAGATAGAATGGTCGTCCTAGGGAATCCCTAGTCATTTGTCCTTATGCACAATACTCTCATGCTCCAGCCCCTAGCCATACCCATGCACCAGCCCCTAGCCACCATAAATAACCCATGTCTGAACCATGGGTACATCACTCATTCCTCACCTCTCCCAACTACAATGTCTTCCTCAACTCCACCAATCCCACCCAAAAAAATATTGCGCGACTTCCATCCCCCAGGGGGTCAAACCAACAATGTGCTTCTTTAGCGACCCTTGTAGGCTTCACAAGTTACAGGACATCACCTACACCTATGGTAGATGCTTCTTTATATGTGCTAACTACAAGTATGACCTGCCTCAACATAGAACGTATTACTACCCACCGATATAGCGACATAGATCACTCATGTGGTAGTTTTCATACAATTTCATCCACCATCATACTAATCTTCCCTCTTATTTCATTTGACGAGCCTGCTCCACCTATCTGTGACTTCATAGGATGGCTGGAGATGGAGCAAAATGAGGACCAGAAGCGATGGGTCGACATGACCATGTGGTGGGGGAGGCAAGCTTACGAACGTCGAGAGTACGAGAAACAGCAGAAGGAACTACGGTTGAAGCATTAGGAGGAGGAACACAAGAGGAAGGCAGCAAAGGAGCACGCCGCGGCTGAAGCACACAAAGCTGATAAGGAAATGAAGCTAGAGATGTCCCATCGCACTAATGTAGCAAGCCTCGATGCCCTCATGAAGGGCAAATATCCTAGGTGCACTCAATAGAGCATTTATTGTAATCTGATCTATTTTCATTCCCAATAAGGCATGTTAAGTTTAGCAGCGACACGCTATTAGGTTAGTGTTTAGGTTAGGGTCCATTTGTTGTACATGCCAATATTTGTTGTCATCATCTCTTTACGGTTAGGATCCATTTGCGCAATGACGAAAGACCCCAGGTCCCATGTAATGTTCATTAGCGTATGTATACTCGAAGCTGGATTCTATGATAATTATGCTTCATAACTACTATTGTTTAAAAAAATTTAATTATGTATCCTCCCAACGTACTTCACTCAAAAAATTACTCACACAATTTCACATCAACTAAATAAAGAAATATCAACAAAATTAAATCGAACCAAAAATTAAGAAAAAAATAAACCACTATGTGATGCCATTAGGATAACTATTTGCACAACAAACATTTTTCCCGAACTAATTTTTGTATTTTTTGTACTAAGACAAAAATCACCGAAACAAACATATTTTTGCCTCACCTATCAGCAAAAAATTAACTTTTTCTGTTGTGCAAAAATATTTTTGCACAACCAATCTAAAAAAATAGAATTTTTGCATATTGAACTCCAAAAAATTTAATTTTTGCACTTTAAATAATAGAAAATATTTTCTATATTTCATGCATCGGAAGAGTGAAAATCAAGTTTTCGCACATTCATTGTGTGAAAACTAGATTTCGCCGAATGAATGTGCGATAGTGGGATATTTTTGTAATTTTTTGAATTTTTGCAATATTTTGAAATTGTCGTATAAAAAAGAAATATTAAAAAAATATTTCTATTTTAGCCCCCCATGTTATGTATCACTCTCTTACGGTGTAAGGAATTTTGAACAGTGGTTTGTCAGCCTATTTTTGTGTCTTGAACATGCATTACTTATATTTTCATGTTATTTCGGTATTTGTTCTTTATTACCAGATTGGCTTTCATGCTGATCAACTATTAGAGGATCCGATGCAATCTTTTTTCTCATTATACTAGTTGTCAAGTTCTTAATGAAATATTAAGTTGTGGCCAATTGCTTATTGGCATTGAAATATTACATTGCTGATTGTGGTATTAAATATGAAATCTGCTAGAGCCATGCTTAAGCATTTAATTCAAAATGCACACTATGCCATATTGTACCTTGTTGGTAATATATCGAAATTGTTTTAAGTTTCATGTATATTCTGATTTGTAATATGATATGACCAATAGCAACAATTTCTACTGTACATTAGCTTATCTGCGGTTGTGTGATTGTGCCTTTTCAATTTCTCTACTTTCTCATTGTCGGTAAGTGTGAGATGATTTATGAACTACTGTAGCAACATCAGGTGATGTTTGTTTACTTCAGGTACTAGAAGCATCCATGCCAGGAGCTATTCTTGTTGAATTATGCTGAGCCTTAAAAATTCTTCAGAATCAAATGCCCAGTCGAAAATCCTTCATCGCTTTGTTCATGTTTTGTGTTGTGCTCTGAATCAACGCTAGCCCTATCTCTATTGTACAATGATGTTGAAGGCTTGTAACAGTATGCACATATTCATCCATGCTTTGTAATTATATGACGAAGAAGGCGATTAGAGGGGGAGTGAATAGGAGCCTCACCAATTTCTTGGATGGCCTATCCCAACCTTTCATCCAACGCACCTCAAAACAAAACCGTGGAAGCTAAAGACCGAGAGACATAGTTAACGACAAACATCTTTATGAAAACTATAGCTCCACTTGATGAATCTAAATACTAGGTTCCATTGAAAGCCAATCCAAGTATGTCATCGCTCACAAAAGCTTGCAACTTGAGGAAGAAACAATTAGATCTAAAGATCTAGGCACCAGGAGAAGAAACTCTTCAAGTTGATGGATCTAGAGGTGGGGGGATGG
Organism: Phragmites australis; assembly: GCF_958298935.1. Classification (NCBI taxonomy): domain Eukaryota; kingdom Viridiplantae; phylum Streptophyta; class Magnoliopsida; order Poales; family Poaceae; genus Phragmites; species Phragmites australis. Next base: position 14,897,275 of record NC_084927.1, read on the forward strand.
TTCAAGACCAAAACATATATGAATCTTATCCCTCTAGCAACAAGAAAAATAACTCCAACACGATGGAAAATTGCAACTATTCAACAAAAATGAAAATCATCACAAAAACCGAAAAATTGCAGACTTGCAAGGGAACCAAGAGAGGAAAACTAGAAGAAGATGAATACAAGCATAAGAGTAAACAAATTCTTCATTACTTGCAGAAGAATGCCCTAATTTTAGCTGATTATAAGGTATTTTTCTCACAAAGCTCTCACCTAATATATAAGGTAATCACTCCTCTCTCTCTCTCTCTCACTTCTAAAATCCTAGCACACACTCTGAAATGGTTGGCTCAAGAGGCTAGCACAACCCTCTCCCTCTATTTATAGACCTTGGGAGCTTCCTTAGCCCCCTAAGTTTTCTTGTTCCTTTCTTGCCCCCCCCCCCCCCGTTCAATATACTCCTACCTACCACCGAGGGTATTTTCGTCCAACTCTTTCCTTGTCCATCGAAAAGGTCGTGACTCCTTTATGATTTAGCTTCGTCTTGATGCAAGCTTCATGATGATGCCACGTGCACTCCCCCTTCCCATGGTTTTGAGGACAAACCATGAAACTACCTCGCACGCTGCTTAAAGCGTGACTCACCACCACTTTCTTACCCCTTAAGCAAGTCTCACGATATCCACACATATACTCTATCTTGCGATCTCAACCGCCGGCAAGTCTCTCCCGCTCCCGATCCTTCAAGCCATCTTATCACTTGCACCAACATCCCTTTCACTTGATTTTATCGACACGCAATCTGCATCCACATTTTCATGATTTGCTTGATCTCGATGTGCACAGCTAGGATCACCCTTGACTCCGCCTGACCTCCTTGATCATCCGACACCAAGCATCCCACTTAGCTCCGATCATCCTACCGTCAATCGCCAAGTTGCATCCATAACTTACACATAATATGACAAGCACATAGGTTTCTCCAATTCCATCTCCAATTAGTCAAACTCACAAATCTCTATTGAAAATCTCAGCACACAGAAAATGTAAATACCGGATGATCCGATGTGTACACCTCTGAACATCGGACCATACATTGTGTACAACTACACCAGACAAGCCATTTTGCAACCTCTCTTGGAAAACGCTCCGCCGATGCCTCCGGTGTGCACATCCTCAAGCACCGGACCATCCGGGGTGCATACATCTCCAACCTTCTGAAAACTTTCTAGATAACAGTTTGGTGATCCCTCCAGTGTTCATCATCGAACCATATGACGAGTTTAAACTCATTTTTTCTAAAGATTGCACTTCTCCTAGAAAATAGTCTGGTGTACAGTCACTTAAGCACCAAACCATCTGGTGAATACATCAATTTTTTCCTTTGAATTGAAATGTTTCAGTGTGAACTCCATCTGAAAAACAGACCATTCAGTGAGGTCAACTTTCCTCACATCGAACCATCCGGTGAGTGCATTTTTCTGGCATAGAGACAAAACTCCAATTTCATTTTTCTCTCAAACTTTGGTTAGTCTTAAACATAGACAAGCACAACCTAACTTATGCAATACCAAAAATCATCAAACCAAACCAACAACCATGTCAATCACCCATCACATAAAAACCAAGGCTCATTTCAACTTGGTTTCTCAGTAACTTCCCGTCCTAATCCCGTGGTACTTTTGGGAGGCATGGTGGCCAAGCACCCTCCACATCCCGTAGTACTTCAAGGAGGCGCAACAGACTAGCAAGTTTGCTAGGCATAGATTCAATGTACAGTGAATAGCTGAATACAAACTTTTGTATGTTATGTATGAATAAGCTTGTGTTGTGTTAACTTTGTTCTCTGGCGTTATAATTTTATCGCATCAACGCCTCACATGTGCCCCCTATCCCAGCCCCTTCGCATTCTACAGCTGTTAGCAGCCACGGGGTGCGAGATACGAGGGGTACTGAGTTGCGTTAGGTGCGAGCAGAGTAAAGCAACTCATTTACTAACGTTTTGATGTGTGACACCTCTGTAGTCGGAGGCTATGCCTTCAAGATACCACAGGGGTCAGATGATTTTGGCACAGAGACTTTTAGTCTTCAAGATGCAGGCGGATTATGACTTTGTTATGAATCCTTTTTTGCTAGGATACTAGGCCTTCAAGATGTTGTGGAGGTTGTCCCTCTACCACGTAGGTCAGCCAGGACTTAAAGATGATGGAGGGTCTATGTCTGTCCGGCACGGAGATGCCTTCAAGATGTCGAAGCGGTCTTTGCCTCTCTGCCACGTGGGTTAGCTAGACCTTAAAGATGGCGGAGGGATATGCCTGTCTAGCACGGAGGAAATGCCTTCAAGATGATGTAGTGGTCTTTGCCTCTCCGCAACGTAGGTCAGTCAGGCCTTAAAGATGGCAGAGGGATATACTTCTCCGGCATGGAGGCACTGCCTTCAAGATGTCGGAGGGTTTTACTTCTCGGGCACGGTGGCACTGCCTTCAAGATGCCGGAGGGATTTACTTCTCCGACACAGAGGCACTGCATTCAAGATACTAGAGGGTTTATGTAGGTTTTGTGTGAGGTTGTTGTGAGGTATGGATTTTTTTTGGTAGGTAACACCTCTAGGTTAGGTGGCTATTTCCTGTGTATGTAAACCTATGGCTTTTATTGTCTTGGACCTATGGAGAGGACTGAGTCTGGGGTCCCCTACACATAGTATTTGCGGAGGATCTCCACATTCCATGTAATACCCCAAGTGTTTACGAAATAAAATAAAGCGGTTGACCACGAGTCTTCCAGAAGTGCGAAATTTGACTTTTTAGATCCGTTGTTCAGATGGACGATAAGAGATCGCAGATGTGCAGATCTCGTCGGGGTGATTCCATTTTACTATTTAAACATCCCATTAGGACACTGGCGAATCCATGGCGAACCCAATTAATTTCGGCCGTTGGATGGAAGAGGAGAAGTTAAAAAAAGAAGAGATAAGAGGGTCGGATGCACACCGATCCATCCAAAAGTTGCTCGACTAACAGAGCTGCCACTCCCCTGGCTACTGGTGCATCTCTCTCTCTCCCCGCTGTTGCTGATCTGGGCGCCCAAGAGGAAGGAGAAGGAGGTGGAAGTGGAGGAGGAGAAGGGCTGCAGGAAGGAGGAGAAGAGAAGGGAAAGGTTGGAGGAGGAGAGGTGTTGTTGCAAAGATTTTGTGGGGAACCCTAGGTGAGGTGCAAAATCATCCTTTTCTCTGCAATTGGTTGTTGGAGAAGTTTTTTTTAGTCATGGGAACTAGAGGATATTAGAATTTAACCTCGAATTCAGGTTGTTGTTTTCTGTCAGATTGTGCATTCACCTAGGGCTCAGTTTTTATCTATGTTCTAGGCCGAATCTACCAAACCTATATTAGCAAAAGTTGTAGGGGATTCAGATATCTTTGTGCTCGTAAAATTTCACTATGTTATCCCAAGTGGTTTAGGATTTATGAAATTTGAAGTTGGCTGTCAGGTTCTGATGTGGTGCGGGACAATCATAGATCTATTCAGTTTTCAATTGTCTTAGAGGCCAAACCAGTTTTTCCAATGTGAAGAAAAGTTGTAGAGGTTTTCATATGCTTTTCATATTGCTGAATGTAATTTTTGGTTAAGTAAAACTCCAGTTATGCTCCATCAACGTAGACTGTCTTGTTTTGGCTGTCAGAAAATTCAGTCATTGTTCAGAGCATGTTTAGTTCTAGTTAATGACCTTTTATGTAGATCAATTTTATACCAATGTTGTAGTTATTGTTTTTATATCCATGTTCACCCAATTTTAGAATTTTTTAGTTGAGTAGTTTTGGAGATATTCAGTTTTAGATGACTGTTGTTTGAAATCAGTGACAATTAACCAGTGTTGTGTTGAGAGTCCGTTTAGGCAACTTTAGTGGCATGGTAAAATTACTTTTTCTCTATGAAAGTTGTAGATATCCTTCTGTAGTTTCCAAATATGTATTTATTTGTTATCATATATATGGTAGAAGAATAGATACGAAAAAGTGAAGCAGCACTGCTGCAGTCAATTGCATGTGAAGATGTCGGTTTGTAGGTTTACCGGGTTGCGAGGTGTAGGACCATGTTCCATTCTATTTGTATGTTATTTGTTGTGTTGCGGTGTTGATATGTGAGTGCATGAGTAGGTGGTGTTTCAACGAGGTGTGTACGTCTTATCTTCATCGTCGGTAAAGGCAAGTGAATGTAGCTGTTGCATTGCTACAACTTTAACTTGTTATTTTTACTACCTCCATTCTTAATAATGCAGCACACATAGTTATATTTAATAATTTGGAGGATTAAAACTGCTGCCCTAACTTAGTGGGAATGTGTCATTACGTTGATAGTATTGTGGCTCTGATGTTGATATTTTTGCTTTATGCTTAAATATGGATGAATGGGTAAATGCAAATACTTGAGGATAGTTCCAGAAATTCAGTGTGTGGATGATCGTATATTGAACATATGAGGTATGCTTGTGTAGGTTATCTATGCTTTGAACTAACTCAATTATAATCATGAAGTTCTTGCTGTCATATACATGTTTCAAATGAAATAGGTTAACTATGAGTTAACATAGGTGGATTGGTTGTTTTATTGGTACTCAGCATAGAATATGATATTCATAGCGGTTACATATGAAAGAAGTCTATAGTTAAATCCATATTTAGGGGTTTGACTATAAAGCCTTTATTTGTGTCTTGATGGATGCTTGCAAAGAATGCATTATTTATATCTTTGTACCAAAGGTGCATGTTGAAGATCATGTTATATGTATTGTACCTTTTGGTATTTGAAGTATTATTAGTGTTATACTTTAATATGAATGCAGCATTTCATATGCATATATGTTGTAAAGATCATGACTGTACTGGTACACATTGTACGTTGCCCGAGGAGGGGGCGATGTAAAAGAAGACATATCATTGCATTCATATGTATTGCTGTATGGAATTGATTGCTGGATATGTTGAGGTTCCATTGGAGATCATTATGAGAAGCGTCGCTTCTCCGTGGATATGTTCATTGTGGTATGACTTGTGGATTCATGAAGGTATTGAAGTTCTACGTGAATTTGCATTGCATAGTATCCATATGCGTCATATTGCGTTGCAGTAATCTTCCATATACCATTTGGTTGGGATGAATTGCATGCAAATGTTTGAGTAATCTTACCAATTGTAGAAGTTATGTGGTTACGAGTGGGTTATTCTTAATGCTATAATTTATTATTATTATGAATTGAACTCTTCGTGATGTTTTGGATGATGATATTTTTTTAAAAGTCCTATTTAACTCTTAGAAGTTGAAGTCAATTATAGATGTTGATATCATATCATATGTGATAGATATTTTTTTTATCTGGCTTATATTATATTTATGTTTTCTATGAACATGTTTTTATTGATCTACTATTAGAAGTAACAGTTTAACCCTCTTAAAAAATAAACATGATGAATAATGTAATGTCTTTACTACCTATGTAAGTTTTAAATTGATGCTTTAAATATTATGGTTTAAATAGCTTGTTAAAGTAGTTTGCTTGCTGAGATTACCCAATCTCACCCTTGAATTTTCCCTCCCTAGGTTGTCTTCTTGAGGCTAGTTTGGAGGGAAGAGCTTAGCAGCACGTCTTACACATTAATGACATCACTTACACTATTCAAAGTAATGTTACAGTAATAATGTAATAGATGCTAGTGTCGTTGCTTGACTATCTTAAATATGCCCTAGAGTGGTCAAGTTATTGTTCTTCTCTTTTACTAGGATATTGTTAAATGTTAGTGTGATGTTATTTCATAATATATACCTCTATCTGTTGTTGCTTCCGCGTTGCCTCTCGTTTCAAGAGAGATGCTGCCGAAATATATATATATATATATATATATATATATATATATATATATATATATATATATGTATGTATGTATGTATGTATGTATGTATGTATGTATGTATGTATGTATGTATGTATGTATAGTTTGGCATGCTTGAAGCGTAGTTAAGTATCATTCCAGGCGTCTGTGGGACCCTGGGGTCTTACATTCCAACTGTGTTCGAGGGGGTTCCCTTTTGTATCAGCCGAACAGTAGGAGCCGGGCATGTTAGAATCGAGGACCAGGTATGGGCCTTCCTATTTGTTGCACAGTTTTCTCGGAGCCAGGGCACGTTAAAGTACCAGGTCCCTGGGTTCGAAGCTTTGTGGCGGAACTTTAGGATTGTATCAGGCCTTGGTTTTCGTGATGTAGCGATCAAGATTTTGGACGGCATGGAGTCACGTGCCTTCGGTGAGATCGAAGGAGCTCTCTCTCTCTCTCTCTCTCTCTCTCTCTCTCTCTCTCTCTCTCTCCTGTAGTTTGCTGCAATTGCACCCTGAGCAAGAATCCTTTGACCTCGGTAGGGGGTCATAGCTTCGTCGCCATATAGGAGGCGGAAGGGGGTGAACCCAGTGGCTCACGTGGCCTTGGTACGGAGGGACCACAAAACCTTGGGAAGCTCTTCGACCCATAGGCCTCGAGCTAGGCTGATGAGTTGGTGATTTAAACCAGAGAGAATGTTGTTGTTGGCCTGTTCGATGGCCCTATTGGACTGAGGATGGCGAATGGTAGAGAAGCATAATTCGATGCCGAGGTTGTCGCAGAATCATCTAAAAGGCCCGAAGTCGAAGTGGCAGATTATGTTCTTTCAGAAGAATTTCTAGACATTCTTTGATGTGATCGCTGTGAGGGGCTCGGCCTCGACCAATTTGGAGAAGTATTCCAATGCTACCACCGCGTATAGAATGTTGCTTTTGGCACGGGGGAATGGTCCGATGAGGTCCATGCCCCAACGAGCCAGGGGCTAGATGGGAGCGATTGGTTGTAGGGGGCCGGGGGCCGGGGGCTTTGGCGTCCTATGCATTTCCATCCTTGGTAGGTGCGGACGAGGTCTTCCACATTTGACATGATTGTAGGCCAGTGGAGCCCCTGGTGAAGTGCCTTGCCGGCTAGGGTGCAAGGCGCCAAAGGATAATAGGGGAGCTCTCCAGTCCATGGCTTCGGTGGGGAGAATGCGGCGACCGTCTCGTCAAGAGCTTTAGCAATTGGCCGGTTTAGGGTCTCAAGGAAGACGCCCAATGGTAGGTCATTGCCCGTGGTAGCAGGCTTTTCCAGGGCATCTGCCTAGCAGTTGTCCGTTCATGGTATGCTCCAGATTGATATGCCGCAGAAATATGCTTTGGCCTTGCGGATGGCTTCGAGGTGTCTTGCCATGTCCGGATGTCGAACTTGGTAGCTCTTATCAACATGGCCGGTGACGATTTGAGAGTTGGTTCGGATGATGACTCTGGCTGCTCCTAAGGATCGAGCCTTCCGGAGGTCTAAGAGGACGGCTTCATATTCGGCTATGTTGTTGTTCGTCTTGAAATCTAAGTGGCAGCGAATTGGACTCGTTGGCCTGTGGGGGAGATGAGGACCGCACTGGCTCTCTAGCTCTAGTGCCCATGGAGCTATATGCTCCGTCGGTGTAGATAGTCCAGATATCTTGGGGTAGATAGTCCAGATATCTTGGGGAGGGACAGTGGCGGATTCAGCGAGTGCCAGAGTCCATTCGGGGATGAAGTCTGCTAAGATTTGGGATTTGATGACGGTGCTAGCCACAAACTTTACCACGAAGGAGGCTAGCTCTACTTTCCATTTGCTGATGTGTCCCATCGCCTCCCTGTTGAGAAATATGTCGCCAAGCGGGTAAGAGGTTGGGACAGTGATGTCGTGGGCAAGGAAGTAGTGGCGAAGTTTGCGCGAGGCCATTAGGAGGGCATATGCTATCTTTTCGAGCTCTATGTAGCGCATCTTGGCCCCGGCTAAGGCCTCTGATATATAGTATATGGCCCTTTGAGAAGAGTGGATGTCACTTTTCTCCTCCCATACCAGGGCAGCGCTGACAGCAGAGACAGAGACGCACAAGAATAAGAGCAGCCCTTCGCCGGGGAGCGGCATCGTGAGTTTCTCAAGGTGGGAAAGGTGGGCCTTGAGGGCCTTGAATGCTACCTGGCACTCCAGAGTCCAGCCCCTCAGTGTTCTGAAGAAGGGAAGGTTATGCTTAGCTGATTTGGCGAGAAAGCGATTGAGGGCTGCGAGGTGGCCAGCCAAGCACTGTACTTCCTTTGGATTGGTGGGAGGTGACATCTCTGTGATGGCACGAATCTTTCCGGGGTGGCCTCAATGCCTCTTAGGGAGACGAGATATCCCAGCTTCTTTCCAGCCTTAGCACCGAATACGCACTTCTCTGGGTTGAGACGTACTCCTGCAGCCCGAAGACTATCAAATGTTTCTTGTAGGTCAGCAATGTGGTTGGTTTTAAATCAGCTTTTTACTACAATATTGTCCATGTAGGCTTCGACATTGTGGCTCAATTGCTGCTCTAGTACCTTGTGTACCAGGTAAGAGAAGGTGGCCCCAGCGTTCCGAAGACCGAAGGGCATCCGGACGTAGCAGTATACTCTGAAGGGGGTAATGAAGCTGGTCTTGCTCTCATCCTCTATTGCCATCCACACTTGGTGGTACCCGGAGTAGGCATCCAGGAAGCTGGTTGATGCGATGAAGGGGGTACAGATCCCAAGGGCATACTTTGTTTAGTTATGTGAAATCGATGCACATACGCCACTTCCCGCTGTGTTTCTTGACCAGAACGGTGTTGGAGAGCCAATCGGAGTGAATGACCTCTCGGATAACACTGGCCTTTAGTAGCTTCTAGACCTCCTCCTTTGCAGCCTCTGCCCACTCTAGGGAGAGCTTGCGAAGCCCCTAGCATATAGGCTTGGCCTTCGGATTGACTTGAAGAGAGTGTTCGATGATGCAGCGGTCGACTCTTAGGAGGTCCTACGGGGACCATGCGAAGGTGTCGAGGTTACCTTGTAGGTGGCCAGAAGCTGGGCTTCCCGCTCGGAGGTAAGGTCCGCCCCTATTTGGAAGGTCCGGATGGGTTGGTTTGGATGTATGGTGACACGCTTTATGTCCCCCTTTAGTTGTGGCCTTGAAGGGCCATGGTGCCCAGAATGCGTCGAAGGAGGGTCCTCGGAGCCCTCTTGGGTTATGGCATGGATGTGATGGCTAGGGAGTGGAGCAAGGTGCCCATACTCGATGCGCCTAGCCAGGTCACCGTGGATGGTTATCAGCCCCTGGGGTCCGAGCATCTTCAAGCAGAGGTAATTGTGATGGGGTATAGCTCTGAATCTATTCAGAGTTTCCATCCCAGAATAACATTGTAGGCGTAAGGTACGTCCACAACGTCGAAGGTGATTACTTTGGTCCATGCTACGAAGCCCTCACCGAAGATGGTTGGGAGTTCTATCCGGCCAACAGCGTCAAGGGGGGCCCTTTGAACCCCTAGAGGGGTCTATGGATGGGTGAGAGACAGCCCCGCAGGATGTGGAGGTGGTATACCAGCTCGGGGAGCAGTTTTGCTCTAGGAAGGCTCTGAAGTGTCCTCGGCCACGCCCTCTAGGACGGTTTTGGTTCAGAGCCCCACGACCTTGGTTGATGTTATTGATGTTTCGATGCTGTTGCTGCCACCCCCTTTGGGACCCGGAGGTATGAGCCTCCTAGAAGCCCCTCTTCGCTGGGGGAGGGGGTACGTGTGATGATCCCGCCTACGAATGTGACTTCTCATGGTCAACGCGGGAAGTCTCATAGCTCACGAGAGCCTCCGGCGGAGTTTTTCCTCCTCTGTGCATGCATATTCCTCTAACTTGCTTACAAGGACTTCCACTGTGCGTATGGGACACCGATTCAGCCGATCGTACTGGTGTCATTTTGCCAGACCCTGGGTTGTGGCATCGATGACAGAAGAGTCCGATATGCCCCTAATCTGGGCCTTGGTTTGGGAAAACCTTCGGAAGTAATCCCGAAAGGTTTTGTCTGGCTCCTGCCTGATAGTGAAAGGCTTCTGGAGGTCACCGGATCGATAAAGGTGCCCTTGGAGTTACTACAAAAGAGGTCTCAGAGTTGGAACCAGGCGTGAATGGCACTAGGGTCCAGTGCCCAGAACCAGTGTATGGCTACCCCTTCCAGGGTGAGAGGGAAGCATTTAGCCATAGTGGCCGGTCCACCTCTGCTGGCCTCTATGGCGAGGGCGTAGGAACGAACGAACTCATCAGGGTCTAAATCACCCTTGAACTTATGTAGTTTCGGGGACCGAAAGCCCTCCGGGGCGTAGTGTGTAGGTCGGCCTGTAGGAGAGAGTCGTAGTCTTGTAGAGAATCCTCGCGACGCTGGCTCCAAGGCTCTGGAAGCTAAACATGGACGGGTCCTAGTGTCGAAGAGATCATCAGCCCTTAGGGCCCAGGCCGGAGCAGCGCTGGTCGTCACATGGGCAGCGGTGTGTCATGTGGGTAGCTTGCTGCTCGACCCGCAGAGCCGTTTGTAGCTCCTCCATATGGGCCAGGAGTGCTGCCAAGCATGATTGACGCTCAGGTGGAATGGTGTTTTCAGCGTGGCACCAGCCACAACCCCTACGGGCGTAGCGGGGGCCTCGCTATGCTGCTACTGTTGCTGCTGGGTCTTCCAGGAAGGGAGCCCTTCGGCGCCGGCCATGGCTATGGTCGTGGTCAGGTTAGTGGTGGCTATAAATCCCTCGTTCCTCCTGGTTGGGGGGTCGTTGTCAGCATGGCCTGTGCTTAGTCACCCAGACTTTCGCACAGGCGTGACGGGGGGGGGGGGTCAGCTGCCATCGTTGTGGCCGCGGTAGTCTTCTACTTTGGTGGCATCCTACCTCTCTTAGCAGTTTTGTGTTCAAGTCCCCACAGATGGCACGTTGTTGGAGCAAGAGATCGTCTTACACTAAAAAGTACAACGAGAGTTTCTTCTAAGGAGAAGACTCAAACTTGGAGATAAAGTTTGAGAGGAAGGGACATCGAAAATGTATTGATAGTAGAAAAGATTGGTCCTTTGTCTGATGGCCATGGCCCTATATTTATAGGGCTGCCCCTAGCGTAGCGTACAGGTTATCGCCACTAACAAAGATCTAGGACAGGCCGAACTACATGGCGCATGTCCAGGTAAAACTACTTTTTATCTTACTCAGGAGATAATATCTACCACAGTAAATACAGGCGCTGAAGCAACCTTGGGGTCAGTGCAGGACTGGTCGCCAAATGCGGCCATGCACCGCGCTATCCTGTGTGTCAGACATCCTCCACTTGTGCCATCATGTCTGGATGGCATCCATTAGCCTTGGTACGGAATGCCGATCACATCCTTGCAGGGGAAGGATGACTGGCGTTCCCCCTCTGGAAGATCTTTCTTGAGACCTGATGACTCACCCTGTAGCCTTCGGGAAGCCTGCCCAAGCTCTGAAGGTTGGGGCTCCGAGAGGCATGGCTCCAGAACGCTGAGGCTTCCTCGAAGACCGGAGGCCCGAAAGCAGCCTTCGGAGGCTTAGGTCCATATGCATAGGCTAGCTGAGCCAAGGGGCCGTCGGGTGTCCTTAACAACGACCCCTAATAGAAATCTATTTTTTGCTCTTTTAAAGGGCGAAAATTATATTTTTTTTCACTCATCCAAAGAGCAAAAATTTGAAATTTTTCTCTTTCAAAGTGCAAAAATATTTTCTATTATTAAAAGTGTGAAAATGTAATTTTCGCTCTTTCAAAGTGCGAAAATGTAATTTTGTCAACGTTTCCTTTAAATTTGATATAACATTATGTGAGTACTTCTTTTTAGTGAAGTAACATTGAGAGGATACAAAATCTAATTTGTTAAATAATAGTTGTGAAGCACAATTATCATAGAACCCGGCACAGAGGTTACATACGCTAATATACATTACATGGGACCTAGGATTTTTTGTCGCTACACAAATGGACTCTAACAATAAAGAGATGATGAGAATAAACATTGGCATGTATGATACGTCTAAAGACCGACCTAATAGTGTACCGCTGCTAAACCTAACATATCTTAGGGAATAAATATAGGTCGGGTTACAATAGATACTCTACTGAGTGCACCAAGGATATTTGCTCTTCATGAGGGCATTGGGACATGCCGTCTTAGTGTGACAGGCCCTCTCCCACTTCATTTCCCTCTTAGCTTTGAGTGCTTCAGCCGCGGCGCGCTCCTGCACTGCCTTCCTCATGTGTGCCTCCTTCTGACGCTTCAGTCATAGTTCCTCCTGTTATTGCTCGTACTCTCGGTGTTCGTAAGCTTGCCTTCTCCACCACATACTCATGTCAACCCACCGCTTCTGGTCCTCATTTTGCTCCATGTCCAGTTATCCAATGAAGTCACAAATAGGTGGAGAAGACTGGAGAAATGAAACAAGAGGGAAGATTAGTAAGACAGTGCATGAAATCGTATGAAAACTGTCACATGAGTGATCTATATCGCTATACTGGTGGATAGTCATACGGTCCATGTCGAGGCGGGTCATACTAGTAGTTGACACACATGAAGAAGTGTCTACCATAGGTGTAGGAGATGTCTTAGGACTCGCGAATCCTACACAGGTCGTCACAGAAGCACATCGACGATTCGACTCCTACGGGGATCCAAGTCATCCAATGTTTCTTGGGTGGGCATGATGGAGTTGAGGAAGACATTGCAGTTGAGAGAGGTGAGAAGGAGTGATGTACCCGTGTTTTAGGCAGGGGTTATTTATGGTGGTTGGGTATCAGTGCATGGACTAAGTGCATGGCCATGGCTGGGGGCTGGAGCATGGGAGTATTGTGCACAAAGACAAATGACCTAGGATTCTCTGTGAAAGCTGGAAAAGTTGTTCCATTGATTCTTGGTAGAGATTCGCTATGAAAGTTGTTGCTTGGTGTTATTATGTCATTCTTCAAAAGTTCAGCAAGGAGTTATTATTTTCTCTGCATGGAAGAAAGGGAATCCTATGAAAGCATTGGGTGTAGAAAAGACGTATTGGCATAATGATAAATCTCGGCCATTTCATTAATGAAAGTAAAGTACATCATATATAAGGTTCATCATAAGCATTTGTTGCCTCTATGTGGCTACAGTACATAAGGCAGCATGCACCGACTCGTACCCTATCTCTAGATAATCTATGACAAGTTGCAATGGCATGTAGTACCCTATCTCTAAATAAATTATGCCTTAGGGAAAAGACAAATTGCCGGGTGCAAGAAAACTTCTAAGGGGTTAGTGGAAAAGATGGAGGCTTCTCATCCAGATATTCCCAACGGATCTCTTGAAAGTTGCATCTATGAGGGTAGGGTTTGTTGCACACGTACCCTTGTACTAGTCCACATGCCATAGGCCCCAGCACAACCGGTAGGCCACACACGTATTGTGGAGGAACCTGCATGTTACCGTATGTAGTGAGGTACTTATCACACCATTCTTCATTGAGCTCCTATAGCCTCATATTTGGTCGTTCAACATCTGCGCATCTCATTGCCTCAGCCTCCTCGTAGCCGTAGTTTATGTTCGCGTACTCTTATTTGTTCACGTACCATTCGTACTTGCATCTAGGCTTATCGTATTGTTAGATGAAAGTAGGTAAATTAGATGAAATTCTTAGCATGATAGGATGTCATGTACACTTACCCCATATCAGTAGCAAGCAATCATGGCAAGCAGGAACAATTTCTAGCGTGGTATTTTACCGCAGTCACATCGTGGCATGCGTGTCTCATGCACTTTTATCTACAGCTCCATCTCCCTCTTCTTCTACTTTGGGTCTTCATTTCTCTTTCGATCTTCATCCTCACACTTGAGTCTATCAAGGATGTCATGCTATAGCTCATAAAAGCCCATCTTTCCCTTACCCTTGTTGGATCCCAACCTGAACTCGGAAGCCATGGATGGGATTGTGGTGGAGATAAAGAGTCAGTCTATATGCAGTGAATTGTATTCATCCTTGGGGTTACCCTTATATGGAGTAGGTGGTGGCGGAATGTGTTAGAGATCTCAGAAAATCCAGCCATGTGTTGGATTGAGCAATGGGCGCGAAGTTTCTGAGTGATGGTGCATTGACCAAGTGATTGGTCTTTGCGTATGACGTTTAGTGAATACACTTTTTAGTGCTACCCCTAATAGGCCGATGCAGTCTAGCAAATAGACTTTTCAATGCTACCCTAAATAGGTCAGTGCATTCTAGCTAATAGGTTTTTCAATGCTGCAACATCTATCCACTACCGCCAGGACTTCTTCTATATAAACAATACACAATCGATTCTCTACTCACATATCTCCTGACCTTGAATTGAATCGAGGCAATAGCGTATCCTCATCCTCTCGATGGCTCCATCGATCCACCGCCTCCGCACCCCCATTTAGATGTCTATGGTAAAGATTTCTACGAAAACCACAATGCTCTTCCTTGCTTGTTTTGGCCGTCATGTCAACATGGAGATGACGTTGTAGTCCTAGTTTATGAGCATTTTGGTGACATAGGCTGTCGATTCTTCAGGTTTACATGCTTTCTTTCCGATTTTCTAAACACCATTTACTTATCTTATATATCACTTTTTATAGATAGATGATTGTAGTTTCTAGTACTATATTGACCCGTGGATAGAACCACACATTTAGAGATATATCCGTCACATGCATGTCATTATCGAGAAACTACAGGAACAATTTCATCAAGAGAGAGACAGCAATATCAGAAGACGTTATGTCCAGCCTCACATGGCAGGTCAGAGGAACAACTGGGAGTAATATGGATGTGTTCTAGCGGTCAACCGAGGATTTGATTTCATATTTGACTTGCACTGTGTTATCATTCCCTAAATGTGTGAATCTCAATATGCACCCAGCAGTAGCTGGGATTTGCCTATCACCTAACGCTTCCCATATGTATCGTAGGAGTAATGCTTTTCACATGTTGGAAATAATTGTGCCTATTTTTTTATCATGCACTAGGAAACAAAACCAACATAGTACTTTAATATAAGACACTAACCATCGCATTGATTACATATAAAGTTCACAACTAGTTCATAACATAGTACATTAATATAAGATACTAACCATATAACTATCGAACTAAACTAATGAAATAGAAAGCTAAACAAAATAAATAGTCCTGTAATGGTTTGAACAAAATACATTGCCTAAGCATACAAGTAAAATAGACTACGCTTGACCCCTACATGAACACTATCCTAGGCCCTGGCTTTGGTCGCTTTGGCCTACGTGCTGACGCTGGGACGGCTACCTCCTCCTCCTCCTCTCGAGGATCATCATATGCGAACGATGTATACCAATCAGGCTCATGACGCTCGTGTCTCGGCAACTGGAAACTGTAGAGATGTCTTCCATCTCCTGCTAAGTGGGCGGAGGTGTAATGTATAACTGGGACGAGCCCATCACTTCGGAGGCCCCTTCATAGTCAAGCCACAGGTTCCCGCTGGAGTGTGGTGAACTCCTAGAAACCTATGTGATAGTCTCAATGCAGACCATACCTGCATCACATCGTACACAAATAAGTGAGTATTGACGTATAATATGTACTAAGTCAGAGACTATACAATAAAGAGTAATGACATACCTGGCATAGGAATGAACATAGCCTAGCCCAACCCGACTGCCTTGTCAGGGTGTGGAGGCAGAGAATTAGCATACATAGGCGCTGCCCAACCAAAGCCTCTTGCCTGGTCAGGGCACGGAGGCAGAGAACTTACGTACACTGGTGCGGCCCAACCAGAGCCTCCTGCCTGGTCAAGGTGTGGAGGCTGAGACCTAGCGTACACAGACGTGGCCTAACCAGAGCCTCCTGCCTAGTCAAGGCATGAAGGCTAAGAACTAGCGTACATAGGTGCGGCTCAATCAGAGCCTCCTTCCTGGTCATAGCACTGAAGTTAAGGAGTAGAGTAGAATGGCTCTAGGACTGAGGTGTAGCTACATCTTGAGGGCCTCTGCATGGTACGGGATACCAACGGGTCACGTACAACGGCGTCAGGCTACCAACACGCTATGCACTCCAGGATACGTCGACCCTTGGTAGCCAAACGAGAGAACACTCCGATGATGTTGTCCATCGCCATACCACAGGTGCCATGCTCACATAGCCTAATAGCCGTACTCACTGCCTCCTCATGAATCTCGCTCCCCAAGTCAGACTTCCATAACGACAAATTGTTAGCGCTAGTATGTATGTGAATGTAAGAATCGATTAAAATTTGAACATTCCACATACCGCAAGGTGCAATGACACTCCTACGTGTCATGGGTAAAGGGTGGCAATGCTAGTTGAGTGCTGACGTGGTGGGTCATCGAAAGGTAGGAGATGTGTGTGATTCTGCGCAGTGTACCACTATAGGTACTACTGGTAACTGTGCTCATCGTAAGGTATAGCAAACTCGATCATGTCCATCTGAGCCTGGCCCCACTGTTGCACCTAGGGCTGCATCTAGTCAGGTCAACTAGGCTCTTTGGTGGCCCCTTTGACAACCTAAAAAGGAGTTTGAATTAGATAAATGGAAAACACGTAATACAACAAGGTAGCTGACATTGTAACTCACGAGTGCACGAAAGCAGAAACACGGTCTCCCAGCGGGACTAGGAACTCCTGGCGCTGGGTGAACTGGGAACCTTCCTCCTTCCTTCTCCTTCCTCTCTTTCTCCCTTTTCCCTCCTTCCTTCTCTTTTCTCTCCTCCTTCTTCTTCCTTCTATTCTTCTTCCATCTCTTCTTCCCTCTTCTTTCCTTTTCTTCCCCTGCTCTCTCAAGTCGGCCGAATACATACTGGTGGCGGACAGGCATGACCGATGGCCAGATTAAAGGCGAGGAGCGCACACGCAGGCCAATAGTGGGCAGTTTTCACTCTCCCAACGGTCCACCGCAAAATAGTCAGAAGGAAAGAAAATATTTTCGCTCACTGGTAGAGCAAAATCTCGAGTTTTCGCTCATCCAAAAAGCAAAAACCAGAACTTTCACTTTTTCGATAATAGAAAATATTTTCGCACTTTGTAAGAGCGAAAATTAATGAGCGAATGAACGAAAATATAATTTTCTCTCTTTGAAAAAGCGAAAAATAGATTTTGCTCTTTGGATGAGCGACGGTGGGTTATTTCTATAATTTCTCGAATTTGTGCAATATTTCTGGAATTTTCATAAAAAATAATATTATTAAAAAAATTCGAGTATAGGGAGGGATCTGGATTTCTGGGGAAGAAGCAACGACTTTGAGTTAATGTACGTACGTACGATAATAAAAAATGAATGGAACTAGGAGTAAAGCATGCGTAGCAATGGCAAGGAATTTCTTTCCTTTTTTTTGGAGCTGGAATTCAGTTTGTGCGGTGATCTGGAGGGAATTTGAAGACGCGCGCTCGCAAACAATGAAAACTTATTCCATGCTCTTGTGGAGTGTGAGCTCGCTAAGCTTTTTAGTTGTCACTCAAAAATCAATATGCCATCAAGCTGCCTCGGCTTCATCCAGATTCCTGGTCATCCAGATCATTGTAAGTTCTTAACTTCTTATCAGACCAGGAGGTTATTGCTGTGGTTATGGTGATGTGGACGATCTGGAATTCGCGATATAATCTAGATCATAGAGAGAATCAATACACACCTCAACGAATGACTGAATGGATCGAGGAGATGCCGACCAATCTTGATCTGGTCTATGGAAATCACATTTTTCTGACAGGTTTGCAAAAATAGAGGTGGCCTGATGCATATTGGTACAAGGTGAATATTGATGGATCTGTTCACATGAATGGCAGGCATTCGGGCTCGGATATTGTTATTTGAAATGAAAGAGGGGACTTAATAGCAGCTCAATTGAAAAAATATCAGTATACAATGATCCATTCACTATTGAAGTTCTGGTTTGTCGGGATGGAGTGCGTCTGGCAGCTAACAAGGGGCGGCAGTATGTAGTTGTGGAGATGGATTGTCTGAATTTGACTAACCATTGGAAGAACTCGTCTTCAAAGAAATCGTCGACGGTCCATATTATGAAGGAGAGTATTTTTTTTTCAAGGCTTTGACATATGGCATGTGAGACGTCTGGCGAATTAAGGTGAACACGTATGCGCGAAGGAAGCTTTGAAGTTTGTTAATACCGAGCTTGAGTCCACTCCTGTTTTCCTTGCCGATGTTATAAGGCAAGATTGTGTCTCTTCTTTGGAAGTTGAATGAACGAGCTGCTGAGCTCAGGCCAAAAAAAAGAAGAAGAGGACGCGCGCTCGCGGCCCGCTCGAATTCTTGAAGTGTCGGTGCACTGGTGATTCTACTGTAAGTAAAAAAGCAGTGCTCCCTCCCCGCAAAAAGAAAAGAAAAAAGCAGTGTTCCCAGCAGGAAGTCACTAAACGTTTCTTGAGCACGCGCGCGGTACAATACTTTTAGGCGAGAGTGCGGTCGAGGCGGTAGAAACATTTTTCTTTTTTATTCCCGTCGCAAGTAGCTGTGGATTGTTAGCCGCAAGCAAACCAGATGCCGCCGCAAAGCATAAATAGAACGAAACAGATGGATCGATTGACCCTGCATGCATGCAGTCTGGCGGGCGTTCTCCGATGAGCGCACCAACCGGCCTGGACCTGGAGAAAGAAGAGATCTGCCGCGCGATCCCATTTTCTCTCTACACGTTGGTTGCAACCGATACCGAAAGGCTCCTATATATAAATCATCACACAGTGTATCCACTTTGGGAGTAGCAAAAAATAGCTATATATTTGCAGCTTTGTTCGCAGCTATCAGCTATGGATGCGAGGCATGCTTCTCTGTGCTTTTTCTTAGTACTTGTGTTATTTGTAGATCCTGTATTTGCAGGTTCGTGTTTCTCCGATTACCCTATCTCTTTCGTTGTGTTCAGATATATTTGATGGCAAATTGGTCCACGGTGGATTTGCAATGGTTCACTATATATCTCCGTTAATTTTTTCCAGGGAAGTGTGCATGGGAGTGACCCACAAGTGTCCAATTTGTTTAGGTTTTATGTGCAAGTCATTGCGCTGGCTTGACAAAAAACTCCATGGCGGCCATGTCAAGGAACACAGGTGCAAGGGATCATTTCCAAGTAGCATATGTTACTGCTCTCTCTGCATAGTACATTAGCCAACTCTCGAAACAAACCGAAGATATTGCAAAGGGTCAGACCTATCCCCAGAGTGGAATGATTAATCTGTAGCTTCTTTTGTTAGTCTCGCCCCAAAAGAGATTCAATAATTTAGTATGTTAGTTACTTAACCAGCTGGTCTGTAGTGCGGTCTCTGTTTGCTTTGATACTTCTTGCTTCAATAATATCAGTGTTAGTTTCTCGTGATTTTGTCTCATTGATCCTATAATGTGTCTAGCAAAGACGTGGATTTTTACAAATAGATCATTGCGTGGTCTCTACTTGTGGACTGATAGTGGACAAAATGAACCAGAGGTTCGTGCATGCAGCATATAGTATTTGGAAATGCTCAGACTCTTACGTCCGATACGAGCTATTCGCTCCTGGACGCATCATCTGCCATCTACTATAATTTGATGAAACAGACGGCCCCGTGCACCAGCAATCTTCGTTTTTAGACCCGGTGCACACGTGTTCCCCATGCTTTGGTAAGAACGGATCCGAAGTGTCTAGCAACCAAAAACAATAAACAACTCACATCCGTCCAGACATCAACTAGTAGTTCTCATCCTCATCAATTATCTCTCACCCTGCTCTCAACTCCATGTCTCCAATTCTCCATCAAGAGCACCAAACCACAACATGCTATGGCCCTTGGCTTCCACCTCCTCTCTCTCTCTCTCTCTCTCTCTCTCTCTCTCTCTCTCTCTCTCTCTCTCTCTCTCTCTCTCCAGCCCCTCTCCCCTGCATGCGCTCGAGGAAGGTTGTGGGCTACAAGACCTTGCGGTGAAGAGGCCAGAGCTCCCTTGATTTGGTGTCATCGTGGCTAGAGCTCGCTGGATTTAGCGAGGTCGAGACCTCGATAAGGCAGTATCGTGGCCATCATTTCCAGTCGAGTGCAGCTTGCTCTTGCGCTTTAGTCTAGGCCAGATTTTACTAGATGGAGACCCAACAAGGTGGTGTTGTAACTGGTCTCTCCATTTGTTGCAATTGCTCTCTTCATTTGTTGCAAGCTTGTTATCGGGTTGTTGCAGCCTTTTGCACTTTCCTATTCTAGTTTTAGATATTGCATTCATACTTTAAGAATATTGCAGTTACGCTTTTTGAACGTTGCAGGCTTATGGTTGTTGTAAAATTGTTTGATTGAATGTTTCCATAGCTAGTTTTAAATGTTGCTAGTTTTTAGGATGTTGCAATATGTGTTTTGAGATATTGCAATAGCAATTGTTGGATGTTGTAATTGTTTCTGTGGCCGATGTTGTGATTTAGAGTTAGGAAACTCAATTTTATAGGATCCATGACCTTTTCTATGCCATTTTTATAGTAGGAGTGGTCAAAGAGTGAAACTCATTCAAGATCTCATGCGACGAGCTCAAGGTCAAGTGACTACATAGGTTTTGCATGAAAATATTCCATGAAAGTCATAATGTTGCGGTATTTTCATGAAACAAGTCGTAATGTTACGGTGTGAATTTTTCTCCTGGATCGGATGTATGCGATGTGCTATTTTGATGCATGTTTTTTGTTGTTGTAAACAATCATTCCGATGTTGCATATGTTATTTTTTCAATGTTGCAACTGCCTGTTGGAGCGTCCGATGGATCGGACGTTCAGGCGCTAATAGTGCTCTATAGTATTTGCACCTTTTCGGTGCCACATAGATATTTTTCCTTGTGCTTCTGTCCCAGAAAAACTTGAGAAAATTCCCTATATGCCACTAAAAATTATATATTTCAGTTATGCGTTATAAAAAAAATTCACTTTCCTTCCCTGGCAATAGTTCAATTTGTGTTCCCTTCCATGAGAGTAGGGTGGCAACAGGTCGGGTTGGATCAGGCCCCCGCATGTTTTAGACCCAACGGGACGCAGGTTCGGGTGTCAAATTCGCCCCGCAGGGCCATCAGATTGGGGCCCTGACCCAAGTAGGGTTTAGGTTTGGGTCATACTTTGCACCCGCAGGTGCTCCACGGGCCCTAAATCCTGAGGCCTATTAACCGTTTGGCCCACGACCCCGTTCACTACCTTTTGAAGAGAAGCAAAATAGGCTCGCTGGTCATGTGCTCGCATCACATTCACATACGCATTGGATATTTGGATTGGAGTCCACAATCCAGCAACAATGATACTAAGGTGCCCGCTGCTTGTCCGTTGCCGAGGCACAAGCCGCCCCGCGCGAGACCTATTCGCTGCCAAGGCGCCCACATGGTTCCTATAGACGGTCTTTGGAACCGTGGCCAGGCGAGCCAGCCGCTCGTGGCCGACTGTGCGGCACACATCCCGCATGCGGCTGCTGCTACAATCTAAGTCCGACGAGGTGGCCACGCAGGCATGGGAGTTGTAGCACGACCTCCCCGTAGCCGAGCTTATGCATCTTTGCGGATTGGCAAAGTAAGGGGAGTAGCCGAGCAGATTGAATCCATGGTGGCCGAAGTCACATGCTGTCGTCAAGCGGTCAGGAACGCGGGCTGCCGCATGCTGTCGTTGCGCCGTCACCACACAATCGAGGAAGATGAGCTGCTGCACGCCGTCGCCGCGTGATCAGGGAAGATGGCATGACAGATCTAGATCTGTGGTGGTTTTTGAGTAGCCACTAGGGCTGGGGCTATGGGTCATTTTGCACTGGTAACAAATTTAGGACCGGATCGGGTTTGAGATCTCTAGTCTCGGATTTCGGGTCAGACGTATTCTTGCTTTACCTGGCCTTATCCGACCCGTTGCCAACTTGAGACTCAAGGGCAAGCAGGTTCGCTCGTCCAGATGCTACCTAGGTGCCCATGGAGATCGAAAAGATCCATGAGCAGGTGCGGTCTGCACCGACCTCCACTCTATGTTGCCCATACCAACCTCTTCTCCAAGATACCATACCCCCTGCTGCCATCATGTGTCCCTTTCCTAGTGACGTCCCTACCCCTCTCTCTAGTTCGTTCCTGGATGGGGATAATTTTGACGATCAAGTTAAGGGATTGATTTAGTTGCGGTGCGGTCTTGCGAAACAGTAATGGATGATTTGGACGAGGGTCTACATCGTTAATCAAACAGAGGGCAAAATGGCCATTACAATAAAAATCAGACAAGATTAAAGACTACAGTATTTTGATTTACTTTGCCATCAACCTTTACTATTTATTGAGTACTGTAGCACATGATCTGATTGAACATAAATCCTAATACACTTCACTATTCCACCTCTGCATTTGCTTCTACACTGCAGAGGATCTCGGTTTTACTGAAGTGGCATGCAAGAGAACGAAAATTTGAACACTTGCCTCGGAAGTGAAGCCAACTTTTTCGACACCAGGGGAAAAATATAATTTTCAAGGAATTAAAAAAAAAACTCCTGCTCCCGTTTCTTTATCCGGTCATCCCAAACTTCCCCGGTGCCACTCCCTCGCCATGGCGGCGGCCTCCTCCCTCTCCTCCTTGCTCCGCGCAGCCCCGCTCTTCCCCACCAACCCTCGCCGTCTCCACCCCCAGAAACCTACCACCAAATCCCTCTTCCCCGCGCTCGCCATCCGCTGCGACGCCGCCACCACAGCCGACGCGTCGGGGCCCCCGCCCCGTCCCCTCCCGCCGCCAAAGCTGGTCCGCTGCCCTGCGCTAGACCGCCAGGCGGCGCGCGCAAGCCGCCTCCGCTTCGCGCGCAAGCTCCTCACCCTCCTTCTCTCGAAGCCGCGCCACTTCCTCCCGCTCCGCGTGCTCCGCCGCTGCCGCCGCTTCCTTGGCCTCCCGCGCCGCCGCCCGCTAATTCCTTTCGTGCTCCGGTACCCGACGCTCTTCCGCCTCTTCCAGGCCCCCACCTCCCGCCCGCTCTCGCCGTCCCTCTCCACGCTCGCTGTCGCGCTCACCCCCGCCTCTGAGGCCCTCGCCGCTGACCTCGCCGCGCTCCGCGGCGGCCCCGCGGTCGCGCCCCGCCTCGCGGGCAAGATCCACCGCCTCCTCCTCATGACCCCGCGCCGAAGCCTCCTGGTGAACAAACTCGCCCACCTCGCCCCCGACCTCGGCCTCGCCATGGACTTCCGCGCCACGCTCTGCCCCCGCCACCCCGACCTCTTCGCCCTCGTGCATACCTCCCGCGGCCACGCCCTCCAGCTCGCTGATCCCCCGTCGCCACTCCCTCCGCCGCTCCCTCCTCTCCGCCCCGCCTCGCCGCCCGACCGCCTCATGGACCGGCCGCGGAGATTCCCCCACCTCCCGCTCCGCCGCGGGCTCAACCTCCGCCGTGCGCACCGGGATTACCTCCTGCGGTTCCATAGTCTTCCCGAGGTGTCCCCGTTCGAGCAGCTGGATGAGAGCGCCGGCTTGGAGATGTTGGAGCGGCGGGCGTGCGCTGTGGTGCGGGAGGTGCTGGCGATGACGGTGGAGAAGCGGACGCTGGTGGACCACCTCACGCACTTCAGGCGGGACTTTGGGTTGCCGAACCGGCTACGCGCGATGCTGTTGCGGCACCCAGAGATGTTCTATGTGAGCGTAAAGGGGGTGCGCCACTCAGTGTTCCTTGTGGAGGTGTTCGATGATGATGGGAGGATTTTAGTGGAGGATGAGATGCTAGTTGGGAGGGATAGGCTGGAGGAGCTTGTCCGGGAGGGAAAGCAGATGAGGCGTGCCCGAAAGAGAGGTGTTCTTGCGCTTGGCGGTGACAGTGATGATGATGAAGATGATGACAAGGCAGAAGAGGATAACTTCTTAGAGGATGATGAGGAATTTGGGGACTTGTTTGAGGATGATGCCATTGGGAAAGACTGGGAGGAGGTGGGTGATGGAGGCGGAAGCGAGGGGGGTGACGAGTATGATGCTGAATCGGAGGTGATGGAAGAGTTTTGGGTGAAAAAAGCTGTGGCTGAAGGTCTGATTGATAGTGGCAGCGAGCAGGATGTCTGGTGAGCTGTATCAGCGAGCAGCATGCTAGTGAGGACCCAGAATTTCTCAAATGCGCTCTTCTCAGCAATTTACATACACCAGAGGAAGTATCAGTAAATAACCTGGTTGTTGTCTTGGGCCTACTAATCCCATTTGTGCTCTATTACTAGGTAAGAGAGTATGTTCTGTCAATTTGATTCTAGCTTTGCATGCTCGATTGCTTTTATTTATTTATTTGGAAATGCTTAGAGTTGAGCGTCCGATGACAAACACACATGGGACGCTCCGTTGGGCCCACAACAAGGAGAGGAAAGGAACAGATCTGAATATTGTATGCACCTCAGTTTTGCGCTTTCACATCCGTCTCTATTCCCTTCATTCTTATCCCACTCATAGTCTCTCTTGAATTCATTTCATTCACTCCCTTTGTACTGTGCAGATCCCACCGGTGTGACTCGCTGCTCCGTCCTCTCCTCTTCTCTCTCCCAGATCCATCTTGCGATCATAGCTCCATAGTCTTGCTTGGTGCTTGCTGCTGAACATCCAAATGTGTATGGTTGCATAGGGAGCAGCTCAATCCGGTAGAAAAGAGAAGCCGAGGGCAGATCAAGCAGCTTGCTCAATCTTCGATTTGTGCATAGAGTAGCTTGATATAGTAGCTTCCGATGAGGACGCCTGACTCCCTCTCCACATCTCTTTTTATGTTGCAGCAGATGATTTTTTAGGTTAGGATTATATTATTTTTGGTATTGCAGTAGATCTGACTTTTTTATGGATGTTGCAACAGACAATTTATGACGTTGCGATAGTTGACTTGTGATGTTGCAATAGTTGATTTGAGATGTTGGATCTTTTCATTTTTGGTTTACTACAACATTAATTTCACTGTGATGTTGTATGCTTCCCGTTATGATGTTATGATTTTACTTACTGAATGCTGTAGTCATAAATTTTTCTCACATACCAGGATTATTTATTTGCATTCATAGCTAAAAAAATGATGTATATAGGGTTTTTGAATATTGCACTCACATAAATTGGGTGTTGTAGATGTTAATTTTGTTTGTTGCAAATTCTGAGCTTAAATTTTGCAGCATATATCTTGTTAATGTGCCAAATCTTATGATTTTGGGGAAATATTTGAGGCCGGGCACTCAATTTTTTTGATGAAACTAGATTTTTATTTTTGCTGTTCTGGGTGCCAAGAGGGTCAAGTTTGTGAGCGAGGCCTTGGTCGTCGATGTTAGAATGGGATTCATGTTGTGATTTTTGCAATGCCGTTGCTTCGGAAGTCTAGTTCTCAACAGTCTCTTACGTGAACTTGAGTGCTAGCGATCACATGACGAAGAACTGAGAACTAGGGTTTCATCCAAGGATGTTGCGTGAAACATGGGTGCCATGTTGTAGTGGGGATTTTTTCTATTTAAATCAGAAGACAGGGGTGTCAAGCACCTATAATCGTACAACGTGGAGGCTTCCGACACTAGCGCTGGGATCGGATGTCTGGACGCTAGCAGCGCCCTTTTTTATTTGCATGAGAAACGTTCTGCCCTGATTGTAGGATTATAGAGAGTGTTATATGCATTGCCTGGAATCTTTGGTTGCATAGCTTGGTTTGTAAACCTAAGCTACAATATGGAAGCAGGTTGAATATGGATGCTTGCTGTGCTGCCGAAAGACTATCTCCAAGATGATGAACTTACTTTGAAGCTTTGAGGCACTGAAGGGTATTGTTTTGTTACTTGCAATGTCTACCCATTAAATTGCATCTCCGAAAAGAACTTTTCAGCTTATGTATATGCAAACTTTTTGCTTAGCATGCACCAATAAGGGAATTGTTTATCATGAAGCCTGCATGTAACAATTACTATTATGAGCATCCAACTTTTTGGTGCACCATCATATTGTGGTCTTCTGATGATTCTAGCTTGTAACATACACGGCGGCACCAGTTTAGCATGATGACAGCCAACTAACTGATCCGGTTGCTAAAAATAGAACTGCAACTGACCGCCAACTAACTGATCTGGTTGCTAAAAAATAGATCTGCAACATTATTTGAATCAATTCTGTTATTTTGATTGTACATTTGCAATGCTATGGGAATCCTGCAATGACGTTCGGGCATGATTATGTGGATGGATCTGTTTGCTAAGTTTTCTCTTTGTTGGTTCATGGCCAAAATTTCTAATGAGAATGTCCTTTAATTCTTTAATTTGGTGCAGGTGTTGTACATACTACTCCATCCTATCATAAATAAGTGTCGTTTTATCATAAATAAGTGTCGTTTTAGGTTACATACAGTTAACTATTTCAAATTTTGGTTACAAATTACTTTTTATATATTTAGTTTGAATATTTGAAAATGATAAAGGCAAATTTGTCTTGAAAAATATTTTTATAATAGTATATTTTTGTTATGTTTTATAAATATATTACAACAAAAAGTAGTAGTTAAAATTGTGTTTTAGTATCGTGTAGAAGTTTAAAACGTCACTTATTTATGACCGGATGGAGTATATACCTTTAATCTCAAAATTCAAATGTCAACTTTGGGTAGTATACATTGGGCAATCAGTGAATATGACTGTACATGACTGTACACCATGTTTCAGACATGTGAATGGGTTTATCTCTTCTTTTCTCTTTTAAGATTGTACTGGTTCTGTCAAGGATTTCAGAAGATCCTTTTCAGCATGTCATGTTTGAGTACATAATATTCTATGCAGGATGTCTTATTTTCACCATGTTTCCCGCTTCCATTCGTAAATAAAGTGGAATTAATAAAACAAGAAAGAGAACTGTCTTGACGAGTGAAATAGATGGAATTTTCGTATCATTAATAAAAGATGGAATTGCCTACTACGAAATACATGTCCATATAAATACATCTTATTTATTAAAATTCAGAACTAAATTTTCATATAAATACGTTTTATTTATTGCAACTTGTAGTGAATGCTTAAGTAAATTGTAAGATCATATGCACAATTAATTTCCTATTCTAAATTTGGCACCTAACAAATTATTCATTCACATAGCTAAAAAATTCCAAGTAGAAATTATGTTGTGATTTTGTATTATCAATCAATGTGTTTCCTTGTGCGCCTATTGGATTATGAGACAATAATATGCTTCAATTTTTGGTTTGTTAACTTTCTGATGATGACTAATAGGTAACTACCGTATCCGGACACCTTAGAGTTTCATGTAATTATTAGGTTATGTCTCTATCTTTCTGAAGGAAATCCTTCAATAAATAGAAACTACTCTCAGCTACTAAGGGTATCTCGTAAACAAAAAAATTTATTTATAAGAATGGAAAGAAAGAATTCAGAGTACGTATGTTGCCCCTTATATATACAGAGCTTATAGATTCTGCGGAGGACAAGTTGAAAAAGTCGCATAAGTCAAAAGACATCACAAGCCGAGCAAGAAAGTCGTCGACTAGGATATATCTATCTAGGATAGCCATTTGTCCCCTTATAACATACTTAGATCAATATAAGATAAATATGATATAGAGCTATTATATTAAGGGAGGTCTAAACCAATCTAAAAATAATTCTGTACTCTCCTTTGATTCGTCTACTTGAAACATCCTTCATCTATTCTACAAATTCATAAGATCGTTGGTTCATCAATCGTCAATAGCTGGCGTCATCCATGGGATCATGACAATAGGCGTTGAAGATTCTGCATAGAACATGTCATCGACTTCGCCCAAGAGGAGCGGTTTCTCAGACGAGGGGTTTTATGACAACTTGACCTCTCCCACCGATGAACTGACAATCGATCGAGTAAACATCGACAAAGAACTTTTCTAGCTATGAGGTAAGTCGCTTTATGGATCAATACGCCAAGGATTATGACATCGAGTTTGAGTCACTCGGCTACTAAGACAACTATGAATACCCTATTCACCATAAGTTGGGATCTTTACCCATAACTTTCGACAACATGAACCATTGAGACACCTATCCAGACCAATTCGATGACAAATCCATAATGGATTTGGACACCTCCTCTGGCGGAGGTTACCCCCGAGAAGTATTCGTCATCGGAGATGGGGGATGATGGTTTGGACAATCGTGATGACGACCCTGCTCCGGGTCCAGGCGATGGCCAGCAACAGCTATGCACCCCGCCCCAAATCCTAAACCCTAACGAAGTGTAGGGTTTACCATCTTCTGATCATTAGCAGGGGGCTTAACGCTTTAGGTCTGCGACAGGTCATAGACTCCTCCTTCTATAGGAGACCCTCATGCGTCCTTCGACTACATATCTGACAACCCGGTAAATGTTGGATGAACTCGGCGATCACATGATGAAAGAAGTTCTCATATAGGCCGAGAATTCCATCTGGCCCTAGCCGGGAACACCTCTAATCAGGGGAAGTTACGCAACACCTCTGGAGAGAAGTATCAGACTTGGAGAGGCATAATCCTCGAAACAAAGCATTCTAGGATGACAACCAGGCAGCTAACTGCCGTAGGACCTCGCCAGTCAAAGGTCATCTGATCAATGACTTGTGCGAGGTCATCGATCAGTAGAGACGCTTGAGGACCCCTGAGGTGGCATCATCCGCCCCTCAGCAATCGATTAAGAGATAAATAGCTTGTCATTACATCAAAATCTATAAAAATCCAACACTCTGACCCTATACTACCTAAGCTCACCCTAAGTCTATGAACTAAAAAGCTCACTAGTCACTCATCTACCTCTCTCCAAAAGACTCCCCCTATCACATAGACTCTCTCCCCCTTTGGCATCTAAGCACCAAAAAGAGCACACTCCTAAGCATCCAGAGGAGAGGATGAAGTCTACGCTGCTGGAGACGGTCGCACCTCGAACTGTGAGCCTGAGTTTGTATCTGAATCCGTTAGCTCAATAGTTGCAGGGCCAACAACTGGCTGAGGAGGCTAAGCTGACACTGACGGTGCCTCTAAGACTGTAGTTGGGGCTGAGCTAGTAGTAGTGGTAGTGCCCTGAGTAGCCATCTCCTGAAGTGCTGCATCGAGCTCCTCAAAGGTAGACTGAACGACAAGAGGAGTCTGAACGGATGGCTGCTGAGAAGGCACTGTCGGCTGCGGAGAGTCCTCAAAGAAAAGAGCACCAGTCATAGGAGTAGACAATGAAGGTAGAACTAGCCTCGTCGTAGTCCCGACAGGCTGACAAAAGACACCAGTGCTAAAGAGGGGCGACAAAGGGAATGCTGACACTGGTGTTCCCAAGAGACCACTGACACTGCTCGGGAGAGGACTAGGTGTGGGGCTGGTGCCTGAGGAGCAACTGGCAGCTGAAGACCTGATGCCTAAAAGAGAGACCCAAGACATCCAGAGATAAATGTGAACATGCGATTATTGTTCTCTCGATCAACCTGAAGAGCTACTAAGGTAGCCTGCTGCTACTACTAGAGTGACTGCATCATCATGAGCTACTGCTCCTGCTACCGAAGCATGTCTGCCTGGGTTGCCTGCTGCTGCTGCATCTGTTGAAGAATAAGAATGAACTCTGATGGTGGTGCAGCAGGGGGGCACGAAGGTCGCTGTCTCAGGTACTGAAGGAACTGTAGAAGTGGGAATAGCCTGAGAAGACCCTCCAGCCTCAGCATCATGTGACCTAGCGACTGGTGGGAAGAACTCAAGATCTGAAGAATCCAAGTCGCTGTCACTCAAGTAGAATACGTGTGGGAGAGCTGCCTTGACCGCTGCCAAGGGCCTGATCCTCTGCTGCTGCTCTCCCTCTAACATCAGTTGTCATCCGCTCCTGAGCATGAAACATCTCACGTTGGCTTCGTTGCCTGTCTGTAGGTGATGTGGGAGCATACACATTATAGTGTGTAGGCGACTGCTCGTAGGCCTGGACGAACTGGGGAAATCTGACCGAATGAGCAATCATGTGGGATATGAAACGTGCATAAGGCTGCTATCTAGCCATGGTCATCCTCTCAACAATCACATCCTCAATCTCACAAATCAAGTCAACCACATCAAATCTCTGGTGAGTGAGAATGGAGAGTATCAGCCACTCTTGCAGACTGGTGATCGCCTCTCCATATCCAATCCTCGGAAGAAGGCTGCATCTCAATGCCATATTTAAAGCTTTTACCTCAGGAATCAACATATCTGGCACTCTCGGTAATCCTGAAGCAAAAGGTGATCTGAAGATCGGTCGGATCTCGTCATCTGTCGGGAAGACTCCACCAACGAGAGGACGGTGGGATGGCTGAGCATGAGGATGAACAATATCATGTAACCATCAGGAGCTCGCCTGAAGACCCAACACCTCTAAAATGTTGTTCTGGTAGAGTCTGAAGCTCTCACCCTGAAACATAAACTGAATGAAGTTCCCCTCGGGTGCTATCCAGACCATGGCATAGAACACTCTCACCCAATCCTCAACATACTGGTCTTTTCCAGACACCAACTTAGCTAGTCCAGGAATAGACT
Organism: Phragmites australis; assembly: GCF_958298935.1. Classification (NCBI taxonomy): domain Eukaryota; kingdom Viridiplantae; phylum Streptophyta; class Magnoliopsida; order Poales; family Poaceae; genus Phragmites; species Phragmites australis. The sequence continues at coordinate 14,927,583 of NC_084927.1, forward strand.
CAAAGTGAGCTCTTATTTCAACTCCACCAGCTGCCAACTCAAGATAATGCCAATTAATCTTCTTATGCATGCTCAGACTGACTCTCCTCCTGAGATACGAAGCATGAAAGCTCTCCTGGAGAATAGTCCAGAACCTGGGGTTGACCCCCTCATCCCTCTGTGGGGTAAACCACTCGTCGATCGGCACAAATCTGAGCTTCTTTATCCTGGGGGACTTGTAAGAGGTCAAGTCCAATAATCTGATCTCCCCCTAAGGCTGTGACTCCTCTATCTACTTTGACTCAGACTCTCCCTGAGGCTCCTGACGAGCCCTCTTTCGGCTCTCCTAGCCAGATGGAATCGATCCCAACCCAGCAGTCTGACGAGTGCGAGTGGACCGACGCGGCGGAGTTATATCTGTGCCTCTGATCTGCAGCCCACGCTGAGAAACTGGAGCATCGGCGACTGCAATCGCTCGATCCCACTCTTTCTGCTCTTTTGTTTTCTTCTTCTTAGGCTGCTCAACGGCCTTGCCCTTGTCGTGGTGCTCACGACCCATCTAGAAGATCAAAAGATGCAATATGGATGAGCGAGAGTTTCAGGTGTTTGAAATTTGAATGAAATTTTCACGAAATTGAATCCTAAGCCCTAATTTGAGGAGAATTTAGATGAACATGCTAGGGATTCAAGATTACGACACTAACTGAGATCTAATTGCGTAAGATATGACCTTAATTGAAGCAATTCGACTCAATTTTGCTCAAATTTTGCATGAATTTTGAGTGAATTTGAGGAAATTTGAACTAGGGTTTAGGGAATTTGGAAAAACTCACAGAAATTGAGCTCACCACGAGAGAGAGAAGATATGAAGACTTGAGGGGAGCTCCTTTTGCCGGCGGCGAGCTATAGTGGCGGCAGTGAGACAAATTTTAGCGGCGGTGGTGCTAGTTTTTTTGGGACAGCAGCAGCTACGCGGCGGTGAATCTACGGGAGGGCGAGCGGCGGCTACATTGAGCAGATGGCCGGCGGCAAGGCTCTGGAGGCAGAGCAAGAGACGCGGAGCTGGGCGACACTATGGCGGCGAAACGACGGTGGAGTAGTCTGGAAGAGAGGAGGCTGAGCGGACGAGAGAGATATGATAGGTGGGTCTCGCCGATATTGTGAATACCAGATTATCCAGTGATGACAAGAATGAGCACAGGACAAAGCACCGCTCCATTTAACAGAACCTTTGAAATTTTGCATCTTCGCTGAAAACTGAACACCGGATAGTCCGACGTCTGACCATATGCTCATCGGATCATTCTGTCTTAAAAATTCCAATAAGCACACCGGATAGTCTGGTAAAGTGAACTTTGAACTTGTCAGACTATTTCTTTCCACTGAGAATTCTCTGCCTCTAAAAAGAACATTGGAAGGTCCGGTGAAGCCAATTTGAAGAGCACCGGATAGATTTCCAGAAATCTTAGCATAAGCCGACAACCAAACATCGAATGATCCATTGAGATTAACCAAGAGAGCACCAGATCATCCGATGAGAAGGAAAGATTTCTGCTGGACTAAAATCTTGTGCTGAGTCCAAACTTCAAACAACCACACAACGAAAACACATGTTTGAACCAGTTTGAGTAAAATCTCACCATCTCAAATACTCATTTTTAAATATTTCCCAAAAGGCTACCTTATAATAATTTCGAAATAGGCAATAAAAATCAAAGAAAGAGGAGGAAAACTCTAAGGAAATATTTGAGCCATATTGCCTATGAATTCAAAGATTAAGACTTTAAATTCACTAGGATATGACTCAATATGTATTAAACACTTATATCTTTCTAATAATACTTATAGAGGTGTATGTTCACATGGAAAGCGAACAATATTCTCAAAGAGTGATATTCTCCTTTGTGATCTCTACCGCCAATGCACATATAATGCATAATAAGTGCATGAATTTAAACATGAGTGCAAATTATATGACATGTGAGTGCATGGTATAAATTAAACTATCTTATCATATTACTTCCCATCTCAAGCTTCTTCATGGTGAACCCAACAACATGCCTTGAGAGAAACTAAGGAACCACCGTCTCAAGCAAAATCCATGTTCACCACTATCTTGAGAATGTTAGACAAACGTCTATCATGAATGCATCTATATGAAAAAAGCATCACATGACATTTGAATCATCTATAACGTTTAGCTCACTTCGCAACGTACTAAATGTGGCTTCATCTAGAGGTTTTGTGAAGATATCCGCCAATTGATCTTCCGACCTTACACCACTAAGAGATATATCATTTTTAGCCATATGATCTTTAAGAAAGTGATGGTGAATATCAATGAGCTTTGTACTAGAGTGTTGAACCGGATTATTTGTAATTTTTATGGCACTCTCTTGTCACAAAGGAGTGGAACTTTCTCTAGATTAACACCAAAGTCTAACAAGGTTTGTTTCATATAAAAGAATTGAGCACAACATGCTCTGGCGGCTATATATTCGGCTTTTGCAGTAGACAAAGCTACGAAATTTTGCTTCTTAGAAGACCAAGAAACAAGGGACTGCCCTAGCAAGTGGCATCCACCCGAAGTATTCTTACGATCCACATGGCACCCGGGAAAGTCCGAATCCGAGTAACCTAAGAGTAGGAAACTAGCACCTTTGGGATACCACAAGCCTATGTTAGGTGTATACTTAAGATATCTCAAGATTCTTTTTACAACGCTAAGATGAGATTCTTTAGGATTAGCTTGAAAGCGAGCGCACATGCATACACTAAACATAATATTGGGTCTAGATGCGGTAAGGTAAAGGAGAGACTCAATTATAGAACGGTAAAGCTTTCAGTCAATCGATTTACCCGATTCATCCAAGTCGAGATGTTCATCGGTAGGCATTGGAGTCTTGATTGGCTTGCAATCATCTATCTTGAATTTCTTGAGAATATCCTTTGTGTACTTCTCTTGATGGATGAAATTCTCTTCCTTCAAATGCTTGATTTGAAACCCAAGGAAGTAGTTAAGCTCGCCAATCATTGACATCTCAAACTCTTTTGACATCAAGTCCCTGAATTCATTGCAAAATTTCTTGTTAGTTGAACCAAAGATTATATCATCAACATAAATTTGACAAAGGAAAAGCTCATTGTCGATAATCTTTGTGAACAATGTGGTGTCCACCCTTCCGATCTTGAATTCTTGATTGATTAGGAAGTCTTGGGGCTTGCTTGAGTCCGTAGAGTGCATTGTACAACCTGTAGACATGATTAGGATATGTATGGTCCTCAAAACCGGGAGATTGTTCAACATATACAAGTTCATTAATGAAGTCATTTAAGAATGCACTCTTCACATATATTTGATAGAGCTTAATGTTATGATGTGAAGCAAATGCAAGAAGGATACATATAGCTTCTAGTCTTGCCATGGGAGCGAACGTTTCGCCGAAATCCAAGCCTTCCACTTATGCGAAACCTTAAGCGACTAATCTTGCCTTGTTTCGAACCACCACACCATTTTCGTCTTGTTTATTGTGGAAGACCTATTTTGTACCAATGATATTCTTGTCTTGAGGCCTCTCTTCAAGTATCCAAACTTCATTGCAAGTGAAGTTGTTAAGTTCATTTTGCATTGCCATCACTCAATCCGGATCCTTGAGGGCTTCTTCTATATGAGTGAGTTCTATACAAGAAACAAACGAGTAATGCTCACAAAATGAAGCGTATTGAGAGCGAGTTCTTACTCCCTTTGATGGACTCTCAATGATCAAATCAATTGGGTGATCCTTTGAGATATGAGTTTGTTTCACTTGTGGCTCTTGTGGTGTATCTTGCGGTGATCCAACGTCTTGAGCTTGAACTTGAGCTTGAGCTTCCTCTTGAGAGATGTGTGTATCATGTATTGGAAAATGTTGTTCATCCTTTCCTTCATCTTGATCCACTTGGGTGCTAAGGAGGTATATGGAGTGGAAGTAGTAGGCATGTCTTCGTCATCCTCCTTAGGCTTGACATCCCCAATGGCCATCTTCTTCATCACTTCTCTCAAAGGTTCATCACCTACATCATCACAAGAAATACCTTCTACTTGGGAGCTATTAGATTCATCAAACTCCACATCACACGTTTCTTCAACAAAACCAGTGGTATTGTTGAATATTCTATATGCTTTGGAGTTAGATGCATAACCAACAAGAAATCCAATATCATAATGACGCTTAAACTTCCCTAGCCATTCTCTCTTTTTGAAGATGAAACACTTATAACCAAACACCCGAAAGTAGGAGATATTGGATTTCCTCCCAATAAGAAGCTTGTATGGCGTCTTCTTCAATAGTCGGTGGAGATACACTCTATTTGACGTATGGCATGCTGTTTTGATTACTTCCGTCCAAAACTTCTCCGGCGTACCATACTCATGTAACATAGCTCTTACAAGTGTAATTAATGTCTTGTTCTTCCTCTCCACCACATCATTTTGTTGAGGAGTGTAGGTAGATGAAAACTCATGTTTGATGCCTCTTTCTTCACAATACTCTTCAACTTGAGTATTCTTGAACTCTGTCTCGTTGTTGCTTTGAATTTTCACTAATGTTGCTTCAAACTCATTTTGAGCATTCTTTGTGATTTTTTTGAAGATCCCAACGGTCTTGTTCTTGTCATCTAGAAAGAAAGTTAAGTGTATCTTGTATAATAATCAACAATGACAAGCAATAGAGATTACTACCAATACTTTTGTAGGTGATTAGCCTGAAGAGGTCCATATGTAGCAGCTCCAAGGGTCTTTATGTAGACATTATAGCCTTGTAAGGATGTGAGCTTGCAACTTGCTTTCCCGCTTGGTAAGCACTACATAATTTGTCGTTCTCGAAGATTACGTCCTTCAAACTGACCACCATTTCGTTCTTGAATGCCTTCTTGAGTTGGCTCATTCTAATATGAGCAAGTCATCGATGCCAAAGCCAACCCAAAGATGTCTTGGTGAAGAGGCACGTTGTCAAGCTAGCTTCATTAGATAAAAAATTCATAAGATATATATGTTCATGTCTAAAGCCTTTAAAGGTTATATCATTATACTTCTTGCTAGTAATGATAACATCAACATCACTAAATAAGCATGTAAAGCCTAAATCACAGATAGAGGGATCATTAGAGATTGCCACCTTACCCAAATGTACCACATTTGCTTTTGAGTTGTAACCAAAGGTGACTTTATCATGTTTGTCCACTTCATCTTCTAGAGAGGTGGACATCTGTTGTGTACAACCACTATCAAGCATCTAATACTTTTTGCCGACTTTGTAGTTCACCTATACATATAAGATCAAGCTTTTTGTTTAAGTACCCAACCAAGTTTGGTACCTTTCATGTGAGACACAAGATTCTTAGGCACCCAAATTTTTCTTGGAAGCTTGCCCTTTGCTTGAGTTCCAATGAACTTAGCCATAACTTTACCACTCTTAAACTTATGCAATGGAAAATGATGACCATTAAATGTAAACTTGTATTTTGATGGCAAAATGGGAAAAAGGTTTGGAAGGAATGGGACACTCCCTTGTGTGGTGACCAATGACTTGATAATGTAGACAATAGGAGCCAATTTCTTTGATGAAGCATTTGTTTATCTCCGGTGACTTGATGATCTTTTCCACGGGGTTTGGAAAGCAATCAATGCCTCTCTTGTTGTAGTACATAGCATTCTTCATGAGGATTTCTTTATGCTTGTACTCCCCTTTAGTCAATCGGGTCACACATGAATTTAAGCTTGCAATCTCATCCCTAAACTCTTTTTCCCTTACATAGTTAGTCTTTAGAGATGATACATCATCACATGAAGATGAGCAATGTATTTCAAGGCGATCATCACAAGATGTAGATGCATTGATCTTAATTACTTTAACAGTAGACAATTCATTTAGAGAAGAATCAATGGCATCATATGCAAGTTCAAGTTCGTGATATTTGTATTTCAAGTCAATATGCTCAAGTTTTAGCTTTTTGTTACTAGCCTCAAGAGACTTGCTAGATGCAACTAATTCATCATTTTTTTTAAGCACATAATTATATTTAGCAAACAACTCATTATGACTAGAACTAAGTATAGAATTAGCATTTTTAAGAGACTTGATTTTAGCTTTTTGTTTCTTAATGATAGTAGCATACTCATTCATGAGCTTAGATAGATCACTAGGAGAAAGATCATCACCATCATCACTACTATCATCTTCATCACTACTCACCTTGTTGTTACCTTTTGTCATGAGTCACATAGGCGGTGGAGGTAGGGGTGCATCATCATCATTAGTGATAGCAAGGCTCACGAGGTTGTTTCCTTCATCATCGCTTGAGTCATCACTTGAGCTTTCACCGGAGACCCATTCACCAACAATATAGGCCTTGCGTCCTCCACCCTTCTTGTTGGAGAACTTCTTCCTTGAATACTTATCTTGGCTCTTCTTCTTGTGCTTGTCCTCATCTTCATTTGCTTCAATCTTCTTACCTTGTTCATGTTCTTCTTGTTGGGTTGAGGGCAATCATGCGACATGTGGCCAAGTTCACCACAATTGTAACATCTCTTCTTGTCTTCTCCACCGAACTTATTAAATTTCTTTGAGCAAAATTTGTTCTTCTTGGGATCATAGTTGTAGCCCTTATTTTGAAATTTTGATATCATCCTTGTAGTTCTTCTCATGAAAAGAGCAAGTTCGGTGTCGGAGTCATCATCATCATCACTATCGTCTTCATCGTTTTCACTTGATGATGGAAGCTTTATCTTCTTCTTCTTCTTATCAATCATCTTTGCCTTGAGAGCAAGATTTTGCTTGGATGAAGACTCATGATTCCAAATAAGAACATTTCATGAGCATATATTTTCCCAACAGCGTCGGTGATGGTCATGTCATTGATGTCCCTTTCATGAAGAAGAGAGATGACAATATTGTATTGCGGCTTTGGAAGCACCATGAAGATCCTGCGAATAACGTTTCCTTGAGACAATTGAGTTAGTTCAAGAGAGTTAATTTCTTCTACAAGCACATTCATGCGAGAATACATATCATTGCATAATTCATTTGGAAGCATATTGAATTGATTGAGAGCATTCATAAGCACATGATATCTTTCCTCACGAATTTTTCTAGAACCCTCATGAATTTCACAAAGAGTGGTCCAAATCTCATTAGCATATTCCTTGCTACGAATTCTAGAGAAAACCTCTTTATTAATTCCCTCAAATATAGCATTCTTAGCCTTAGCATTCCATCTAACTTATTGGTCGGTGAAAGGGTGATCAAACCCAATGGAAGCGGCTAACCAAACTTTGGGAGAAATACCTCAAGATAGCTCACCATGCAAACTTTTCAATAGGCGAAGTTCTTTCCATCGAACCTTGGCACGCTACTTCCATTCCCCGGGGCCATTACTCTAGGATTTAAAGCCTATCAAGAGCACGAAGCTCTCTAATACCAATTGAAAGGATCTAATGACCCTAGAGAAGGGGTGAATAGGGCATTAATAAAAAAACTAAACTAACTACCAATTTCTAGAACAAGGAGCAACCTTAGCCTAGAATGTATAAAAGCAACTAGAAGACCTAGCAAGCTAGAAAGATAAGCACAAACATGCAAGCATATAGAACATAAGTAAAGTGCGGAATTGAAACTTGCATGAAGGGAATGCTAGAAGCAAAATACGGAATGTAACAAGAGTAGGGAAAGAGGATGCCGAGTTTTTCCCGAGGTATCGAAGAGTTGGCACTCTCCATTAATTCTCGTTAGAGCATCTACACAAGGATGTCACTCCCCCTTGAGTCACCAATACTCAAGTGCTCACTAGTGATTGTCACTTCTCCATCTCCGGATTGGTGGGCATCAAACCAAGTACCCGAGCTTACCGAGGCTCCCACAAGACCTCCAAGAGCTCACCGAGAACACCTCTAATCTCCACGATGGCTAGGTGTTGCCAACCACCAAGAGTAATAAGCTAACTGGTTCACTTGATCCCAATCAAGCATAAAACAACAGCTAGATGCACACTCACTACTCTTAAAGCACTAATGGAGTCCTTAATCATCAATTAAGAACTTGCAAATCACATCAAGTGATCTCGCTTGCCTCTAGATGATACGCAATATGTATGAATGCTTCTAGGTTGCAAGAGCGACGAATGAAACCAAGTGAGGAGGTATATATAGGCTAGAGGTCCAAATCTAGTCGTTGTCCAACCACTCACTTTTTCTATGAACACCGGATGATCCGGTGCACACGCCTCTGTTAACTTTTTTCACATGCAGATTTGATAGTTGTCAGTAGCCGTTGCAAAATGCTTCGGTGTTCTTCCATATAGCATCACCAGATAGTCTAGTGAGTTATACTCAATTTCCTCCGAAAATACCAAGCTTCTGTTAAATAGTCCGGTGATGACTCCTTTAAGTCACCGAACAATCCGGTCACTTCAACTCTGATTTTCTACAGAAAAACGATCCTTTTGTTAAATAGTTCAGTGTATGAGCCCTTCAGATCACCGGTCAATCCAGTGCATATAACTTCAAATTTCTCTGAAAAATGACTCTTCTGTTAAATGCTCCGGTGCAAAATTCCTTTCATCACCGAATAATCCGATGAGTTCATTTTGAATCTTCACAGAGAAGAAAAATGGTCTGGTGAGCATAATCCTTCTCACACCGGACAATCCGATGAGAAAAATCTTCCTAGAACTCGTCCAATTCAATCGACTTTGAGTTCTAACTTCTCACCCATAGATTTCTTTGAGCTATCTAGTGCTAGATTTTCGCAAGTGTGCATCCAATCTGTCTAGACTCAACTAGGTCAAACTATAACACTTAGCCTCCCTTAGTACGGTCAAAAGATAAAAAGGAGACCTATAACTACTCTAAGTGTTCTTCATCACCTTGTGACATTTAGAACTAAAAGATCCTTAATCTTGATTAAAAAATCCTTTGATAGACCAATAGAATTACATGAGAGACCAAGAAAAACCATTCAAACATTGTGAATTATAGAATTTGATTTCCTTCAAAACATACGCATTAGTCACAATGATATGGTTGTCATTAATCACCGAAATAGTTACCACTTACCTAGGGGTCTAGATGCTACATGTAGGCATGTTGTCGGTCAGACCGGTCCTAGTGGCGGTCCTACTCCTGTATAGGGTTTTCAACTCGGATTCTTCGGCCCTAACTGGTGGTTAGATCGGCCCTATCGGTGATCAAGTCGCTAGACCTTGTCGGCAACATCTTTGGAGGGTCGCTAGCGAGGACTTCGATGAAACTTTCGATGACGAAGGGTACCAGAATGCTCTATGGGACTAGTGGAGTGCTTCTAAAGTGATTTGGATAACATTCACTGAGATAAACTCAAACTACCCCATGGATTGGATCTAGGTATGTTGAACTTGGTTCTAAACGACATGAGGGTTGAATCGGGCTCCGAAACAACGGGGAAACGACAGGGGATGCCTCACCTTAGTGTACGGCAACTTCCTAGCGGATCACTCCACTCTGGAGAAGCTCCGGTTTGGAGATCAGGCTCCAGGGTGGCGTGCAGGCTTAAGGTTGGATGAGCGTGCCTCCGGAGAGGGAGAAGAGGGGAGGAGCTTAGGGAAGTCCTTCAGAAATTTGGGGAGCTTCCCATCATCGATCCTGTCATTGTGGATGTCGAGGTGGAGCTCTCATTCTCTCTCTAAGGTGGAGTGTGAGGGAGTGAGTGTGAGAGAGAGCAAGAGAGAGTGATCGATTCACATAAGTTGAGCCTCTGTGCTCTGGCGTTCAAACTGCCAATGCTCCCGATCAAACCACGGTAAGCCCACGTGGCAAGCCCACATGGCTGCACACCTATCGGTCAGACCACGAGTAAGCTCGGTCAGACCGTGAGGGCAGTTTTTGCTGAATTTTCCTAATTGTCCTCTTATCTTCACTCTCCACCTTTTTCTAAGTATTTTGGACTTCTCCAAAGTACTCTAAACCATCTCTTATGTACTTGAAACACATTTTGACTTAACTCGATAAACAAATACATATAATTACATATGATGATGATAATGCATGTTTAATTAGATAATTAGCATTTTAGGACGTGACATTAAACCTAACAAAAGAATGAGGCTCTGATACTAATTGAATTGAAATGATCGAATCACCCAAAAGAGGTTGAATTGGGCCCTAATTAAAACTATTTTAACCGAACTCTAGAACAAATAAACAATCTTATCCTAGAAGAATAGTAAAGCAACTACAACGACCAGATTTGATAGAATGCTAAGTAAAAAATATACAAACTACAACAAGAAGGGAATTGTGGAACATTAGCTTCCAATACAGTAAATGCTCTAAGTAAATATAGGAAAGTAAAGAAATGGGCAAGAAGACACTAAATTTTTTTCCCGAGGTATCGAGGAGGTTACACTCCTCTCTAATCCTTGTTGGAGCATCCATTAAGAATATCGCTCCCTGTTGAGCCATCAAGAGTCAAGTGCTCTCTAGTGATAGTCACTTCTTCATCTTCGAATTGACGGGTTTCAAACTAAGCACAAAGTTTTCTCTTGAAGTTCCCACAAGAACTCTAAGAGTTCACAAATACACCTCCAATCATCATGACTGGCTAGGTGTTGTCAACCACCAAGAGTAATAAGCTAATAGATTCACTTGATCCAAATCAAGTCTATACTACAACTAGATGCGTACTTGCTAGTCTTATTGCACTAATGATGTCCTTAATCTTCAATTAAGAACTTTGCGAATCACTCTAGTACACTCCCTTGCCTCTTGATCACATACTAAGTGTTTTAGCTCTTCTGAAACGCAAGGTTACCCAGTGAGATGAAATAAGGGGGTATAGATAGGCTAGAGGTTCAAAACTAGTCGTTGCCTAACCACCCATATTTTTTGTGAACGCCGGATGATCTGGCATGCAAAGGCTGTAAACATTGGACCTTCTGGTGTGAATCTTCCACCCAAAACTAGCCATTACTTCACTAAATGCACCGGCGAAGCCTCTGATGTTTACGTCAGACCATCCGGTGTGTATAGGTCCATTATCCAGTGAACAAAACATCTAGATTTTACTCTAGCGAAGCATCTAGTGTATGCGCCGGACCATCTGGTGTGTATAAGCCTGTCTTCCAGTGAACACAAAAAAATCATTTGGACTTTACTCCGGTGAAGCCTCTGATGGTACATTGGACCATTCAACGTGTTCAACTCGAAATTCTTCTTTCGAAACATACTCTAGCATTGCCAACTTCGCTGGATCATCCGACGTGTATAAGAGCGCTGAGATAAAAGCTTCGACGTGTACAACACCTTCACCATCAGACCATCCGACGAGTATAAAGTTTCAGAACTAATCTAATTCAAAATTCTTTAAGTCATATATTCACTTCAACTCATTCATAGGCTCCTTTAAGCTATATAGTACTAGAATTTTGAGAGTGTATATCCAACCAAATCTAGACTCAATTAGATCAAGCTACTACTCTTAGCCCCTATTTATAGTACGGTCAAAAAATAAAAGAGAGTCTATACTACTTTAAGTGTTATTTATCTCCATGTAACACTTAGAACTAGAAGGTCTTTAATCTTGACGTTCAAATCCTTTGATTGCTCAACCATTCAATTAAAGGATAAAACTCACTCAACAACATTATGAATTAATATTTTAATTGCCCTTTAAAACAAACTTGTTAGTTACAATGATATGATTGTCATTAATCATCGAAACATTTACCATTTACCTAGGGTCCTAGATGCTACAATGACACAAAACTTTTGCTAAGACGGTCCAATTTTCGAGCCTGGCTAGCGATGAGTCTTATCTCTCTCGTACTTTTTGCAAGGATGGGACGATATTTTTGGGCTAATCAGAAAACATACTTGGATGGAACACCTTCTTGATGACTCGCTTTAGAATTCAGAGACGTTCAGAACTCCGAATAGATGATCTAAGAATCCAGATAACCCGATTAGACGTATCATCCTAATCGAGAACTCGAGTCTTACTTGATGATGTGGTCGGATAAATGTCTATCTTTACTGGCAAGTACTTGACCCGTCGAAGCCTTATTTCACCTACTGGTAGGGGACTTGACGATGACTAATAGGTAACTATCATATCCGAAAACCTCAGTGTTTCCTGTAATTCTCGGGGTATATCTCTATTTCCGGTAAGGACATCTGTAGATAAATGGAAACTACTCGTATGTACCCAGGATATCCCGTAAATAGAGAAGTCTATTTCTAAGAACGGGAAGGAAGACTTCAGCGAACCTACGTCCCTATATATACGGAACCTATGGATCCTGCAGAGGACAAGTCACACAAGTCGAGCAAGAAAGTTGCCGATTAGAATAGATTTATCTAGGCTAGTCAAGCACCCCTTGTAACAAATTCAAAACAATACAAGATAAATATGATGTAAGACTATTATTTTAAAGGAGATCTAAACCTATTAAAAACCCCTCTGTGTGCTTCTTTAATTCATCTACTCAAAACATCCTTATCTATTCTACAAATTAGTAAATTGACGATTTACTAATCGTCGACACTTTCGTAGCCGTCGTAATGTTTGAACCGGTGCCATCCATGAAACGTCAAGCTTTTCATGCCACTGTCAACTAATGCAGAAACTTGTATGATCCGTTGATCGTTTGTGCAACCTTACAATCACGTAGTTAGTTTCATTTTCAGGTGATTGCATCTTGCAAGTAAACGCCTTGCCAACATGTGAAACACAAACACCTCCATGGCAGCATCCCCTGTGAAAGAAACAGCCGCAGCTATCAACCGATGCCAATCATTCCCTTCCCTTCGTTAAAGAACAAGACACGACCCCTCCCATTGCCGGATCAGCCACGTTGTCGCAGAGCCAACGCCTAAGCCCGATAATGGTGATGACCCCTTGGTTGCTCCACTCTAGCCAGTGACGGATCTAGGGTTATTAAGTAAGAAAGGTTTTACTTTTATTCTTTCTCTTTCATTTTAAAAATTAAAGGGGCTTGAGGGCTCTCAGATACGCTTAGGGGCTTGAGCATAGCACCTATAGCATAGGGATGTGTAGCCTCCAATGACGGCCTGGGGCTGGCGGCTACCAACCACGATCCACCCGCCAAGGATATCCACCACCACCAACGATCGTCCACCACTCCACCGCTCCGCAAGGCCAATTCTGCCAATTTTCCCCGTCACTTGGCCACTTCATGCAATGTTGCAGCCCCCCTCCCCCACCTTGGCACAAAGCCAATTCATAATTCAAGCCACTCCATCAAAACAAAAAGAATTCATGCCGCTATTCTCCAGGTACGTAGCGTATTTCCTAGCCCACTCGAATCCCCCACATGTCTTTGTTGAGAGATTTCAGAATTTAACATCTAATTCGCATGCTTCTTCAGATTTAACACCTAATATGCAAGCCTTTCAGAATATAACACCATGCACGCGAATTGCTTCAAAACATGACACTCCACCAGACCGAGCCAAACTGCCCTAGAGGGGGAGGAGAGGGGGTGGCGTCGGAGAGAAGGAGCGGAGGGGCAATGGAGATGGCCAGCTAGAGAGGTGTGAGCTTGGCGACGGAACTCCTAGAGGCGGCTCGGATTCGGGCCATGGCGATGTGAGCCAAACTTGGGCGGCCAGTGCTGGGGTCATGGCAAGACGCACTGGAGGCGAGAGGGAAAGGGCAGAGAGGGGCTAGTTGAGGAAGTAGCTCCTCGACGTCGACTTCCTTAGCTACATGGTCGACGACGCCAGCTAGCGGCGCGACAGCGCGGTGGAGCAGAGGGAGGTTGGGGAGGAAGACGGTCGAAAGGGAAGGGAAGCTCACCGGCAGGAAGATCGGAGCGGCCCAGTAGGAGGTGGTAGGCAGCTAGCTAGGCCCAGTAGGAGATGGTAGGCAGCTAGCGAGCCGCGACACGCACAGGACGGTGTGCTCGTGACACTGGCAACCGATCGACATGGTCGACGGCCGGGACGACGCACCGATCGGCCATCTCCATCGCCCCTTCGCTCTTTCTCTCCGGCGCCAACCCGCGGTTTGGTCCGGCGGAGAGTGTTATGTTCTAAACCAATTTGTGCGCACAATATTATATTCTAAAAGACTTATAAATTGAGTGTCAAATCTAAAAAGGTACGAATTGAATGTTAAATTCTAGAATCTCTCGTCTACTTTCCCCTCGCCTTTCCCCACCCCGCACGTTCTCTCAACGACCCAAATCGGGACAGATTCTGCCTCCTCGTCGTGATTGCTAGCTATGCGACAATGACGGCGTCCTGCCCGGGCGCAGCGGCTGTGCGCGCGCGCTGGACGGCGCGGTCCCTGGCCGGCGCGTTCCTCGACCTCGCCCTCGCTTGGGCCTGCCTCTGCTTTGCCACCCTCGCCTCCGCCGCCGCCCGCCTCCTGGCCCTCCTCGGCCTACCGCTCCCCTGCACCTGCGCGCGCCCGCACCTCCCCTGCCTCCTCGTCTTCCTCGCGCGCTACCCCTCCCGCGCGCTCGACTCCCTCCACGGCTCCCTCCGCTCCCGCTTCCCCTTCGCCGCCGATGCCACCCCCACCTCCGACGACGACGACGACGAGGAGGCCGTCGATGGAGATCTGAGAAGGGAGGCGGAGGAGGAGCGCCAGCGGGAGGCGCAGTGCACGGAGCTGCGGCGGGAGCTCGACAAGGAGCGCAGCGCCGCGGCGTCGGCCGCCGAGGAGGCCATGTCCATGATCCTGCGCCTGCAGAAGGAGAAGTCCGCACTCGAGATCGAGGCACGGCAGCAGCGCCGGGCCGCCGACGAGCGCTGCGCCTTCTACGAGGACGAGGTGGAGGAGCTCAGGGACATCGTGCTCCTGAGGGAGCGCGAGGCGCGCGCGCTGCGGAAGGAGGTGGACGCGTACCGCCGGCTGCTTGGCCTCGCATCGGAGGACTACGACGACGAGGAGGAGATGGTGACGCCTCATAGTATCTTCCTTGAAGGACAGCCGAGCTCATCTAAATCGGTCGGTACGAATCGGGGTGATGACAGGATCGTGCAATTGGGGAATGATTCTGTTTTCAGCTTCAAGACGCCGTTCTTGTGCGAACAGTTGGTGCCGCCTGTTCCTGCAGATCATGTCAAGGTGGGAAATGACGATAGCATTGTTGTTCAGACACCCGGTGAAGTTCCTGTGGCCAAATCGAAACTGGAGGTGGAGAGCTGCGAAGATGATGGAACTGAGACGGTGGAAATTCCGCCCCTATCTGCCCGGAGTTTAGGTTTCGATCAAGGTGGTGATTTTCATGTTGACGCTGCAGCTGGTATGGAAGATACGGAGGAGGAGGCTGCTGATGAATTTCAGGAGGTAGATTGTGGGAGTATTGATAAGACTAGTCATGATCATACAGGAAGTGAGAATGATGCATGTATCTACGATGTGCATGTAGTTGATGATATATGCGTCTCGACAGAAGGTATGACTTTGTGGAGAAATGAGGTTCAATTGATGATTGTTATCTAGTACAAGGGATGCCAAAGTATTTTTATATCGTAATAAATGTAGGCCTACAGTTCCATTCTTGGGAGGTATCACGTATGTGTGATGTAATCTTAATTATCAATATATAGTTGATTCATTAAAACCATTCCTAGTATGCATGATTGTTACTTGTTTTGCTTAATGTTGCTCTGTTCATTGATTAGAACCTCGTTGGAGTATATGCTCCTTATATTGCTTATTAAATCCACACTATCTTCTATCATTTCAACTTTTTAAGTGAGAGTTCCTTTTTTGTCCCTCTCATTTTTTTTATGAGTTCATATCTGAAGCATTGGAAACAATTGTGTTGATATTACTGATCTGTTTGATCAAACTACTTCTTTAGCTTTTCAAATTGAGATTTATGATATGCCAACATCCTTCCAGCTTGAACACTTCTGCATGTGTCCATAGCACTCCACACCATAGAGCATTTTGCCCATGTCTATCCATTGGCTGTATTTGCTGTTTCACCAGTATGATATGTTCAATTCCTATTGCGATTGGCACATTATGTGAAACTATTTTTGCTACATAATTAATTAAAACTGGTACTAAATTCAACTGTTCATATGCAGTTAAGGGCTTGATTGGCCGAAGCTACTCAGATGCAACAATCCAAGCAGAAAAGTTGCAGACTCGTGCTGCTGCAGATGATCTCCTGGGGAAAAGTCTGAATGCCATTAAAGGTGCACAAGACAAGATAAGGGTTGTGGCAAGTGAAAGGAGGCGGTCATTACAGTTGGAACTCTTAGAGGACATAGCTAATCAACTTCAAGAAATCAAGGAGGCTGCAGAAACAGGGCGACACATGTACCGTGCTTCTCCTAAAAATTCCAAGAAAAACTAGGTCAGTGCTGGATGGAAATTTTTTTAAGTTGCTTACTTCCTTGCATATTTTTGTGCTGTACATAGCATAACTTCTGATTCTTTGATGCAACATATAGAATAACCTCTGTTAGAAGCACAAATCTATATTACAAAGCACAGGCGCTTGGGGCCTATCTTGTAACGTGGTTTGTTAAGAACTTAATCTTATAGCCTTTCAATCCAATAAGTAATCTTTAGACATGCGCTGAGACTCTATTTGAACTTGATCAGCTTGTAAGCTCTTGCAAACTCGTAATCCCTTTCATTGGCTCACCCTCCAAATGCTTTGATCTTTTCAATCAAACTCTTAAGTTTATCTTGGTCATAAGACTACAACAAGCTTGGTCAAACCAACATTTTCTTTTTTTTTAATGGTTGGATCGATTTAATAGACTAGAAGTTTTGGTAGTGTAATGTTCGAAAGCATCTACGCTGTTGCTGGTTTGTGTTGTAAGATGAGTATTTGTCAGCGGAAACAGCTCTGCAACGGCTAAAGCCGCCCAGCGCGCACTCGCCCCGGCTCAGCGCGCACTCGCCGCGACTCCAACCGATCCACCCGGTCTCCACAGCGCCCACGCGATCCGGTCTCCACGGCGACCACGCTCCCGCTCTGCGCGCTCGTCCGCGCCTGTACAGGCTTGGCCAAAGGCCTTGATGTAATCTATATATGTACATGCCATGATCAATAGAATGTTGTCCAGTTGATCAATACAATTCTACATGGTACCAGAGCCCACGGTTCTCACAGAGTTTCCCTTCGCCACATCTCCTTCCGCTGCTCCAATGGCGCCCTCCTCCCACCACTCCGATTCCTCCTCTGATGGCGAGTTCTCCGTCGCTCCAGCCGCCGCTTCTGCGATCCAGGGCATCTCCATCCGCCACCACGTCCCTGTCATCCTTGACATGGACGACGGCAACTACGGCCAGTGGCGCCATTTCTTCGATTCCACCCTCGGCAAATTCGGTCTTGAGGGCCATGTCCGTTCCCCTACTCCGTCCCAGGACCGCGATGGCGAGTGGCACCGGGTTGATTCCTGCGTCGTCAACTGGATCCTCGCCACTGTCTCCAAAGGCGTTTTCGACGTTGTTCGCCGCGATCGCCACGACGCTTTCTCCCTGTGGCACGCCGTCGAAGGACTGTTCCAGGACAACGAGCTGCAGCGCGCCGTGTATCTCGAGACCGAGCTGCGCACCCTGCAGCAAGGCGACATGTCCATGAACGCCTACTGCACCAAGCTGAAGCGGCTCGCGGATTAGCTGCGCGACATCGGCCATCCCGTCTCCGAGCCGAGTCAGGTGCTCAATCTCCTCCGTGGCCTCAATCCCCGGTATCGCTACGTCAAGCCGGTGATCACGTCCAAGTACCCGCCGCACTCCTTCCAGAGCGCCCGCTCCTTCCTCATCCTCGAGGAGCTCAGCGCTCAGCACGATGCCAATGCCGAAGCTGGCCAGGCCCTCGCCGTGACTCACGGCGACAACCCCAGCGGCTCCTCCAACTCGACGTCCACCGGCCACAAGGACGGGTCTTCTTCCTCCACAGCGCCTCGATCCAACAACGGCGGCAACAACCGTTCCAACAACCGCCAAGATCGGCGCCGTGGCCGAGGTCGCGGCAACGGCGGCGCGCCGCGCTCCAACAGCTCCAACAACTCCAGCGCGCAGTTCGCGCCATGGGCTGCGGGCTACAATCCCTGGCAAGGCATGGTGCAAGCCTGGCCCATGCCCTTCCGCGCCCCCGGAGCCGGCGTTCTGGGACCTCGCCCGCCGCTCCAACCGCAGCAAGCCATGACGGTCACGCATCCGTCCGCATCTTCGCCTGGCGGCCCATTCGACACAAGTGCCCTCTACGCCGCACTCCAGTCCGCCGGCGTCCCCCACCATCCTCCGAGCGCGTCTGAGTGGTACTTTGATACTGGCGCGTCATCGCACATGTCGTCATCTCCTGGTAACTTCCCTCCCTCTTCCCTGCGATCATCATCTTCTACTATCACAGTAGGCAATGGTGCTCGTATGCTGGTCACACATCAAGCACAAACATTCATTCCTACTGCCACCTCCCCTCTCCGTTTAAATGATGTTCTTATTTCCCCTAACCTCGTTAAGAACTTGATCAGTGTTCGCCGCTTAACCCGTGACAACAATGTTTCAATCGAGTTTGACCCCTCTGGTTTTTCTATTAAGGATCTTCCTACCAGGGCGGAGATGCTCCGATGTGAAAGCAGCAGCGACCTATACCCCATCCGCCTTCCACAACACCAAGCACTCACTGCTTCATCGGCAACATCTCTGTGGCATTAGCGGCTGGGACACCCCGGACACCACATCACTTCTCAAATTTTACAACCTTTTCCTTTTCAATG
This sequence comes from Phragmites australis, assembly GCF_958298935.1. NCBI lineage: Eukaryota > Viridiplantae > Streptophyta > Magnoliopsida > Poales > Poaceae > Phragmites > Phragmites australis. The sequence goes on from NC_084927.1 coordinate 14,946,295, forward strand.
TAATAAATCTGATGCTCATTCATGCTCTTCTTGCCGGCTGGGGAAACATGTTCGTCTTCCCTTCGCTGACTCTGCATCACAAACATTTTTTCCTTTTCAGCTAGTTCATTCAGACGTCTGGACGTCTCCAGTTCTTAGTCATTCTGGCTATAAGTACTATGTCGTTTTTCTTGATGATTATAGTCATTACTTATGGACAATTCCACTTCGCAATAAATCCGATGTTCTTCCCACTGTTCGTTCCTTTATTTCCTATGTCCACACTCAATTCCGTCTGCCCATCGTCGCCTTCCAGACAGACAATGGACGGGAGTATGACTCTAACGCCATGCGCCTGCTCCTCTCCTCTCTCGGCACACACCTGCGTCTATCCTGCCCCTATACTTCTCAGCAGAACGGGAAGGCCGAGAGAATCCTAAGAACTGTTAACGACTGTATTCGCACCATGTTAATTCACAGTGCAGCACCACTGACGTTCTGGGCCGAAGCGCTGGCCACGGCGACCTACCTGCTCAATCGTCGTCCATGCCGCGTCACAGGCGCCGCGACACCGTACACCATGCTCTTCGGCGTCGCGCCTTTGTACAATGATCTACGCGTCTTCGGCTGCCTCTGCTTCCCCAACATGATCGCCACGTCGCCTCACAAGCTCGCCGCGCGATCCTCAACATGTGTCTTCATCGGGTACCCGGCTGACCACCGCGGCTATCGTTGCTACGAGCTCGCGACGGGTCGGGTCATCACGTCGCGTCACGTGGTCTTCGACGAGTCTGTCTACCCCTTCCGCGACTCCACCACGCCCGTCGCTGCCTCATCGTCACCAGTGGCAGATGATCCGCAGCTCCTGCAGTCGGGCCAGGCCGCGACTGCCGCGCGCCGTCACCTGAGTCCGCCCCCGTCGCCGCCTCGCCTCGACATCGATCTACCACAACATCCGCGCCGCGCGCGCACAGCGCGACACATCCATGCACCGATGCCCCATGGTGCAGACAGGGGCTCATCTTCAACGCCAGAACCCAGATCACCACTAGTGCCCGCGCCTGGATCCGCCGCGACGTCGCCCATTGCATCACCAAACGCGACTCCATTGGCTGCGGCGCCCGCGATCGCCACTGCAGCGCCACCAGCAAATGACGACGTCCATCCTGGACACCCGATGATCACTCGTGCTCGGGCTGGGATCCACAAACCCAATCCGAAGTACGCCATGGCAGCCTCAGCGACCATCTCCCCGATCCCTCGGAGCGTCCGCAACGCAGTCAAGGACCCCAACTGGTATGCTGCCATGAAATGCGAATTTGCTGCGTTGCAGGCTAACAAGACCTGGACTCTCGTGCCGCGACCACCCGAGGCTCGCGTCATCACCGGCAAATGGGTCTTCAAACACAAGATGCATCCCGACGGAACCCTAGAGCGATACAAGGCTCGATGGGTTGTTCGTGGGTTCAACCAGCGCCCCGGCGTCGATTTCGGCGAGACATTCTCACCGGTAGTCAAGCCGGCCACGATCCGCACCGTTCTCACGCTCGTGGCGACGTACAACTGGCCGGCTCATCAACTCGGCGTCTCCAACGCCTTCCTCCACGGCAACCTTCGCGAACGGGTATACAGCCAGCAACCCACCGGGTTCGTCGATCCTCAGCGCCCGAACGATGTCTGTCTCTTATCGCGGTCCCTCTACGGTCTTCGTCAAGCACCACGGGCGTGGTTCGAACACTTCGTCGGGCACGTCACCAGCTTGGGCTTCATCCAGTCCAAGGCCGACTCCTCCCTCTTCGTCTACCACCGCAACGGGTCCACGGCGTACCTGCTTCTATATGTCGACGACATGATCCTGTCGGCATCCTCGGTGTCGCTCCTTCGCCATGTCATCGCTCGACTTCACGACGCATTTGCCGTGAAGGACATGGGGCCAATTCGACACTTCCTCGGCATCAACGTTCGACGTACCAAAGATGGCTTCTTCCTCTCCCAGTCGGCGTATGCCGAGGATCTCTTGGAGCGCGCTGGCATGGCCAACTGCAACCCCGTCGCCACACCTGCGGACACCAAGCCGAAAGCATCTGCTGCTGACGGCAAGCTCATCGACGACGCAACCACTTACCGAAGCATCGCTGGCGCACTGCAATATCTGACGATCACACGTCCAGACATTGCGTACGCTGTGCAGCAGGTGTGCTTACACATGCACGCACCGAGGGACGTGCACCAAACGATGCTGAAACGCATCCTACGGTATGTCAAAGGGACGACGAGCCTCGGCATCCAACTGCGCGCAGCTCACTCACCGACGATCACTGCCTACAGCGACGCCGACTGGGCCGGTTGTCCAGACACGCGACGTTCGACTTCAGGATTTTGCGTCTTCCTCGGCAATTCACTCATCTCGTGGTCATCCAAGCGACAAACCACGGTGTCAAGGTCGAGCGCCGAAGCTGAGTACCGCGCCATCGCCAACGCCGTCTCCGAGTGCTCTTGGCTTCGACATCTTCTTGGCGAGCTCCTCTGCAAGGTTCCCTCAGCGACTGTGGCCTTCTGCGACAACATATCTTCAGTTTACATGTCCAGGAACCCTGTCCACCACCGGCGAACCAAGCACATTGAGCTAGATATCCACTTCGTTCGGGAAAAAGTGGCTATTGGAGAGCTTCGCGTCACGCACGTTCCCAGTGCGCGCCAACTCGCTGATGTGTTCACCAAAGGGCTACCTTCAGCGCTGTTCTTCGACTTCAGAGACAGCCTCTCCGTCACCGCGCCCGACGTCGAGACTGCGGGGGGGTGTCAGCGGAAACAGCTCTGCAACGGCTAAAGCCGCCCAGCGCGCACTTGCCCCGGCTCAGCGCGCACTCGCCGCGACTCCAACCGATCCACCCGGTCTCCACGGCGCCCACGCGATCCGGTCTCCACGGCGACCACGCTCCCGCTCTGCGCGCTCGTCCGCGCCTGTACAGGCTTGGCCAAAGGCCTTGATGTAATCTATATATGTACATGCCATGATCAATAGAATGTTGTCCAGTTGATCAATACAATTCTACAGTATTGAAATGTCAGATTCACAGTAGAACACCTGTCTGGTTCTTTATGCTGTGCAACTCTTAGTAGGTATGCCTCAGTACTACCTTGTATTCCTAAATCCTAACTGAAGTATGATTTTTTTTTCTTTTTTTGCGGTCCTTATTTTATCTCCCTAGTTCATATATGACACAGCGCCCACTTTCGACCTTACTACGATATTCTTGTAATTCTTATATCATGCAGTATGCAGGAGTTTACCATGTATATTTCCATGAACTTGTTACGTTGAGAACCATGTGATTTCTGAATGGATATTACACTACTTGTTACATGAAAGATTGCATTTTTTTTTTGGCCCTGTTAATCAAGCTAACCCATTTGACTAACTCGTAGTTCTTGAAAAAAATATATAGCATTTCTGACCTAAACTGTAACTTGAGCAGCCCTGTTCTAAAACTTTTTGCTTAGTGTTGTATTGCTATTGTTTCACTAACTATTCAGCATCCTAATGAACCTGAGATATAATAAACTATCTATGGAGAATCATTTCCTACTTCTTGACAAACAGACAATATTTTTTGAATTCTTCAGCATGACACAATCTATTATTATGTTCTAAGTACACATTCATTTACTGGAGCAAATCCATTTCTTCGAACTAAAGCACCAACTGTTTGAACGCCCGATTGAATTACTTTCGGATTTCTTTTCTTTTTCTAAAGTATATAAGCAACTGAATAGAACCTATTAAAAGTATGATAATATATGGACAAATGTATAGCTTGCGGATTCTATAATAAGCTGTGGTGGAAGCGTCAAACATGTTGATTGACTAACTATTTCTGGACAACAACTGTAAAAAATTGGTGTCTCGTATTGGTGGAACTTCTGGAACGGTGTTTGCTTCCTTTTTCTTACCTTTGAAAGCTAATCACATGAAGATGTGAGTATTTGACATATCATATACTTTCTGCAGGACAGGCATACAGGCATATCATGTCATGAAAACATGGCTGTTGTTGTAAAGCTAATCTCATGAAGATGTGGGTATTTGACATATTGTATACTTTCTGCAGGACAGGCATATCACGTCATGAAAACACGTCTGTTGTTGTAAATATTTATTTTGGTTTGTAGTCTAGTTTGTTCATTTTGTTCATCATTAAGGTTTGTTCGTTCTTTTGAATAAGTATCGATTGTAATTGTGTACGTGTACATAAACATCAGATCCATTTCATTTTTTTTATAATCCTGTGATTCTGTCTGCTATACATGTACATAAACAATAGGAGATCCATTTCATTGTTTGTATATCAAGAAGGAACTCAGAAGTTACTACATTGTTTAAAGGAAGCTTGTTGCTTCTGTTGTCTCCTGCTTAGGGATGCAAGTTTCATGTTTCATGGGTCGAACCAATACCCTATCTTGTAAAATAATTTGCTATTCCTTTTCTTAGCTACTTTCTTAGTTATGGTGAAAAGTCTTTTTTTTTTTAATGAACTAGAGTGCGCAGTTGGGTAACCATTGGGTAAGGAACCTGTGTTTGCCGTGATGTTTGCTGCTTAGCAGTGCTTTGTTGTCTGGTTGCTTGCGGGTGGTGGTTCCTTTCTTTCTTTCTTTGTCTGGTATGTGAGCTAGGCTCTGCGGGTTATAATACTATACTTGTTAGGTTTTTAGATCTGATTTTCTTTATAAATCGGATCACTATTCTTTTTAATATAATGAAGCTTAGCTCTTCTGCGTATTTGAGAAAAAAAAACTCCTACTGCAATATGCATATCATTGATAATTCTCAGGGTGAGGTCACATGTATGAGTTGCTCCTTGTCTACTGTTTGTATTTTTTTTTTCAAGCACATCTGAACTTTAGCATACTTGCGTCGGAGTGCCTGCTCAGCAACCTGAGATGCTTTGGTGCGAGGTAGGAAAAGAAGCGAGTACAATCGCTGAGCGAATTCTGAAGCTGAACCAGATTAGATTTGCAAGAGACTTCCGTTATATGATCTGGCAGCACATGGGCCAACAGCGCATTCTTAAATTCAAAGCAAAATTAACCATATTGAACTGTGTCACCTGAATTACTGAAATCGTTTTGCACGAGTTCCTCTTCATAAACAGGAAGTGAATACAATACATTTCAAGTAGAGTTGTGTGCACATTACACACTGTTGAACCTAATTGATTGCTTCCTGCTAATTAAGTTCATGCAACAACGATTAGCTGGTGCTATTAATTGCACTTGGGTAGGTACCGCTGTCGGTCACCACCGCTCAGCATGAGCTCTGCTCTGCTCCTCGCCGCGTGGGCGTGGCTCGTTGTCCTTGCCGCATTGGCCTGCCACCACGAGCGCGCGGCGGCCGCCACGCTGTCGACGTCGTCGCGGTGGATCGTCGACGAGCGCGCGCGCCGGGTGAAGCTGGCATGCGTCAACTGGCCGTCCCACCTGGAGCCGATGCTCGCGGAGGGGTTGGGCAAGCGGCCCCTGGGCGCCATCGCCGGGGACGTGGCCGCCATGGGGTTCAACTGCGTCCGGCTCACCTGGCCGACGTTCCTGGTGACCGACGCCTCCCGCGCGTCCCTCACCGTTGCCCAGTCCTTGCAGAGGCTCAACCTCACCGAATCGCTCGCCGGCGTCCAAGCGAACAACCCAGGCATCCTGGACCTCAAGCTCATCGACGCATTCAAGGCAAGTTCTCTAGCTAGTTTCTTCATCCATGAGCATGGGCAATATTGCAGGCCGTGGTGAGCGTCGATGTGGGCATGAGCAACCTGTACATGCATGATGCATTGCAGGCCGTGGTGTCCAGCCTGGGCGACAGCGACGTGATGGTGATCCTTGACAACCACGTGAGCAAGCCGGGGTGGTGCTGCGGCAGGAACGACGGCAACGGCTTCTTCGGGGACGCCTACTTCGACCCGGGCGTATGGGTGGACGGCCTCACTAAGATGGCCGCCATGTTCGCCGGCGTGCCCAACGTCGTCGGCATGAGCCTCAGGAACGAGCTCAGGGGGCCCAGGCAGAACACCAACGACTGGTACAGGTAAGCCTAGCTATCCAGATTACTGTTGTTTGCTTTTATTTTTTTTCCTTGATACAGACAGGATTAGTATAGTACTCGTAGTAGTGGAAAATTGATTAGCGTGACGCATCTGCATTTGCATCGGTGGCTCCACATTGACCTGTCATTCCACTTGTTCTCTCCCATGTGTCCGAACCACGTCCATGACTATCGCTATTAGTACAGACTGGCCAACGAACCGTTTGTGGGTTCAAAAGGTCCCACGAGAGTGTGTTTGGTTTCAGAGTAAGGTTAGGTGTAATTATTTGATTTTTTTATAGGATGATTTAATTTTTTATTTCATTAATATATATGTGATGAACTAGTTTTATATTTAGTTGGTAAGATTAGATGGATATGATGAGTCAGATTTTTGTTTGGTTAGATGGATTGAATGAGCTGAATTAGTTCTGATGATATTTTGGTGAATTTATCATTTGATTGTGCAATATTTAGATGAATTTATGTATGTTTAAATTTGTTTGAATTTAAATTGAATTAAAAAGAGAATACGAATAAAATGATTACAATGTACTACCTCCGCTTTCAAATAATTGACACCGGTACTGTAGTAACCGGTAACTTTGATCAATTATAATTTTTAAAATATTTAAGCAAGTAAAATGAAAATAGTATGGTTAGATTTGTCATAAAAAATAGTTTAAGTATGTTGTATACTTAGAATGATTTACGTGTGTATTTGTAAAAAATTAACGGTCACACATTGATGCTTGAAGTTAATGGTGACAGTTATTTGAAAACAGAGGTAGTATATAAATGGAGTATTACTAAGAAACTTATTTTTTCATCAAATAACCTATGATTGATTTTTTTATATAAATTAGTCCATCATATGAGCAGAATATTAATAAATTTTTTAAGATTTTTAGGAATTTCTTTGAGACATTAAAAATTTCTAGAAGTAATAAAAGTATATTCCTTTAGAGAATTTTAATTAAATATTAACTTAGGCTTTTTATCAAACTAACTAATTAAAACGTGTTGTTAGTAAACTCTAGTTTACTCATAAAAATATTTATAATATTTAGACACTCTTGTACTTTCAAATAAAATCAAAATTTAAATGAAAAATATGAACATAACACACGAACGAACAAACAGACAACACAAAGGCTCAGTCCGGCTATTTTTGCCCAGATCGACTCATCCAATATATTAAGGAATATTCTCTAACAGTGTCCACCATATCCAGTCTATCTAGACAATCAAACATCACAAAAAGCTAGATATCTATATTCTATCTAGTTTCATCCATCCAACCAAACACATCTGGGTGGTTGAACCGAAGAACGGCGGCATCAACCAACATAGTGGACTACTAAGGATGTATTTGATTAGAGGGCGAGGTTGGATGCGATAGGACTATCTATATTCTTCTAGATTAGATGATCTAATGTTCTGTTTGATCAGGATAGATGAGATGAGTTAGTTTTCTGTTTGGTTAGTTGGATTATAGTGGATAGAATGAGCCAGTTTTCTAATTGGTTAGTGAGTTTAGAGTAGATAGGATGATATATTTATATTTATAAACATTTCATAAGTATTTGAATGAATTTGTGCATGTTTCAATTTATTTGAATTCAAATTGAATTAAAAAATATCATATGAAATGATAAAAATACATATAAATGGAGAATTACAAAGAAACTTCTTTTTTCATCAAATAATCTAAGGTTGAAAATATTTTTATAAATTAGTAGATCATATGAGAAAAATATTATTAAATTTTTCGGATTTTTAGGAGTTATTTGAGGCATTAAAAATTTATAAAAGCTATACAAGTAGGTTTATTTGGAGAATTTTAATTAAATATTAGCTTAGGTTTTATGTATAAACTAATTAAAATAAGTTGCTAAGTAAGATATAGCTTGCTCATAAAAACGTTTAAAATTTTAGATTATTCCTATACTCTCAAATAAAATAAAAAATTTGAACATACACATACAAACAACACACTAGCAACAGCGCGGGCATCTGGGCGAGCGGTCTGGATAGCTTCGTCCGGTTCTTTTCGAAGGACCAACTCATCCAAGATTTGAAGGAATCTTGGATGGAACATCCCGGACGATCCGCCGAACTAAAGACTCGGTGGGACTCTAAACTTGGGCAGGGCGATCCCGGACGATCCCATACGCCTTTCGTCTCGTGAACCAAATAGATCGCAAGTGTTTTACCTTTTCTACCGGACCTGGGTTCAATCCCTACCCACCAAATAAAATAACTTTGACCACTCTAGATCCACAATGGATCTCCACAACTCAACTCTAGATCTGTTCATCATGGATCTGTGGAGCAGAACTGAAAAGCTGGACCGAAGGCCCTGTCAAACATGACATTAATCAAAACAACCTGGTTTTGTTTTTTTTAGTTGAGCCACTAGTCAAGTTGGCTTTAATAACTATGTCCATGACCATTAAATCAACGTAATGCTTGTGAGATCTGTCAAAACTACAACCAGTATATCTTTGCCTCTATGCACTACTCCTGTGCAAGCGCAACATGTGAAGAATGACAATTTATTTATTAAGGGGTGACTCCTGCTCAGGTGCTGGAATCAAAGAAAATCTCAGTCGATGCTTGTTGGGATCTCAATCACAGTAAACTAGTATTTGTGGTATATTACTCGTTCATATCATCGTATCATTAGGTTGAGAGTATTTATAATCATACCATATTATATTAGTGCTCTATTTTCTGAAATGTTATCAAAACATTATATGGCTATTACTGTCACTACATTATTACAGGTTGTATCATCTTAGGATAAGGCACGTGTCTGCTATTACACATGTCAGTCGATCTTTCGACGAGGTGATTGACCACCTTTGAGCCTTCCTTTAGCCTCGTTCCCTTCGAGCTCTTCGTCCTGTCTTTGATGTTCATTTGCTCCTTGTCCACGCATTTGGCAGTCCTCATCCGTCAGGCTGAGGAATTAGGGCCTTCAGGACCTTTACTTCTCATCGAGTGGCACTCCAGACCCCTTCAACACCTCGACAACTGTCACCCTTCGAACCGAGGACTCGGCCTTCGGGTCCCTCGTTTGGCGTTGGCTATCCCTTCGGTTCCTTCTTTACAATAGATCTTAATAGGCCTTCAGAGAACACTGTTATTTTAGCCCTGCCACTTCTTATCTGGGGTTGCCCAAGGTTCGCCAAAGTCAAACGGAAGACTAAGTGGCACCATCCCCCAACAATGCTTTTCTAGCCTGGATTTGAATCCAACTGTCCATCAAGTGTCTTCTACGTCTGGCTACTATTGCTTATATCTCTTGTTACCGATTGCACTGATGAGTGTGCCCCACCCCATCCTGCCCTCCTACTCCATCTTTGTCTCCAGGCTTCACCACCAAATCTTTTGCCATTGGGCGCCACCACGATAATCCGATGGTGTCGGATCATTATTTCCGCTCCCCCGCCTTGACCCTCCCTACCAGCGGTCCTCCGCCATCTCGACTAGTGTGGCCCCCTAGCCCACCAACCGTCGCCATCGCCAGGCTGGCCTATCTCCAAAGCCTTCCCTCCAAGCCTGGGGCCTATCCAATCCTTGAAACCTAACCTCGATATCATCCATGACTCCATGGCCTCAGGGCCGCACCACAGTGTATAGGGCCCTGTGCAAAATTGAAATTACAATCTCAGAAAAGAAGATATCTTTTCTCGAATACAATTATATGTGTACCGTTAAAAACAGAAATTAATGTTATATGTGCCCAATATTTATAAATAAAAGAGGAATATTTGAGAAATTCATAAAAATATAATAATGTCTAATCTAGGAGAGTTGTGGTTTGTGAAGATTCTATTTATATTCTATATGCTATACCATAGTGTCCAATTTAAACGGGTGATAAAAATTCAGTTGCACCTAAAGGCTAAAACATCTAATCTTCGTACGAAAATTTATGAGACGTAGTTGTTCGCAGTGAGATAAATTACCAAGTTAATGGGTTGCTGACCTAATTAATAACCTAAAATTGTAGAAATTAACTTTGATGAGGTAGGATTAATGGCCACATGGCCCCCTTGCACGGTGGAGGCCTTGTGCGGTCGCCCACCATGCACTTGCTAATCAACGGCCGTCGACTAAGCTTGCCTTGCCCACTGCTACAATGGCCGTCGACTAAGCTTGAGATATTCTGTTTTTATTACTATCTACACATCACCATATCACTACGCACATGCATGCATACAACACTCATGTCGTGCTGTGCCCTACACGTGCTTGACCCTTGAAAGCACTTGTGTGTGTGCCATGGTTCGGCAATGGGCACACTTTTTGCCACTGAAAGCTCTTGATCGAACCTACCAGGGTTCAGCAATGGCCTACCACCGGCAACTCATCTGTGCTACCTCGCTTGAGACGTCGTCCATAGCTCGTTTGAGTTTGACAGCAACCACCGCGTGCGTCCACACGTGCGCGTGCAGGTACATGCAGCGCGGCGCCGAGGCGGTACACGCGGCGAACCCTAGGGTGCTCGTCATCCTTTCCGGCCTGAGCTTCGACAACGACCTGGCCTTCCTCAGCTGGCGGCAGGTGCGCCTCAGCTTCGCGCGGAAGGTGGCGTTCGAGGTGCACTGGTACAGCTTCTCCAACCCGCACCAGTGGACCGGTGGAAACGCCAACAGGGTGTGCGCGCGCATCGCGGCCAGCGTGGCGCGACGCTCACTCTACCTCCTCAACCGGGGCTGGCCCGTGTTCCTGAGCGAGTTCGGCGTCGACAACCGTGGCGGCAATGTCGGCGACAACCGGTACTGGGGGTGCGTCGCCGCCGTGGCCGCCGGTCTGGACCTGGATTGGGCGTTATGGACGCTGCAGGGGAGCTATTACCTCCGGGATGGCGTCCCGGGGCACGACGAGGCGTACGGGGTGCTCGACCGGGACTGGCGCAAGGCACGCAACGAAACCGCGCTGCGCAGGATCCACGCCCTGCAGCGCCCCTTCAGAGGTCCTGGTCTCGCGGAGGCGGCGCCGTACACGGTGCTGTTCCATCCGGCGACGGGGCTGTGCGTGGTGCAGCGGTCGCTGATGCGGCCGCTGGAGCTGGGCCCGTGCAACGAGACGGCGGCGTGGGCGTACACGCCGGAGCATAGGCTGGTTCTGCGGGACAGCTCGCTGCTGACACTGTGCCTCCGGGCTGAGGGCGCCGGAAGGCCAGCGCGCCTCGGCTTAGGCCGTGTGGGGTGCGCCGGCTCGCTGGCCAGGTGGCTCCTCGTGTCGGATTCGAAGCTGCACGTAGCCGTCCACGCGTCCTCCTCCAGGAGCGACATGCGCTGCCTGGACGTCGGCGCGGACGGCCGGACCGTGGTCACCAACAGGTGCCGGTGCCTGAGCGGCGGCAACAGCTGCGACCCAGAGAGCCAGTGGTTCAAGCTTGTGAGCAGCACCAGGAGCCCGGTCACCAACAACATACTCGCGCAGCTGCTGCTTGTCGAACTTAAAAACTGGAAGAGTTGGTTGTTTAACTTGTTTTGATCGGCATGCATCCGAGAGAGTTGTATCTCTATATATGTGAGGTCAAGTTCAATAGCAAGTTTGTTTAGCTGCCCTAGAAAGAACTAGAGGAGTGTTCTTGAGGTAACTGAGTACTCGAATGAATCGTCGCATGATCTGTTTGAACTTGCATGCACATCCATTTTGTTCATGCCTTTTCTTAGTTTCTTGTATCTTTTAATTACCGTGACAAAAAAGTCTTTTTTTCCCCTTAATTCACCGGTTCATGTTGCAACCGGAATCAGAAGATTCAGAACTGCTACCTTGCTAAATTGCTCTTAATTTTTTATAACTATGTCTAGACTGTAGACTCCAAACAGAAGATTGCAACAGCCATGTGACGCAACAAAATGCCCGAGACACAACTAGTAGAATGAAAAAAAAAGCACGAGACAGAGTATTAGTACATCACTTAGATCGTTGCTTCAATCCCAGTTTCCAACTCCCTTACCAAAAAATTGTTCAAATTTCAGCAAACAGACACAAGAATTTGTTAACACTCGGCTCTCGAATTGGAATCGGGGGATAGGATAACAAAGAATGGAGATAGGATTAGACGAACAGAGACGAGGAAGATAGCCGGCGAGATACCAAATTGGATTGAGGAGGATGAAGCAATTGTTTAGTGTTTTACATCGATACCGATCCCATTGTCACGCAACGGCTAAATAGCCACACCCACACGCACCACATCACTAGCCAGAAGGGCCACCCCGTCCACGCAACACCTCTCACTCACGGGTCAGGCCCACGCACACGGTTCAGAGCCACTCGGGCTCAGAGAATCTGGTATTCGATCGCTTGGGCCGCTTGCTTTTTCTGTCCCGTTCGGTAGTTGCAGCGGTGCTGCCATCTTCGTCAGCCGTTGTCGTAGCTCTTGAAATCCTGCTTGACCCCAAGCAGAAGCACAAGGAAAACTCTGCTTCAAGGCTTTTGTGTCTTCCCACGATGCTAATTTTACAGGCATGTTGGACCATTGAACCTGCACATGTGCAACAGAACCATCACCACGTCTAGCAAAATCGCCGCTGCAGAATTGCTACAAGAATTTGGAATCCAGCAGAAGCTTCAGGTAGTGAAGGAATTACCTGCTTGTTGCCGATTGCCTTCTTCAGTTGCGAGACGTTAGACTGGATGAATAGTGCTGTGAGCTGGCAGTGCTAATCTGTCTACAATCTTGCTAATCTTCTCCAGAACTCTATATAGCCCATACAACTTGAAAGCAAGTCTCTGATTGGATCTCTTTGCAACTGACGACTGCACATAAGGTTATAACTTCAGGAAGACAGCATCATTTGAACGTTCTGTCCTCTTTTTGTCAGCCTATTGTTTCATGCATACTTGCGCTCTGGTTAAGTGCTGTCTGATGACTGGTCATGAGCTCCCTTTCTTTATTTCAGCCATTGATCCGAATTCTGTAACAGTGCAAATCATAGTTGGATCCGCACCAAAATGTCTTGGTGGATGGTCATACAACACTTCAAAGGGTGAATGTTTGATAGTAGAATGAAAACTAGTGTCATACCAATATTCAGCAAGTGAAAGCCATTTACTCCACTGAGATGAACAAGCATGAACAAAACAGCACAGGAAAGTTTCGAAACACTGATTCACACGCTCAGTTTGGCCATCAAATTGGGGATGATAGGTGGTGCTCATTCTAAGTTGCACATCAGTAAGCTTGAAAAGTTCTAATCTCTATCCGAGATTATTGAAGCAGGGAGTCCATGTAACATGTAAACATTATTAAAGAAGGCCTGAGCAACACTTGCAGTTGTAAAGGGGTGCGGTAGAGGTATAAAATGGCCATACCTTGAAAATTTGTCAACCACTACCATGATACAATTACTTGAACCAGATCTAGGCAAGCCCTCTATGAAATCTATGGAGATTATCCACCAAGAAGCAGTAGGTACAGGTAAGGGTTCAAGGAGTCCAGGATAACCTGATTAATCAGGTTTGACCTGCTGACATATCTGGCAAGACTGAACAAATGTATCAGTAACATTTTTTCATCCTTTCCAAGCAAAAAGCTGCTTCATTCTTCTATATGTTACAAGAAACCCAGAGTGACCACCCACATCTGAATTATTTAAGGCTGACAAAATCTGCCGTTGTAAAGGAATGTTGTCACCAATCCAGATCCTGTTCTTATACCGGAGAATGCCATCTTTAAGAGCAAAATTTTGAATTGCAGATGGGGATGTTGTTGAGCATGTGAATCATTTTGATAGCCTCAGATCACAGTATCCAACCATGGAAAACTGCAAGCAGAGACAGACAACAGTTAAGCAGTAGGGTTGGGATGTCTAGATAAAGCATCTGCCACCCTATTTTCTGTACTTTTCTTACGAACAATCTTGTATTGTAACCCAATCAACTATGTGAATACCTTGTGTTGCCAGTAAGTGTGCAGTCTATGATCACACAAATGTGTTAACCTCTTTTGGTCAGTTATGATGAATTCAGGAAGCTATAAATAAGATCTCCACTGTTCAATTGCTACCAAAATGGCTAAGTACTCCTTTTCATATGTTGATAAACCACCAGTTTTGGGTCCTAAAGCTTTAATAGTGAAGGCAAGAGGATGACCTCCTTGAAGCAATATAGATCCAACTCCAAGAACATTGGCAACAGTTTCCACCAAAAACTGTTTGCTAAAATTTGGGAGTGCTAACACTGGGGCATCAATTAGAGCTTGTTTGAGTGTATAAGAAAGCATGCTCAGATGTCCAGTGAAATATAGAATTCTTCCTCAGTCAAAGGTTTATTGATGAAGAAAAATGCCTCACAGATTTCTATAATAGGCTGCTAGGTCCAAAAAATTTCTTAGTTGATTTGACATTCACTGGAGTAGCCTAATCTCTAATAGTTATCTTACATGCCCTTTGGGGGAAAAATCACCTTTTCTTTTTGGCTAGAAGCTGTGGAGAAGCTGTGTCAAACATGGCCTATATCCGGCAGCAGCCTGCCAGACATGAACTTCACACCACACGCATTGCATAGTCTTAGCCCCAAAGGACCAACCGAGAAACCAAGTGGATATATACCTTGATTTATATGTAATAGTCATTGACAAAGATTGGATTGAATTGGACAAGTCCTAAGAAATTTGCACACATTGGATGGTCCGGTGCTGAGACGTTTGTACATGCCGGAGCATTTTTCTCGTCTGTTTTATATATGCCGGAAGGTCTGGCGTATATATCGGATGCTTCGCTAGAGTAAAGTCCACAGGAATTCCCAGAGTTGGCTGGAAAGAGGACTTCTACACACCGGATGGTCCGGTGTACATATCGGAGGAATCGTTGGAGGATTCACAGAGTTGCACTTCTACTGTACATGCCGGATGTTCCAGTGTTTGTACTACTGTTAACACCAGAACATCTGGCATTCACAGTCTTTTTATATGTGATTGACAAAGATTGAGTTGGTTTGCATGAGCATGTCTATGTATTACAATGCATAATTATGATTATGACTAACTGGAGATGGTGAGAAATGAAGTTGTAGAAACTTGTGTGCTTGTCTTATAATGTGTAGGTGATGGATGCAACTTGGTGGATGACAGTGGGATGATAGGGGCTAAGCGGGGTGCTTGGTGCCGGACGAAGTCAAGGGTGATTATAACTGTACACGTGGAGAGCAAGCAAACCTTAAGAAGGTGGATGAAGCGACATGTTGACAAAGTTAAGCGAAAGGGATGCAGTGTAAGTGACAAGACGACTTGAGGGATCGGGAGTAGGAGAGACTTGCCAGCGGTCGAGATCGCAAGGCAGTGTACACACATCATCATCAGGAAGGTTACTTGGGATGCAAGAAAGCTAGGTTACATGGGATGCAAGCAATCTAGGAAACTTGGGGTGCAAAGAATCTAGGAAACTTGGGAGGCAAGGAAGCTCTCAAGGTCTATAAATATGAGGGGAGGGCTATGAGAGCCTCCTTGAGCTATCCATTTGAGAGTTGAGTTCTAGGGTTTTAAAAGAGAAAGAGAGGAATGCTTAGCCTATGGTTTAGGTGAGAGTTGTGTATCCAAAACCACTTTGTAATTAGTCAAAAATAGGGTTTTAGAAGAGAAAGAGAGGAATGCTTAGTCTATGATTTAGGTGAGAGCTATGTATCCAAAATCACTTTGTAATCAGCAGAAAATAGGGCGTTCATCTGCAACTAATGAATATTGTGTTTCCTCTTACACTTGTGTTCATCTCCTTCTAGTTTCCTTCTCTTGGCTCCCTTGCATAATTGCAAATTTTTCAATGTTGTTGTGATTTTCGTTTTCGTTGGAGAGCTGAATTTTTTCATTGTGTTGAATTTATTCTTCTTGTTGCTAGAGGGATAAGAATCATCTATAAGTTAGTCTTGAACCATTCTTACCTCTAGATCTATTATCTTAGAGAGTTTCTTCATTTGGTCCCTAGTTCTTTGGTTTTGAGTGTTTCCTCATTGAGTTGCAAGTTTTTGTGAGCTTTGACGCTTGGAATGATTTTCTATAGAACCTAGGGTTGAGATCCATCCATTGGAGTTATGTTCTTTTCGGAGATGTTTTGTGTGATATATTCTTGTTTCTCTCGGTTTCTTGCTTCTACTTTTTGATTTGAGGCGTGTTAGGTGAATGATTAGGATAGATCATCCAAGAATTTAGTAAGGCTCCTATTCACCCTCCTCTAGTCGCCTTCCTTGGTCTTACAATTGGTATCAGGGCTGAGTTTGATCACTAGTTGACCTTAACCTACTTTGTAATCCATAGGTGACAATGAAGAGAAATAGAAAAATACCATTCTTTGAGGGTCGTGATTATTCGTACTGTAAGGTGCGCATGGAGGCTTATCTCTTAAGCTAAGGAAGTGCTATTTAGGAAATTATTGATTCGAACTATGATATTCCTACTGCTCGTACTTCTCAGGCTCAGATTGATCAATATGAGGCCAGCAACAAGGCCGGTAATGTCTTCTTCACCAGTCTGATTCATAGCAAATTTGATAGGTTTCAACACCTTCGCACTGCTAGAGAGATTTTATCCACACTTAGCATTTTTTATGAGGGCACAAATCAAATTAAAGCTAGGCATCAGAGCACTTACAATCAGGAGTATCAAATATTTGTGCAGGGTCCCAGAGAGTCTTTAGATGCCATATTTGTGAGGTTCGATGGGATTGTGAGCAATCTTAGAGTCACCGGGGTTTTACCTTATTTTGATCATGAGAGGCGATCAAGCTTATTTATGCTCTTGACCATAGCATTTGGAAAGTGAAGATCTCTAGCATTGAGGAGTCATCTAGCTATGATATCCCGACTTGTGATGAATTGTTTAGCAAGCCTAAGTCCACAGAGATAGCAAAAGAAGCTAGGATAGGTCTAGGAAATCCCCTGTCCTAGAACATGGCATTGGTTTCAGGATCTAGTAGTAGTAGTCAAGCGGGAGGTGATTTTTCTTATGCTAACTCTTCACTTGGTGATTTTGCTTTGTCTTTTTTGGTCTCTATTACAGAAGAGCAGGTGGATGGACTTGATGATGAATATTATGCTTTGATCGTGAAGATATTTTCCTGCTTCTACAATAACCAATGAGACCGAAGGAGAGGCAATCCTTGTGCTTGCTATGAGTATGGTGACACCACTCATTTCAAAGCAGACTGCCCCAATCTCAAGAAGAAGGGAGACATCAACAACGACTATGACATGAACCTGAAGAACAAGAAGTCCTTTTATAAGAATCACGACAAGATGACCAAGAAGGCGGCCAAGGTAGCTTCATGAGCCTTTGTAGCGGCACTTAGAGATATTGACACTTACTCAAGCGAGGATGAGAGCTCGGAAGAGGAGGAGCAGCCTGTGAAGAACAAGAAGGAGAACAAAGACTTCACTGGCCTATGCTTTATGGCGGATGGGAATGATAATATCAAGCCTGATTCACATAAGGTACAACCATCTTATGATCAACTTTCTGTTGAGGTAGATCGTTTAACTAATGTGTTGGTTAGTCAAGATAGGTTGGTTCAAAGTGCGACTAGAGAGGTTAAGGAACTCAAGTCTAAGCTAGAGTTTTCATTGCCTGAGCTTGAGTTGCTTAGGTCTAGGGCTAAGGATGAGGAAGAGGAGTATGAAAGTTGTGTTATAGTCATGACTGAGCCTACCGTGTTTTAGACTTTGCATGCTTAAGTTGCCAGTCAGCTTGAGACTGCTAAGAAGAAGCTTCTTGAAGAGGAGTCTAGACCCACTCTTTTAGGTGCTTGCAAAAATTGCCCTTTGTTTGCAAAGAATGTTGAAATAAAAGTTAAGTGTGTTAAGGAGTTAGAGTCTAGATTGAAGAGTGTTGGGTGTTCTAAGAATATGCACCCGAATTGTTCCACATGTATTGTCTTTAAGAACAAACTCAGCTGTGTAAGAGAGCAAGTTCAGAAGCTCATGACTGAAAATGAATACCTCCTTTCTCTTATGGAAAACTACTCAGAAGGCAAGGGTAAGATGAATTTGATTTTAGCTAAGACCAAGATGTGTGTGGATAAGGTAGGATTAGCTCTAGGTTTGGGTTTTGAGAGAGTGGCTTGCAACAGGCTTGGCAAGATTGTATTCACCACATCCAGTACCCTTGAGATTGAAAAATCCAAGATAAATGCCATGCAGCTTGTGCTAGAAAAGAAAAATCCCATACTACAACCTATGAAGAGAGAGCTTCCACAAACACAACCTAGGAGAGGTCCTCAGCTTGGGTGGAAAGCTACTATGAGAGATTCTAGAGTGATCAGCAGGCCAGTTCATGAGAGACGCTATTTTTTCACTTACTGCCAAAGAGAGAGTCATCTAGTTGAGTTCTATTTTTGCCGTAGGAGAGATGAGAGACATGAGTAAGAGTGGAGCACTCAGGACATGTACCATCCTTCTTTTGGTGTACATGAGCCTTTTCCTCGCCCTCACTCACAGGTTTCCAATGCTTTCTAGTTTCCTTCTAGAGGTGGTACGGCGTAGACCGTACCATGGTACATATGATTTTGGTCCACGTGTTAGAGGATTTGAGTCACAACGTTTTGGCAGTCCATGTTTTCTTCATCATGGTACTTTCCTCCAACATGCTAGATCTAATTTACATACACTTGTTTTTACTCCTCCTCAAGTGACTCGATGCTGGATTCTTAAGAAATTTCTGACTTACCCCAGCACTGAGTACTCGAACTCTTCTTACTTTGTGTAGGAGGTAGGTGGAGGTCTAGAGAACAAGTAGATCATTGACTCCGGTTGTTCATGTCATATGACTGGGGATACATCATGGTTGTCCAGCCTCACCCTGATGAAGCGGTATGAGTACATCACATTCAGGGATGACAGAAAGGAAAGAGTGAAGGCCAAAGGTACAGTAAAGGTGGGTGAGATCTTTATTATTAAAG
The DNA here is from genome assembly GCF_958298935.1 of Phragmites australis. Lineage (NCBI taxonomy): Eukaryota > Viridiplantae > Streptophyta > Magnoliopsida > Poales > Poaceae > Phragmites > Phragmites australis. The sequence goes on from NC_084927.1 coordinate 14,965,261, forward strand.
ATGTGACTTTGGTAGAGCATCTGGGGTACAATTTGCTTTATGTATCTCAGTTGTTGGATGAGGACTAGGAAGCGTGTTTTAAGCGCGATGCTTCTTGAGTTCTTGATTCCTCGGGCGTTTTAGTTTGTTAGATTTCTCGAGTTGGGAGAGTTTTTGGAGCCATCTTTTCTGAGTTTTTTTTTGTTCTTCTCGGTGTTTGATTACACAATCTTCTTCTGAGCTCTGGATGTGGTGTAGGAGGCTAGGGCATATGAGTTTCGATTTTCTCACACGATTGAGTGGCCTTGGCTTGATCCGAGGATTGCCCAAGCTCTAGTTTGAGAAGAACCTTGTTTGTGCTCCTTGTCGACATGGCAAGATGGTTGCTGTCTCTCAGCCACTAGATAATCTGGTGATAACTGAATGACCGGAAGAATTTCTTTATATGAACACTGTTGGTCCATCCCGGGTCTATTCGACAGGTGGGAAGTGGTATGTACTTGTCATTGTTGATGAATACTCTCGCTATTCTTGGATTCTTGCAAGCAAGGATGAGGTGTATTCACACTTTCGGAGCTTATCTTTGAGATGGTTCAAGTAACACCTTGGTGCATTAAGAGCAACCCATAATGATAATGACATCGAGTTCAAGAATTCTCTTTTTGATGCTTTCTATCTTGAACATAGTATTAAGCATCAATTTTCTGCCCCATATGTTCCTCAGTAGAATGACATGGTTGAAAGAAAAAATAGAACTTTAGTTGAGATGGCTAGGACGATGCTTGATGAGCATAGGACTCCTAGGAGATTCTAGGCAGAGGTAATTATCACTGCTTGTTATATTTCAAATTGGATTTTCTTGTGCTCAATTTTGAATGTGAATTCTTATGAATTACTCTTTGAGAGGAAGACAAAGGTTTCACACTCGAGAGTATTTGGTTGTCTTTGCTTCATCCTAAAGCATGACAATTTTGATAGGTTTGAGTCACATTCTTCCGATGGGAATTTCTTGGGTTATTTAGTCCATAACCATGCTTACAGGGTTTATAATCTTGACACTAACACTATCATGGAGTCTTGTGATGTGACATTTGATGAATCAACCTCTTGTGCTAGCTTTGTTTTTGAGTGTGCACGTGATCAAGAGATGAGTGAAAGTATCTTTGTAGATGATAATCTTCCAGCTCTTGGTGATGATGAGGATGATCCACTACTTCTTGCTATCACACATGCTCCTAAGTTGGTTCCTGCCTCTTCAACACTGGCAGAGGGTCCTGCAGTATCTATTTTCACTTCAACTACTTTTGAGTCTGCACCAATAGTGTTTGAGGGGGAGACCTTCTCACAGCGCAAGGCCCCTAAACACATTCAGCAGAGACATCCCCCATAGCTAATGATTGGTAATCTCAATGAATGGGTAACTAGGTCTAAATCTTCTCAACATATTCATTTCATAGATTGTGTATTTGTTACTTCTTTTGAGCCCCATGATGTTGGACACGCACTTTCTAATTCAAATTGGGTCAATGCCATGCATGAAGAAATTGAGAACTTCGAGAGGAACCAAGTTTGGGTCTTATTAGAGCCACACCTAAATATCCTTAACATAGGCACCAAATGAGTTTTCAAGAACAAGCAGGGGAGGATGGGTCTGCAGTAAGAAATAAAGTTTGACTTGTGGCCCAGGGTTTCACACAAATAGAGGAGATAGATTTCGGATAGACCTTCAGACTAGTAGCTAGATTAGAAGCCATTAGGATACTCTTTGTATTTTTTTTTGTATCCAAGGGTTTTAAGTTGTATCAAATGGATGTAAAAAGTGTCTTAAAAAACGTGTTTATAAAGAAGAGGTCTATGTCAAGCAACCCTTGGTTTTGAGCACCCTAAATGCCCACATAGAGTATATAAGCTTCAGAAGGCATTGTATGAGCTTAAATAGGCGTCTAGGGCTTAGTATGATAGGCTTAAATCTTTCTTGTTAGAGCATGGGTATGTGATGAGGTCGGTGGATAAAATCTTGTTTACCTTCAGGCATGGCAATGACTTCCTACTTGTTTAAATATACATGGATGATATTATTTTTTGTGACTCTTTTCATACTTTTGTGGCTAAGTTTGCAGAAACTATGAGTAGGGAATTTGAGATGTCGATGATGGGTGAGTTCAACTTCTTCCTTGGGCTTCAAATTAAGCAATGCAAGCAAGGTACATTCATCCATCATACAAAGTACACAAAGGATCTGCTAAAGAAATTTGATATGAGCAATGCAAAGCCTTTGGCGACACTAATGGTCACCTCGACCGTGCTTGATTCGGATGAAGATGGTGAGGCAGTAGACCAGTGAGAGTATAGGAGCATAATTGGCTCATTCTTTATCTGACCGCGACAAGACCCAACATTCACTTTGTTGTCTTCTTGTGTGTTCGCTTCCAAGCATCACTAAGAACATCTCATCACAAGCCGTGAAGCACATCTTAAGGTATCTAAAGTACACCCGTGAGTATGGTCTTTGATTTTCTGGATCTTCTTCGCTCTTTCTTCGAGACTTCTCGGATGCAGACTTTGCTGGTTGGAGGATTGATAGAAAGAGCGCATTGGGTACTTATCATTTCTTGGGTACCTCTCTTGTTTGTTTTCTTCTCGCAAGCAGTCTAGTGTTGCCCAGTCCATTGCTGAGGTCGAGTATGCTGAGGTCTAGCTGCTATTCTCAGATCTTGTGGATGGTTGCCACTATGAGAGATTTTGGGTTAGATTTTAAGAGAGTGCCACTTTTACGTGACAACACAAGTGCAATAAGCTTAGCCAATAACCCAGTTCAGTACTCCAGAACTAAACACATAGATGTGAGATTTCATTTTCTACGAGACCACAATGAGAAGGGAGATATTGACCCGCGTTACATAGATGCTCATCAATTTACCAAGCCTCTAGATGCAACCAGGTTTGTTTTTCTAAGAGGAGAGCTTGGAGTGTGTCATCCCTATGGCATTGTGTGAGGGAGAGTTCTTGAATACAAAAAAAAAAAAAAATGTAACGAGCATTGTACTTTATGCATGTATGACATTTAAAGCCATGTTTATGCTACAAGTTGTTGCACTTTCATATCTATACATGTAATTGTGTAGTTTTAGTCATGATTTTTTAATCAGAATGAAAACTTGAATTAAATCTTGTCATGGTCAAACTTTCTTGACTGCTTTGATCTTTTTTAAAAGAGCTAAATGTGAATTATCAAAGTTATGTGCTAAATGCTAAAAAATAGCTGATAGGCAAAAGATCAAGGAAATATGCATTGTCGCACTTCTTCTTTACAATACTACTTATTATTGCACTTCGATATGAAGTTGGAAGAAGTTGTGTACGACCGAAACCATTGACCTTAAGCTTTTAATTGTCCTTTTGACATAGGCTTGGGATGGTTAAAAAGTAAGGCGGATGGTGCATATAATTTCTTCCCAATGAATTATATCTTATATGTTTTCAAGCAATGAAACAGTTGTTTCAACCACAATGAAGTGTTGAAGTCTCAATATTTCTAAGATTGAGTATACTTGATGAGTTGTGCTTACACTACATTTTTACATGTGTAGACAGGTTGGTGCAATTATTTTTGATAGCAAGGCTTGGTCGAGTTGTTGCTTCATATTGGATCATTTATGATGCTCATTATAACAAAACAAATGAAGATGACAATAACAAAAGAAAGATAAAAAATGTCTTTTGAATTGTTGATGAATCCATTGTCAACAAGGGGGAGAGTGGTTGGGCTTTGGTTTCGGGCTTTTGCAAATCCATCTTATGCTAAGTGATCTTGTTCTTGCTTTTCTTTGGCTTTGGATCACTTAGATTTGACAATTAGTTATTGTGCTTCAATTCCTTCTTTAGTTTTCATGTATGTTGTCAATGGACTCATCAAGTGGAAGATTAAGAAACCAAGTGGATATGTATCTTGGTTTATAGGTGATGACTCATTGACAAAGATTGGATTGAATTGAACAAGTCCCAAGAAATTTATACACGCCGGATGGTCCGGTGCTGAGGTGTTTGTACACATCAGAGCATTTTTCCTAGTTGTTTTGTATATGTCGGATGGTCCGGTGATGAAGAGTGGAAACACAGGAGCATTCTAGAAGTTGAAGTTCAAGGTTGTACATGCCGAATGGTCCGACATATACATCGGATGCTTCACCGGAGTAAAGTCTAGAGGAATTCCCAGAGTTGGCTGGAAAGAGGACTTCTACACGTTAGATGATCTAGCGTACATAGTGGAGGAATCAGCGAAGGATTCACAAAGTTGTGCTGCTACTGTACACGCTGGATGTTCTGGTGTGTTTACTACTGTTAACATCGGAACGTCCAGTGTTCATAGTCATTTTATTTGTGATTCACAAAGATTGAGTGATTTGATTTTGGTTTGCATGAGCATGTCTATATATTACAATGCACGATTATGATTATGACTAACCGGAGATGGTGAGAAATGGATTTAGAGAAACTTATGTGCTTGTCTTATGATGTGTAGGTAATAGATGCAACTTGGCGGATGACGACAGGATGATCGGGACTAAGCAAGGTGCTTGGTGCTGGACGATCAAGGAGGTTGGGCTGAGTCATAGGTGATCGTAGCTATACACATGGAGATCAAGCTAAACTTGAGAAGATGGATGTAGCGGTGTGTTGAAAAAGTCAAGCGAAAGGGATGCTGATGCAAGTGACAAGACCCGAGGGATCGAGAGTGGGAGAGACTTGCCGGCGGTCGAAATTGCAAGACAGGGTACATGCGTCATCACCAGGAAGGTTACTTATGATGTAAGAAAGCTAGGTTACTTGAGATGCAAGCAATCTAGGAAACTTGAATTGCAAGGAATCTAGGAAGCTTGGGAGGCAATAAAGCTCTTAAGGTCTATAAATACGAGGGGAGGGCTATGAGAGTCTCATTGAACTATCCATTTGAGAGTTGAGTTCTAGGATTTTATAAGAGGAAAAGAGGAATGCTTAGGCTATGGTTTAGGTGAGAGCTATGTATCCAAAATCATTTTGTAATCAGCCGAAAATAGGGCGTTGATCTGTAAGTAATGAATATTGTGTTTCATGTTCATCTCCTTCTAGTTTTCCTCTCTTGGCTCCCTTGTATAATTGCAAATTTTTTTAGTGTTGTTTGTTGGAGAGCTGAATTTTTTCCATCGTGTTGAATTTATTCTTCTTGTGCTAGAGGGATAAGAATCATCTATAAGTTGGTCTTGAACCATCCTTCACCTCTAGATCTATCAACTTGGAGAGTTTCTTATCCCGGTGCCTAGTTCTTTGGTTTTGGGTGTTTCCTCATCGAGTTGCATGTTTTTGTGAGCTTTGACACTTGAAATGGTTTTCTATGGAACATAGGGTTTAGATCCATCCATTGGAGCTAGGTACCATTGAAAAAATCACAAAAAGTTAACTGAGAGTTCAAAGAAGATTGGGAAGCTTTTGTGGCATTGAAGAGCTCTGAGACGTTCCAAACGGAGAGTTCAGCAAAGAAGCAGCTTCGAGCAAAGAACAAGCAGAATCACAGCTTGGGCACATGCAGGTACGTGGGGAAAAGGGATAAATGGAAGGCAGAGGATGCAAAGTTAGCCAACGAAGGCCACGAGAATCCTTAGTTGCAATTCCTGAGATGATCACAATCGTATTTGTGTGCGAAGAGTACACTGTCAGATAGTGGAGAAATCACCTTCAAATATAGTGAAACCAAGATAGTCACTCAAAAGGTGAAAGAAATAGCAACCTACTCCTCCAAAGGTTCATTCACCGTGGTCAGGGAACATGACACGCTCTCCACTGCGCTGAGAAACCCTGAGCACCCAGGTCGCATTCGAGGTGTGTCCAGTTCCCAGGACTGAAAGTTAGGCTTCCCTGAACACGTCGGGATGTATAAGAAGTGGAAGAGGTCGGTCCCAATAGATGTGGAAGCATCGACCCAGTCAATCATGGAGATCATTTATCAAGACTTCGTGCAAAGGTTTGTGGCACATGGAGTCGTAATTCCTAGTGCACCAGTGAGTGGTCGCCCCATGGCTGGACAAAAGAGTAGGCAATCCTCCAGGGAGGTTGAACAACCTATCATCTCTCCATCTGTGGAACCCAATACCATAGACCTTCTCGATGGCCCATGCCATGCTCGCTGGTCATAAGACCTGGAGGCTACTATATTGAGGTTGCAAAGGGCTAGGTGCATCCAAATGTCCAGGTGTTGCATACGGTCCTGATACGTCCTGGCTATGCCATGGTCTTCATGGATTTTATACATGCCAATGCTGTGGACACAGATTTGTCCGTCCCCCCCAATGATGAGATCAAAAAACTGATTCAAGCTCATCTTAAAAGGATCCAATGGTAGAGGGGTGACATCGTGGTGCACGCTATATCTAGGAGCGATCTGCCTGGACGTTCAAATTCCCTACCCCAACCTCAGCCTCAAGATGCGCTAGTTGTGTCGCCTTTGCCCACTCCACCATCTACAGTTAAGAAATTTAAGGGCAGCCCAGAGAAGAAGAAGAAGCCTTTGCCCACTCCGCCATCTACAAGTAAGCAACCTGAGGGAATCCTAGAGAAGAAGAAGAAGTCCAGGCCAGGGTCCAAGAAGCAGCTGCCGAAGAAATCCAAGTCCTCTGGTAAGGACTCAATCGTCGAGAAGCATTGGATATGGGAATCTTGGACTAAGAAAAATCCAAAATTCAAGCTTGGGAAGTCCTTGCTACCGGTAGATCCACTTCGGAGGGCGGGACAACCTTGTGTTGAGTTGTCTAATTACTACCTGCAAGGTTGTAGAGAGAAGAAGGTTTTCATTGTCTTATATTGCCAAAATCGTCATTTCTTGATTGAGGACATCTACTTCCTCGTGGGATTCAATGACTTATACAACCTCTTCAATCTCGATGGCCTGGATATGGGGTTATTGTGATGCTTTACATTGTAAGCCCTTTCAAACTAGACGTTCATTAATTATTACCACTAAATTCTCCAATCTAACTAATTTCTTATCTATAGACACTTGATACAAGAAATGAGGAAGAAGGAGCCCTTCGAATTCTTTGATTCCCAAATTTGACGATTTTTTTGATGGAACAACAAAGGGAATTCGTTGTGGAATATGTGGCTAGGGCAATGAGCTACTTTTCGAAGAGGGACTACCTGATGGCCGCCCACAACACGGGTGTCCATTGGATCTTACTGGTCATTGTCCCCAAGTGGAACTTGGTCTGGTACCTCGATTCATCAAGACCAGTGGTGGGATCTAATGGCGAATAGGGACAACATGACTATATTTTTCTCAAATAAATCCTTGACTAGTAAGCTCTTCATGACTTAGGTTACATATTAAACTTTTCAAACTTACACCAAATGTTGACTATTGGATCTATCTTCACATGTAGGGCTTTTGACATGTATATGCGCTACGATACAAAGTACGATCCGAAGGAGCCCTGCACACTGACACATAAGACCGTCTTCGCAGTAAGTACAAGCAGACATATTTGCAAATACTCTACTACTAAATTTTTTCCTTTTGAACTGATGGTTTTTTCCCTCTCCAGTGTCACCAACAACCACTGAGCAACTCCTGCGGATTCTACGTTGCGTGTCACATGCTGCTATTCATGGTAGCAAAGGATATGAAATCTCCAGATGTAAGATAATTGCATAGTCTTTTCATAACTGCTTTTATTCGTTACAAATATTCGATGATAAAATGATTTTGTTCACGGTAAGTACATACTTTTCCATAACTACTTTCATTCACCAGGACTTCAGCTTACCAAATGGCAACATCGAGGAGTCTGCACTCTCCAACATTCGAGCATGGATCGTCTCGTTCTTAATGACCGAAGTCGTCTCTTCGAAAGGTGAGTTCTATTGTAGGGAGGCAGGGCTCTGACTTATGTAATTTGTGGTTGCACTTTCGACTTAAGTAATTTGTAACTATCTTGATGTAATTTGTGGTTGCACTTTCGACTTATGTAATTCGAGGTTGCACTTTCGGCTTATGTAATTCAAGCTCTTGATGTGGACTTGCGTCGTTGTACGTTTTGAGAACTTGTGATTATATAATTTGTGGTTGCATATCTCGTGACTTGGTCCCTACAATGTAGGTATATATCTTGAAATTAATGGTGATTATGACATGAATGTATTTGGTTGTATCTTATTTGCAGGAGAAGATGGCTGCCAAATCCTGACATTGCTTCAGGATGCAACCATGAAAAAGGAAAATCCCTTCAGGGGATGACAATATTAGTGACAGGTGGTAAATTCACCCGTAACTGATGACCAAATCCCTGTGGCGGATAGCTCTCCAACCCGTCTCTGGAACTCGATCATTAGAGACGGGTTGAAAAGATACCCGTCACTAATGATTCATAACATCAGTGATAGGTTGTAGCTACTCGTCAATGGTTCTAGATAATTAGTGACGGGTGGTAAATACACTCGTCACTAATGACTCAGTCACTAGTGACCGGTTATTGTTATCACCCGTCACTAATGCCGAGTCCCAGAGACGGGTTGGAAATCTACCCATCACTAATGACTCAGTAACCAATGATGGGTGGTAACAACCCGTCACTGATGACTCGGTTAGTAGTAACGGTTTATAGTTAACACCTGTCACTAATGAACGAGTCTCAGAGATGGGTTAGAAAGCTACCTGTCACTAGGGATCGTAATTAGTGACTTGTGGTACTTCCGCCCGTCACTAATGATGGTTACAATGATAGGCAATAGGCCTGCTCAGGTCATAGGAGACGCATTTTAGTGACGGGTCTAAATTATGACTCGTCACTGGTGATTGTCATTATTGATGTTTTATCATTAGTGACGCAATAAGAGTGATGGGTGCCGTAACCGTCACTAATGACGATTATCACTTGTCACTAATGTGCTGTTCTGACGTAGTGGTTGAAAAATACCATCGGTGTGAGGATGACATGTGGGCCCTAGGCCCATATGTTATCATGACAGTCAATGATATTTTTCAATATGGGCACTTTTGTGATGGCATCCATCTAATTTTTCTTGAAACTATGTTCTTTTCGGAGATGTCCGGTGTGATATATTCTTGTGTCTCTCGGTTTCTTACTTCCGCCTTTTGATTTAAGTTGCGTTGGGTGAAATATTAAGATAGACCATCTAAAAATTTGGTAAGGCTCCTATTCACTTCCCTCTAGTCGTCTTCCTCGGTCCTACACTATCCCTCTACTGTGGGGTCTTGGAGGACATGCAATGGGTGCACCTCTTCGCTAGCTGCTCCAGTGGTAGCTCCTCGATGGGATTTGCAGTCTTCTTGTTCTTCTTCTTATCTTGCTATTTCCCTAGCCCTTGTTCCTTGTTGGTTCCTTGGCTGCATTGCTTCTTGGAAATGGTGGTGAACCCATTCTCTGGCTTTAGCCTCAGGATAAATACATCGCACAGCATCATAAGTCCTGATGGACCATGCCTCCATTGTGGTGTTTCGTAAGACAAACTATTGCTACATCTCTTCGCCAGCCACTCTTGCTGGAACTACATCACTGCACCCTTCTCGCACTTCCCTCCTGTTCTAGCTCCTGTTGCTGTCAAAGTTCTTGGTCTTTGTCTTTCTTGGGGAGGATCAGCTCACTATCTGCCATCCAATGTTTTTGATCGATTATGAGTAGAGGTGGCTCAACAAACAATGGGATGATACACAGTTTCTCATCATTGCCGCTCATAACAGAGGCCAGGATCCTTTTCTTTCTTTGGCAGGAAGATGAAGCTGGCAGTAACTTCATTTTCCCAGCCATTGTAGGCACTGGTTTTGCGAAGACACGATGTGGGTAGGATGTGAGCTAGAAAAATAGTCCTGTACATAGACAGAGAGCCACTCTAGGTTACGCTAATCACTTTCCTACAAAGTAAAGAGGACCATGGCATGGAAATTGTTAGTAAGAATGCACCGGCCAAAATAACTATCTATAGATAATGGTCATTCCATAACTCGAACTACATAACTTAAAAGTAACTTCAATTTACAAAGTTCTAGTTCCACATTATTGCAATTAAAAAAATGATAGGATCAATAAAAAAATGGGTAGAATTTCTAAGGCTCATGAACAAGTGTAAATTACTTAACTAGTGATTATTGCTATCATAAGACTTCTAGACGAAGAAGAGCTAAAGGACTGAGTAATCATATAGATTTTCTGATGAAATGACTAACATGGACCAAATACTAGAGCCGATATCATTCATTAGTGAGGTTTTTGCATTAGAATTTCCCAGGTATGAACTTGAAGATTCAGAAATGGAGAACATTTAGAGACTAAGCACATAAATTTGCCAGAACAAACCTTTTAAACAAAAAAGTTCTGCATTTACAATTGTGGTTATGCCAAGGAACAGAAACCTCACTCATGAACAGATATACCACGTGATGGCAGAATTTCTAGGGCTTATGAATAGATGTTCCATGTGATGAATTGCGTAGCTATCCACGGCCTTGGATAGGTGCCTTTGTAGGTGCGACCCCTGTGATCAAAGTCACATCGAAGCGCCATGCCACTTGGGTGGTCTCTAATGAGAAAGCGTTGAACCTCCCTTTGAATTGCCGAGGCGAACGAATCTAGTAAAAAAAGATCAAAAGGAACCATAGTAAGTGTAAAAAAACCTGAAAATATTTAGAAACATGTCTTACATGATTGATCAATATCATACAAGTATTAAATGAAGAACAAAACTATGGCCTATTCACACATGAATTTCAAAGTAATTTTGCATGATTTGCACATGAACGAGGATACAGTTCCCATGAAACAAGCAGGACCACGGGCGTACAAGATTGAACAATTTAATGAAATTGGGTGGAACAATAACAACATAAGTGATAGCTCTGGGGACAGTGTGGGAAACCTAGGGTTTCCATCACCGCCACCGGCGGTCGGCCCTCCACCACCCCCGCTCGAGTGCTGCCACGCCCACCCACGATCGTGCCCAAGTCTTCACCGTGAGTCCATCCACCCACGTCCAGCATCGTACCCAACGCTGCGTGCGCCCTTCCCGCATCCGCGTTTGCACTGCTACCATGCGGCCTGGCTTGCGTCTGTCCGTGTGCTCGCATGCTTGAGTGAGCTAAGCAGGAGCACACGTGTGTTGTCATCTATCGCAATCGCTCGTTAGCCACCCATCCACCTTTCGTCCTCCTGCCCGCCTCAGCTTCTCTGATCTAAAAAAGTGACTCCTCTGCTCAGCACCTGCTGGCTTTTACCTGATCTGCTTTGCTTTGGCTCTCTGTGTTGCTACTGTACTACGGATATCTTCGTATCTTGGCTGGGGAGAAGCATCAGCACAGGGGCATTTCTGTCCCGTAGAGCAGAGCAACAAAAAACAACATCATTCAGCAGGAATAGCATGCTCTGAGGTGCATCAGCGTAGAGCGTACAACAGCAGCAAGTGGAGGGGCCCCTCAGAGACCACCAACCACACCAGTGACACCAGGCTCTATGAGAAAGTGGTCCAGACCACAGAGATCTCTAGCTCCAAGCACATGCTAGAGCTCATCTTGCAATGGAACAGGATCCCCTCCTCACAAAGGATTGGGATTGCAACCATGGGAAGCAGTTTCAAGCTGAAGTGTTATCTCGTTTTAATTCTTCTGTGCACCACCCACCATCCTCCAGCCAGGGATGCTTCTTCTTGCTTTGCGTATTTTCTCCGTCACATCTTTCACTTGACTGAGGAATCGGTGAGTTGGGCCCTTCATTCGATTCTAGGCGGCTCCCTAGCTGGTTTTCATGTGCAATATGAAAGTGATCATCACTTTCGATTCTTGGTAGCTTCCAAGAATGTCAATTTTCATGTCTATTCTCTTAAGAGGATCACTACCAAATAGTTTGATGTTTATTCCATCTATGGAGAGATGGTGGTACAAATTGGCAGAGGGAGAAACTCGCTTAGATTGCTGATGAAGAAAAGCAATGGACCACTATTACTCGCAAGAAATAAGTGAAATGATACTATTCATCCAAGAGAGTGTCTTTTACCCATAAGCTTGTTCAAGAGTCTCCAATTAGAAAATCTTCTCTAGTGCAAGTTCCCCCTAATAATCAAAATTGGAGAATTTCTTTCTCCTATTAACAATGGCAAACAAAAACTCAAATTCGAGGGTAAATTTTCAAATCTGAATTCCTCCATCCAATCAAACAATATCTTTAATAGGTTAAAGCGAGACCTTAACTTTGAGACTAATTCTATGCATGTCACCCCATGTGACCAATTAGAGGCTCTCCCACTTGATCAAGGTGCTAATACCTGATGTTTCTTCCCTTCTTTGTTTCAAATGCTTGGGAGTGGGCCACCTTGTAAGGGATTGTTTAGGGGACGTGGGGTGCAAAAGCTGCTTCAACTACGGACATATTGCTAAAGATTGTCTCAAAACAATGCACAATAGAATGTTTAGGCGGGTTCAAAAGTGCCATCCGCAAGTATATAAAACTCTCTAGTGCAAGGTCGAGTTCAGGCCCAAACTCCTATGCCTGGCATTCCTATGGGAGGACATGGTGCCAATGATAAGGTGGTACAAGTTACTAAAACAAGAATCAATCAAACCCCAAGAAGCTTTATTGGGCTAACCATGCCTTCTGATAAGATAATACAAAAATGGATTAAGAACATATCAAACAATGCAACTATCCAGTTCACCTATTCTTGGCCTGAGAAAACAATTTAGCAAAGCCTCCCAATTTAGTTGCAATTGATCTCGAACAAGAAATCCTATGATAATACTTTCAACTCTCCACTCACTGGTAATCTGGCAACCAAGGAATTAGTGAAGAAAATTCAGATTTGTAGAAATATTCCAAGCAGTCTACTTGAATGCAACCCTCTGGCTATTGTGCTATATAGACCCACTATCCCATGAGTGATCAACTCCATCCTGGCTCTAAAACTCACTTTGAAAGAGTAGCAGACAACCACACTTTGGAACTACACTCCTTCATAAGCTCAGAAGATGCAGATAACTCTAAGAACCAAGAACCTGAAGGAGAAATACTTTCCAACTAGGAAAGGATACTAGAGCCCTCATGAGTATTCAGAAGGCTGCCTTCCCAAATGGCCAATCCTTTGACACGGTGCCGCCATCCATGCATCTGAATCTTCAGCTCCAGATAAACACCTCATCTTCTGGCATGCTACAAGAGATCATAGTCCTTATGCTCAAATGGCAACAAACTCAAAGTAGTAGCGCATATCCCTCTCAGCAACTCACCAACAATAATGGGTCAATGCAGCCTACCTTGCTACTGACATATGCCAATGAAAATTTGGCCCTAGAGCACACACAAATAGTCAGTCCGAATGCCATAAGAGAATTTCAAACTAGTATCCCTCAATATAATATCAAAACAAAGAGCCACACTCATTCATGGGATATGTACATGAAGCTCAAAGCCAATAGGGTCATTAGGAAAACATATGTCAGAAAAAACAAAAAGAGAAAAGAGAATGCAGCCACCATCTTCCAGAACCTGAATAGTGTAGAAGGACATGCTGGATCAAGTGGAGCCAAAAGCACTCCCTTGGTAGATGACTCTCTTAGAAGAAGTGATAGAATCAAAGCAAAATATCAGGGGCTCAAGAAGAATATCAACACTGGTACCACTCCTAGGAGGAAGAGGTTAGCTCGCCCAAGGGAAAACTTATGTGTTGCTAATAACTTGCCCTCTGTTCACTTTTCCTTCCTTGGCCCAGTCAATTTTTCTACACTCTCAGATCTAGAGATAGACTCAGTTAGACATTGAGAAATTTCAATATCTGCTATTCAGACAATAGCAATGGAGACTTGCCAACTATTTCCTGAGGAGGTGTCGATGGAGCTACTGATGGCCTCAAGGGGGGAGAACCATGAAGGGATGGGGGGTAACAGCTCAGCAATAGAAACAAGATCTTCTAATGAATAGTTAGACTAGAACATGGAATATTCTAAACTGAAATATTCGAGGTCTAAATAATGAAGACAAATGCAGGACAGTAAGGGCCAAAGTAGAAGAAAGTTCCTGTGTAGTTTTTTTTCCTTTAGGAAACCAAAAAGGAAATAATAGGTTGCTCCTTCATGAAGAAACATGCACCAAGAAGATTCAACAAGTTCTCTTATGCACCATCAGTAGGGGCTTTAGGAGGAATTCTAATGGGCTAGAATGGCTCAGTGTTCAGTGTCCAGGTCATCTACAACTCACACTTTTCCATAACAGTCAACTTCACCTCAAATCATAATGCGGAAAACTGGAAACTGACCACAGTCTACGGTCCATGTCAAGGGAATGAAAGGGAGGATTTTATCCAATGGATGAATAGCCTAACCATTGAAGATGAGGAAAATTGGATGTTCATAGGAGACTTTAACTTTTATAGATCAATTTATAGTAGAAATAGATCAGGAGGAAACCTAAATGATATATTCATCTTCAATGAAACAATCAGCAATCTAGGGCTACTTGAAATACCTTTAAAAGGTAGACAGTTCACCTGGAGCAATATGCAGGCAGACCCCTTGCTAGAGCAACTAGATTGGCGTTTTACCTCAGCTGATTGGATCTCCTCCTACCCTAACACTCTTCTGCTCCCTACGGCCAAACCCACCTCAGGTCACATCCCCTGCATGGTCCAGATTAGGACTAACATCCCAAAAGCTCAAATTTTTAGATTTGAGAATTTTTGGATTGATCACCCTAGTTCTATGAGGTAGTACAATCTGCATGGACAACTGAAGTTAGAGGAAATAACAGTGCAGTCAGAATATCTGAAAAATTTAAATTGCTAAGGAGAATGCTTAAAAGGTGGAGTAAGTCAATCTCCCAGCTGACAAATCTAATCAAGAAATGCAATGAGATCCTACAGATTCTAGATAAGTTGGAAGAGCAAAGACCTCTCTTTGTTCAAGAGAAAAACTTCTGAAACATCTTAAAAGAGCATATCCTAAGGCTGTTGAAATACAAAATTGAATATTGGAGAAAGATGTACACCATCAGATAGGTGAAATTTAGAGATGAAGACGCAAAATTCTTTCATGCAGCTGCTACAGAGAGATACAGAATTAACACCATCACTAGCCTAGAAACAACAGATGGTAGATTGGTCTATGATCACAATGAAAAAACAACAATTATTTGGGACACTTACAGAAATAGAATGGGCCATACAGAAAAACCTGAAATACTGTTCAATTTGGAGGACCTGATCTAAAGGCACAACCACCTCTAATGGCTAGCTGAGCCATTCACAAAGGAAGAGATAGATAAAGTGGTTAAATGATTGCCATCTGACAAATCACCAGGGCTAGATGGCTTCAATGGGAAATTCTTCAAAAAATGTTGGCACATCATCAAAGAAGACATATATGAGCTTTGCAATGACTCCCACAATGGCACAGTTGATCCGCAGGCAATTAACAACTCTCTGATAACCCTGATCCCCAAAATTAGCAACCCTGCTACAATAGGTGACTATAGGCCTATCGCCCTTTTAAACTCAATGATCAAACTGCTCACCAAGCTCCTAGCAGATAGACTACAATCAGTCATTCTTGGAATTGTTCATAAAAACCAATATGATTTCATAAAGAGCAGGGCTATCCAGGATCGTTTAGCTTGGGCGTATGAATATCTTCACCAGTTCCACAAATAAAAAAAAAGGAGATAGTAATCCTATAACTAGATTTTGGAAAATCATTTGATATAGTGGAACATCAAGCCATCTTAGACATGCTTTCCAATTTGGGATTCACAGAAAAGTGGGTTAGCTGGATTGAATCTATCCTAATCTCAGGTACCTCCTCCATCTTGCGTAATGGGGTCGCGGGGAAAAGTTTCCATTGCAAAAGGGATGTTAGCAAAGGGGACCCCTATCACCCCTTCTATTCATTGTAGCAGATCTACTTCAATTCACTATCAACAAAGGCAACAAAATGGGGGTACTCAGTCTACCTCTACAACACACCCAACAAAGTGACTTCCCCATCATTCAATATGCTGATGATACAATTCTCATCTTAAAAGCTTCACAAAGAGAGTTGTTTAGTCTAAAAGGGATCCTGTAGTCTTTCTCATAATCCACTAGTCTGAAAATCAACTACTCTAAATCGTTCTTAGTGCCCATCAATGTACCCATAGAAAAAGTTCAGCACCTAGCAGGAGTGTTTGGGTGCAAAATAGGTACTCTTCCTTTTACCTATCTCGGCTTGCCACTGGGCACTACCAAACCAAGAGTTGAAGATCACAACCCTCTCATGGATAGGATAGAAAGAAGGCTTACAACAACTCAAAATTTTTGACCACACATGGAAGATTGACCCTGGTCAATTCAATAATATCCTCTCTCCCTACATACACAATGTGCACACTTAAGCTGCCAGTGGCAGTCACCAACAACATTAATAGAGCTAGAAAGCACTGTCGATGGAGAGATTCTGATATCAAGGCAAAAGGAAAACCCCTAGTAGCATGGAAGAGAGTCTACACCCCAAAACAAAAAGGTGGTTTGGGGGTCATCAATTTGACTATTCAAATGAAGCTCTGCTACTCAAATACCTTCATAAATTCTACAACAAACTGGAAATCCCTTGGCTAAACCTCATCTCGAATACTTGCTATACAAATGGTCAGATACCTCATGTGGTAATGAACAGAGGGTCATTCTGGTGGAAAGATATTATGACCTTTTGTGACCACTACAAAGGAATAGCTTCATCAACTGTAGAAGATGGTAGCACCATTCTACTTTGGAACAACATCTAGAATGGCCACTTCTTAAGAGATGAACTACCAAGGCTGTTTTCATCAGCAAAAGATGAGAATATTTCCGTAAGAGACTTTCTTCTAGACAACACTCCACAAACACATTTCAACATCTCTCTCACACAGGAAGCATATGTAGAACTACAAATACTTTAGAACACAATATGACATGTTCAACAAAGTTGTAGGCTCACTGATAAATTTTGGTTCAAAGAGGTTGCCAATCTCCAGATGCATAGAATGAATCACACTTTCAAATTGAGCTTCTCCACCTAACTAGAACCTGTAACTTAAGTTTCAGACCACCACCCCCTCTTTTACTTCAATTGCTCCTTCCTTCTCTTGTATAGTCTCCTCCCTCCCTCTTTTTGGCCTACTGTATAATTGGGTAAAGAGGGTGAACATGAAACCTGCACGAAGTTTGCTGCTACTTAGGTTCAAGGTTGCCTAGGAAATTGAACAATATATGCAAACGAACCATAATTCATGATCAATTAATAAGCAAACATACATAAATCAAGACAAAACACAAGAACCAATTTGTGGTTCCTCACAGATAAAAAAAGAAGCAATCTAATTAAAGAACAAATAAAAAATAGAATCACACCATTACAAAAGAATAAAATAAAAAAGAAATCTTGAATCACAGATGAATAGCTAGCAATTGGAAGAGCGGATTTGGGGGATGTGGTTGCTGAGTAACACACTAGTTGCTCGCCCTATTGCCCCTCACCATTGCTCAAACTACTGCCCTCACCAGTGTCTCCTTCGTCGCTGGTTCCTCGCCCTACCGCCCCTCACCAGTGGCTCCTCCCACAATCCTCGAACACCTGGTGTGGATAGGGCACAGAAGGCGATGCTCAGGCACCGCTACTCCACTGTGCCTCGACGAGCGCTACTTAGCAGACATGAGAAGGAACGAATCGCGGCTAGTGGAGGATTTTGGTAGAGGCGGCGTGATCCGGAGCCCTCGAGAAAGGAATTAGATCACAAGAATTACGGAGGGAGGGATGATAAACCCCTAGCAAACCAGATAATTTTGGCTAAGTCGGGCCAGAGCTGGGTAGGCCATTCTATAGCTAGGTATACATATATATATATACATATATATATATACATATATATATATATGTATATATATATATATATATCCATGATCATTTTATATTTGGACTTCTGTTGCCTATTTAGTTTCCTATTTTGTTTGGTTCTTATGCAAATTATCCTCTTATTTAGACAACACCAACTGATGTTGAGAGTAGCAGAATGGGATCACTTTTATATATCATTTGGACAATTCCAGTTGTGAATAGTTATGACAACTCCAATTGATACTAGTCAGTGCATTGTTCAATGGACATTGAAGTAAAAAAATGTTATACTAAAAAAATGTCTTAGTGTACTTAGGGCTTGTTTGGTTAGGCTGAGTCTTTTTCAAAAGCTGCTGTTGAAAAGTTACTTATAAAAAAACTGCTTTTGAATTGGCTTTTGATGCGGATGAAGTATATAATATATATAATACCCCTTAGAACATCATCTCTTAGAAGCTACAAAAGCTCCTCCAGACCATCTTCTGGCTTCTAGTAATAATGAGAGCTTTTGCTTCTCATAAGCTATTTCCATAAGCGGACTGTTTGGTTTAGCTTTCTACTTTTGAGTAGCAAAAGCTAGCAGAAGCTGAACCAAACAGGTCCTAATTATGAAAACTCCTCAATCCTTTTTGTCAACTCCTCAGTCCTTGAGCAAATACTTTGCAACTTTACGTATTATGAAAACTAGCTCTTCTTGCTGAATTAGAATTCCACCATGTCACTAAGATTTTAAAGATATTAATGCGACAATGTGAGTCCATATACACATACCATTAGCATATCATCCTCTAATAGTTTCTCTTGTTTTTCTAAATATTATGAGAAGATGGACCTTGTTTAGGAAAAAAGAAGCTAGATGTGCCTTTTCACAAATGATGATGTTGGACAGCTATATGTAAAGTTGTCTAAATGGGCCATGCTTGCTGGGCCGACCCGTGGCCTGCTACTGTAGTCACAGCTTAGGCATGATAGGCTCGAGCTTAGCTGGGTCAGCCCACCATTGTAGGCACGACATAGCTTGATGGAGACGGGCCGACACAAGGATGACACATATCGGCCCAGTGAGGCACGGCCGGCCTGGCATGCTGACAAACTGCCTAGGCACGTTGAGGCATGACTAGCTCGGCACGTCTGGCCCAATGCCTAGCCTTTGGTGCAGGGGCTAGGCCCAGCTGGGCATGGGTGGGCACGCGGGGGCACGCTCAGGTTAACAGGTTAAATGGGCTATGCCTGGTTTGTTTAACCTGTTGACACATTATTTTTTGATTTTTCTAGCCACTTTATGACTATTTGGGCTAAAAAAAATTGAAAAATTTGCAAAAATCTCTAGTTTTCACCTATAAATGAGGACCACCGTGCCCTTCCATTCCACATCAGCAACAATATTTGCTCTCTTCTTTCCTCCTCTCATTCTTGTCTCAAAGTTCTTGAGAATTTACTATAATTTGGAAAAATTAGTTTGAATTCTTGCCAAAAATCCTAGAAATTTCAACACCGTCATCCTGCTGTCTTGAAGAAATCTTGGTGATTTTTTTTGCATTATTGTTCTTTCTTTTTTCTTCCATTCTTTATTTTATTATTTGAATTTTTTTTAGTGCCATTCGAGTTTCGATATTGATCATAGACATCGGTGATCATGATCATGATAATACGTCCATCGATCATGATTTTTTTCTTCAAGGACTCTCAGGTGACTACGACCCCTTTGATAATAGTGTTGTAGGTGAAGAAGGACCCGATGATGAACCTCCAACTGGTTCACATGTAGAAACACATCCATCATCAGGCTCTACAAGTGCACATACATCATCAAGCACCGGCTCTAAAAGATCAAGAACCTATATTTCGAAGTTTGGCAAGACTTCAAAATGATATACGGAGAGGAAGACGGGGTAAGTGTCAGGTATGCTAGGTGTTACATTTGCAAACATGAATTATCTGCAAAATCCTCAGGTGGAACGGGATGCTTGATGAGGCACGCCATAACTTGCAAGCAAAAGAGTGGAGTAGCCATGAAGCAGATGATGCTATAGTACAACCTTGGCAGCTATGTTCGTCATTGGGACTATGGCACTGCCAATGCTAGAAAAGAGTTGTGCTGCTTCATTGCAAGAGCGGATTTACCACTCAACATTAGTGAGTCTGCTGCATTTGAAGATTACATTAAGCAAGCTCATAATCCTAGGTTCACATATATTTCTAGACAGATAACTACTAGAGATATGGTAAAATACTACAATACGTGTCATAGTAAGCTTAACGAAATGTTGGAAACATGTAAATTTTTAGTTGCTAGAGAGGATTATCATAGTGATATTTCTCATTTTGTTAATAATGATTGGGAATTAGAAAAGAGAACAATAGGTTTTCGATTGATTGACAATGTGCATACCCATGAAAATATTGCTGAAAAAATATCTCAAGTAGTGAAGACTTTGGGCTCACAAATAAAATATTTTCTATCACTTTAGATAATACCAGTGCAAACTCTAAAATAATAGATATTCTTACTTCGTTATTTAGTACATATTCTTACATCAACGTTGTGCTTATCATATTATCAATATTATAGTAAAGGGGTTGGAGCAATACCTAGATGATTTTAATACTGCAAGAAATTTTGTAAACTCCTCTAACCAACAAATTGCAATATATAAGCAGTACTGTGTTGCAATGGGTGTGCACCCACATAAGTTTTCTGTGGAAATGCCAGTAAGATGAAACTATACTTTCTTGATGCTAAAAAATATTACACCATATAAGAGAACATTTGGTGTGTTTATTCATACACACTATCATGATCATGGAGGTCACACTTTACTCACAGAAGTGCATTAGTATATTGCCAAAAGGATACTAGAGTTTTTTGAATTTTTTTAATAATCTAACTGTGAGTTTATTAGGAGTTTATTATCCAACATCTTGTTTAGTAGTACATAATATTATTAAATATGCTACTCATTTAAACAACTATGAAAATAACAATCTTCTAAGAGATTGTATAGTTCCTATGAAATCTAAATTTTAAAATATTGAAAAGACATTTCTTTGTTGTATGTATTTGCCTTTATTTTAGATTCTAGGGTTAAAATTATATGTTTCTGTAGAGTTTTCACAATTCCAGGTAATGCTCATGGCCACGATTATTCTACTTATTATATTAATATTTGTTCCAAGTTATTTGATGTTTATAGTAAATATGAAACAAAGTATGCCGGAGTTCGCCTGCAACGACCTCCACTGGCACCCACAAGAAGTAAGAAGACGAAAACATGGGGACAAATATTTGATGGAGGTTCTTCATCAAAAAGTTCAGACTCTTCATCACAATTATCTACGAGTATTGGAATTCCAACATCTGGAGGGGAACTATCAACCTTCATCGACAACAACATTATCAGCCATGGACAAGAGAATTTCAACATACTGTAATGGTGGTATGAGCACAAGACGAATTATCCAGTGCTTTAACCATTAGCACGAGATTTGTTAATGGTCCCCATATCTACAGTTTCTTCAGAGGCTATCTTCAATTTTACTGGAATGATAATCAAAAAGAGAAGAACAAGTCTCACAAGTGAGATGGTGAAAATACTCATCATAGTAAAAGACTAGGAACAAGCTAAAGCGTAAATGCAACACACTGCAGAGAACACTGAGCTTGAAGATTCATTCAAAAAAAATTATCTATATGTTGATGAGAACGTGTAATTTTTAATTTTCTGAGCTAGGTTATACTCTTTTTTCCTTTGTTGAAAAGGTTTTTAATACGGCAACGTATCAATTAAACTCATTTTTAGAATTAATTATGTGTCCATATTATTTCTAATTTTTTTTTATTTTTATGATTTCTCTTTTTTTTTTTGAAAGCGATCCACCACCTAGCTCTCGTCTTGGCCTATAAGTAGCCACCATTTGAAACTCCCAGGGATCCCATTGGCCACCCACATCTCTTTTTCTACTTTCTAGCCAATAGCCACTTGCCCACTTCAATAAATCAATTTCATACTTCCATTCATGGATCAAGACGCCGAGAACTCGCGTGCATGGTCATCAGTATAACAACATTCTGAAAAGATCTTTAGAGAAATAAATAGGAAACAAGTAAGATTTGCTAAGTGTAACATATGTAGCCATGAATTATATACCTGGTCTACAAGTGGAACGGGGCACTTAAGGAAACATATTACATATTGCAAGAAAAAATCTGGAGTTTCTAATAAAATCATGTAATTTTTGGAGCATAGGTGTACTCTTTTTTCCTTATAGTAGAAAAGTTTTTAACGAGACAACCAATCAATAAAGCTCACTTTTATTTACTTTCTATTTATTTTTTATTTTTTTGAATTTATTAGCTATGTTTTTAATTTTAATATTTTTGGAATGCTACCAGGCTAGCCGTGCCATGCTCTGCTGGGCCCACCAGGCCCTACCGTGCCTACTAGGCCCCATCAGGCTGGCCGTGCTGCCATGCTCGAACTGGCCCATTATAGCACGGTGGCTAACGGGCTGTGTCATTGGCCGAGGGCATGGTACGCGGGTCAGCATGGCACAACATGTTAACCTTACTGGGCCTGTTGGGTCGTGCCTAGCCACTATGTTCATTCTTGTTTTCTCCTTCCGACCGACAGTAAAGCTTTTCTCAGAAGAAAGAGGAAAGTCAGGCCCGGCTAGGCATGACCCGATAGGTCCATTTGGACATGTTTGGCTATATGTCATTTCCTCATCCTGAAATTGCGTGCACAAGCTACTGAGTACCATTATTGTATTCAGTTACTTCTGCATATAATTTGGGATGAGCGAATTGCCTTAACTTCTAGTGTGTTACTATCCAAATTCTGATACCATTCTTACACAATTCGGATAGTTATTAAAAATCCTAGATAGGAAGTGGGCCGGTCTTAAAATAAACGTAAGTAAATATGTAACTAGGAATATGGAAAATTGCATTTTTGGAATTTGGAAATTCCATATACCATAGAAATCTAGGATAGAAGACTCGTTGCTGGAACCGAGAGCACTAGCGATTACTTTTTTCTGACCTAATGGATATAATCCTTTTGGGATGAATAGTTTATCGGTATGGGCCTGGATGTTGCATTCATTCAGTTATTTATCATTAACAACTCGATCATGGATTCCTGAGAATTTCTTTTCTCTTAAAAAATGTATAGCATACCTTTCTTACACAAATCAGTTGTTGCTTCTCCTCCATCCTCCCTAGCTTTTTTCCTCTAGTCTTGTAGATGATGTTTGGAAAATGATGATGTTAGATAGTTATATGTCATTCACCCTTCCTAATATGCGTGCACAAGCTACTGAGTGCCATTATTGCATTAAGTTATTTCTGGACCATTATTGCATTAAGTTATTTCTGGACCGTTATTACATTCAGTTATTTTTGGACGCATTATTGGAAGGGCAAATTGCCTTCACTTGTAGTGTGTTGCTATCCAAATTCTAGTGCCAATCTCCATGGAAGTTCATATTCATGAGTATGCTAGTTTGTCTATTCTTGTTCACGATTTAGCTAATGATTATGCTAGTTTATTTATTTCTCTCATGGTCGGCATTCTGAATTTTTCCTATTTTGAAGATGGTGTGTGGAGATGAGCGTGAACTGCCTTAGGCCTCTTCTCTTGAACAAGATGAGGAGGCCACTCCTCATGAGCAAACAAAAAAATGGAGGTGTAGAAGCAAAAGCAAGGTGGTCAAGGCAAAAATCAAATGCCTGTGGGTCACTACACCATAACTTATGTTAATGAGAAATATATGCCTATATTGCCTCTAGACACTTATGCAGCATTCCATAGAGCATGCAATGCACTTGGAAGCCATAGAGTATGCACTGCACTTAGAAGGACAAAAGTTCGGATAACTTATGCCAACTGCCAACTGAAAGGTAGTGCCACAAAGCAAAAAAAGCTTCCTATAGGATACAATCAAAGGTTTATTTGGCATCCCTAAAGGCTTCTTGGAGGTTGTGGAAAGACAGGCATTAGCCTAGATGGACAAGGCATGGAAGACCTTCAAGAGCGAGCTTTACAACACATATGTGAAGCAAGATCTGATCCCCTATTTGCAAGACCTGAATGCTTATAGGAACTTGGAGGATTATTGGAGAGAGTTTATTGAGAGGTGTCAATTGGAGGAATTTATGCGGCATAGTTAGGCTAACAAGGTGAACCAGGCACGTAACACGCACCCTTACAAGCTCGAAACTGGTGGGAACACATGCAAAGAGTTGGACCAGGATGGGGATGATGAGTAGGCTTCTTAAGAGAATTGTTGCCACCCTTTTCCTAAATCCTAGATAGGCATGCTCAGAACTGGTATCGTAGGAGGGCCGTATGCTCGTCCGATGGTTCCTCCTCCTTCAACAAGCCAAAAAGACAACAAGTGGTTCAAAGGATCCTGTAACTTTCAAAATAATCCTCTCAAGGATCTTTCTAGTCAACTAGGAAAAAAGATATACTAACCTCAGCTCTAGAAAAGAAAGAGCACCCAGTTGCATGCATGACGTAAGGAGTACCGTTCCTTGGAAGTTGGGTTTCCCTGATGCTGTCGATTGGTACGAGAGCCGAAAAAGAACCAAATCTGAGCATGAAGCTACTAAGCTTGAATAGATGAGAAAGGAGATCTTCACTGATCTCCAAGAATAGTTGAAAAGGATGGAATAGTGGATCTAAGAGCAAGTATGGGCTCTCAGGCAGTAGAATTGAACCGCGCCATTTGACTCTCCTCAGGATCGGCACTAGAGTAGCTGTGCATCCGTGCCATGTGGCTCTCCAAAAGACATCGTCTTTCCATATGACCACCCTAGCGACGGATTTCCTAACATTTACTATTCACATGAGGTCCTTAGCGATAGATTCCCTATCGATGACATAGAGGCAACCACCAAGTGCAAGCTCCTCCAACCTACCACTATTGGCTCTGGTCACATCCTTGAGGTTGGCGTAGGCTTGGCATTTCCATGTGGTGAAGAATTAATGGTGAATGGAGTCTCGCTAGAGCCTGGTTATGCCAAGGTGGGAGTGGACATGGTACATGTGAATTGCACATAACTCCCACTTCCTATTTACCTTAGAGCAGGATGTCACAACATTGGTGGAGGCCGTTCACACATTCATCCAGTGACCGAAGAAGTACATATCCCTAGTTGCACCTCCACCGCCTCCACAACCTCGATGATCGCTGTCTCCAATACACGACGATAGTGACTTCTCATTTCGTCATGTTGCACCTAAGGTGAAATTGGCTTTTGCACCATCTCAACAACAATTGTCTAGCAAATATGGCCAACAGGCCACCAAAATGAAACCTCTCTCCAAGCCCAGAACTAGAAAAAAGTCAGCCAAGGGCTAGGAGGTATAAGAAGAACCCGAGATAACCACCTATGTGGCTGGACAACAATTAGTGATGTGGAAATAGTTACAGTGAATGTGTTAGGCAAGTCAGATTGTGCATGATTTTTACATGAAGAGGTGCAATGAGGACAAACACCTTCCTTCTTGTATGAGTGCAAAATACTAGCAGAAATATTTCCTCTATTCAGGTGGAACCTTCATCATGCTCTTCGAGGATTTATTCCTCCTCTACTATCGTGACACCCTCAATGTCGTCCTAATGAGATGTTGGACACTGTAAGTGTTATTAATCATGGTCTATGCTAAATGAACTACCTAACTTATTGATACGCTCTTTCAATAACATTACTCTTATGTGTAGACATATGATTCAAGAAGCTAGGAATGACAATCCTAAACCTTCTTTGGCACATTGGTCGATCTCCATCCAAAGGAGATCGAGGATTACTTTGTGCAATGCATGCTCGTTCTCTATAACACTAAGGACCTCATTTTTCTACCGTACAAATATGGATTCTAATGGATGCTTATTTTTATGTATCCACGAGATCAACACTACATATACATTGACTTAGAAACTATGAACCAAAGAAGTATGCAAGTTTGATGAAGGTGCTCACAATGGCGTTCTTGAAGTATTTTTCAACTAGGGGGATTGTACGGAAACAAAAAACCGAAGTGACCCACCAACATCATTTTCTGATAATAATTCCTCCATCGCACATGAATCTCTCACACATTGTAATATATATACCCTATATCTAAGTTTATTGTGCACATAAATAAATTTCTGCATTGTCACAAGCAGCTATCGAGCAACAACCTCTATGGATACTATGTTGCCCAATATATGATGCAAATTGTTGGCTCTAGTCCATCAGTATATCCTTTGGTTAGCGTTATTATAGTATATTAAAATGCATTTTTCATCATTGTGTATGCATTGTGCCTAACTATTTTAATTTTCTTCTTTAGGTATATAATTTTCTTACAAATATGCTCGACATTGATACAATCATATTTATTCAAAGACGGCTCATCTATTTCATAAATGTGTAGATCTTAAAGGAAACTGATGAATTTTATGATCCTGACAACTTTGTTGCTTAATGACTTCATTTTTTCTAGGACTAAGTAAAAACACTAGATGTCAATGACTTGGCCTTTAATTTGTGGTTCAATGACTTGTCCTTAATTTGTGGTTGAATGACTGCATATGACTTTTGTATATGGAAGATGGTTGGGGAATTATTCAGAATGGCTTCAAACAATATATATTGTCTTCATATGTAATGACTTATTGAGGATGACTTCTTATGTAATGATCTGCTGTATGGTTGTGTGCATGGTTGTATAACTTTGTTGCTTAATGATTTGTTATGTATGCTTGCCGGCCAAATAGGAAATTTAGTATTGTACAAATGATTAATAGAACGGCTTTAGAACAGTATATGATAGCTGAACCCCATATATTCATCAAAATGTCAGGTGCCGTTCTGGTACTGGTTGTTCAGGTACTCAAAATTTGAGTTTTTTTTTATATTTTTTCGAGTTTAAATTTAAATAAATAGATTCTCGGCGAAAAGATTTGCAAAAGTAGGCGCCCACCGCCCTCTCAGAGGGCTGCAGCCCTCTGAGAGGGCGGGTACGGGTGCTAACCGCCCCCTCAGAGGGCGGCAAGAGGGGCTAACCGCCCTCTCAGGGGGCGGGTAGGCCCTGGAGGGGCTTTTTTCATGTAAAATTAATTTTTTTTCATTTTATCCTATAAAAATGTATTATTTTTGTAATTGAAGAAAAAAAAGAAGGGGTGTAAGGAAATTAAGAAATTAAATTTGGAGTAGGTTATGTAATAACGGGAGGAAAAATCAGTAATTAGTAATTGCAGCATTTTACATGGGTATGGGGTGCGAACGAGGATAAACATAGTATTGAACACATGGTGAAAACATTACAATACACTGTAACCGCGACGACACGATGAGGAAACAAAGGTGGCATGTACGGTTCGCACTAAGACCTTATTAGTGCGCCGATCCTAATCATAACATGCCTTAGGGAAGGAAAGTATGTCGGGTTACATTAGGTACTCTCTACTGCGTGCATCTAGGATACTTTCCCTTTCGGAGGGCATCGGGACCTGCCGCCTTAGCACGACGGCTCTCTCCCGCTTCCTTTCCCTCTCAGCCTCTCGAGCCTAAGCCACGGTACGGTCGTGCGCCGCCTTCCTCATGCGCTCTTCTTCCTCCCGCTTGAGACGAAGTTCCTCTTGCTGTTGCTCGTACTCCCGACATGCGTACGCTTCCCTTCTCCACCTCATGTTCATGTCGACCCACAGCTTCTGTGAGTCATTTTGCTCATTGTCGAGCCACTGAATAAAATCACAGAGCGGTGGAGGGGACTGAACAAATGGAACAAGATGAGCGGTTAGTAAAAGAGGGTGCGTAATCGGAAGAGATGAGGCGGACATCTGTTACCGTACTGGTCGATAACCAGTTGTTGCATTGCGAGGCTTGTCATACTCATAGTTGGCACACATGAAGAAGCGTAGTCCATAGGTGTATGAGATGTCCTGCGACTCGCGGAGCTTACAAAGGTCACCACAGAAGCACATTGGTGGTTCGAGACCTTCAGGTACGGTAGTCCCCCAATGTTTCTTTGGTGGGCTCGATGGAGCTGAGGAAGACATTGCACTTGAGAGATATGAGAAATGAGCGATGCTTCTCCGTAAGGAGGTTTGGCTACTTATAGTTGGGGGAGGCAGGAGCATTGGATTTGCTCTTAAAGAAAGGAATTAGGGCATGGGCGTAGCTGGCAGGAGGAGCATCGGATTCCATCTTGAAGAATGTGACAGTTTTGTCGTTGCCCATGGTCAGAGATTCCACGTTTATTGGTACCCTTGTTGTTATTTACTGATTTGAAAAAGCTGGGTAGTGTTGTCACATCTTGTTTAAAGCCTGCGGTAGGAGGCATGTGTTGTCAAGTCATGGTTAAAGTTTAGTGTTGTGGTCACTTGTTCATTGAACGTGTCTGAATATGAAATGCATTTACGAAATGCTAAGTCGACCATACAAAGTGAACGTGTCTTAATACATATGAGCACATCATGAAGCGAATACGCATATGTTAGTTACAAAAAATGTAAAATGCTACTCATGCCTCCCTCGTTGCCGTCGTCCGTGCGCCCCATCGTGGTCCCGATGCCGCTGGTTAACCCTCACGTGACCCCTGGAGTAGGTGAGGGGGTTAGGTGGGCCGACGTGTCTGGTAGGCCTAGTAAGGACCACCGGTGTCGAGGGCTCGTCGTGCGTGGGCTGGGTCCGAAGCGGTGCACTGGAAATCTGGGACTGCTGAAGGACGTCGTAGTCAGGTGTGCCCCCGAAGAAGTCACGGACGATGTCGTATGCGGTGTCGGGGCCAGCCTCATCCTCCTGACTAGGGTAGGAGGACTGTGAAGGCTCGGCAGGCGTCCATGTGTACTGGCTGGAGGGGCCTGTGAACAAATAATCACGTTAGATACGAACAATATGGTATTGAAAGTAGCAGTAAAAAATGTATAATTGTACATGCGTGGTATGACGGTGCAGCAGAAGAAGGCCACGCTAACGTGCCGTAGTACGTTGCGGGGGGGGGGGGGTAGGGTGTGGGGCCGTCGAAGACGGACCGGCCTCGTCACCGAAGTAACCTGAGCACAGTTGTAACTTATTTTGCTGAAAGTACTAGAAATTAGGAAGAAGGGTTCCCGGAGTACCTGACTGTGGACGTACAGGGCTCAATCTACGAGGCTGCATCGAGACTTGTGCAGACGGACCTAATGAATGTTTAATAACAATAAGTAAAGGATATTGATCAATATTATTCAAAAGTATAATTCGTACCATGTTGCTCGGACCCTCCAAGATGTGATAGAAGGGGTCGTGTGGGTGCCGACAGTGAAGAACGTCGGTGCACGTCTGACGGCCGAGACGACTCGGCGTGTACACCACTCGTCTTGGGAGGCGGCCCTGCTACATCTGTGGTAGATCGGCATGAGATGAGCTTCAGGGCGCGCGTCGTCTTGTCGAAAACCCATCTAATGAAGCTCGCAACACCGACGCACTTAGGTGATGCCCTTGCCGGACGCGGTCCATGGCAGCAGCTGCATCCCTATTTACATCATAAATAATATCTGTCTACGGATACGAACAATAGTGAACAATTAAAGTATACGGTTATGTTCATTCAATATGGAGTACGGACTTCAAAAAATGACTTACTGCTAAAGCGGCGTCCTCGTCCCAATGCACCGGGTATGTCTCCATTGTCGATGCGACGTGGCCCCGGACATCATTAGAGGTGTAGGTGACACGAGTCCGCGTACGAGGTATGTACCATCGTAGGTACTCCCTGAAGTTTCCCTCGGTGTGGGGACGCGCCTCATCAACGACGTCCTGTAGCGCTTGGGCCCATGTTGCCACGTAAGGGGCCAAGCGGTCCACCCAGAGGTGGCTAGCTGGCTGGCCTTTCCGCGTGTACCTGCATTGAAACCACGGTAAATGTAAGTCAAACTGAAATGAAGGTTGCTCAAACTAAAATTTATCAAATGTACCTGTGGACGTGCAAGGGGACTGTACGGATGGGGACGAGCGGGAATGCCTGGTGACGGCCAAACTGCCGCATGACGCGCTGCGGTGAGTACTCTTCGATGTAGATGTCGAAGACAAGGGGCACCTTGGTGAGCCAGTACTCCTCGTCGCGGGTGCACAAGGGTGACAATCCCAACCCTGCACGTGTATGAACGGACCGAGCGTTGTATGGCTCCCATACCACATCGTTAGGACGTAGCCTGTCAAACTGGGTACGAAAATGCTCGTACGTGCTGCGAGGCTGCTCGTGGGCCCAGTGTGGCTGAGTGAAAAACATCAATACAGATATTTAGAGAGTAACATAGTACGAACGAAACTGTTAATGTAAATTACGTACCCGTCGACGACACCACAGCGAGGCCATTGTCGGCGCGTCCTCGTCCATCTTGCCGTACCACTCCTCTGGGTACGGGGAGCGATCCACCACCGGCCTACCTATGACGAAATGCTCGTACGACCATAGCTGAAGAAGAAGTGGACACCCAGCAAAAGTGGCTAGCGCCTCCTT
Source organism: Phragmites australis (assembly GCF_958298935.1). Classification (NCBI taxonomy): domain Eukaryota; kingdom Viridiplantae; phylum Streptophyta; class Magnoliopsida; order Poales; family Poaceae; genus Phragmites; species Phragmites australis. Next base: position 14,995,612 of record NC_084927.1, read on the forward strand.
CTTCGTGCATGCGTCGTAGAGTGCCCGATACGTCGCAGCAAGAACAGCTGATGCCCAGCTGAACTGCGGTACGTCCTCTGCATGCGCGTCCGCTATCAACCGGGCGTACGGCACAAGGGTCCTCGTAACCAGGTGGCCTTGGCCACTAGTGAACATCACCCACCCAAACAACCAAAGGAGGTAGGCCTCCAAATGTCTCGAGACTGCGTATGCGTTGGCTTGTGGGTGGATGTACGCCGGCTGCACATATGACTGGTGTCAGAAAGAATCATTACGACATAATTTGTTAGTAATCGATAGGTTGCATGTTACCGTACCTGGAACTATAGGATCCACTTCTTTGTTGGCCCTCGTGCATCGGCTAAGAACTCAGGCACGTACGGGGGTGCATCCGCCTTTCGCTCCACCGGCCCAAATCACTGCTGCATGTCGTTCATCCAGTTAGCCTGCATATCGATCACCCCAACCGCAGCTCCCGCGCAAGGAAGTCCTAAGAGGTAGGAGACATCCTGCAGGGTCGGGGTCATCTCTCTGCACGGTAGGTGGAACGTATGTGTCTCCGGCCTCCAACGGTCGACCAGTGCTGCTATCAGCGACCGATCGAAGTAGAAACGACGGGCCGCAACCTCGGGGTTCTCCGTCGATCGGGCCTCGACCAACCGGCAAAGCGGTAGGAGTCCGGCCGCTCCCAACCTATAAGTATTGCAGTACATCAATAATATGTAACAACAACAGCGAAATGATATGTAACACCATCAGCTTTTCTAAGTACCTGTGGGTCCAGCGCTCGTCTACCGTCAGCAGCTCTCCGGGGCCTCGTGGGCGAAACACTCCTAGCTCCGTCTGGTGCTCGGCGGTAAGAAGCTGCGATGCTTCTTGTCCACGGCAGGGTCCAAAAGCTCCGGGCTCGAAGGCTGAGCCATCTCTGCATTTGAAAGACATGTACATTAATACATTGAGAAATAAATACACGAACAACATACTTCGAATGCAAATTAACCATATGCGAAATTAACACATATTAAAATGGTACAAAACTAGCTGACCTAGACAACAGGTGTATCACCGCCTGCACTTTTGGGACAATATTTGTAAGTGTGACCTACTTCATTGCACTGACTGCATCACTTAATCCTAGGGCCAGCCTCGGATTCATCCATATCGTTACGAATCCGCCGAGATTGTCTTCGGCCCGGTGCGTTCTTCATCTTTCCCAAATCAGGCACATATATTCTTGAAGGCCCTGGGTTACTTGTAAAAGTGTCAACAATGCCGTAACCATACAGCTCCTGGTTCCAGGTGTTCAATACTTGATCTTTCATGAAATATTGTGACACATATTGCCTTTGTACTTCCTAGTTAGGAATGTTCCATCTAGGCATATGATGGGTCGGCAATATCTAAATGCTTTGATAGTTGCACCGAATGCAAAGAAAGCACGCTGCAACAATCTTTTTCCGCTGTACTCCACATCAGTAGAGGGGTAATGCTTGATATCATAGTAGCTGCCTGGATTTCTTGCACAAATTGTGGCTAATTGACAAGGTAGATTGTGATACGAATCTTCATATGTACCGAACCTAATCTCAATAGCCTTTTGTTTCGCCCTCCATGCCTTCGCATAATTTATTGTGTACTGGAACCTTTGCTCAATAGCACGGATTATTGATCGTGGCTCATACCTTAGGTTTTCCACAATCTCTCCGTACATAACATTTGCAATGAAAGCAGAAGACAGGTTCCGGTGGGTGAACTCTATTTCCTCAATATGACAACTATGTTCCTTAACTATCGAGCATTGCTAGTAGTCTGCCCATTTCCCTCTAAATGCGTGCACCCGCCAAGAGCACTGAGGAACCAAGCACTTCACATCGTACTCTCTTTTACTTGATTTAACAACCTTGAATTTCCTACGAAGAGACAACGACCAGAATTTCACAGCATCAATAACTGCCTCTTTTGTAGGGTACATAGCACCCTGTGACACCTCATTCTCATAGTATGGCCACGGTGTCTGGTCAGCCTCGCTAACCACCAACTTCGAAAATTCTTGATCCCGCCACTCTGCAGGAACTGCAGCATTACCCTCCTCATCAGAAGAATCCCCATCGACAAGGCCTTCCTCCAACTCTTCATCCTCCAAATCCATATCTTCAATGATGCTAGGGATGTGCTCCCCTTCATCAGCTACACCCATCGGCTGCAGGTCTGGAACATCACCAACCTCCTCTCTGAACCCTACATTAGCCGCCTCTGACTCATCTTCCACTGCCTCACTTGGTCCTGCTACTGCTTCTGCAGAGTTCACCTCATTTTGATCTTTCAGGTACGCCGCAGCTAATAAAACAAGCGGCATACCACGTTCACAACATATATCTACATACTACCTCCAAGTTGATGTGGCTTCGATGGGAATAAGCTCACCAAAGTATCCATGACTAGTACGGCTCAGAACACCTTTCAACTTCAGCTCATATTGCTGCGGATCCAGTTGGAAAAACTGCATGAGCCATTTGCACACCCCCACAATAGTCCTCTCATTAGCCTTACTAAGCCCCTTCATAACATGGCGAAATCTAGAGAGATCTACACCGTTGGGACCGTACATAATTTCACCCTCACCATAATATATCTGAAAAATTAATTTATCTGCCATTCCTGAAAACACCCGCAAACATAACACATGTTAAGACAACAAACTATATTTCTGATTATCGGATAAAATAGTTTTTAAATGCTACCCTAGGTTCACAAATTATCATCTACTGTTGACTCATACGTCCGCATGTACAAGTAATATACTATAAACTATATACTACAAACAACATACTGAAAATAATATGCTATAAATAATATACTACAGGTAACAAATTGAAAATAATATACTAAAAATAATATTCTATATTCAACTATTATCGTGCAATTTTCTAACTAAATTTTACAATTTTCTAAACCCTAGATCTAAATATCTAAAATCTATGTCATATACTACTACTGCACTAATTAACAATAATAAAAAGGATAAAAAGATTTACCTGAAACTTTTTTCCAAATCTGCAGCCCAAATGCAGCAGGGCTTCGCCGATCTCTCTTCCTCCCCTCTCCTCTCCTCTCTTCTCCTCTCTCTTCTCAACTTTTCTTTTTCTCCGAATTTTATGGTTTTTTCTCCATTTTTCAGGGTTTTTATAGACTCCAGGGCGCAGGGGGCCGGCGCAGGGCGGCGGGCGGGAGGAGCCTTACCGCCCCCTGAGAGGGCGGTAAGGACCTTTACCCGCCCCCTCAGGGGGCAGTAAGCTATGGGGCCCGGGCGGGAAGGCCTACCGCCCTCTCAGGGGGCGGTTAGCACCCATACCCGCCCTCTCAGAGGGCTACAGCCCTCTAAGAGGGCGGTGGGCGCCTACTTTTGCAAATCTTTTCGCCGGGAATCTATTTATTTAAATTTAAACTAAAAATATATAAAAATAAAAAACTCCTTAAAATTTTCCCTAAAAGCCCACGTGGAAAGCCCATTTGATTGATCATTTGGGGAAGAATTAAGGCCCATGTCTTCGCATCGAAGAGCCTCATCTAGTCAATCTCAAAAGAAAACCACAGAGGATACAAGGCCGGCACCTTCATCAACGAGTTATTTAGTTTCCAGCCTCATCTCACAAGAAATTCTTGTCATGCAACATTATATATGCCATGAAAATTCCAGTCCTTTTTATTCGATCAGGTAAGTCCTGCATTTATGCGTACACTGACTTGGTATACATAAGACGTATCAGGTGGATAAATCTAGGAACCTAGTTTGCGGTGATAGCGATCTTCATGCCGTTCTTGCAGTGTCCCGGGAAGCCGCAGACGAAGAAGGATACGCCGCGGGCAAGGGTGATGCGGTCGCTCCCAGAGCTCCACACGGTAGCGTTGCCGGGAATCTCGCAGTCTTGAACTGCCTCAGCGTCCACCTGCACCACGTTGTGCGCGCCGGGCGGGTACCTGAACACTGCACCCCACACGCACGCAGGCATCCAGTCATACGCGCTAATTAAGCAAGTAGGCTGTAGAAAGTGAAGAAACGTAACCCAAGCCAAGTTAAAGAAGACGACTCACAGAGAACGTCGCCTGCCCTGAAGGGCTTGTAGTTGGACCATTCTAGGACACCGAAGGTCCAGCCGGCTTTATCACCGACAGGCCACAGCCTCGACTCCGCAGCCACCACGCCGCCGCCGCCGCCTTCACGTTGAGCAAACACCATCACGCATAGGAACAACACCAAAATCTTGCTGCTTCTCCGTGCCATTTCTACGGATCACGAGTGTCACAGTTGCTGCTTGTAGGAGTATATAGCCAGCAATGAGAAGATGCGCAGACGGAGGCTACCTGTTGGTGCAGTTTTATAATGGTTATGGTACTTCGATACGGTTATTATTTGCCAATAAAAAAGTTTGGTATTATTAATTCTCTGCCTCTATCTCTGGTCTTCAGTGAGTAGTATTACTTAAGGCATTTATTATTTCTTCCAAATTAGATTTGCAAAGACTGAGGATTCAAAATTTATTAGATTAGCAAAGATCCATTTATTATTTCAATTGTATGGATTTAAAATCTTATTTCCCCAAAGTAACAAAATAATAATAATATTACTATAAATGTTGGGCATTCACAAAATAATTCTGTTTCAGCTTTTAATGAGTGTTACAAGTTCCAATTTATATTTTAATGTTTTAGCATGGCACTATAAAAGCATTAAAGACATTAAATGAATGAATAAAACTAGTGTAGGTGTAGGATCCCAGAAAACTAATATGACAATCAGATGGTGGTTGAATGATTGCAACACCTAAAATCAAATTTTAATGGTTCACAATTGGCCATAAAGAAAAACCTAACTTAACCTCATAATTCCACTCGAGACAGCTGCAGACACATTAGCAAAAATAACGTAGCTCTCAATCTGTAGCTCTGAGTAACTTCAAATTTTGACAATAGAAAGTATAGACAATTATGCACCTAACCTAACAAGATCCACATTAATCGGATATCTGCATCAAAAATTACAAGCCTTGAAGGCATAGTGTTTAAGATGGTGACGAGAATTGATTAAAATCTAATTTCGAGATTAAGAAAAGATTACGAAAAGTTAATCAATGAAAATATTCAGGTCACTTACTTAATACCTTACCTGTTTTTGATAAATCAAACCAATACTAAACTCACTGAAACATGAAATCAATTGAAAACCAAAACCGAACCTGCAACAAGATGAACAATGAAAGTGGAACGAGATTACCAGCACATCGACTTGCAAAACTCCATCTTTACTGCTAGGATATGTTCACAAGATGTCTCTCAAATGCAAACTACAAAAATTCTCTACGAAATTATAATGCCCTAGATGGGTTTTTTTTTCTCCGAACAAAAACCAGCGTCGTTGCCTACTTTTCTCTTTATTTTTCTCTCCGAAAAAACAAGAAAAGTCTAAATTTCGATGCACGTAAATCCCACACCATGCAAAGTTTTTTTTAATTCACTATCACACATGCACATAAGCCCACGGCTTTTGATTTGTGTACCAATTTGCCTATGAAATGTCAAAAGTTGCTTCTTCTTTTTTTCCAAATTTTGCTTATCAAAAACCATATTATCTTTGTGCAAATTTCTCCTATCTTTTGCTTGTGAAATTTGCAGAAGTTGTTTTTTTATGTTTAATTCACTATGTTTTTTTTCTCTTAAATTTGATTTTACATAACAGAGTGCCTATACTCTTTCCACCTTGATTTGCTCTGTCAAAACTGGAAACAAACTGATTTGCTCAGTCAATATCTAGTCTAATTTGCCTACACATTTAACAGAATTGCTTTTATATATACGGGTGAGTAAGGGATGAACATATGGTCTTCCCATCTTCATAAGCGCATCATGCTCCCTGCCTCATTTTTCTCTGCTGCTTCCCTCCTCTGGCCCTTGAATGCCTAATAACTAGATTAGAAAGGATGGAGCCTATTCGTATAATATTTTACTAATAATAGATGTGCATACTATATTACAATAGCATACACGAAAATTAGCACCGTGCAAAAAAGAATCTCCTTTTTATACTAGAGGTAGGCACCACACACCAAGTCATGGTTAACTAGCACTCTGTCTTCCCCGACCGAATAGTCCCACAGCTGACAATGTGCGCATGTCAGCCTACTTCAGTCCTGCAGAGTTAGATTGGAACACATCCACCTCCGCTCTAGGCTTCGAAGCTGATCACACCACACTCTAATGCCCGAACTACCGAAGTTGTTGTGGAGTGTTGTCTTTGGTGTCCAGCAACTCTAGACGCCAGTGGTTAGACCGGATCACCCATCCGATTAGACTGCAAGTCTTCTAAAACGTGCCTCTAACGCCACATCACCATGTATTGTTCTCTAGTCCAAATGTTTTGCAGGACATCTTGAACCGCTAGAACCTCAGTTCCTAGTTCAGGTCCTGTCATTGGTTATGTTCACCCTCAAAACACTCTTTTACTTCAAAAACCACGAAACTACTTACAGGCACAAATTCTTTTCAACTTGATCGGTCCTTGCAACATCACTCAAATGAGTGTATTGTATCCAAGCAACAAGATCATACAACTCCACGGGCATATCAAAGCATCATATTAGCAATACATGCACATTACTTATGTCATTATACTAAATCACTTTGCTATGCCCATTTCATTATGAAACAAAATTTATATCCCTCATGATCTCACCGTAGACAACACTTGCACATAGTTTCGTAATGTAAGATTCTCTCTACGATAGATCTTGTTATTTATTGTTGTGATAACACTGTGATTATCATAACATAATACTTAGGGAAGCGAGTAGGTGCTCAATGGGTAGTTCTAGGTCACTATTTAGTTTATTTTTTCCTTAATTTAAATAAGTGGGAGTGAATATCTAGTTTATTTTTTTGAGTTTTAGGTCAACCCAATGACAAAAAATACAATACTTACACCCCTAATAATACCCTTTTATTTAGTGTCGTGGGAGCGATCCTTTAGCCCCCATCTAGTCATGTGAAGCAAAGTAGTAAAGAAAAAAAAGGCTACCTTAGGAGACCATTGCCAACCGCCTGCCAGTAGGGTTGAAAATGGGCGGGGGGAAATCCCATCCCGTCTCATCCCGTTTTCTATTTTTATCTTGACTGTTTTTAAATTTTCTAGATTTCACAAAAACGGGACAAAACCCTTGACTGTTTTTAAATTTTCTAGATTTCACAAAAACGGGACAAAACCGGTAAAGTTGATGCAAAAACGGGTTCAAAAATAGTTTCGCTGTTTTCCTGACATATTTTTAAAATCCTATTTTTAATTGGAATATTCCTGTGGAAATCCTGTTTTCATATGAGCCCAATGTGACATGCCAACACGTCAACAACCCAGCCCACCGAACTAATCGGCCTCAACCTCAAACCTGGCCACCACCAGAATGATTATACGGGGCCTAGCCACCCCTGCCTCGCCCTCAAACCCTAACCATCAGGCACTAGCTGCCGCTCCCTCGGCCCCGGCCTGCGCGACGTTGCCCTCGGCCCCCGACCTGAGTACCTTCCCTGGTCTGCGCGTGAGCGCATCTTCCTCAGCTTGCGCACCATCACCCTCGGCCCCACCTTGCGTGCCGGCCCTGACCTACATGTTGTCACCCTCTCCACCGCCTCCCGCTCTCTCCTCTCCTCCCTGACCCCAACGAGGACGCGCCTGCTCCTATCCACGACCATTGCCGCCACCATGTCTGCCGCCTCCGACTCTGCAAACGAGTGCTCCATGTCTGCTTCCACTTGCAAGGTTGTTGACTCCCACCTCCGCCGCCGCCGCCGCCACCGCCGCCTTCACGTTGAGCAAACACCATCACGCATAGGAACACCACCAAAATCTTGCTGTTTCTCCGTGCCATTTCTACGGATCACGAGTGTCACAGTTGCTGCTTGTAGGAGTATATAGCAAACAATGAGAAGATGCGCAGACGGAGGCTATCTGTTGGTGCAGTTTCATAATGGTTACGGTACTTCGATATGGTTATTATTTGCCAATAAAAAACTTTGGTATTATTAATTCTCTGCCTCTATCTCTGGTCTTCAGTGAGTAGTATTACTTAAGGCATTTATTATTTCTTCCAAATTAGATTTGCAAAGACTGAGGATTCAAAATTTATTAGATTAGCAAAGATCCATTTATTATTTCAATTGTATGGATTTAAAATTTTATTTCCCCAAAGTAACATAATAATAATATTATTATTATTATAAATGTTTGGCATTCAAAAAATAATTCTGTTTCAGCTTTTAATGAGTGTTAAAAGTTCCGATTTATATTTTAATGTTTTAGCATGGTACTACAAAAACATTAAATACATTAAATGAATGAAAGGACTAGTGTAGGTGTAGGATCCGTAAAAATAATATGACAATCAGATGGTGGTTGAATGATTGCAAAACCTAAAATCAAATTTTAATGGTTAACAATTGACTAAATGAAAAACCTAACTTAACATCGGAATTACACTAGATATAGCTGGAGACACCTTAGTAAAAATAACATAGATACCAATCCGTATCTCCGAGCAACCTCAAATTTTGACAGTAGAAAAAGTGGAGCCAATTTCACACCTAACCTAATAAGATCCACATCAACCGGATATCTGCATCAAAAGTTATAAGCCTTGAAAGCATAGTGTATAAGATGGTGACCAGAATTAAGTAAACCCTAATTTCAAGATTAAGAAATGATTACAAAAAGTTAATAAATGAAAATGTTCAGATCACTTACTTAATACCTTACCAAGATTTTTGATAAATCAAACCAATACTAAACTCATTGAAGCACGAAATCAATTAAAAACAAAAACCAGACATGCAACAAGATGAACAAGCACTACCGAAAATATCATCACCGCCGGTTCTAAAATGGCATCACTGTCGGTTTGGAACCGATAGTAATAGAGTTATCATAAATTATTTATGTTACAAACCGGTAGTAATATTCAGTCCCAAATTTGTTGTTTTTTAGACCGAATCGGTTCCAAAACTGTTGTTTTTTAGACCGAATTTTTTGTTTGCGATCAACGAACGAACCCTGCGCCACCCGCAACTTCTTTGGGAGTTGAACTTGTAAATACATTAATTTACATGCACGTGCAATTTGTGTGAGTCAAACCTGCAACCTCAACCCCTACGCGAAGCTACTTTACCATCTCACCTCACAGTTTTACTTGATGGCTATGGGATAATTTATTCTTTTGACCTTTAATGCTCAAATCTTTGGATGATTATTTGGACATATAGATGGCTTTAAATGAAAAGTTATCAACTACAAAGTTGTACATCTCGATGAGATCTAAAATTTTCACATAAAATTTGTCTCCAACTAACTTTGTATGTAAAAGTTTGTCTTCAATTCATGCATTGTTCGATAAAATAGCTATAATTTTTACATACGGAATGTGATTTCGATGTTCAACCTCTACTTTGGAAGCTAACGAGGAGGCACAAATATAAAATATACACATGCTTACACCTGTACCATTCTCGACCACCCTAAAAAAAGGCTCAGAAGACCCTCGATAGAACATCTGATGTTTTTAGTGGAAAATTGATCTTCTCCAATTTGTTTGAAAATTTTTAGAGATATAGTGTTATATCTGAAAGATAGTGCTATACAAACGTTTCATCAATTAGGGTTATCAAATTCGTGATAAAAATATTTGAAATTATAGTTCTCAATTTTGTGACTTTGTGTGTGGTTTTTTCAATCATTCCTACTAGTGTTACAATAGATCCAGTAATTTACTTTGTGATACAGTACGTGGTTTTTCCTTCAACAGTCTTTTGATAATTATTTGGGCATATATGGATTCATAATAAAGTTATCAACTACGAAGTTTTAGATCTTGTCGAGTGCTACAATTTTTATATAAAGTTTTTCTCCATCTGACCTCAATGAGGTTATGAATTTTCGAAGATAAGTTGCATTTTACTATCATCGCCGGTTTATATAATGAACCAGCAGTGATAATTCCTCTATTATCACTGTTAGTTTATGATAGAAACAACAATGATAATATGAACCGACAATGATAGTACCATTGCTAGTTTTTGCTGGATAGGCTATTAGTTCTAGTTTTTTTTTTAAATTGACAGTAATATTTTTAATTGTCGGTTATTTTTAAATCGACAGTGAAAGGAGGGCATAAATGATCTTTTCTGTAATAGTGAATAAAAGAGTAACAAGATTACCAACACCTGGACTTGCACAACTCTATCTTTATTTCTTTGATGTGTTTACAAGATGTCTCTCAAATGTATCCTGCAAAAAGTCTCTACGAAATTGTCATGCCCTGGATGGGGTTTTTTTTTCTCCGAACAAAAACCAACGTCGTTGCCTACTTTTCTCTCTATTTTTCTCTTCATACAAAACATGGTAAAGTCTAAATTTCGATACACGTAAAGCCCGCACCATGCAAAGTTTTTTAATTCACCAGCACACATGCACATAAGCCCACGGATTTTGATTTTTGTACTAATTTGCCTACAAAATGTTAAAAGTTGCTTCTTCTTTTTTCCATATTTTGCTTATCCAAAATTATCTTATCTTTTTGCAAATTTCCCTATTTTTTGCTAGAAATTTGCTATAGTTGTTTTTTTTTAATGTTTGTATGATTCTGCTTATGGATATGCAAATATTTGCCTCTAATTATTACCAATTTGGGTATGATATTTTTCTCTTAGATTTGATTTTGCACAACAGAGTGTCTATACTTTTTCACCTTGATTTGCTAGGAACAAACCGATTTTTTAAAGAGGAACAATCCAAAGTGCTCTGATTTTTATTCGAGGAACATATGCATCTTGTTGGGATCTCAATCATGGTGAACAACACTTACACAATGAACCAACAATTGATGGTATATTGACCGTTCATTTTCATCATATCAGTTGGGTGGGGTTATTTATAGTCATACCTCGATCACCTCAATCATCATTATGTTAGTGCCCTTATTCTTTGGAATGTTCTTATAATATTTTAGGGGTATTATAACCACTATACTATTAAAATGTTACATCGGCCAAGACGTGATACGTGTTTTCAATTGTGCACGTGGGCCAACCCTTCGGCCCAATGGTGGACCACCTTCAGGCCTCCCTTCGGTTGATGATTTACCTCATTCGGGCTCTTCGTCTATAACTCTTGAAGGGGTGCTTTTAGCCTTAGAGCCTTCATCCTCTGCCCAGTATGTCTTCGAAGCCCCTCGAATCCCTTGGTGTGCCCTCCGAGACCTTTGGCTTTTGTACCTAGCGTTGGCCTTCCCCTTTGACTTCATCTATGTAAAACCACACTACTACAGAAATAGTGTATCACTATCGGTTTAAAAATAGCATCACTGTTTTTAAACTGACAGCGATTAAGTGGTAGTGATACTCGGTAGTATCACTGTCGGTTTGGAATTGGCAGTAATAAAGTTATCACTATCGATTTGTGTTATGGACCAGCAGTATTAGTTGGTCCCATATCCCATGTTTGTGGGTCTGAAAAAAAGTTAAAAATATTTTTGGCCCTTGACCAACCCCTCTAAACTATACACAGTTGCAATTCGCAAGTTACATAAGTCACAAGTTTTTCCATGAATTGTGCGCGCATGCGATTCAAGGGAGTTGAACTCGAGATATATCACCTTGTGTGCAGCCTTCACCATCTAACATATCATTGATTGCTGAGAGCAATGCGATTTCCATTTGACCTTTGTTAACTAAAATTTGTGATGATTATTTGAACATCAAAATGACTTCATATGAAAAATTTGTAAACTACAAAATAATAGATCTCGTCGAGAGCTACAATTTTCATATAAAGTTTGTCTCCATCTGTCTCCATTTGAAAAAGTTATGACTTTTCGTGTACGATTAGGTAAAACAGTCGTAATTTTTGCATACGAAATCCAATTTCGATGTTTGACCCCTACTTTCGAAGCTAGTGAGGAGACGTATCTGAAAAAAATACAGTGTTTACACCAATATTTTTCTTGACCCGAAAATAATGTTTAGAAGATCATCGATAGGACCTCTGATGTTTTTGTTCAAAATTTACCTTCTCCAATTTGCCTGAAATTATTTGGAGATATAGTGTTACATTTGAAGTCAGTGCTGAGCAAATATTTCGTCAATCTGAGCTAGTAAAATCATGATAAAAATCTTAGAAGTTGCAGTTTTCAACTTTGTGGCTCTATGTGTGGTTTTTTCAATCATTCTTACTAGTGTTACACTATTTACTTTGTGCTCCATGCGTGGTTTTTCGTTCAACAGTTTTTAGATGATTATTTGGACATTATATTGCTTCAAATAAAATAGTTATGAATTATAAAGTTGTAGATATCATTGAGAGCTATAATTTTGATATAAAGTTTGTCTCTATTCAACTCTGTATGAAAAAGTTATGAATTTCTGAAGATAGGCTATATTATTGTCACTACCGCTTAATATAACGAACCAGCCATGATAATGCCTCCATTATCACTGTCGGTTCATGGCCAAAACCGGCAGTGATAGTATCACTAGTAGTTTTTCAATTGAACCGGTAGTGATACTTGATTATCAATGCCTATTTTTGCCGGATCGACTATTATTGCTGGTCTTTTGTAAGAACCAACAATGATACTTTATCACTACCAGTTATTTCTGAACCGGCAATGGAAGAGGGCACATATGATCTTTTCTATAGTAGTGTCACTTCTTTATTATGTTAGCGTTGTCCACTCTCATCTATGATTGTCCAAGGCTAGCCAAAGGCAAACAGGGGTTAGAGAACCTGTGCGATACCATTCCCCCAACAGTAGTCCCTCGCGTTTGAGGTCCGACTACGAGGGGCCGAAGCCAACAATCTTTATAAAGGGGGATGGTACCCCTTTACCTTGTTCCCCACTTCGGCCTGATGAAGTCATTCTGAAAATCTTTGAAATGGTAATTAAGTCTTGATTAAATTATTTGTAACCGATAAAGTTAATTCAGATTAATTTTCTACCTTAATTGAGTCTTAATTGAGTAATTAAGTGTCCCTAATTTATTCTAATTCATGAACAGTTTCCATCCGTAATGCTTCGGTTTCTGGACATGTGTCATGCTGCTATTCGACCACTGTGCGTGAGTGCGCCTTGGTTTTTTTGCTCAAATAGGCGAGGAGCTATATATATATAGCCATTTGTTCTCGCTTTCCTCTGCATTTGAGCCCTTACCTTCATTAATCTATATGTGGCCCTTTAGAGCTCGTCTATCCACTCCCTTTGAAGCCCTTTTTGCCCCCTTCATTCATCATGCCGAAGTTCGAGATCCAGCGCTCCAGTGACAAGCTGCCCTCGACAACACACTTTGGAGCCAGTAGTTTCATCGAAGACACCCTCACGCAGATGGTGGATAATGGCTAGCTTTTCAAAGCCAGCGATAAATGGGTGCACCTCAAGGGGAAACAAGGCCACATCTCATGACGGTGAGGTAGTTATCTTGGTCAAATTTTTTTTTGCCATCGGCCTCCACTATCCATGGACAAAGATGGTGGCTAGCGTGCTAGACTGGTATGTATTGGAGATCCAATAATCGACACCGAATGCCATCGTCCACTTGTCCTTCATGTGGGCCTGGAGGATCGATGGTCAACCCCTCAGCTCTGGTGCCTTCGTGCATCTCCACTACACTCACTGCCAGCTAAAGAGGTAGCAGGTAAATAGGGTCAAGCATGTGGACTCTTACGGAAGCATGTCCTTCATCCCCCATGGTGCAGCAGCGGTCCCAGAGAAGGCCTCCTGGAACCAATGGAGTAATGATTGAACTAAATATTGGTTCTACCACCACATTTCAGAGGACTGTGATATGTCCTCGAAGGTCACAGAGATCACCTTTCATCAGAAGTCAGTGGTAAAGATGATACCCTCAGTCTAGGTGAAGGTCGAGACCATCGCCATGGTTTCCAGGTGGTTCAGCATCCATGATCTTGTCATGGAGTATTATGTGGCCAAGGTTTGGCCACTCTACATAAAGTGGAAGTTCGATGGACCTTCCATAGGAAATGTGGATGGGCTTCATTTGTTAAATATCAATTGCGAAGGGGCGCCGGGTAAGTACAAAGTATCCTTCATTATCTTTTTGAACTTTATTATTAACTGTCTTCTTCATTACCAGAGAGCGTCAAAGTGGTGAAGGTTGTCGCCGAAGCCTTGTTCAGGCCGTACACACGACCAAAGCATGAAGAGCTAATGGAGAAGGTGAAGGCCCTGTAACTCAACCACGTCATGGACACACATGGCCTTCGCCACGAGCCACGCCAGTCGCCTGTGGAGGCCTCATGGTGAAAGAAGGCAAAAGAGGTCAGGCTGACGATGCCTCTACCTTTGTTGCTACCCCGAAGCCAAAGCGCCACAACGTTGGGGCTTCGCATGCCCTAGACCCCAAGAAATGGAGGGCTACCATGGCCGAAGGCCAAGATGACAGTCCATCTAGGTCGACTAGGACTACCGGTAACAATGAGTCTAGGGCAACATCTCCCACCCTAGAGGTTGCAACGGAGCCTCCGGTCACTGATGCTGCTCCCATCACTACAGTCCCTCTCATCGTCGTCCCACCTTCAGTGAGGGAGGATGACTTTGAGATGCAGGATGCCCTTCATATGTTCAACGTAGATTTGGATGAAGATGTCATCGCTAATGAAGCCTCCCCCCACGCCGTAACCCCTAAAGCTAGAGAAAATGAGGTATTTCCCGATGGTGCTCCTAAAGTAATTTGAAGGACTGGAGCAAAGACAATACTTCATGTAAACTCCTTGAGCTTTTATCTTGCATGTTTTCAAGTTATTTAGACTTTGTTTCTTAGCAGAAAGTATGTTGCGATGGGAAATCCCTCCGCTCCACTCTGAGAAAGGGAAGGGTCATATGGGAATGCTCAAGGCCCCCCTACTCGAGTGGTTGTGTTCAACCTTGGAGGGATTTTATTGCTCTGACATCTTTGGGAGACTGGAGGCTCTACACTCCTTCCTCACACTCGGGGAGATCTTGCTAGAGACGGAGGGCGAAGGTGTCGCCTCCAAATTCACACCCTTCATCCTGATGGACCATCTCATCGTTGCCCATGCGAGGGTAAGCTTTCATGGTTCAATCATTAAATTTGATCCATCATTTATTCATTATTTATTTTGTTACATGCTGCTGGACTTGCTTCTGCCCGGCAGGACCCTAAGGGTTGTGGTCAAGGCAGGTACCCGGCTAGAGGATGTGTTGACCAAGTGCCAGCAGACCAAAGGGGAAGCTGCGTGTCTTTTGGCCGCATTTGAGGAGGAGAAGAGGCAGTGATTCACCCTGAAGTCTGCCCTTGAGGAGGACAAGGTGGCCCAAAGGCAGGAGTTGGCTTCTGTCACAAAGGATACCAGCGTGGTCTCCGCATAGGTGGCCGAGATCTTCCACGAATTGGGGCTAGTCAGTGCCCCTCACCCTTCGATGGCCACCAAAGAGAACGGTGTCACATACCCTTAGGCACCGTCTCAACATGCCACCTTCAGAGTAGGAAGCACTACTTTTGCCCGCCACCCTGATCGGTAGGCACGAAGTAGCCAAAAATAGCCTCTTCTCCAGCAGCAGGAGTACCTGAAAGCGCAGGCATGAGTACGAAGGTACTCCCAAGACATAAACCATATAGAGCACATATACATAGCTCGACTCCAAGGATTATACATTGATCATTAGCAAGGATGAGTCACAGGTTAAGTAAAACATATGCACTAAGCATCCTAGACATATGTGTGAGCGACTGAAACTTAACCAAAACATATGAAAACTACCCTGCAACTAACAACTGAACAAAGTGTAACTGTAACCAACATGTGTATCAATAAGTAACAAGAACCAACATCACCATCTCCCACATACCCAATCGAAAACCATAGTGAGTGACTGAAACTTAACCAAAACATATGAAAACTACCCTGCAACTAACAACTGAACAAGTGTAACTGTAACCAACATGTGTATCAATAAGTAACAAGAACCAACATCACCATCTCTCACATACCCAACCGAAAACCATACTCAAAACTCTATGACCGATGCAGATAGACAGAAGCATGCTCATGAACGAGAGCGCGATAGTTCGAACTGGTTATGCACCCTACAGGGGGATACTCCTGGACCCACATGACACGAGGATCATTCGGCTTGTACCACCGGCCAAAGTGCACACAAGGGGTACTCGTGACAACCTTTCCCAACCAGCCCCAACTGTTTGGATCATGCATCGCTCGGCGCGACAGTACTAGAACTACTCCCAGAGCAAACTAGTACCGCTACAAGTCCGCCCGCTCACATTGTCGATGTCCACGCCCAAAAAGCCATAGCTATGAAGGTATTCGGCTCGCCTTACCATTAGATCGGCATGTGGTGAGTAAGGTAAGTGCTAAAGCTAACAACACCGATGATCGATGCTTAACTGGCGCAAAGTGGTCTACGGTGTCCGATTTTCTCTACCGACCTACCCAAGGGAACTCCACATCCGAGCAGGACAAAACACCTCTTAGCAGCGCCTACACCTCGTCTCATACTCACCACTCATACAACCATCTCAACCTTAACACGTATATGTAATCATAAGAAGGTCCTATGCTCGCGAACAACAGGATGCGTCGTCGTTTGACTTCTACCAAATGACCTAAGCATGGCTAAGCATATAAGTCGAACTCATACCTAGACATTGACAACATCTCAAGGCTACAAGGAATGTAAATACCTAAGTATTCAAAGTAGAAGAATGCAATCGGCATAGGTTCTACCCATTGGTACCCGACACTGACTCACTAAACATGCATACATACATAAGTATATTCCATCAATTTTAGACTTATCCAATTACACAAGAGGGATCAATATGCTTAGTTGCTTGTCTGGATGCACTGGCTCAAATAGGTGGGCACCTCGGGATCGCCCTCGGCCTTCAGGATCGACGGATCGGTGATCTCTAAAAAGGATCAACGCGTGCAATGCAAATAAGTATGAATGAAGTGTAAAAAGGTATTCCACAAAGCTTAACAACATGCTAGAATTATAAGATATGTGAATCAACACAATACTAAACGATCCAAACAAAATCCAGAAAATAATAGCCATCCGGAGTATCCGGATTGGTTCGAAGTATCCGGGTGAACCTCCGAAAGAGGCGCTCGGTTGCTTCCTTTTTATTTGACTGGCCCAGAGTATCCGGGTGAATCCGGAATATCCGGGTTCCAGAGTATCCGAGCCATCCTCCGGTGAAGGCTCTCGGTTAATCACTTTTCTAACTTAACCCGGAACCTCCGGGTTGGTCCAGACTATCCGAGATGTGCCGGACACTCCGAGTGAGGTTCCGAATGAAGCTCTTAGCTACACGATCACATAACTACCCGAAGTCTCCGGGTTTGACCGGATTATTCGAGTAATACAGACTTGGGTTCTTCACGATTTTTCCCCTGGGTGATTTGACTCATTTTACAAATCTGTGCTACACAAACATGCATATGCCCTATCCAAAAGGTTCTAAACCAATCTCGCACCCTAAACCCTAACCAATTTTGAACACAATTCAACAGACTATTTCTGCTAAACCCGGAGTCTCCGGGTGAGTACAGAATATCCAGGCCAGCCCAGAAAAATTGTTCTTGAGTGGATTTTTGGTTGATTCGAGTTGCGATCTTTTCCAACCCTAAAGGGAATAGGTTAGGGGTAGTCTAAGTGTCCTGGAACTTACTCATCAACTATCAACATGACTCTAGAGCTCATTTTCGACCAAAACCCCATTTTGCTCCAAAAAACTCAAGAACGCCAAGAACTTCAAGAACTACTCGATTCTTCCACGAAAACAAAAATGGATTGGATAGATGAGTATCTCATGAGCTAGGATTTTGGGAGAAAAGAGAGAGTGAGCTTGAGTGGAAGAGTGAGAGAGGGAGCTACTACTGCTGCAGCTCGGTGGGGACGTGGGGAGTGAGGTGAGGAGAGGAGAGAGAAGGCAAGTGGGGTGCTGCCCACTTGAGAGAGGGAGTGGGTGAGGTGTGGGGCCCATGTGTTAGATAAAATGGGTAATTCCAAAGCAATTTCCATTCTTTTCTCCCCCAATTTTCTTTCTCTTATCCAAATGATTTCTTACAAAGTGCATTAGCGCTCCGAATTACCACTACGCAAAATTAAGCATAATGCTTAAGAAGCATGATTTTGCTTAAATGCGTGATTAAGAATTTGGGACGTGACAACCGGCCCCTTCGAGTGATATGATTACGACTACCACACCAGCACCCAAAAGGCCCCAAACTCCAATAATGTAATCGATGATGAAGTCCACCAGAGCTTGGGATTTTATGGCCTTGCATGCAACAAAGGTAATGCAAAGGGGAGAGCTTGCCTATCCATTTGCCTATGCACCTAGTGGCTTCGTGATTTGCGAAGATATCTTTCAAGGGGTAAGTGGTTGGTATTTGAGACTGGGTGAGCCGTGAAGTAATGCTTCAGGTTCCGCGATGCCATAACCACTACATATGCCATATTCTCGAGCTCGGAGTATCTCTCCTTCATACCACCTAGTGCCTCCGAGATGAAGTAAATCGGCAGTTGTCAAAGGCTCCCCTCGACCTCCTTTTCCTGAATCAAGACTACATTGACTGCCAAAGGTGGCGCTGCAATGTATAGCAATAACTGTTACCGGGCTCCAGACTGGTTAGAGTGGTGAGTTTTATCATATGACTCTTCAAGGCCTCAAGGGCCACCTGCTGCTCGCTAGTCCATCTAAATGGGTCTGAGCCTCGAAGGACCTGAAGAAAAAGGCAGACTCTTCTTTGCCAATTGAGCAATGAAGCGATTTAGCAAAGTTACCTTTCCGACTAGGCGTTGCATTTCCTTGATTGATTTGGGGGGAGCCATGTCCATGATGGCCAATATCTTCTCTAGGTTGGCTTCGATACCCCCTTGGGATACCATACATCCTAGTAATTGACTAGAACGGATGTCAAAAACACACTTCTTCAGATTCAGTCACAGACCTGCTACCCGAAGGTTACCTTTGCACCGGCTTTGAACCATGATGCCGTCAACGTAAGCTGCTACATTACAATCTAACTGCATGCAAAGGGATATGCTTATCAACCACTTGAAGGTGGCCCCAGCGTTGCAAAGGCCACGACATTCGGAGATAATAATAAGTTTTGGAGGGTGTAATGAAGTTCATTTTTTCTTCATCCTCTTTGGCCATCCAGACTTGGTGGTATCCAGAGTATGCATTGAGGAAACTCATCAACTTTGACCCCACAGGTTCTTCTACTAACTGGTCTATCTGGGCCAGAGAAAAATCATCCTTCGGGTACGCTTTATTTAGATTGGTGAAATCCACACACATGTAGCACTTGTTGTTGCTCTTTTTCACTAGCATCAGGTTTGCCAACAACTCGGGGTGTATGACCTCGTGTAACACTCCTGCTTCTTGGAGCTTTTTAACTTCGTCTCAGGCAGCTTTCTAATGGTCGACATGCATCTGTTCATAGTTTCTACTTCTTGGACTTCACTTCCGGATCCACGTTCAGATGATGTTCTATCAGTTCCCTGCAGACTCCTGGTTGGTCCTATGGCGACTAAGCGAAGATATCATCATTGGTTCAAAGGGTAGACAATAGCTTTGCCTCCTGCCCAGGTGCTAGCTCGGCACCTATGTGCACACATATGTTATTATTCTCGAGACATAGTGGAACTCTCTTGATGTCACCCTCTGGCTTAGATTTTAACAAAGGGGTCTCTTGCTATTTATTTTCTACTTTGGACAGCAGTTGTACCCATCCTAACCAGGAGTTTTTCCATGTTCAACTCTTCAGGCCATGGCTTGGTCCCCTCCATAGAAATAATCCCATTCGGGCTTGGCATCTTCATGCATAGATGACCATGATGGATGAACGCGCCAAAGGTAGACAAGACCCCTCTCCCTAAGATGGCGTTGTACTGATAAGGAGCATCCACCACATCAAACAAAACATTTTCTGTCTGCACTCTTCTGCCTTCCCCGAAGGTTACTGGGAGTGAAATCTGTCTGAGTGATTCAATAAGCTTTCCTCCATAGCCATGTAACAGTGTCCCTACGGGTTGCAAGCGGCTTCCAGCAATTCCCATTTCATCAAATGCTTTAGCAAACAAGAGATATGTCAAACTCCCCCCATCTATCAATAATCGGACCGAGTCACATTTGCTGAAATGATGTAGGTATCGGTGTGTGGGTAATTAGGACTCGCATGTCTTCTTGAGAAAAGGTGATCGGTAGGTGAGATCATGAGACTTGATAATTGGGGAACTGGTTTTCACGTGATTAACCTTTTGCACATACTCCCTTCGCTGCCTTTTGGACTCGAAATCATAACTAGATCGGCCAAATGAGAAAAATCCTAAGCATACGAAAAATTCACCAGGAAAAGATTCCTTTCTTACTGCTCGATCAGGCAGATCAAACCGACCTTGTGCTAACACAATTTAGTTATGATATAAGCTGTGGCTGAGTTTGAATCAAAACCAAGAGGGGCCCATTGCAAAAATCATTTGTCTAGAGAGCAAATTTATTTCTTCATTTGTATCTACTAAATGACATCATGAAGCATTTCAGAGAGGGGTGAATGAATCTGAATATGATCTATCTCGCGGTGACGGCGATCTTCATGCCCTTCTCGCAGTCGCCCGTGAATCCGGAGATGAAGAACGACACTCCACGGGCGAGCGTGATGCGGTCGTTGCCGGTGCTCCACACCGTGGCGTTGCCGGGAGCCTCGCACAAGGCGTACTGCAAGCTGCTCACCTGCATCACGTTGTGCTCGCCCGGCTTATAGCTAAACACTGCAACCAGGCATGCGTAAAAGTTGAGTTAATTAGTTGAGTCACGGTAGAATTGAGCATCGTCCGTCAGTAAGTAAAAAATTCAGGAAAGGAAAAGACTTACGGAGAACATCGCCTGTCTTGAAGGGCTTGTAGTTGGGCCATCCTAGTACGCCAAAGCTCCAGCCGGCGTGGTCACCGACAGGCCACAGCCTCGACTCCGCAGCCACCATGCCGCCGCCGCCTTCTTCACGTTGAGCAAACACCATCACGCATAGGAACACCACCAAAATCTTGCTGCTTCTCCGTGCCATTACGGATCACGAGGGTCACAGTTGCTGCTTGTAGGAGTATATAGCCAGCAATGAGAAGATGCGCAGACGGAGGCTAGCTGTTGGTGCAATTTTATAATGGTTATGGTACTTCGATACGGTTATTATTTGCCCATATAAAAGGTTGGTATTATTAATTCTCTGCCTCTCTATCTCTGGTCTTCAGTGAGTAGTATTACTTAAGGCATTTATTATTTCTTCCAAATTAGATTAGCAAAGACTGTTATTATTTGCCAATATAAAAGGTTGGTATTATTAATTCTCTGCCTCTCTATCTCTGGTCTTCAGTGAGTAGTATTACTTAAGGCATTTATTATTTCTTCCAAATTAGATTAGCAAAGACTGAGCATTCAAAATTTATTAGATTAGCAAAGATCCATTTATTATTTCAATTGTATGGGTTTAAAATTTTATTATCCCAAAGTAACATAATAATATTATTATAAATATTTGGCATTCCCAAAATAATTCAGTTTCAGCTTTTAATGAGTGTTAAAAGTTCAGATTTATATTTTAATGTTTTAGCATGGCACTATAAAAACATTAAAGACATTAAATGAATGAATAAAACTAGTGTAGCTGTAGGATCCCAGAAAACTAATATGACAATCAGATGGTGGTCCCGAGCACCTTCTCCCGGGACTTGACCTTTTCTCATCCTACCAGAGAGACCTCGTGGGATGGCGCCATGTGGCGGATGGCTGGCCTGGCCTCGGGATTCGGGGACCCCTGGTTCCTGATACACCGACAGTAGCCCCCGGGCCCATTGGCAGGCAATGGCCTAGAGACTGCGGATAGGCCCTTCGTCACGAACGAGGCCGAAACCGGCATGAACGCCACATGGCGAGCTTTCAGAAGGTGGTCCCTTCGGGCCGGGCCTTCGGTACGGCCCAACGGGGAGCTGAATGGACACGCGTCCACACAACACCCGAAGGGCATGACAACGGGACGGGCGGTGCGTGATGACAAAGCAGGCGGCACGCGCGGCAGCCGCGCAGATCGAGGAAAATACGCCTGGCAACCGCTGACACCGCACAACCTGTGGGAGACTCGCATGGCGGTTGCGTCGATCGAGGAAACCGTCCCGCCGAGGGTGCTGTGGCAGGAGTCGTTTGAATTTCCTGAGGTATAAAAGGAGGAGGGGAGCGAACCGCCCTCCTCTTTACGCCATCTCGTGATCCAGCCCTTGCTTTCTTCACGCTCTTGAGCCCTTAGAATCTCCCTAGGCGATCAGAGCACATCTCCTTCTCCACCGTCCAGACCATCTCCCTCCCCGATGAAATGCCAAGAGCTGGAGGAAGCCGCCGCGACAGGACTCCAGACGGTGTGCTGCCGGAGTCTCGCCTGTCGAATGAAGAGGCGGCGGGGAAGATCAGGAAGTTGTTGGTCCCCGAGGGCCAGCAGGGGGCCCTGGTGGTGACGCCGGCGAGCTTCCCGCCGGCGACGACCCGCCCGGGGCGCATCGTCCTGTTCACCTCTTTTGTGGCGGCCGGGCTGGTGCCGCCGTTTTCCACGTTCTTTCTTCAAATTCTTGACACCTACGGGATTCAGCTGGTGCACCTGAGCCCCAATTCGGTCGTCATCCTGGCGGTCTTCGCCCACTTCTGCGAGATGTTCGTGGGAGTGCCGCCATCGGTGACACTCTTCCGGCATTTCTTCGCGCTGCGATCTGCCGGGAAGAAGAGGGGTTTCTCCACCGCGGACGTCGCGGGGTGCTGTAGCTTCCGACTGCGGGATGGCCTGGGGGAGCGATACATCCCCCAGGTGCTGCGAAGCAAGTGGGAGGAATGGCGACGCGATTGGTTCTACATCGACGTCGACCCCCACAACCGTCTCACCCTGCCGAAGGTGGCGGCGGAGCCCCAGAAGGCGACTTGGGAGGTACCACCACCGACGGACGCGCGGCTGGAGCCAGTCTTGGAGCGCATCAGGTTCCTGCACGACGTCGGGCTCACCTCGGTGATGGTGGTGGCGGACTTCCTGCGCCACCGCCTGGCGCCCCTACAGGAGCGGGCCCGGCCTTGCTGGCTTTACACCGGCCCTGAGGACATCACCCAGACCCAGATCGGCGAGGACTGGGACCTGGGCACGACGGAGTTGAAGGGCATGCTCCGGGTGGTGACGGGGGTGGATGAGATGAGTCAGGCGGAGCTCCCGTGGAAAGAAATGGTGCTCTGTGCCAATCCTGAGCGGGTGATGATCCAGGCGAAGCTGCCGGAGTTCGACTACCAGCTGGGAGTCTCCCTTGACCAGGAGGGGACGAATCCCGAGGCCCACCGCGGCTCGGAGGCCAGCGATGAGACCTTCATATTCCGCCATGTTGGTTGATGCGCGGAACTGCAACTGCACGACGTACCGGAGTTCTTCACCCGTTGGGGAGGTGAGAACCACTCCGGCCCCCGCGCCTTTCAACGAGAGGGAACCATCGAAATGCATGATCCAGTACCCCAGCGCATCGTGCCCGGGTTATGCAGAAATCTCTTCTGGGACGACCTCAGGGACGGGTGTCCACTCTGCCACGAAATCAGAGAGTGCTAGGCTTTTGATCGCCTGGTGACTGACAAAGTGCAGGTCGAACTCAGCCAGCTCCACCGCCCACTTGACAACACGCCCAGTGCCTTCTCGGTTCCAGAGTATGGGTCCCAGTGGGTACGTGGTAACTACTGAGACCTTGTGCGCCTGGAAGTAGTGGCGCAGCTTCCGGGAAGCGACGAGCACGGCGTAGAGCAGCTTCTGAGCCTGGGGGTACCTTGTTTTGGCCTCCCGAAGAACTTCACTGATGAAGTACACCGGCCGCTGTACCCGGCGGGCCCGGACCGAGGCCTCACCCGAGGGGCTGTTGCAGCCCCCAGGCTTGGCGGCGCGGTCGGGGCTGACCGGGTGCTCGGGCTCTACTCCCTGGTCGGGAGGAGCCGAGTGCTCGGGCTCGACCCCCTGCTCGGGGGGAGCCAAGTGCTCGGGCTCGACCCCCTGCTCAGGGGGAGCCGTGAGGACGGGGGAGTGCCCGGGGGCGGCCGGGAGCTGGGACCCAGCACCTGGCCCCGCGCACTCGTCGCGCTCCACCACCAGCACCATGCTCACGACCTGAGGAGTGGCCAATACGTAGAGTAGCAGTGGCTCGCCTTCGGATGGAGCCACCAGCACGGGTGGTGAGGTGAGGTACTTCTTCAGATTGCGGAAGGCCTGCTCGGCCTCCGGTGTCCAATCAAAATGACCAGTCTTCTTCAGAAGCTTGAAGAGGGGAAGCCCCCACTCCCCAAGCTTGGAGATGAAGCGCCCGAGGGCCGTCATGCAGCCGGCGAGATGCTGAACCTCCTTGAGTCGAACCGGGGGTCGCATCTGCTCGATGGCCCGGATCTTCTCTGGATTGGCCTCGATCCCTCGGCTGGAAACCAAGAAACCGAGGAGCTTGCCCACAGGTACCCCGAAGACACACTTCTCGGGGTTGAGCTTCAGGCGGGTAGTGCGGAGACTATTAAAAGTCTCGGCAAGGTCTTCGAGCAGGGTGGCGCGGTCTTGAGATTTTACCATGAGATCATCGATGTAGGCCTCGACGTTGCGGCCAACCTGCGAATCAAGGGTGATGCGAATAGCGCGCTGGAAAGAAGACCCAGCATTGCGCAAACCAAAAGGCATTGACATATAACAATAAGTCCCCACCGGGGTGGTAAAAGCAGTTTTTTCTTCATCCTCTATGGCCATGCGAATCTGGTGATAACCAGAGTTTGCATCTTAAAAACACAAAAGATCACATCCCGCGGTTGCATCTACAATATGATCTATACGGGGCAAAGAAAAAGGATCTTTAGGGCAAGCCTTGTTTAGATCGGTGTAGTCCACGCACATGCGGAGCTTGCCGTTGGCCTTCGGGACGATAACTGGATTTGCCAGCCACTCGGGGTGGAGGACTTCTCGGATAAATCCAACGTCAAGGAGCTTGCTGACCTGCTCCCGGATGAATTCCTGGCGCTCAGGCGCCTGCCGTCGGACCTTCTGCTTCACTGGGCGTGCGTCCGGACGCACAGCCAAGTGGTGCTCGATCACCTCCCTAGGGATCCCAGATATGTCAGACGGTTGCCATGTAAACACGTCGGCGTTAGCCCAGAGGAAGGTGACGAGCGCGCTTTCCTATTTGCCGTCCAGGTCACCACCGATTCGGATGACCTGGGAGGCGTCTTCGCCCACCACGACCTCCTTTGTAGGAACGGAGGCGTCGGCGGCGAGTCGGGGTTTGGATGAAGAGGGTCCCAGGCCCCCTGGACAGCCTTCGACCTCGGCCTGAGCTAAGACCAAGGCCAGGTATGACTGCTCAGCGCAGGAGACGGGGCCTGCTGGACCCGGCATCTTGACCGTGGGATACGCATAATGCGCAGCCATCATGAACTTTGCGAGCGCCGGACGCCTGAGGATGGCGTTGTTGGGGAGGGGGAGCTCCACGACGTCGAAGAGGATGTTCTCCGTGCGGAAGTTGTCCTGACTCCCGAAGGTCACGGGTAGCTCGACCTACCCGAGGGGCAGGGAGTGCCCGGGTGTCACTCCGCAGAACGGAAGCGACGGCTTTAAGCGCCTGGAGGGCACCTGCAGCTTCTCGAAGGCCTCCTTGGAGAGGAGGTTGAGGCATGCACCCCCATCGATCAGCACTCTACCGACCCTTACATTGCAGATGGTGGGGGACACCACCAAGGGTAGTCACCCCACGCCTGCAGTACTGGCGAGGTGATCGGCTATACTGAACGTGATTGGAGCGTCCGACCATCTCAGGGGCCTTGTGGCCTCTTCGCTCGGGGCTGCCGAGCATACCTCGCGCCGCATGGTCTTGATGCCGCGCCGCGAGGAAGGTGTATAGGCGCCTCTGTCGATGAAGGCGACGGTATGCTCGGGCTCCTGAAAGTCGAGCTCTGCGTTGCCGGGGGCGGCCTCAACGTCGCCTCCCCCGCGGGTCTCGTCGCGCTCCCTCTGGCGCTGCTCGATGAGGCCCTTGACCGTACGGCACTCCGCGAGGTCATGCCATATGGTCTGGTGGATTGGGCACCATTTGCCTGGCTCGGGCCCCGCAGGAGCGGGGGCCCTTGCTGGAGCGGGAGCCCGGGCGGGGGCCGGAGCCCTTGCGGGAGCCGGAGCCCTAGGAGGGGCCCTGGCCGGGGCTCTCACAGACGCAGGCCGTCTGTCAGCGGCCGCTCGGTGTTCTTGCCGACGGTCGGGCTCTTGGACCGGCCTATGGGCGGGGTCCTGGGCCGGCTCGACGGGAGCAGCCTCGCGCCTTCTTCTCTTTTTCTTTTCCTGCCTGTCGGAGCGGGAAGAACTTGGTTGGTCGACGGCGGGGCGCTCGGGGCGCGGAGCGTGCCAAGCCCACGCCTCCGCCGCCTTGGCGCACTTGTCGGCCAGCGCGAAGAGTTCTGCAGTGGTCTCGATCTCGTGCGTGCCAAGCTTCTCAAGCATCCGCTCGTCGCGGACGCCTTGCCGGAAAGTGACGATAACAGCGTGGGGGGCTATCCGCGAGATAGTGTTGCGGACCTGGTTGAAGCGCTGAATAAAACACCGCAGCGTCTCCCCCTCCTGCTGCTTGACGGCGTGGAGGTCACACTCCAAGCCGGGGCGCGTGAACGTGCCCTGAAAATTATCCACGAACTGGTGGCAAAGATCATCCCAGGAGCTAATAGACCCTGGGGGTAAGTTCATGAGCCAAGAACGGGCAGAGCCCCTCAAGGCCACATGGAAGTAATTAGCCATCACCTTCTCACTGGTACCGGCCGCCTGGACGGCTGTAGTGTATATCTGGAGGAACTCAACAGGGTCGATGGACCCGTCGTACTTCTCCGGCAGCTCAGGGCGGAACTTGGAGGGCCATTTGACCCGACGGAGCTCGCTAGTGAAGGCACGGCAGCCGGTGCCGTACCCTGTGGCGCGGGTGGCGTTCCTTGGCGGTGAACGCCGGTGAGCCGGGGAATCCTAGAGATCATAGGCCGGCAAAGAGGAAGCCTGGTCCTCAGCCTCGGCCTCCTGCCGGGTCTCCCGCTGGCGCTCGAGAGTGACACGCGCATCTTCGAGGCCCCTCCGCTCGTTGAGACGTAAGCGGAGGTCCTGGGCTCCGGAGGTGGCCAGGGGGGCAGCGCTCCGCCTGGAGGCCCCCCGTCCTGTGCGAACGTTACCCGACGATGGGCCGGTTCTGGCGGCGCTATGCTGGGTGGTGGCGCGAGAACTCTCGGCCAGCACCTGGCGGCAAGCAGTGCCGACCAGGGCAGTGACTTCTTGGAGCCAGCGGCCCTCCAGGGTTTCCGCCGTCGCCTGGACAGGCAGATGCCTGAGGAGAGCGTGCGCCGCAAGTAGCGCGCTCCCGGGGCTAGCCTCGCCGAAGGCGAGCCTACGCCGGAGAGGCGCCCGACACTGTACAGATACGGACCTGGCGGCCAGAGTCTTGACCACCAGCTAGGGGTCGGATGGTGCACCGGCGGCAGCACGGCTGGGCCCAGGGCCCTGGTCCCCTTGGGAGGGGAACGCCGCGCATGCAGATCGCGGCTGCTGCTGGGACGCAGCAGCGGCAAGGGAATCCTGTGCGAGGGGCTGCATTTCCCCGTTGGAACTGGAGCCGGAACGCTGGAGGCGGTGACCACCGGCCATTTTTTCTGTGGAAGAAAACAAACAAACAGATTCAGGGATGCTTCCCCCCTACCTGGCGCGCCAGCTGTCGGAGGATTAACTCCAGTCGCAGAGATCCCGAGAGACCCCTTTTTAGAGATTCGGCCGAGGGGATGATCCTGAATAAGTTCGTCGGAGAAATAAGTGGGAATGAATGCAATGGCCGGTGGTGGGGGTGTTGACCTAGTGCAAGAAGAAGTAAATGCACCGGAATTTAGACAGGTTCGGGCCGCGCGGGGCGTAATACCCTACTCCTGTATGGATGCTATAACTGTCCTGAGGAAGTCCCTCAAGGATGTTGCTGGTTACAAGAATATTGATCTATCTAAAAGCTTGGGGCTCCTTGTTCTTCGGCTGGAACCGGGCTCAGCCTTCCTCACAGTGTTTCTCTTGCGCTGTGTCTTCGTGTCGGCTCTTGGTCTCTGCTTTGCTATTCTTTGTTTCTGTCGCCCCGTCCCTCTCTTTTTCTCCGTCTCTCCTGCTTCTGTGCCGCCGGCTGCTTTAAGTACTCGCCGGCCGCGACATGCCCCGAACGAAAGGAGGGGGCTCGAGTTCCGAGACGCCATAAATGGAAAGGGCGTCATCATTTCCTCTGGGCGAAGTGACCGGGGGTGGAAAATGCGTCGCACGCCCGGTCACCCGTCACCATAAATGCCCTGGCAACGGGCGCCGTGGAGAGGGCCCACCGGGCAGCTGCAGAGCAACCCGGCGTGCCCGCCCTGTCTTGTTCCCCTGCCACAGCAGCGCGGCAGATGGAACGCCTTGATCCTTACGACATTATCCCGAGACAAGCCGGATGGCACGGGACGGGACCCGTGCAATTAATAACCCCACGCCTCCCTGCTAAAACATGGTAGGGGTTGACGCTGAGCACGGCGGGAGCAGTTGGAGGCGTCAGGCCACGCACGCTCATTAAATGTGGCCTCGGGCCTTTGACTGGTTGACACCTCATCGGTAGGCCCCTCGGGGGTCTTTCTGGGTCGTCGGGGTACCGAGTGCTCGGGGGTACTGTTCACATCCCCGAGCACTCTCCCCCGAGCACTCTTGCACGGACCCTCGGGGAACCGAGTGCTCGGGGGCTTCTGCACACAGCCCCGAGCACTCTCTCCCGAGCACTCTTGTACGGATCATCGGGGAACCGAGTGCTCGGGGGCCGCCGCACGCAGCCCTGAGCACTCTCTCCCGGAACTTAGATCTTCTGATCGTCGGGGGACTAGGGTGCTCGGGGGTGACCATACACCTCCCCGAGCACTTTCTTCCCGGTACTTGGATTCTGTGGATCATCGGGGAACTGGGATACTAGGGGGCCACCGATCGTGGCCCCGAGCACCTTCTCCTGGGACTTGACCTTTTCTCATCCTACAGGAGAGACCTCGTGGGATGGCGCCATGTGGCGGATGGCTGGCCTGGCCTCGAGATTCGGAGACCCCTGGTTCTTGATACACCGACAGTCATTATACTAAATCACTTTGATATGCCCATTTCATTATGAAACAAAATTTACATCCCTCATGATCTCACTATAGACAACACTTTCAAATAGTTCCGTAATGTAAGATTCTCTCTACGATAGATCTTGTTATTTATTGTTGTGATAACACTGTGATTATCATAACATAATACTTAGGGAAGCAAGTAGGTACCCAATGGGTAGTTCTAGGTCACTATTTAGTTTATTTTTTCCTTGACTTAAATAAGTGGGAGTGAATATCTAGTTTATTTTTTTAGTTTTAGGTCGACCCAATGACCAAAAAATACAACACTTGCACCCCTAATAATACCCTTTTATTTAGTGTCATGGGAGCGGTCCTTTGGCCCCCATCTAGCCATGCGAAGCAAAGTAGTAAAGAAAAAAAAGGCTACCTTAGGAGACCATTGCCAACCCCTTGCCACTAGGGTTGAAAATGGGCGTGGGGAAATCCCATCCCGTCTCATCCTGTTTTCTATTTTTATCTTAGACCGTTTTCAAATTTTCTAGATTTCACAAAAATGGGACAAAACCGGTAAAGTTGATGCGAAAACGGGTTCAAAAATAGTTTTGTTGTTTTCCTGACATATTTTTAAAATCCTATTTTAAATCGGGATATTCCCATGGGAATCCTATTTTCATATGAGCCTAATGTGACATGCCAACGCGTCAACAACCCAGCCCACCCAACTAATCGGCCTCAACCTCAAACCTGGCCACCACCAGAATGATTGTACGGGGCCTAGCCACCCCTGCCTCACCCTCAAACCCTAACCATCAGGCGCTAGCTATCACTCCCTCGGCCTCGGCCTGCGTGATGTTGACCACATCTTCCTCGGCCTGCGCACCATCACCCTCGGCCCCACCTTGCGTGTCGGCCCTGACCTACATGTTGTCACCCTCTGCACCGCCTCCCATGCTCTCCTCTCCTCCCTGACCCCAACGAGGACGCACCTGCTCCTCTCCACCACCATTGCCGCCACCATGTCCGCCACCTCCGGCTTTGCAAATGAGTGCTCCATGTCTACTTCCACTTGCAAGGTTGTCGACTCCCACCTCCACATCTGGGCCTCACTCGAGGAGGTGAGCATACAACATACTTGCCCCCAATTCCGGTTTCCTGATGGGGTAATGCTGAATGATTCTTCAATGCATGGTGTGACTGGTGTTTCTGTGAGTTTGTCTGCTTGGGCAAAGGAGGGGTACCTCGACTTCCCTAGCCAGGAGGCGATGCTTCGGGCCGACGCTAACTTCCTTCTCGTGATCAGTTAGAGAAATTTAGAATTGAGCATCTCGGTTCATGGCTTGCGGTTGGCTGGAGCCCTGTTATTTGTTTCTACAAGTAGCTGTAGGTGGAGGATATCATAGCCTCTGACAATTGGGAGGCCGAATTGTGTGTGTAGGATCGAGATTGGCGACTAGAGGGGGGGTGAATAGGCGTCTTAACAAATTTCTTTCAAAATCGATGGTCTTCTCCTATGTTTAAACCCAACACGCCTCAAAGACCACATGCGAAAGCAAGAGAGAAAAGAACAAATTGTATGACTTCAAAAACCAACGGTCCTCTTCGATGAATGAGAACTCTAGGTTCCATTTAAGGCCATATCAAGAATCATAGTACAAGAAAGCAATCAACTTGAAGAAAAACTCCTAATCACAAGAGGACTAGCCACCGAAAGAAGGGATTCTTCAAGTTGATGGATCCAGAGGGTTGGGATGGTTCAGGACAAACTCATATGAGAAGACTAACACTCAACAACAAGAAGAACACCTCTTACAAGACCCAAAAGGAGTAGTTCTCAAGGAAAACGAAAATCAACAAGAAAACATCAAAAACTTGCACCAAAACACGAGAGCCAAAAGCAGGAGACTAGAAGGAGATGAACTCAAACATATGCAAAAACCAATCTCTTCATTAAGCTCAAAGGAACGCCCTCTTTTGGAAGATTACAAAGTATTTTTTTCACAAAAGCTCTCACCTAAACATAGGCTAAGCACTCCTCTATCCCTAGGGGGCTTGCTTAACTCTTAAGAAATCCTATCCCTAAACTGTCAATCACTTACAATGCACTCACACCTACCACCGAGGGTAGTTTCATCCTAATTTTTCTTCGTCCATCAGATGGCCATGGACATTGCACTCACACCTACAGAAAATTATGCATGTCCCTACAGTTGCTACTCCCCCTCATACAATACCATATGGATGGCAAACTCCAAACTATCTCCTCAGAAAAGCAAATCTGGAAGCATCGAGAGGCTTGATTAAGATATCGGCAAGCTAGTTTTGGGTATCTATGTATTTCATCTCAATGTCTCTATTCTCATTGTGGTCTCTCAAAAAGTGGAATCTCACATCTATGTATTTGGTTCTGGAATGTTGGACTAGGTTATTGGCTAGGCTTATGACACTGGTGTTGTCATATAGAAATAGCACACTCTTGAAGTTTAACCCTAAGTCTCTCAAAGTAGCCACCATCTACAAAATCTAAGAACAACAGTTAGCAACACCAACATATTCAGCTTCAGCAGTTGACTGCGCAACACTAGACTGTTTGTAAGAAGACCAACGCACAAGATAAGTACACAAGAAATGATAAGTACGGGAGGTACTCTTCCTGTCAATTCTACAACTAGCAAAATCCGTATCCAGAAAACCTCGAAGAGAAAGCAAAGAGGATGCAAAGAACCAAAGACCATACTCAAGGGTGTGCTTGAGGTTCCTGAGTATGCGCTTCACTGCTTAGTGGTGAGATGTTCTTGGTGAAGCTTGGAAATAGGCACATAAGCAGACGATAAAGTGGATGTCAGGTCTTGTCGTCGTCAGGTATAGGAGGTAGCCAATCATGCTCCTGTACTCCCGCTGGTCTGCCTCCTCGCCATCTTTATCCTGATCAACCATGATCGAGATAGCCATCGGTGTCGCTAGGGGCTTTGCATCGCTCATGTCAAACTTCTTCAGTAGATCATTTGTGTACTTCGTCTGGTGAACGAATGTAGTTTACTTGCATTGCTTGATTTGCAGCCAAAGGAAGAAGTTGAGCTTGCCCATCATCGATATTTCAAATTCCCTGCTCATAGTATCTATAAACTTGGCCACAAGTGTATAAGAAAAGCTACCAAAAATAATATCGTCCACGTATATCTGAACAAGTAGAAAATCATTGTCATACCTAAAGGTAAATAAAGTTTTATCCACTGACCCCATCACATACTCATGCTATAGCAAGAAAGACTTAAGCCTATTATACCAAACTCTAAGTGCCTGCTTAAGCCCATACAAAATTTTCTGAAGCTTGTATACTCTCTGTGGGTATTTGGGGTACTTGAAACCTAGGGGTTGCTTAACATAGACCTCTTTCTCCATAAAACTATTTAGGAAAGCACTCTTAACATCCATTTGGTGCAACTTAAAACCTTGGGATGCCGCAAATACTAGAAGAATCCTAATAGCTTCTAGTCTAGCTACTGGAGCAAAGGTCTCTCCAAAGTCTATCTCCTCTATTTGAGTGAAACCTTGAGCTATAAGTCTATCCTTGTTTCTAACTACAGACCTATCCTCCCCCTGTTTGATTTGGAAAATCCATTTGGTTCCTATGATGTGAACATATGGGGGTGGCTCTACAAGGACCAAACTTGATTCTCTCAAAATTTTCTAATTCTTCATGCATAGCATTAACCCAATCTGAATAAGAAAGAGCATGTCTAATATTATGGGGCTCAAAAGATGCAACAAATGCAGAATTAGTGAAATGAGCATGTTTAGTAAATTTGGATCAAGTTACCCTCTCACCAAGGTTGTCGATCATCAGCAAACGGGATGTTTCTACTTTATGTGTTGTGGAGCAAATGAGAAGAATCCTTTGCGTACGAAAAATTCACCAGGAAAATATTCCTTTCTTACTGCTCGATCAGGCAGATCAAGCCGACCTTGTGCCAACACAATTTAGTTATGATATATAAGCTGTGGCGGAGTTTGAATCAAAACCAAGAGGGGCCCATTGCAAAAATCATTTGTCTAGAGAGCAAATTTATTTCTTCATTTGTATCTACTAAATGACATCATGAAGCATTTCGGAGAGGGGTGAATGAATCTGAATATGATCTATCTCGCGGTGACGGCGATCTTCATGCCCTTCTCGCAGTCGCCCGTGAATCCGGAGATGAAGAACCACACTCCACGGGCGAGCGTGATGCGGTCGTTGCCGGTGCTCCACACCGTGGCGTTGCCGGGAGCCTCGCACAAGGCGTACTGCAAGCTGCTCACCTGCATCACGTTGTGCTCGCCCGGCTTGTAGCTAAACACTGCAACCAGGCATGCGTAAAAGCTGAGTTAATTAGTTGAGTCACGATAGCATTGAGCATCGTCCGTCAGTAAGTAAAAAATTCAGGAAAGGAAAAGACTTACGGAGAACATCGCCTGCCATGAAGGGCTTGTAGTTGGGCCATCCTAGGACGCCAAAGCTCCAGCCGGCGTGGTCACCGACAGGCCACAGCCTCGACTCCGCAGCCACCATGCCACCGCCACCGCCTTGTGTGAACACCATCACACATAGGAACACCGCCAGTATCTTCCTGCAAGTGCTGCTTCCCAGTGCCATTTGTACGGGCCCGCAGGAGTATCTCAGTTGCTTTTGTAGGAGTGCAACCAAAAACGAGAAGATGAGCGGAGGTAGTCTGGCTTCTGGTGCCTAGGAGGTAGTTTGACTTACGTTCTAAAAAAACAGGTTGGAGGAAAGACGTCCCCCTCCCCCCCTTCCAACATGTTCTTAAGGAGTGGAGACTTGAACCAAATTGTGAGCAACCACAATCTCACGAATAAATTAATGATTTACTACTGAAAAGATTGACCTTTAATTATGATATCACTCATATCAATGAAATATAGGACTATCTGAGTCAATGACTGTGATCCAGAGTGACAACTTTCAGTATTTATTTATGGTTAATTATGGCAATTTTGATTGGCTGCTATATAGAAATCAGAAGGTTTGGTACCATTAATTCTCCACCTCCCTCATTGGTCTCCAAGGTGCAGTATTTAATACATTTATTTTCTTCCAGAAAAGGATGGATTGAGCAGGAATACACTTATTATTTAATATATGCCATTAACTCGGACAATCTTCTCAGTTTTGTGCTTCGTCCCATTTTCTCCATCTGTGTATCTTAGGGCATGTTTGATAGTAGAATCAATTCCTTTCTCCAAATTTGTCCACGTCATGTAACAACTCATAGTCTAACACATACAACAATCTATCTCTAACACAGTCTCCCATCAACTTTTTTTTACAATATCTTCCTAACGTGGGCCCACCACACCTTCCCCTTCCCCTTCCTACCATCTCTTTCCTCGCTCCACAATAGCAGAACTCCCTTCGTTCCCATTGACCATTGGCAACCTCCTCCCACTGCTATAGAATAAAAATTCACTGTCAGATTCAAAACCTTTATTATTATTAATTTCAGAACCAACAGTAATAGTCTCGACTATCACTATCGTTTCAGTACCGATAGTGAAGGTGATTATCACTACTGGCTTAAGGCTTCTTTGGATATGTATATTTTGGCTTAAAAAAACGAAAAAGTTTGGACCAACCAGGCACCCAGCCCTCTCCCCTCGTGCCATCGCATGTCACAAGTCACGAAATACATACGCATGTAATTCGTGACACTCAAACTCAGGACCTCTCAGCTCACGCAATACATCCTTATCTCACTACATAAGTGCTAGTGATCACAATATTATATACTTTCATTTTGATACTTGCTTTATAAAATTTTGTTATAATTATTTGGACATTTAAATAATCTTAATTAAAAAGTTTTCAACTACAAAGTTTCAGATCTCGTCGAGAGCTACAATATTTATATAAAGTTTGTCCTCATCCGACTTCGTATGAAAAAGTTATAAATTTTTTAAAGTAAGTTATCATAAATTATCACTACCGATTCCTAACACGAACCAGCAGTGATACCCATCACCATCGGCTCATAAGGAACCGACAGTGATGAGCCGGTATATAAAACCTATTCTGTAGTAGTGTCCCATCAATCTCCAACTAGGGATGTCAATCCTACATGTGGGTTCGGGTACCAGTGGGTATCGCGTCCGACGGGTGTGGGGGCATGCTTTTTCAACCACAGGCATAGAAGGTCAAGTACTAGAAAAAGAGCAGGTCAAACGTGGGTTTGTATCTTCGCCCGCGGGTGCCCACAGATGGACCCGAAATGCCTCCCTCCACTGAGATTCGCCTACATCTCCTCCAATTCTACCCATTCTGCCCCCATCTAACGCCGTTTCCCCGCAGTCTGCAAATGAGAACCTGATGTCACCATCAAGGCCTTATCTTCTCCTACAGTCATGCTGCCTCTCTCTCTTCGTCATTTTCTCACTCCCGCTCAGATCCACACAAAAGAATCACCGAGCGCCCCTCAGCTCAACCAGCTACTCCACGCAAAGCTTCCTCACCAGCAGTCTCATGAGCGCAGCTGTCATCCTTAACACTGGCAAGATCTCTGGGCTCAAGCCGAGGGATGAGCAGAAAATCAACTAGCATACTTAAACTGAACTTCAAAAAGATATAGATCTCCATAATAACAAAAGATGAAGAGGATTTCATCTGATTTCTAATTGTATTTTTATGTGATTTTTGGTGGAGTATATCGAAGATATAGATTTTCAAACTTTATTTAATAATATGTTAATGGCAAATTAGGTTGTCTCAGTTTTAACTTGTTTTGGGGCTTTAGAGCTCGAATCACTTCTGGGCATAGTGAAGATGTTGTAGATTTTTTAATTATCTTTGTAAGCAGTACTCATACATACATCTTTTTAGCCTCAGTAATTTGAGAGATATGAAGCTCTAAAATCTGCTGTCAGCATGAAGGCTAATTTTCTGTCAATCTTTTTTGAAGTTCGGTTCAAGTATGCTAGTTGTTGAATTAAATTAGGGCATGAATAGAGAAGTTGTAGTTCTTTTTGTGTATATGGTGAAAATATATGTATTTACCCCATAGCTTCTGTAGAAATAGATACAAATTATTAAGTAACAGTGCTATAGTGAACTGATAGGCATCAGGACTGTTTTGGGGAATTGGGGCGTTTAAGTGTAGAAATGTATTATGTTCTGTACTTAATTGATAATGTGGTTTTAAATACGGTGTCACTGCTGTGAAACTTGTCAAGACACTAGTGAGCGTTTTCATCTATGAAACTTGTTAAGGCACGTCTCGAAATAAAATAGGAGATTACTTTCTTTGGCATTACATGATCATCTATATTGAGAAGGGACTAGCTACAAAAGGTCTCCACCGAAGAGAATATCAATTTGTTTGATGAATTTGGTAGTCGTAGAGCTAAATTTAAACTGATAAAAAATATTACCAAACAATGATGCTATATGATATCAATGCTATATTTAAGACTTATTTATATCTCTTGTGTTATTATTCTCTTCTTTAAGCCTCCCTAATGTCTAAATTATGGCTCCACCCCTACCTCAAGCTTTCCCATGTGTTCCAATGGTGCGGACATCACAATGGAAAATGAAAAAAAAAGGCGTTCGAGCAAGATGATGGGCATGTGCTAGCTGAGAGGAGCTAGTGCAGCCCTCATGCCCGTGAGCTTGGCCGTGGTGCGCTCGGTCGCATGTGAATATGGAGAATACATGCGAAGCATATCCATGCCCAACCCATCACTCAAAGTGTCTTACCTGAACCGTGCCCACGAAGGCTGGTGGGCGAATTTTTTACCCATACCCGTGCTTGCCGAATACCCGAAACCCACATGTTGCTCGTGGTAGGAGAACAATAGCAGTAGCACCACCGGCGGTGATCCTAACACAGTGATTCTAGAGGTGGACGGCATGCCACACACTGTGCGGCGCATGGAGGGCTTCCTGCCCTGCGAGCTGTGTGACGTGAAGGCGCCATGAGAGAGCGGCATGGGGTCTCATTTGTAGGGGAAGAAACACATGAACAAGGTGAACACCAGCTCTGTTGCCTTTGTTAATGTCTCTGCTGGAGGAAAGGGAGCAGCCAAAGCACAAGTGTTACAAGTTAAACAACAGCACAAAAATCTACTTAATTTCACTCAGCCTCGCAATTAAAATCCCACCATACATTCCGTCATAGAAACCCACTAAAAGTTCGATCAAACAAAGCAACCCAAAAGAATTCGCAACCACAAGGACATAGGAACAGCATGGTAGCACTAGTGGGAAGGGATTGCGGCCCTGATCTGATCTTCTTGATGAGGATCTCACGGAGCAGTGGTGGGGAGACGACGACATAGGGGCTACCTCGGCGGCAGGCAGGGTTGCGTCCAGCACCATGGGCTCTTGTCCTGGCAGTGCCAGCCTGCTCATCCCCCGGCCTAAGGACCATCAAGGTGGCTTGAGCCCAGAGATCTTGTTGGAGCCTAGTGTTGAGGATGACGGCCGCGCGAGTGAGGCTGCCAGCAAGGAAGCTACGCGTGGAGTAGCTGGTCAAGCTGAGGGGCTCTTGGTGATTCTCCCGTGCGGATCTGAGTGAGAGTGAGAAAAATGGCGAAGAGAGAGAGAGAGAGAGAGATAGCATGACTGTAGGAGAAGCTAAGGCCTTGATGGTGGCATCACGTTCTCGTCCACATACCGTGGGGAAACGGCACCAGATGGGTATTGAAGGGGCACAGTTGGAGGAGATGCATGCGAATCTAAGTGGAGGGAGGTATTTTGGGTCTGTCAGTGGGCACCCATGGGTTAAGGTACAAACCTATGCCTGACCTGCTCTTTTGTGGGTACTTGACATGCTATGCCTCTGGATGAAAAAGTATGCTCATACTTGTACTCGTTAGGTGCAGTACCTATAGGTACATGAACCTGTAAATAGGATTACCATCCTTAGTTAGAAATTGATGAGGACACTACTACAAAATATCTTATATGTCAGCTCATCACTACTAGTTACTTACGATTCGTACATGAAAAAATAGACCATCATAGATTAATGGACAATGCTTCTTGAGTCCTAAGATGACATCCTTAACAGCAACTTCTTTTGCAGTAGCATTGTCTACCCAATGGACAATCACACACATATGTCGTCCTGGCACATGGAAAAAATTGATAATCCTCTTCTGAATAAGCCAATCATCATCTACCCAATGGACAGTCACATACATATACCCCTTGTTCTGATTTGATGTCCACATATCCATAGTTGCACTTAAGTGGCATTAAAGGGTTTTAAAATAAGCATTCATCTTATCCTTTTCTTGCAAATAGAGGTCCATTATATCCTTTCTAACAGTGATGCGAGACTTGATAGAAAAGTTAGGACGCAAGGATTTTATAAACTCAACAAAATATTCATGTTCAACTATGTTAAAAGGATACTCATGCATGATTATTGCGATGTATAACTTCCTCAAACTAACTTTTTTATCATACTTGTATGGTTCAATAACTGTCATACATTTCTCATGATCAGTTTCTGATTTGAGTTGTTGCTGGCCTTTAACAATACTGTGATAATACTTTAGATGACTCCAAAACCCTGTGGTTCCTCGATTACTCTCAGCTCTACCTTTGCTGGTTTTGTTATTACACCCTTTCAACTTACATTGTGCCCACAACTGATCAACCTGCTTGCCATTCTCCTCTACTGTCACTGTGTACTTGGTGAAATACTGTCATACATATGATGTGCTCTTCATTTGCTGTTTCAAAGGAGGTTGTCCATCATCCTCATAGTCCACATCAATGATATCAGCAGCACTTGCACCCACTGCACTTGTACTCGCACTTGCACTTATAGCTGACACCACTTTGTTCTGAGTTCCTATCATCCATTGATAGACAAATGAAAATCAGCAAAGCAAATGAACTATAGAATGCACTATGTTATTTTCCTACCACAACCAAACATTTGAGTTGATAAAACAAAATTTTACGCGGAGAATGTCATCACACATATATCACATTAGGTGCTATGGGAGATAGGTAATATTGTTCATACTTTTGTATTTCAACAAAATTATTTCACAATTGTTCATACTTTTGCAATTTAGCTTCTTCTCATCACACTAGAACTAGAAAATGAAACTGTAATTGAGCTTGTAATTGATTATTACCTACAAGCGAGATCTGAGAGGAAGTGGCAGTAGCATCACGAGATGGGGGCGGATCCATGACCGTGCGCTATCGGGAAGTCACTTCTCTGGTAGGTGGTTTCATCGCAAATGTGGAGGAGAAGGTGTGCTGGGCTGCGGTCTGCGGAGACGCTGGCCTGAGGGGGAGTCGTGTTGCGCTGCGTTCTGCGGAGTCGTGGCGGCCTGAGGGGGAGTAGCGGCAGCCTAAGGTGGAGAAGCTCGTGCTCATCAGAGCCTTGGAGGTGCAGGCGCCTAGCGTAGAGCCCGTCTGCGCACCGATCGGAGCGCCCGGTCGCAGAGCTCGTCTGCGTGCCAGTCGGAGCGCCAGTCTGCTCCGCCGGTCAGAGTGTCGGGCAGAGAAGAGTAGAAGACGTCGGCGTGGAGGAGACGTCAGGCGACGGGCGGACAAGACGTCGGGCGACAGGCGGAGGAGACACTAGATCCAGAGCCGGGCAACGGGCGGAGAGGCTGCGCCAGGCAGAGGAGACGCTGGCTGGAAGCTGCGCCAGGCGGACGAGACGGCGGCTGGAAGTTGCGTCGGGCGGAGGCAAGAAGTGTTGCAAGCGGCGGGAGTTGGCAGCTGGCGGCGGTGCGACGCAGACTGGAATCCTCCACAAGCCGGGCGTGTCCGCGTGACTGCGTGACAACGTGTGAGGTCGTGACCCACTGACCCGTGACTCCAAGTCTGTGAGGGTGATAGTGCCCGCGTGAGGCCGTGAGCCCGTGACCGCGTGAGGCCGTCTGGCCAGTCTGGGTGACTGGGTGATTGCTTGAGCGCCTGTGGGCTGTGGCAGTGAGCCCGTTTGGGTGAGTAGGTGACGCCCGGATTCAATAACCGAAGGCCCATTGTCACGTCCCAAATTCCATAATCACATAATTAAGCATAATTATGACGCTGTGAGGAACCGTCCAAATAATATTCTAATTAATCACCAGGAGGATCATTATTCATAATCACAACCTCGATGATTAACCAAATATCATCCCGGTAGTCCCGGCACGTGTTTTGTGCCCAAGATCGGAACACATGCCTTTCCAACATGTACATCACAACAAAGCTTAAGAAAGAGCGAGTAATTAACATTATATTACAAGTTCTTAAGCATGCAATAAGTTATCATAATTTACAGCAAAAGAGAATTAGGAGGAGACTAAAATCTGCTCAACTCCTAACCAGCAAAAGAACTAAGCAGCGGAAGACTAAAAGCTATACAACAAAAGGATATGGAGCCACATGCCCTTAGGCTCCATACCCGAACACCGAGTTCGGAGTAGAATGTGCTACTCCTGCCCGCCACCCTGATCGGCAGGCACAAAGTAGCCAAACACCGCCTCTTCCTCAACAGCAGCACCTGAAACGCAGGCATGAGTACGAAGGGTACTCGCAAGACTTAAACCATATAGAGCACATAAACATAGCTCGACTCCAAGGATTATGCATTGAGCCATTAGCAAGGATAAAGCCATATGGTTATGTTAAACATTAGCGGTAAGCAATCTAAACATCTATGTGTGAGCAACTAACTTAACCAACAACATGATTCTACCCTACATATACCAACTGAACATAAAGGTAACTGTAACCAACATAAACATAAAACTAGAACCAACATGAGTATATATGTAACCAAGAACCAACTCGCCCATCTCCCACATAACCAACCACAACCACAATCGAAACTCTACGACCGGGTGCAAATGAAACAATAGCATGCTCATGACCGAGAGCGCGGCAGTTCGAACTGTTTATACACCCTGCAGGGGGATACTCCTGGACCCACACGACTCGGGGACCATACGGCTTGTGCCACCCGCTAAAGTGCACACAAGGGGGTACCCGTGTCAACCTTTCCCAACCAGCCCCAACCGTGTGGGGCATGCATCGCTCGGCGCGGCGATACTAGAACTACTCCCGGAGCAAACTAGTACCGCTTACAAGCCCGCCCGCTCACACCGTCGATGTCCACGCCCACAAAGCCACAGCTGCGAAGGTATTCGGCTCGCCTTACCATTAGATCGGCATGTGGTGAGTAAGGTAAGTGCTAAAGCCAACTACCCCGACGATCGGCCTTAAACGATGCAAGCGGTCTACGGTGTCCGGTCTTCCTCTACCGGCCTACCCAGGGGAACTCCACATCCGGGCAGGACAAAACACCATCCTAGCACCGCCCACATCTCGTCTCATACTCACCACTCATACAACCATCACCAACCAATCTCCAACATTGTGATCATAACAACAGTAAATAATGCCTATGCTCGCGAACGATGAAACCATTCACCGCTCGACTTCTACCGAAAGACCTATGCATTGCTAAGCATTTCGATTAATTTGTAATCTAGACAACAACATATTCAAGGCAACAAGGGTATGGATAAACAACATATCAAGGTAGAGGATATGCAATTCAACATAGGATCTACCCATTTATACCCGACAATAACTCACTAAACATGCAAACATACACAAGCATAATTTATCAATTTTAGACTTCATTCAATTCGATTAAATGGGTGCAATATGCAAACATAATAGGTTGCTTGCCTTGATGCACTGGTTCACAAAGGTGCGGCGCCTCGGGATCGACCTCGGTCTCCGGGATCGATGGATCAGCGCGTTCTAAGAAACATAACGCGTGCAATGATAAGCATAAATGAAATGCAACAATCTAAGCCACAAGGTGCAAATGATGAAATATCATGAAAATGTACTTTAAAATGTAGGAAAATATTTTTCCTAACTAGAACAAGTCATAAGAAGACTAGCAAAATTGGTTTCATCCATTTTGGATCTGTAAAGAATTAATGGTGAATTAATGAAGCTTAAGCCTAATTAATTAGCCTCAAAATTTTAATTCGATATTAAATTGCTGGGGATATTTTTAATAGATAGAGTAGTTTATTATGAAACCAACAAAATTGGTTTCATGATTTTTGGAGTTCGTATGAATTAATTATGAATTTTACAAGTTTCAGCAGAGACTGATGAACAGTGCACCCGGATACTCCGGTGAAGGCCGGATACTCCGGGGTACCGGAGACTCCGGGAGACTCTCCGGCAGCACCCTCTCTGTTATTTTCGGCTGGAGCTCACCGGAGACTCCGGGGAAGGCCGGATACTCCGGGGAAGCTCCAGAACTGGGCTGTTTTGAGGGGAAAAATGCCCGGAACGAATTGCAATCTTCTCCAAACCAAAAGGGAACATGTTTGAGCTTGAACTCCACCGTGAGCGAGGTGCTCACAAGTTTGTTGAAATCGGCGAACTCGTGCGCCGACAACCGGTCTTGCATCTTTGAATTGAGACCGTTAATGAAGCGGTATTGTTTCCGCTCGTCAGTGCTCACTTCATCTTGAGCATATTGTGCAAGGTGGTTGAACACCTGCACATATTCCATCACCGATCGGCCTCCCTGCTTGAGGTCCATGAATTCCCGTCGCTTGATCTCCATAAGACCCTTGGGAATGTGGAAATCCCGGAATGCCTGGCGGAACTCCGCCCAAGACACCTGGTGGTTGGCAGGGTGCATGGCCAAGTAGTTGGACCACCATGCGCCCGCCGGGCCCTGAAGTTGGTGGGCGGCGAAGAGCGTCTTCTCGTGATCCTCGCATCTGAGGAGAGCAAGTTTCTGCTCGATAGTCCGGAGCCAGTGGTCGGCATCCAGAGGATCCTCAACCCGCGAGAAAACCGGCGGCTGAGTCCTCAGGAAATCCGAGAAATCATCTCGGCGCCCGGCTCCACCCCCTCCATGAGGAGTCGTGTTGCGCACGAGAGCCTCCAGAAGCGCCTGATTAGTCTGGCGGTTCTGCTCAATCTGCATGAGCACTTCCGCCATTGTTGGCGGCGGGGGAGGGTTATTCTCATTCGAGCCCTCGGGATCATCCGACTCACGACGAGTTCTCACCATACTGTACCGACAAAACAAAAAAGGGAAACGTCAAATTCCAACATAACCTAAAAGCATTCGCCGTATATCATTTACTAGCCCCCCCATAATACATGTATATAGATCATGCATGCATGAATGCAGTATGAGAATGACGCTATGCTCGATCCTAGATACCGTTTCTTTCCCGTGCACTTCTCTCCACAACAAACATCGAAACTCACAAGCAGTTATACTTAGGGGCATAATATAGCAGATTCATACATATTGACAGGAAAATGTATAAGTAAACTTTAGTTGGTTGCTTAGTGGGTTTGACACACTTACTAAACAACGTTCTAATTGTGTTTAGGCTACTTAATTAAACCAAGCTCTGATACCACGCTGTGAGGAACCGTCCAATGAACATTTCCATTTAACACGGTGATGAACACATACATGCGAAATGTTCCAACTGTGCAAAATTTACAACGACTTTTCCAAGCCTGCAAAGAGCTCGGGATACTCGGAGCGGATCTTATCCTCACGCTCCCAAGTTGCCTCGTCTTCCGAGTGGTTGCTCCATTGGACTTTGATGAATTTGATGGAACTTCGCCGTGTCTGGCGTTCGGCTTCGTCCAAGATACGGAGTGGCCGCTCACAATATGTCAAGTCCGGTTGCAACTCTTGG
This sequence comes from Phragmites australis, assembly GCF_958298935.1. Classification (NCBI taxonomy): domain Eukaryota; kingdom Viridiplantae; phylum Streptophyta; class Magnoliopsida; order Poales; family Poaceae; genus Phragmites; species Phragmites australis. Next base: position 15,039,586 of record NC_084927.1, read on the forward strand.
GGTGCAACATCGACAACTTCCGTTGGGACTCGGAGACATTTCTTCAATTGTGACACATGGAACACATTGTGCACGGCGGAGAGAGACGGAGGTAAGTCCAGTTGATATGCCACCTCTCCACGACGAGCAACAATCTGGAATGGTCCCACGTATCGAGGCGCTAACTTGCCTCGAACTTGGAATCGGCGAACACCCTTGAGCGGTGAAACCTTGAGGTATACATAATCTCCAATTGCGAACTCGAGGTCTCGGCGACGACGATCCGCATAGCTCTTTTGCCGGGATTGAGCCGTGAGAAGACTCTTGCGGATATTTAGAACATGATCTTCCGCCTCCTTGACCAAATCCGGACCTAGATAAGCACGTTCGCCGGATTCGGACCAATTTAGCGGCGTTCGACATCTCCGGCCATAAAGAGCCTCAAACGGCGCCATCTCAATACTAGCTTGGAAGCTGTTATTGTAGGAGAATTCTGCGAATGGCAGGCATATGTCCCACTTCTTCCCATAAGTGAGAACACACGCTCGGAGCATGTCTTCTAGAATTTGGTTCACCCTCTCGGTTTGACCGTCTGTCTGAGGATGATATGCCGTGCTGTGAAAAAGCTCGGTTTCCATAGCCTCTTGGAAGCTCCTCCAGAAATGAGAAGTGAATTGCGTGCCTCGATCGGAGACAATCTTCTTCGGAATACCATGAAGGCAAACTATCCTGGTGAGGTACAACTCCGCATATTGCTTGGCCGAAAATGTGGTCTTGACGGGCAAGAAATGAGCGGACTTCGTAAATCGGTCCACAATCACCCATATAGAGTCGTACCCATTCGAGGTCTTCGGCAAGCCGGTAATGAAATCCATTCCAATTTCCTCCCACTTCCAGGAAGGAATGGGCAAAGGCTGAAGTGTACCGGCTGGCCTGAGATGCTCGGCCTTCACTCTTCGGCAGACATCACACTCAGCTACATATCGAGCGATCTCTCGCTTCATGCGAGTCCACCAAAATCTCGGCTTGAGGTCTTGATACATTTTTGTGCTTCCCGGATGAATAGAGAGCAATGAATCATGAGCCTCATCAAGAATCTTCTTTCTCAAAGCCTCAACCTTCGGAACCACGAGACGGTTCCCAAACCATAGAATGCCCTGCTCATCTCCAGAAAAGCATAAGGCTTGACCGATCTTCATCTTCTCTCGGATTCGAGCCATGCCTTTGTCATCCTTCTGAGCTGCCTTGATCTCATCCAGAAGAGTGGATTTGATCTCCAGGTTGGCAATGAATCCATCCGTGACCATCTCGAGCCCAAGCCGTCGGAACTCATCACAAAGTGTGGAATTTCCGGGCTCGACCCTAAGACAATGGCAATGAGCTTTCCGGCTCAAGGCATCGGCGACCACATTCGCCTTGCCGGGGTGATGAAGAAAACGGTGGGAAATCGAAGAATTCCGGCGTTCTTCACTTTTCAACCCTATCACCAAAAGACATCCAAATCGGCTCAAATCCTTCGGGAATGAGCAAACAAATTGGAGGAATGGAATGCTTGTGAGCTTGTGATCGCAATGGTACCACATGCATACCTTGATTCGGCTCCTAGAGCACGGATTTGAGGGAGAAAGGGAGAGGGGCTTGAGAGAGTGAGAGAGGGAGGTGGCTCCCTTGCTTGCACGGGAGAGGCACGGGAGTGAGGTGGGGCTGCTGTGGAGTTGGCAGCCGAGTGAGGGAGAGAGAGTGAGGTGTGGGGCCGGCCAGCTGGTGGGTCCCACATGGTAAGGAAAGAGTCCGCTTTGACTGCGAAATTCATTCTTTTCGCTCCCGAATTCGATTCTCTCATCCGATTGACAAGAAACGAATTGCGCTAGAGTTATAAAACAAAATTACACAAAATTAAACATAATGCTTAAGAAGCATAATTATGCTTAATTTTGTGTAATTTTGTTTTATAACTCTAGCGCAATTCGTTTCTTGTCAATCGGATGAGAGAATCGAATTCGGGAGCGAAAAGAATGAATTTCGCAGTCAAAGCGGACTCTTTCCTTACCATGTGGGACCCACCAGCTGGCCGGCCCCACACCTCACTCTCTCTCCCTCACTCGGCTGCCAACTCCACAGCAGCCCCACCTCACTCCCGTGCCTCTCCCGTGCAAGCAAGGGAGCCACCTCCCTCTCTCACTCTCTCAAGCCCCTCTCCCTTTCTCCCTCAAATCCGTGCTCTAGGAGCCGAATCAAGGTATGCATGTGGTACCATTGCGATCACAAGCTCACAAGCATTCCATTCCTCCAATTTGTTTGCTCATTCCCGAAGGATTTGAGCCGATTTGGATGTCTTTTGGTGATAGGGTTGAAAAGTGAAGAACGCCGGAATTCTTCGATTTCCCACCGTTTTCTTCATCACCCCGGCAAGGCGAATGTGGTCGCCGATGCCTTGAGCCGGAAAGCTCATTGCCATTGTCTTAGGGTCGAGCCCGGAAATTCCACACTTTGTGATGAGTTCCGACGGCTTGGGCTCGAGATGGTCACGGATGGATTCATTGCCAACCTGGAGATCAAATCCACTCTTCTGGATGAGATCAAGGCAGCTCAGAAGGATGACAAAGGCATGGCTCGAATCCGAGAGAAGATGAAGATCGGTCAAGCCTTATGCTTTTCTGGAGATGAGCAGGGCATTCTATGGTTTGGGAACCGTCTCGTGGTTCCGAAGGTTGAGGCTTTGAGAAAGAAGATTCTTGATGAGGCTCATGATTCATTGCTCTCTATTCATCCGGGAAGCACAAAAATGTATCAAGACCTCAAGCCGAGATTTTGGTGGACTCGCATGAAGCGAGAGATCGCTCGATATGTAGCTGAGTGTGATGTCTGCCGAAGAGTGAAGGCCGAGCATCTCAGGCCAGCCGGTACACTTCAGCCTTTGCCCATTCCTTCCTGGAAGTGGGAGGAAATTGGAATGGATTTCATTACCGGCTTGCCGAAGACCTCGAATGGGTACGACTCTATATGGGTGATTGTGGACCGATTTACGAAGTCCGCTCATTTCTTGCCCGTCAAGACCACATTTTCGGCCAAGCAATATGCGGAGTTGTACCTCACCAGGATAGTTTGCCTTCATGGTATTCCGAAGAAGATTGTCTCCGATCGAGGCACGCAATTCACTTCTCATTTCTGGAGGAGCTTCCAAGAGGCTATGGAAACCGAGCTTTTTCACAGCACGGCATATCATCCTCAGACAGACGGTCAAACCGAGAGGGTGAACCAAATTCTAGAAGACATGCTCCGAGCGTGTGTTCTCACTTATGGGAAGAAGTGGGACATATGCCTGCCATTCGCAGAATTCTCCTACAATAACAGCTTCCAAGCTAGTATTGAGATGGCGCCGTTTGAGGCTCTTTATGGCCGGAGATGTCGAACGCCGCTAAATTGGTCCGAATCCGGCGAACGTGCTTATCTAGGTCCGGATTTGGTCAAGGAGGCGGAAGATCATGTTCTAAATATCCGCAAGAGTCTTCTCACGGCTCAATCCCGGCAAAAGAGCTATGCGGATCGTCGTCGCCGAGACCTCGAGTTCGCAATTGGAGATTATGTATACCTCAAGGTTTCACCGCTCAAGGGTGTTCGCCGATTCCAAGTTCGAGGCAAGTTAGCGCCTCGATACGTGGGACCATTCCAGATTGTTGCTCGTCGTGGAGAGGTGGCATATCAACTGGACTTACCTCCGTCTCTCTCCGCCGTGCACAATGTGTTCCATGTGTCACAATTGAAGAAATGTCTCCGAGTCCCAACGGAAGTTGTCGATGTTGCACCCCAAGAGTTGCAACCGGACTTGACATATTGTGAGCGGCCACTCCGTATCTTGGACGAAGCCGAACGCCAGACACGGCGAAGTTCCATCAAATTCATCAAAGTCCAATGGAGCAACCACTCGGAAGACGAGGCAACTTGGGAGCGTGAGGATAAGATCCGCTCCGAGTATCCCGAGCTCTTTGCAGGCTTGGAAAAGTCGTTGTAAATTTTGCACAGTTGGAACATTTCGCATGTATGTGTTCATCACCGTGTTAAATGGAAATGTTCATTGGACGGTTCCTCACACCCATATACTGAGGTGAAGTGGGCTGCAGACGGGCTGATATATTTCGATAAATACCGAAAGCCCATACCGGTAATTTCCGATAAAAATCGGAAAACCGAATAAACGGTCGGAATTGGCTCAAACCAATTCCGTTACCGTTTTCGGGACATTTTAACGATATCGATACCGATTCCAAAAATTACCAATTTCGAAATATATAGTCGGCAGTTTTCGAAAACAGCCCCTGGTAAATCGGAAATTTCCATTACCGTTTTCACCCCTACTTACGAGTCTATAATAATAAAGTATTACTATCGGTTCGTATCTAGAACCAGCATTAAAAATCTATTGAAAAGAACCGACAGTAATAATTGATTATTATTGTCGATCCTTCTTATAAGCCAGAAGTGAAACTTGCATTTTTCAGTAAGAAAAGCAAACTGATGTAAATATTAAAAAGGAATTCCTACTAAAAACAGGCACACCATCTTCCAAAAGTCAACTATATAAAAATTAAAACAATAAAAGGGCATGAAGAGATGGTTTGGTTTAAATCAAGTCCAGCGGGTCTGGAAGAACAGCCCCCAAAAAGTGTGCCATCAAAAGAAACCAAAACGATGGAGAGGAAATGGTGGCTTCGGTTCGGGGAAGAAAAAAGCAAGCACCGAATGCGGTAGCAAAAAATCAAAAGAAGGGGAGGGAGAGGATCTGGTACAGAACCCAAACCAGTTCATCGCATAAGAAGAAGATTCATTCTAGAACCCTGTATCCAGGAAACGAAAAGAGGCAAGTACCAATCAAGTCAAGAATCCAGAGGGAAAAAGGAAGTGGCCTCGGTCAAACCAAAGTAAACGCGTCAAGCGAAACTGCAACTACAAGAATCTAGCATGGCCAGGGGCAGGGCCAATCTAGACGAATGCAATGAACCGAGAAAGATTGATGGAAAGAAAGAGAAAGGAAGCATCGGAGTTGGGAATGATTGGATTGACGAGTGCGTTGGTGCATTCGTGGAGTCGCAATCGCCAGAGCAGTGCAGCCCGGAAGCCGGAGCAACAGCCCAGGCCGAAGAGCGGAAGATGGAAGGCCAGCTAAAAATATAGGATTGGGGATGCGGCGAGGAAGAAATCTATGCCGCGGAAGAAGAAACCGAGGAGGGGGGACAGGTTGAGCACGTGGTAGTGGCGGCGAAAGGCGGGGGAGGAGCGAATGGCGGCGAGGAAGGTGCAGACGAGGCTAGGGGGAGGGGAGGCGGAGGAGGATCTTGCAAAGGTGGTCGTGGCCAAGAGCGGTTATGGTGGTGGGGTGTGAGAATAAGTGATTACGAGTAGTTTTTCAGTTGAAATTAAAGAATGTTCTACTAAACAGTAACTTTTAGTTTTTAGTTTACTGAATGAAGTTATAAGAGTGGTTCTCTGAAATGAACTGGAAATTGAGGAGCTGAAAAAAATAGTTTTTCAACTCGTTCAAGGGCGAATAAAGGTCCATACGCTTCCAAATTTTTGAAGGTTGTGGATCTTTATTATTTACAAGAGCTATGCAGATCATTTTTATTAATTTTTCACTAGCCATACGGACTAGAGGAAAAAAGAAAAAATTATGTAATCGAGTAGCTAACCAAATCGAATGTAATCGACTTACTTGTAACCTACCTTTTCTATAAATAAAACTTTCGGAGTTGATCGATGTCCACGAGTGCTCGAGTATCTCGCCATTTGGAGTAGAAAACTGTATTGATCCAGGTTGAGTGAGTTCGACTACTACGTAAGATCCTTCCCACTTAGATGATAACTTGTGAAGCTGGGCCTGTTTTTGCACCTTTCGTAGGACGAGGTCCCCAGCAGAGAGTTTTCTGGGCTTGATTCTCTGGCTTTGATATCTACGCAACGCCTGCTGATACTTAGCTACTCGAATAGATGCCCAATCTTGGTACTCCTCAAGTAAATTTATGTCATTTGCTCATAATTGCTCCTGCCCTTCTTCGGAGTAACTTTCCACTCGAGGTGATCCAAACTGCAACTCAATTGAGAGCATCGCTTCCGCTCTGTAAACCAAGAAGAACGAAGTTTCACCGGTGGCTTTATTGGTCGAAGTACGAACGACCCATAGTACCGAGGGAAGTTCTTTTACCCAGTGTTTTGAGTAGGATTTAGCATGTCGAAGACCTGAGTTTTGATGCCCTGTAAGACTATACCATTAGCACGCTCAACTTGGCCATTACTCTGCAGGTGAGCTACTAAGGCGAAATAGGTTTTGATACCGAATTCTTCACAGAATGCAATAAAGGTCCCACTTCTGAACTGGCTACCGTTATCTGTAATTATCCGATGCAGAATGCTAAATCGTGTAATTATGCTCCTCATGAACTTCTTGACCGCTTCTGTGGTTATTTTTCCTACAGGTTCGACCTCTATCCACTTGGTGAACGCGTCGATAGCCACGAATAGGAACTTGTAACCACCTTGGGCTCTTAGGAACGGTCCCAGGATATCTAAGCCCCAGACGGAGAAAGGCCAAGATAGAGGAATTGTTTGCAGAGCTTGGGCAGCCTTCCGAAAAATTGGCAGCTCTCGCACTTTTTGACCAGCTCGGAAGCATCCTGGAGGGCAGTCAACCAACAGAATTCCTAGCGGAAAACTTTTCCGACTAAGGTGCGAGAAGATGCATGATTACCACACATGACTCCATGGATATCAAGCATTATTAATTGCCCTATTCCTGAGTGATGCACTTCATTAAGATTCTGTTACTCCCCTTTTGGTAGAGCTTGCCATTTACCAAAATGTAGATCTTGGATTTATGAGAAATTTTCTCTGCAGATGCATCATCATCAGGGATGTCTCGACCCTCGAGATAGGCTTGGTACGGAGTCATCCAAGTCAAGTTGCGTTCGAGTAGTGCAACATCCCTATCTACGAGTTCTGCCTCGCTAACCTGGCCAGACTGCTGGTCGGGTTGGGCATCATCCATTCACCGAACTATCAGGACATATGATTTAAGGAGTTTCTTAACGAGGACTCCTATGGGTACCGATGCTCGAGAAGTAGCGAGTCTAGCAAGTTCATCTGCACCAGAGTTATCACTCCTTCTGATGTGCGTTACTTCTAGCCCTTCGAACTTCTGCTTGAGCTTTCGTACCTCGAGTAAGTAAGCCGCCATGTTGCCATCCGAGCACTGGTACTCCTTTTGAATTTGGTTCACGACTAGCTGTGAGTCCCCTTTCACAAGTCGTCTATTCCAAGCGATGTAGCTATGCGGAACCAGTGTATCAGTCCTTCATATTTTGCAACATTGTTGAAATTTTAAAGTCTAATTGAACAACGTACCTAAGTTCGTCACCTATTGGAGATTTGAGTACAATGCAGCCCCCGAGCCCTGGAGCGTGAGTGATCCATCAAAAAAGAGCGTCCAATGATCTTCGATCATGTTTGGTCTTGTTTCTTCAACACTTGTCCATTCGGCGATGAAGTCCGCTAACAATATGGATTTCACACTTGTGCGTGATGCGTAGCTTACACCGAACTCATTTAGCTCTACTGCCCATTGCGCGATAAGTTGCATAGGTTTATAAGTTGTGCTAAGTTGCATAGGTTTTTCAAAGTGCACTAGAATCAATTTTAAAATAGTCTCCGCATTAAGTTGGTTCATATGGATTAGTTTGAGATTTCTTTGGTTCTTTGTGTGGAGGTTTGAAATTGAATGTCTCTCAATTTCAAATCTACTCTTAGATTCTATTCAACTCCAACCCAAATTGAGTTCGAATCCTTTGTTATAAATCCTCCCCCAAAGATCTTTATCCAAATTCAAATCAAAATTCAAATATTCCAAATGGAGTTGATCTTAATCCCAAGTCAAAATTCAAATTCAAAATATTCCATTTTGAATTATTCCCAAAATCCCTCCCTCTCCCTTTTCTTTTTCTCTTTTCCTTTTCTCCTTCTCTTTTTCACCCGGGCCGAGTTCCCCTCCTCTCTCTCTTTCCCAGCCCACCGAGCTCGCCCACTCCTTCTCCTCTTCCCCCCCTCTCCTCCCGCGTTGTCGGCCCGTTCACTCGCGCGTGCCAGCACTCGGCCCAAGCCACCGCGCTGCCGTCCCAGCTGCGTGTTCTCCACGTGCCAGCGCACGCCCGTGCCTCTCCCTCACTGGCCGTCCAAGCATCGCCAATCCACCAGCTCACTTCTTCTCCCTCTCCTTTCTTCTCCCTTCCAGCGCGACGACGACTTCGCCGCCATCATCCCTCCGGGAAATATCCCCCGCGTGCGCCGACCAGCCTCCGCTTCCTCCCTCTCTCTCTTTCGCGCTCTCTCTCCTCCCATGCTCTGCACACACGACTTCCGCAACCCGCCCATGCTTGGCCAGCGCAGTCGGCCCATGCCCCGGAGAAAAAGGTGGGCGCCGGCCGCCACCTCGCCGTCGATGTCCCCGTGACGCCAGCCCGCGCGCACCGCCTCCGTGCTTCCTCTCCCTCTCTATAAATAGCAGACCCGCGTCTCTCTCTCTCCCCCCCTTTCTCCATTCGCCTCGCCACAGCGCTGTCGCTACCGCCATTTCCGCCGCTGCAACCTCGCCGTTGCCCATTCACCGTCAACGTGCTGCTAAGGGGTACCAGGGGCCTTCGCAGTCTCTGTGTCGCTGCCCGTTCATCGGAAGCCCAACGGGAGCCCGTCCACGTCAATAGCCAAGCAGCGTCGCCACCGTCTCTTCGATGAATCGCCAGCCGCCGACCCGCTTCTCATTGTTCTTGAGGACGGTGCAGGGGAGGTGGTGCCGCCGTGAGCTCTGCTCTCCGCCGCCATGTAGCTGTCGCCGCCAATGTGCTGGTGCTCCGTGTGCGTGGCCGACCATCGTGTCATGATGCCTAGAGGCCTTAGGCCTATTTCTCTATGCAGGTTGGCACCTCCTAGTGCAGGGGAGGTGGTGTCCAGTTGCGCTGCGTCGCTACCTCCTCTTCGGTCGTGATCTGGCGCCGTTCTCGCCGTCGGCTGCCGTCGGTGAGTGCCCAGCTGAGCCGCCATAGTGCGTAGTAGGTTGGCGTGCATTTGTTCTCATGGAGCCCTGGCCGGAACACTTTCTCCAATGAGCTTCCCCGTGCGCGCCACTATCGATTCCTCGTCGTTGGCCGATTCTCCCCTCCTCTCCACCGCTCGCGTGCGCCAGCGCTCGCCCGTGTGCCCACGCGCTCACATGGGCCGGGCAAAGGCCATGACTTTGCCAGCCGATTGAGCCACGGCTGGGCCCGAGCGCCATTGGCCTGCCAGGCCGTTCAAAGGGCGCACCCCAGTGGGCCAGTCCAGCTCCCGGAGCCTGCTAAGCCACCCAGCCCAAACCCGAACAAGTCATCACTGTGCAGCCCAACACTGTGCAGCTTGGCCTGTACAAACCCAGCCTAGGCCCATCTAGGCTGGATCTGGCCCATCCAAGCCCATTCGGCCCAAATTCGTACTTTTCATGTTGGTCCCACTAATCACTATTCATGTGGGGGCCAGATTACTGTTCAATGGGTCCCACCTGTGGGTCCCACCTATGAACAGTGCTATTTCTTAATTTCTCGATTTAAATTCTAATTAAATCTTCCGGGAGCCGTAACTTCTCCGTTTTGGCTCCGATTTCGGCGATTCATTCTCCAAAATTCATCTAAAATCGAGATCTACTCATCTGTGATGTTGTGGTATCCATTAGGGCTCATTTGGCTTTCCATTTGGTGTTAATTAATTCTTCTTTAGTATCACCGTTATTGATCATAGTCGCGATTTCAGGGCAACCCGAGTTCTGCGAGTGCTGCGCCGGAAGCATCAGGAGTGAGGAGGATCCTGATTACAATCAAGACTTCGAAAAAAATTCCAAAAAAGGCAAGTCCTATCTCCTTGATCATACTGAACCTCTGATTTTTAAATAATATACATGATCAACTAAAATCGGGCTTATTATCGCATGTGCTATATATTGCGTTTTCTTTCAAACTACTTGTAGTAGTTAATCCTATCAACACTGCCATGCCTTACATGTCATCATGCAGAAAACATATCATCCTAGGGATACCTGTCGTTAAATATATTAACGATGGGTGACGCTTTCATATCTAGCATGCTTAGGATGGAATACGTCTCCTCGGAGACGTTGCTTTTAAAAACACTTCTCTTCGGAGACAAGATTTACTGTTATCAATGATAACTCATATACCATGAATCCTTGATGTCTTGTGGGTTATGGAGGGTAATGTGTAAAAATGGGTGAAAACTGTTTTGGCGCGGGCAGGTAGAGTGGTCCTCCCAGGAGGATGCTCTTGGGGGCTTGAATTATATGATGGTATTCATTGCCCATGAAGATGTCTGGCCCAGACGCTTAAGGACCGAGTCATTTTGCTGCCATGCCTTAGCGACCCCGTGCAACCATGCGTCCTGTATGGGCAGGACTTGACTTTTCCTTCACCAGACTGAGTTGGGTATCATACCAGGAGGCTGAGAGCAATGAGCAGCCAAAGATCCATCTGTCCCGTTGTTTGGAGGTTTCAGGGACCAGCTTAGGCTTAAAAAGGGATACTGGCCTTCGGAACATGCAGCTTTGGGACTTAGTGTGTTTCGTGGAAAAGCCCGGTATGAAAGGTGTTTGGAGAGTCTCAGTATGATTCGCTCCTCCGCTTGCAACGGTTGGAGGCTGAGCATACCGCGTGGGTAAAGTTGTACAATCTCTGCAGAGTGTAAATCTATTCGAATAGCCGTGTCTATGGTCATGGACATGCGAAGGCAGAACCTTTTTTACTAGACTTTGGGAGCGTGTGTCTAGATGAGTGAGTGTGTGGACCAGATATCCATGTGATGAGGTTCCTAGCTCGATTCGTCAGAAGCTGTGTGGTACTAGAGGTACACCAGATGTGATTAAAAGAGATTGCGGAGTGAGGTGTAGCCCCTCCCAGGACCGAGGAACCACAGATACAGCTAGTCACTAGTTTTGAACACGCGCTAACGAGGGGAGGGGCACACGCAGCCAAGAGTTGCACGGCCACCGCTGAAACCCTAGCATGCTGGATCGAGGTTGCGGGGCTTGGGCTTGAGGTAGCACGAGATGTCATATAATAAAAATGATAAATATTTAAATAATTCTCTATTAGAGTTACCGAGACTAGAGAAAATACTCAGACACCCGTGTGGAAAAACAGGGAGTGGAACACAACGGTCTACCCGCTGACACACGAAACGGGATGAGTGAAGATACATTGCAGTAGACATTTTTAAGAGTATATATAGAGAGTAAATAAATGTTGTTTATATAAAAGAGTCAAATTGCTATATAATTGTTAAGTCTTTATGTGTATATTATTTCTTTATAACTTATTAAATACAACAAATATATACTCTTGTTATCATTAAATATTTAGTTAAAGAATCTATCGAAGAGTTAGATGATTATAGATGGTTCGCTAATGTATTATACGTCGATAATTCCTGTGAAGAGGTCTCGACATTAAAATGCACAAATACACACGTCAAAGCTAGCTACGAACACCTAAGCTTGGAATTGCATTTCCGCACATCCCATCCAATTTTCTCCTATCTCGGTTTATTTTGAATCAGGACTGACCACTTACTCCAGCCTGAAAGCAAAGGCCAAACAAAAACAGAGCGAAAAGGAAAGAAAGGAAAAAAAAGATAGGCCACAAAGAATCCACGGCAAGCATCTTGGTTGGCTCTGCGGCGTGCCACCTTATCACGAACCATATAAACCTCACCCGGCTACTATTCCCTTGTTTTCTCTTGCTTTATTTTCGGCCAAGAATCCGCTGCTTAATTGTCACTGTCCGATCCTTATCACTCCCGCTAGCACGGCCTCAGTCCTCTGCTCGCGCGGCCTCTGCTCTTCCCCTCAGCCGACCGCCGGGCCGCTGCCGTATTGCCCTCTTGCTCCGCGTCGGACTCCGTCGGCTCACCGCACAAGACTCCGCCGCCGCCGCTTATCCTTCCGCAGCCTTGCGGGCTGCCCACCGCGCGCCGACCCTGGTCTAGGTACCCTCCCCCCACGACTGCACACTAGCTTGCCAGGGGGCTTGCTCTTCTTTTTCGCAATGGATTGCTCCATTTATTGTGCAGAACCTTTTTCTTTGCTTCGAGCAATGAAATCCAAATCTTTATTTCGGGGATGGATTACTCAGTCTGTTGCGGATTAGTATTCTTCCTGGTGAAGAACTAATTTCGGTTTATTTTCTTAAATGCGTGCATGTTCTTCTATCAAAGTTGAAATTCTTAGGAGTTTTTATTCGGGTTGCTCATAGGGTTCAATTATTGGCCCAAAATTTAATATTGCTATGTATTCTCTAACCGTTTGAATATACTGTCCTTTGAATATCCGTTTGAATATCCGTTTAATCTTTGGGTTCAACTATTTTTTTTAACTCGCAAAGAGAAAGGGTAAAGGTTTTAAAATTTGTGGTAATTTGAAATCCTAACAAGGGTTTTATGTTTGGGGTGTTCGCTGATACGATTGTTGTTTCAAAATTTCATCTTGACCGACGATTCCCTGACAGGTGGCCCTGCTATCGAACACCTTGTGTTCTCAAGCTTTATGAGTGCAAGGGAGTATTGCTAAGAGTATATCGCCATGGCATCCCCTGCTTCCGTTACAAACCTCGGGAGCAACGGGAAGCCTGGCCCAACGCCCGTGGCGGTAGCGAGGAGAGCGCACTTGGTCACAAGGATCAGTTTCACTGGGTTTGACGGTATACGGCGGTGGCATTATGCGCCTGGGAGGCTGTGTAGATGTATGGTCATCACTAATTTGATTGAGGAAAAGGGGGTTCAGTTCTCGTCAAGAGGAGGTGTGAGTGTCACAGCCGATGATGGCAATGATCTGCTTCTGAAGCCGCCACAGAAGCCAGTCGGGCCGAATGGGCCACCGGAGAGCATGAAACCAGCATCATTGCCTGATCGGAAGCCAGTGGGGGCAACTTTAGAGGACAGAGATAAGGTCAGGGAGTCATTACACGAGGTGTTGGAGAAGGCGGAGAAGCTCGAGGCGTCAAGCTCCGGAAATGGAGCCGGTGAAAACACCGGTTCTAGACAGAATAATGTTTCGATGCGTAATGGTCCTGGGGCAACAGTTGTGGAGGAGGGTGGGAATTCAAGGAAGACAAAAACACTAAAGAGTGTATGGCGAAAGGGAAACCCCGTGCCAACTATACATAAGGTGATTAGAGAGCAACCACGAACAGAAAGTAGGAATCAGTCCATACCTGCAGCTAAACCAACCTTGTCATCTCCATCAAAACCAGTACCTCAGCTACTATCAAAACCTTCTGTAGCACCGCCACCTCGCCGGCCTGTCAAGTCCAATACATCAATGGAGAAAAAAGGACCCATCCTAATAGATAAATTTGCATCCAAGAGGGCAACGGTTGATCCAGTTGTACCTGAGGAACTGTTAGATCCTCTAAAGCCAGTACGAGGCCCGCCAGCAAAAGTCAGAGTTGATCGTCGCAAAAAGCAAAGCACACCAGCTGGTTCCCGCCGACGTATGTCAAATGATGATGGATTAGTAGATGAGGATACTACTGATGTGTCAATTTCTGGTGTTCCAGTGCGCAAGGGAAGGAGGTGGAGCAAGGCAAAACGTAGGGCTGCAAGGCTTGAGGCTCTTCAAGCAGAAGAGCCAGTTAGAGTCGAGATCCTTGAAGTTGGTGAAGAAGGTATGCTGATTGAGGACTTGGCATATGAGTTGGCAGTTAGTGAGTCAGAAATTTTGCGCTTCTTATCTGTGAGAGGAGCTATGCTCGACAATGTTCAGACTCTGGATAAAGATTTGGTTAAGATGGTTTGCATGGAATATGATGTTGAAGTGCTAGAAAGTTGTCCTGTGAAAGTGGAAGAAATGGCAAAGAAGAAGGAGTTCCTTGATGAGGAAGATCTGGATAAGTTGGAAGTAAGACCTCCCATTGTGACTATCATGGGCCATGTTGATCATGGGAAGGTATCTATTCTGACATCAAATTGTGGAACTCTCAACTATTCTAAATATTTGTTGTATGACACTGTTACTTTTGTTTGCAGACGACTCTGTTGGATTATATACGCAAGAGTAAGGTAAATTTATAATAGTTTCTCCTTGATATGTTCCTTCTGTCAGTGATATGGAAGTTTTCCATTTACTCTGCACATTTAAACATAAATTCCTATCTACAAGTTATAGATCTAACCAAAGTTCCTGACAGGTGGTGGCATCGGAGGCTGGTGGTATAACACAAGGAATTGGAGCTTATCAGGTTCTTGTACCAGTAGATGGAAATCCTCAAGCTTGTATTTTTCTGGATACTCCAGGCCATGAGGTATAGAAAAATAATCTTTTTTGTGTAGTTCACATTTTTGTTTATTTGGTTGTATGTACGCATGTGCCTATGACATTACCGTTCCTAATTCTTTAATCTGAACAGGCTTTTGGTGCAATGAGAGCTCGAGGAGCTAGAGTAACTGATATATGTATCATTGTTGTGGCTGCGGATGATGGTGTTCAGCCACAAACAAGTGAGGCAATTGCACATGCAAGGGCAGCCGGAGTCCCTATTATAATAGCAATCAACAAGGTCTATTTTCAAACAATTTCATTCGATTATTTTATTTGTTGCAATTGTCTTCCCCCTCCTCAAGTTTCCATCCGCTCATATGCAAGCAGGTAGACAAGGAGGGAGCTAATCCAGAACGAGTCATGCAAGAGCTTTCTCAAATTGGACTTATGCCGGAGACGTGGGGTGGTGATACCCCAATGATTCAGGTTGTTAATTGTCACAATGTGGAAACAGAAGTTCCATATTAGCTTCTTATTACCTATTTGACCTGTTTTAGTTGTGATATCCGCCAGATAAGTGCTCTTACTGGAGACAATGTTGACGAACTATTAGAGACTGTCATGCTTGTTGCGGAGGTATATACCTATTTGCAATATCCTTTTGGCTAATCTATTTAGTTCCTTTTTGACTTGCTTTGTTTGGTGATTTCAAGTTGCAAGAATTGAAGGCCAATCCTCATAGAAATGCAAAGGGCACTGTTATTGAAGCATGTCTTGACAAGGCCAAAGGTCCACTTGTCACCCTAGTTGTACAGAATGGAACCCTAAACAAGGCTGATATTATTGTGTGCGGTGAAGCTTTTGGAAAGGTTTGATTCCTCTTTCCTATTTGTAGCATGTGTTTATTTATAAAATATACACATGCTAGCACTTATAATTGTGGGTCAATTGTTGCATAACATGGTATTAATATCATGACAGATCCGTGCAATGTATGATGATCGTGGGAGGCCAGTAGACAAAGCAGGACCATCCAACGCCGTGCAGGTATTTACTGAAATTGCATTTGGTTTGCTTTCCTGTGAAATATACATTAGGTCATGTGGAATTTAGTATATAGAGTGGCAGACCAAAATTTTGCATAAATAAAAGCATAAGCTACTACTTTGTTCTGGTCATCCAGTACTATGCCCCGATGCTTTCTATCATTAGAAGAAAGTATCTTGTACTATGCCCCGATGCCTTCCAAATGGGCAATATTCCTTCGATAGCTTGTTCCTTTTGCTTTAATACTACCGAGTGTTAAACAATCTTGAAAATTGCAGTCTTAGAGGTGTCTTGAATTCATTTTATAAACCTTTTTGGCAGGTTATTGGCCTGAACAATGTCCCCCTTGCTGGTGATGAGTTTGATGCAGTTGACAACCTTGATGTTGCACGCGAAAGGGCAAATGAGCGCGCTGGAGCACTGCGTATTGAAAGGATATCTGCAAAAGCTGGGGAAGGAAAAGTCACTCTTTCATCTATTGCAGCATCTGTTTCGTCTGGAAAGCAAGCCGGAATTGATACACATGAGTTAAATGTCATCCTTAAAGTTGATTTTCAGGTAGTGAAAAATAGTAAAATACTTACAGACAATATCATTCTATTGTTTATTATTATTCGTTTTTTTTTTCTTTCTAAATGAATCAACGTTTGATCGAAATAGGGTTCAATTGAGGCCATTAGGCAAGCCATCCAAGCTCTACCTCAAGAAAATGTCTCCTTGAGGTTCCTACTTCAAGCTCCGGGAGATGTGAGTGTTAGCGATGTTGATCTCGCTGTTGCTTCTGAAGGAATTATATTTGGTTTTAATGTCAGAGCTCCAGGATCAGTTAAAACTTATGCTAAGAAGAAAAGTGTTGAAATTCGGCTGTACAAGGTGATCTATGATTTGATTGATGATTTACGGAATGCCATGGAAGGGCTTCTTGAACTTGCTGAGGTAAACATGCAGTAATTTCTGGGATTTTGAAACCAGTTGAGTGGGAAAAAATCTAAAATTTAATGGGCCATTGGGCCATCCATCACCCTTACTAATTGCTCAAAGTGCTGTTTGATGTTCTGAAATTATTTATTTGAAATGAATATTCTTTACTTCATTTGGATGATAGCTCGGAACTTCAGTGTGTTTTAAAGCAAATATTTCTCATTTTGTTTTATTGAACTACTGGGATATTCATCGTCAGTACACATTTCATTGCCAGGAGGAAGTACCACTCGGTTCAGCGAAAGTTCGAGCTGTTTTCAGTAGTGGCAGTGGAAAGGCGGCAGGTTGCATGATTACTACAGGAAAGGTTGTCCAAGACTGTAATGTTCGGGTTATTCGTAAAGGAAGAGAAGTTTATATTGGTACACTCGATTCCTTGAGACGGGTTAAAGAAACTGTAAAGGAGGTACGTAAAATTACAATGGACCCATCAACTATTCCTACTGCATAGTTAATAAGTTGATAGAACAAGCACATATTCCCTCTATGTCAAAATCTGTTTTTCTAAAAAGTAAAAATGATTTTATTTCTGGCATTACTTTATTTTGCTTACATGCATTCTGTGTTGATGCTGAGACGAAAATTAGTGCTCACAATGTGGATGGATACTTTTTTCTTTTTCACTAGGTTGGTGCGGGGCTAGAGTGTGGTATTGGAGTAGATGACTTCGATGAATGGGAAGAAGGTGATGTCGTAGAGGCATTCAACACTGTGAAGAAGGCAAGAACCCTCGAGGAAGCCTCTGCCACGGTGACTGCTGTTCTGAAGGATGCAGGTGTACAGCTGTAGAATTGGCAATGCTGATAAGCGATAAGAGGTTTGACAGCTGCAGCAGCCAACAATTTTTTGGCAACAAAGCTGGAGCGCACTGGTCGAGTTGCTGAAGAACGACAAGCATGTACCTGCACAGACATAACTTATGCAGGCCAATCCTACATCGCCGGTGTCTGAGCTCGACCATCTCACTAGTCCCATAGCTGCATCTTCTGTTGAAAGTTGATGTACATAGAGGATGAGATCAACTGTATTACCCTTTTTAGTTGCGGATAAAGGGGTATGTCTAATTTTGCAACTATTGATTTTTGACACAAGATGTTACCTACAACGGTGAAGCCATCATTGTGCAATCATCATCCATACTCGTCATGACAGCTAAAGGATGTATTTCTTGGAATAGAGGATCAATAAAGGATAAATAGGCATTTGAAAGTAAGTTTCTCTGCTAACTTGTTACTACAGAATCGGTCTTGGATAAATCATGAAAACTTCAGTGTATATTCTGGTTTCTGGAATTTGGAGTTTTGTTGCCTTGCTCTTGCTTCCGTCTCCTCCCCTGGGATGTGGATACTACCTTAATTGGTATAATCTTGTACACCAGTTGCATTTTGAGTGGCGTACTAAGGAATTTGATCCTTGGCAGCAATAACGGGTGTAACATTTTAACAATGAATGTATATAGCTAAATAATTTGTGCTGCCGTGCTCATGCCATCATGGCAGCACTTTGCCATATTGGTACATCCCCTCCTCCATTGTGCTCGTACTTGTGCCGTCATGATAGCGTCCTATCGTGCTCGTGTCGTCCCTCCATGTTGGGCTCGTGCCACCATCAGGCTCGATGCCATCGCTCTCCATCTTGTGTGTGTGTTTGGGTGTTAGACCACTGAGATGTCTTTGAACATTTGGGCAACTGGAGATTGGCCGATTGAGTGTTGGCCATCTATTGGTGGGTGTTGACGACTTGCCGCATTAGGCTAGGGCTATTGCGTGTTGCAGCGTTGGGCTTAGCCGCTTGGGCCACGGGAGCTATGCTTGTTGTAGTGAGAAAAAGGCAAAGGTCTAAGAGATTAAGAAAAATATTGTTAATGTAACTGACTCGGTACCAGCTGGTGTTGCCTAAGTCTTTCGGCACGTCCTTAACCACTATATGCCTCACTGAGTCATACGACACGTCCTCAACTACTGCATGTGCTTCACCAACTCATCATACATGTTCTCAACCGATACGTGATCATGTTCACCACTTCATCCGTCTTCAACGCGTTCACTTCTACCGTAAGGCGCGTCACAACCGCTGCATACAATGGATCACTAACAAACTATGCATGTCGCTATGTTTGATTGTAGCTGTCGGTGAATCAGGAACCAAGAGTCCTCGAATCCTGAGGCCAGGCCAGCAATCCGCCACGTGGTGCCATCTCGCGGGGTCACCTCTGCAAGGTAAAAAAGACTAAGTCCCGGGAGAGGGCGCTCGGGGCCACAGTCAGCTGTGGCCCCCGAGTACCCGGGTTCCCCGACGATCTGCGAAGACTAAGTGACGGGAAGAAAGTGCTCGGGAAGGTAAACGGTGACCCCCGAGCACCCAAGTCCCCCGACGACCAGGAGAACCAATTACCGGGAGGGGTGTGCCTGGGGCTGCGAGCAGTAGCCCCCCGGGCACCCGAGTACCCCGAGGGCCCACTGAAGGAAGTTCCGGGAGAGAGTGCTCGGGGCTGCGAGCCGCGACCCCCGAGCACTCGGTTCCCCGAGGATCCGTACAAACATGCCCGGGAGAGAGTGCTCGGGGAGGTGAACAGTAGCCCCCCGAGCACTCGGTTCCCCGAGGACCAAGGAAGAGCATTCTCGGGAGAGAGTGCTCGGGGAGGTGAACAGTGACCTCCGAGCACTCGGTTCCCCGACGACCCAGGAAGCCCTTCCGTCAGTGGCCCCCACAGGGGTCCAGCGATGAGGTGTCAGCAGGTGAAAGGTCCGAGGCCGCATTTAAGAGCGCGTGTGGCATGTCACCTCCAACTGCTCCCGCCACGCTCGGTGTCAGTTCCTGCCATATTCTGACAGAAGGGTGTGGGGACATTAAATGCACGGGTCCCATCCCGTGCCATCCGGTGTGCCTCGGGATAACGTCGCAAGGGCCGAGGCGTTCCGTCTGCCGCGTTGCTGTGGCAGGAGAACAAGATAGGACGGGCACGCCGGGCCGCTCTGTGGCTGCCCGGTGGGCCCTCTCCACGGCGCCCGTTGCCAGTGCCATTATGGTGACTGATGACCGGGCGCGGGGCGTGTTTTCAACCCCCGTCACTTCGCACAGAGGCTATGATGACGCCCTTTCCATTGATGGTGCCTCGGAACTCGTGCCCTCCCATTCGGGGCACGTTACTACCGGCGGGTATTTAAAGCGGCCGGCAGCATGGACAAAGACAAGTGAATATCTCTGGACAAGCAAAGTTGAAGCGCTCAAGATGAAAAAGCCCGACAAGCTCTGCACGGTTGAAGAAGTTAAGGAAGTAGAGAAGATCGAGAAGTCCAAGAGCACCCAAAGCTAACAGATACACACAGACCGAAGAACAAGGAGCCCCAGGCTCTAGGATAGACAGACATTCTTGTAACCAGCAACATCCTTGAGGGACATTCTCAGGACATTTATAGTATCCACACAGGAGTACGGTGTTATGCCTCCGTGCGGTCCGAACCTGTCTAAACCCCAGTGCATTTACTTCATTCCGCACTAGATCATTCCACCCCGCCAGCCATCGCATTCATATCCATTTATTTCTCCGGCAAACATATTCAGGATCATCCCCCCGCCGAATCTCTAAAAAGGGGTCCCTCAGAATCCCTGCGACAAGAGTTAACCCTCCGACAGTAGCATATAAATACATGTACTGCTCTCATCAATAAGTGATTATTTCTCAAATATATATGATATATGATATATATATATATATATATATATATATATATATAAATTTTTAGGAAAAAATTTAGGTATACATATGATAAGAAGCTTGGAATTGTGTGATTATCATGTATCCTTTTAAAGGCTATCTAGAGAACTTAATAGGCATTTTTGAGTATGTTGTTATGTTTCTATATACGATAAGTGTAGATATAAGAGTATGTGTGGTGACGTAGGTGGTTTAACAAACCGGCATAGGTCTTGCTGTCAGACCCTAACAGTTTGGCAGACATCATGAAAGCCCAGATGTTTTGCTGGAGCGTAGCTTGGAAACAGGGATTTTTTATTTTTTTTGCGAAATTTTCGGCCTAAACCGAAATTGACATATTCCGGTCAAAAATTTTGGCCCGATTTAAATGGATCCAGTCTCAATTGATAGAGTAGTCAAAGCCCATTTCAAATCTAAGCCTAACTCCTCTAAATGTGCAGCCGGTTTTCAAATATTTTATTTTTTTCTCTCATCTTATCTTTTGCCTCCCACCCGAGCGGCGGCGGCGGCACCCTGGACCATGTGTGGCGGCAACGACTGGGATACTCTCGGCAAGGGGCTTGAGCGGCGCCAGGCACGCCGGCGTGGCGGTGCGTGGCACGGGAGCGTGGGCCGATGGCGGGCTGCTGCATGATGTCCGTGCTCAGCTGCATCTGCCAACATTTCTTGCTTTGTGGTGAGGATTTTGGTTCAATTGGTTTCATCCACAGCCCTTGGCTTGGCTGGAATCACAATTTATCCTTCAGTGAAGAGCTTGTTCTTGAGATGTTCTCCACAGATCGATAGATGCTATCTTTGGGTCACCGAGAACCTTGCCCGTGAGCAATCATCAATCTCCCACCCTCTCGTTTGTTAACATATTGTACTGATGCTTATTTGCCAACTTATCCATCGTGAAGTTTATCACTCCGTAGATGAACTGGGGTAGTTAATTGGTTCATTTTTATATTGGAGAAATGATTTAGGACCCGGGTGCGGTATTTATTCATTGTGAATTTCATCACTGTGTAGTTAAATTGGGGTACTTGATTCAGAATTGACAGGCAGAGATGATTTAGTAACTTGTGCAGTTGTCTAGTAACTTGCTCACCACTGTGATTGCCCCTTTGTGCCTTGAGATGGAATCTTAACCCTAATATTAAAGCCTCTCACCGTGCCAGTGACTCTGATGCAGAATGTTTTTAGAAAATTATAAAAATTATAGTCAAATTTACAAAATTGTAAGAATAGATACCTATCAACACACGGAGCATCAACAAGAGATCTTCGGTACTCCGAATGCTAACAATCGACTTGGCACTGGGGTTGAGAGCCTATCGGCACGCGGAATGCGGACTAAAGGCCTGTCGGCATTCCGCGTACTGGCAGGTCCACGGGTATACATTGATAAGGGTGTAGCGGTAGCCAAAAGTCGACAGGTCTTTTGGCATTCTGTTTGCCGACAGACTGACAGGTAACACCCTGTTTTACTTGTTTTTTAATAATTTGGGAAATATCATGTAGTTATTATTGAGACAGAGCCAGAACTGAGTTTACATCATATAAAAGAAGTCAAACTCTATCAAAAATATCAACTACGACTACATGGAGGCTGAGGTAATAAGGCGTGTGGATATTGAACGGTCAAAAATATTTGTTGTGCAAATAGTTGTCTAAACAGCATCACAGAGTGATTCATTTTTTTTTCTAATTTTGGTTCGATGTAATTTTGTTGATATTTATTTATTTAGTTGATGTAAAATTGTGTGAGTAATTTTTTAGTTAAGTAACGTTGGGAGGATACAAAATCTAAATTTTCAAACAATAATAGTAGTGAAGCACAATTATCATAAAACCTGGCACGGATGTTAGATACGTTGATAAAAATTATATTGGATATGGGGTTCATCGTCGTTGCGTACATAGACCATAACCATAAAGAGATGATGACAACAAACATTGGTATGTACGGTACGTCTAAAGACTAACATAATAGCGTGCCACTGCTAAACATAACATGTCTTAAGGAATGAAAATAAATCAGCTTACAATAGATGCTCTCTACTGATTGCATCTAGGATATTTACTCTTTTGCAGGGTATCAGGGCCCTCCGCCTTAGCGTGATGGGTCCTCTCTAGCTTCCTTTCCCTCTCTGCTTTGCATGCTTCAGCCGCAGTGCGCTCCTTCGCTGCCTTCCTAGTTTGCTCCTCCTCTTGACGCTTTAGTCGTAGTTTCTCATGTTGTTGCTTGTACTCCCACCGTTCGTAAGTTTACCTCCTCCATCGCATCTCCATATCGACCCATCACTTCTGGTGCTCATTTTGCTCTATGACTAGTCATTCTATGAAGTCATAGATAGGTGAAGCAGACTAGACAAATGAAACAAGAGGGGAAATTAGTAAGACAATACAAATCGTATGTAAAGTGTCACAAGAGTGATCTATGTCACTATACTGGTACGTACTCATATGGTCCATATCGAGGCGGGTCGTACTTGTAGTTGGCACACATGAGGAAGCATCTACCATAGGTGTTGGAGATGTCTTGTGACTCACGAATACTACAAGGGTCGTCACAGAAGCACATCGATGGTTCAACCTCCTGGGAGATGAAAATCCTCCAATGTTTCTTAGGTGAGCTTGATGGAGCTGAGGAAGGCATTATAGTTCAGAGAGCTAAGGAAGGAGTGGTGTAGCCATGGTTGAGGGTGAGGTTATTTACGGTGGCTAGGGGCAGGTGCATGGACTGAGTGTATGAGCATGGCTGGGGACTGGAGCATGGAAGTATTGTGCACAAGGACAAATGAGTAGGGATTCACTGTGAAAGCTAGAAAAGTTATAGCATTGATGCTTGGTATAGATACCATGTGAAAGTTTTTTACTGGTGTGATCATTTCATTCTACAAAAGTTCAGTAAGGAGTTATTATTATCTCTACATGGAAGGCAGGGAATCTTATGCAAGCATTGGGCTTAGAAAAAACGTATTGGTATGATAAATCCCGACCATTTCATTGATGAAAGTAAAGTACATCACATGTAGTACACAATTTACGACAAGTTACAATGGCATGTAGTATTCTATTGCTAAATGAAGCATGGCTTATGGAAAGACATTGTGCATTTGTCCGACATGTATAATCCTCTAATCACCAGACCATCCAGTGTGTACAATCACACCGGCCAAGCTGTTGCACCATCTCCTGGAAAATACTTTGGTGAAGCCTCCGGTGTGCACTCCTCTGCATCGTCGGACCATCCGATGTGTAGATCTTCTGTCTTCAGTAGTCCTCTGGAGAAATGCTCCAGTGTACATAACACCGAGCGCCGGACCATCCGATGTGTAGCATCTTCGACTCCTTCCTCTGAAAATGCTCCGACATGCACCATCTTAATGCACCAGATCTTCCGGTGTGTACATGTGCCATAAGCTAAAAAGCTCCGATGTGTACAACACCTCTATCACCGGACCATCCAGTTTCCTCAGACTTTGTCCAATTCAATCCAATATTTGTCCTGGCTTCTTTGGCTCCTTCATATATTGCATCTATGAGATATACTAAAGCATATACTTGACAAACATGTTAGTCCCACTAACTATATTGTCATTAATCACCAAAATCACATATATGCCTTAAAAGAGCCATATTCGCTACACCCTTCTTCTTGCAATTCTTCTTGGCGCTGTTGCCGGAGACCTCATTGCTCTTCTTCTCTTCAGCAACCTTACCCTCCCACTTGACGTGTGTGACCAGCAGCTGTGGCTCCCCATCCTTGTCACGATGCTGCCCCATTGGAGAACTCCTCGTACGCCCACAAGTGCCCGATTGCCTCCGTCAGTGGCATCTTCATCACATCGCCCCATTGTTCGATGGTGCTGATGACGGAGTGCAGGAGCTTCTCGACGATGGTGCTCTCCTCCACCTTCGTATCGAGAGAGCATATCTTGTTTACGATGGTGGTAACCTTCAAAGCAAACTCATTAGCTCTCAATCGAATCACCTATATACATACCATCAGGCTCCCTCTTAATAGTTTGTACTCAGACCTTCTTGACATGGTTTGCAGTGACGTGCATCTCCTTGAGAGCTTCACAAGCCTCTTTTGCCGTCTCTTTCTTGGATACGACCATCACTACAGCCTCTAGCATAGCTTGGACAATGGCAGCAAGGCAAACAAGGCAAAGGTGCACTGCTACAACTGCCAAGAGTTCGGACACTTTGCCGATGAGTGCAAAGAGGTGAAGAAGGGTGTGGCGCTCCTCGGTGTGGCGCTTCTCGCCATGGCGGATGCTGATGATGAGCCTGCATTGCTTTCAAGCCAGCGTCAAGGTGATAAAAAATAAACCAACAAGATTAGAGGTGGTATGTTGGACTTAATCTTGTTGTTTATGTGTTATGTATTCTTCACGACTCAACCCACAACTCTGACTCAACGCACATGAAGAGCACATAAACAACAAGATTAAGTCCAATAGCGGGATGATGAAGGTTGGGGCGTGGTCAACTGAGGAGCGAGGCCAACCCAGAGGCACTTGATGGCCCAATACAGTGGCTCAAGTGGGAGCAGGCGCAACGTAGCCCATGCGAGGCATGCGAAGGAGCACGTGGCCAAGGAACATGTGGGAACCAATGGACCGAGGTGAGTGACTGTTGGCCCAGGCTGGGACGTGCGGAAGAGCCGGGGGCTGAGGCCCAAACGTGCGATGGATTGTGTCGAGGCCGAGTTGACATGTTTGGATTAGACTACTGTGACGATCAGTCTATAAAGAAGAGATTTGAATAGTATCGATGAATAGTGCCAAGGCCTTTTAGATTAGATAGAAAATAATCTAGGGTTTGAATTTTCATGGAAATTTTTTTAGGGATACTTTGATATGTATCTTGTGAACCCATTCATGCAATGGAGATCAAATTTCGTAAGTTTTTCTCCGTGTTCGTTGTTTAACGGTGATTTCTGGTGGATCGTTTGACCATTGTGATTTGTGTTGATTTGATCCTTCTAGAATCATCCTAGAGCATCAAGGTAATCCCATAAAAATTTTGGTTGGTCAAATTTTCGTAATTCTTGCAATATTTAGGTTTGATATGTTTTCATCACAGTTTGCTTGTGAATTTCATATCTTTAGATCTGTAGATCCGATTAGACCTAATTCTTATAGTTTTGCATGGTTCTATAATTTCTACAGTAAAAATTTGAAGGCAATCAAACGGTTGGATATTTCAGAATATTATTTTTAGTGACGTAGTAGCATCTGTCCGAACTGATTTCGAGAATAAATTGAATATTTTGTTATGGTGAATTAAAATTTGAATTAGCTTTTGAAATCATACACCCCTCTGATTGGGAACTTTGCGTGCAATCGATCCTACATGAATGTCCTCAATGGAGGAGACATGGTCAACATAACAGTTTTGGTTCTGATTCCAAAGATAAAGTACCCGCAAGATTTGATCCAGTTCAAACCCTACTGTGTTTGCAAACAGGCTGAGACCAGTTTTGGATGATATCATCTCAAAAGAACATAGTTCATTCGTACCTGGACGGCTAATCACTGATAACGTCCTAGTGGATTACGAGCCTATTCAATATTTGAAGAGGAAGAATGGCAAATCAGGTGCTTGTGGAATCAAACATGACATGGCTAAGGCATATGACCGGGTGGATTGGTCCTTTTTGCCATGTATTATGCTGAAGCTTGGCTTTCATCCGAATTGGGTTGACTTAACTATGGAAGGTGTCGAAACGGTCTCTTTTTCTATCAGGGTTAATGGCTATTTTTCGGAGTGTTTCACCCCTTCCGCCAGGGAGACCCTACGTCTCCTTACATCTTGCTGCTTTGTGCTGAAGGTTTATCTAGCCTGTTGAAATTTTCTGGGCCGCAATTCTTACCTAGAGGCTCAGAGTTTGTGTGTATGTTGCCTGGGTATCCCAGCTTCTATTTGCGGATGATTGCTTGTTGTTTACCCAAGCAAGCAGCAGAAGAGTACAACGACTGGTTGATATACTCCATAGTTATCAAAGAGGCTCAGGACAAATGGTTAACATCTCAAAGTCGGTTATCTTCTTCAGTGCAAATTGCAGTGACAGTGTGAAAAATGAAATGAAATTTCTTACAGGCATTGCAACTGAGGCACTGGGAGAAAAATATTTGGTTTGCCAACGGCTGTAGGTCAGAGTAGGAAGGAAGTCTTTGAGCATATTCCTGGCAAAATCCGGGGTGTAATGGTTGGTTGGAGTGAGAGATTGCTAAGTTATGCAGGGAGGGAGGTGCTGATCGAATTTGTTGCTCAGGCTATCCCGACCTACTCTACGAGTTGTTTTGTTGTCTCTCCAGAAACATGCAAGAAAATCACTAGTGCTATCTATTATTAGTGGGGTAGTGCAGTGGATAGCAAGAGCATACATTGACCCAAATGGTCTGAACTGACGCAAACAAAATGCAGTGGAGGAATTGATTTCAGGGATATAAAAAAAATCAGCATTGCAATGTCGGGAAAACAAGGATAGAGACCCCTAACGAATCCTGAATCCCTTCGTGCACGAGTAATAAAAGGGAAATACTTCCCAAATAGTGATTTTCAGTCAGCAAGAAACAGAAAGCATGCTTCTCATATTTGGCGGGCTAATCTAGCCGGGAGGAAAGCCCTAAACTTGGGCTAATCAGAAGGATTGAAGATGTCACCCAGAAGGATGGATGAATGGACAGACCGATGGGTTCCTAATGGCATTGGCAATCTACCGGTGTCCAGACCTGACACAGCCACCGCCACTAGAGTAAGCAAGTTGATCAATCCGGATGATCGTTCATGGAATAGTGATGTTCACACAGGCCCGGTCCTGAGATTTTTTGGCCCGACGTGAAACTAAACATAGGGCTCTTAATATATATGAGTTGTTACCGATAAAAACTTAAATTGCATCAAAAATAATATTTATATGGAATACTTCATAAATATTACCTTAAAAATTTCTTCGGATATTTCTAGATGGGAAGTCATTGATGATTGTATCAATATCAATCTCATCCAATAATTTCTTCTCAATGCATAAAATTGCCAGACCGTTTAACCTTTCTTGGGGCATTGTAGACCTCAAATGATTCTTCAATAATTTCAACTTTGAAAAGCTTCTTTCGACAGATGCCACAGTCACAGGTACAGTAAATAAGATCCGATAAGCAATAGAAATATTAGGATAACAATCTGCATTTCTGACAAACTCAAAAATCTCCATGGCAGACATTGGTCTATCTGGTAAAATCAACTGCATAACACTTAACTCAGAAATTAGATCATTTAACTCAACATCAGATGAACTCTTTAGAGAGAAAGTTTCTGCAAATTTAGTGCAACAGTCTTTTAGTTCAATACCATCTAATGACTTCAAAATTGTTGAACTCATTAAAAACCCAAATATACTTTTGAATTCTTGGAGTTCTTCAAATCTAGTTTTCAATGAAGTGATTGCCATATCAACCATAACAAAAAAGTAATCAACTTCAAAAGCCCTCTCAGCTTGCAAATTTGCTTCATTACAATCAGTTTCATCAAACTGTTTCTTCCTAATAGAACGACGCTTTACTGAAAATGATGCCTCTACACCCATTTTAGATGCAATATTTTTGGCTATGATCAGACTAGAAGCAAATCCTTCATTTCTATAGTTGTGAAAGTAATTCATTATGCCTTCAATTTGCTGTAAGGTAGACTCAATGCACATGGACGGTGATTGCAACTTCTTACTCATAGTGTTAACAGCAAATAAAATGTCATACCAAATAACCATACCAAGTATAAATTCAAAGCTGCCAAGCACTTCAAATAAATTTTTTGCATCGCTCTTATCCTTGGGATTAGTATCATCAGCTTCCCTTAAATTTAATAAAGCTGATCTTAGCTCAGGAGCTTGATACCTAATTGGTTTAACACTTTTGATTCGACTCTCCCAGCGAGTATTGCACAACGATTTCACAGAACTTGGAACATGTTCAAGCAAAACTTTCCATCTTTTGGTAGAACCAGAAAACAATACATATATCCGTTGCACAATTCCAAAAAATGAAATAGCTTTAGCACATGATTTAGCCATGTCACAAAGAGTAAGATTAAGACTGTGGCAAGCACATGGCATCTACAAAGCTCTTCGATTAATATCAAGCAACCGTCTTTGCACCCCTTGTGTTTTCCTTTCATGTTAGAGCCGTTATCATAACCTTGACCCCTAATATCATCAATATTAAGATCAAAAGACTTGATAGAATCAATCAATACATTGAAAAGCCCAGAACCAGATGTATCATCCACCATCAAGAAACCAAAAAAACTCCTCTAATATTATTTTGCTATCGGACATATTAACACATCGAACCAACAAACTCATTTGCTCTTGATGACTCACATCTAGGATACAATCAAGGATAATGGAGAAATATTTTGTCTCTTTAACGATCTTTATGATAGACTTTGTAATATCAGAAGCCAAAAGAGAAACCAACTCATTCTGAATTTTATGACTAAGATAATGATAATGAATCTCATTATTTTGAATACATCTAAGATGGTTTTGCATCACCAAGTCAAATTCTGCAACCATGTCAACACAAACTAAGAAATTGCCATTCTGATCATTATAGAATTGCTCATTGGATCCTCTAAAAGCCAAATTACGTTTACCAAGAAATTTGACAATGGAAATTATTCTTAGTAAAACTTGTCTTATACGTTCTTTCTCCTTTGTGATTTGCTGTTGTAAATCTTTGTCAATTGTTTCACTTTTCCTCAATCTAGCTCTCAGTTCATTCCAAGAGGTCATGTTGGTAATATACTCGACACTAACTTCATGTTCTTTTAGCCTCTCACTAATATGCCTTCAATATCTAAATTCATCACGCCCCAATGAACTCTTGCAATTTCTAGAATTGAAAATCTTACAACTAAAGCAAAACACTCTATCAACGTGCTTCGAATACACTAACCATTTTATGTCATGAACCTCCCCATTGCTCATTTTTCTAGAGAAATGAGCATACGAAAAATGTCTTGAGTTGTCATCTAAAGGGAATACAATATTTTCTTCTCTTATAGGCCCCTTCTCCACTAATATGTCCCTAGCTTTGTTATCAAGATTATCCCAATTTCTTGGATCATAAATATCCTTAGTAAAAATCGGCTGCTCATCAACACTAGCAGATTCTGTAGCAGATGAATTAAATATGTTCTCATGACCACTTACATTGTTATCATCCTCGTTGATGTCAACATTGTCTTCCATAGGGGTAGGGCCCTGGTCTTCATCATTCACATTAGTTTGTTCCTCCACAGCAACTATCGCCCACTCATCTGGGTTTTTTGAACTGCCCGTATTACTCCTTAAAAATTTGTCCATTGCCCCCTTCTGTGATTCTTTTAACTCATCCACCCGTTTTCTCTTTTTTCTTTTCTCGCTACCTAATTTGAGGTAAATGGCCAGTAAGACCCAGTGGCCACCGGTGTTGTGAGCACCCAATAGGTAGTCTATTTTAGAATATTGTTGTATTTCCCTAGCCATATAGTCCACAACATAGTTGCTATGAAGTTG
Source organism: Phragmites australis (assembly GCF_958298935.1). Lineage (NCBI taxonomy): Eukaryota > Viridiplantae > Streptophyta > Magnoliopsida > Poales > Poaceae > Phragmites > Phragmites australis. The sequence continues at coordinate 15,069,205 of NC_084927.1, forward strand.
GATGATCGAGATTATAATGGCCTCAAGGTCAAGAATCCGATGGGCTCCTTGTTCTTCTTTATTTATTTGATTAAGTGTCTATAGATAAGAATATAGTTAGATTTAAAATTTAGTGGTATTAATTAATGAATGTCTAGTTTTAAGGGACTTACAATGTGACGATCCGTAATAATGATACATCCAAGCCATCAAGACTGCATAGGTCATATAAGTCATTGAAACCCACAATGAAGTAGCCATCTTTAGTTAAGAAGTGTTGTCATTTCTATTGTACGACTATAGATTGAGTCTTGGTGTCTCTAGAAGTTGGCATGTAGTAATTATTTAGGTCAACGCATGCTTGTCCCACTCTTGTTAGGTCATCTAACATCATCAAGGGCATCCCATATTGGAATTTCATGTTGGCACTATTCCACACTGCTCCAATGTCCTTGGGTTTCTTCACTGGTACAATGGTCTTTGACCTCTTTGGCAGGCGCTTCTTAGAGCCTTTCTTTTTAGCTCCCTTTTTCTTCTTCTTTGGGCTCTTTAGGGGAGACGTAATTGGAGCTAGAAGCAAGACTGCCAGATGCGGTGGAGAAGGCAGTGAAGCCGGCTTCTCTTGAGGAGGAGAAGGTAGTGAAGCTACCTTCTCTGGAAGTGAGGGTGTGATGGTGATTCATATGAAGCTCATCCAGACTGGGATGCATTGGAGACCACGATGACACCTCTCTTCCACTAGATCCTTTGACGAAGAGCTTCACCCAAAGTTGTGACTTCATCATTGGAGGGGAACTCTTGATCGGTGGCATTAATATGTACCATGTCCATTATAACCATAGCATAACCAGCACGTATCGGGACCGTATGTAAGATATGGACGTTTAGGAGCACCTGGCCCCTTACAACCTCAATGTAATACTTGCCAAGCTTGATTACAAGGCTGCAGAGCATGGACCCTTCTAGTAGGTCAATCGTATCCGGCTCAATCAAGGCGACTACTAGTTGATCGACCTCCTCAGAGGCGTAGCTACCCTTCCATGCATTTCCGGGGCTAGCTTCCTCTAGGATGGAAATCTCTATTCCCTATGCTGCAAGCATTTATATGCTATTTGGATAAAATTTCTAGGTGATGTCCCTTGTCAATGCATCCACATACACAGCACCCGACCTCTTCCTTTTTTTGTACATTCTGAGGTCTTCAGGAAAGCCGTATTTCCAGTCCTGTGAACTGGATACACCTCATAGTCGACTTGGGTGCTCCGGGTTTCCCAGCGCCACTGAGAGAACATCATATTTCCTGACCCTATTGAAAGAACCTTGGATAGCTTTAGCTGTCTTTTCTTTTACTTTTTCTTCAATTGACTGGGTTTCGCTGTTTCTAAATGTGATTTCTTCGCTTTTGGACAACTCACCCATTCCATGTAAATATGACTGCGATCATCCTGGGAATTAATACCAATGATTCTCACAGGCTTATTTGTCTAACTTTTCATCCTTTACCTGCCATTTCGCCCTTTTCCCCCACGTACCTAGTTGCGCCTGTCTTGTGGTTGTGCTTCTTCCTAGTTTGAAGCTGCTTCTTCTCCTCACTCTTCTTTTTGAACTGCTTAGAGCTCTTCATCTGCACAAAAGCATCCTAATCTTCTGCTTTCAATTGCTTGTAGCTGTCGAAGGGTGCCACCCCTTTATCCAAGTATTGATTAACAAGCTTGCTCTCAAAGCTTCAGTGAAGTTTCATGATCGCTTTCATTGTTGCATTGACCGTGGTGATCGTTTGATGCTCACTCATGTTTCATGATACTCCAGATACTCCTTGATGTCATTATCGAACAAGTTTCTCTTTGCTTCGTCACTGAGGCCATCGAACTTAATTGTTATTGGCACCCTCTCCCGAGCAATGAGCCCCGCGACCCTCTACAATCTATTCAAAGCCTTTTTGTCTGTAGGCAGCCCATCAGTATTGATTCTCATGATGGCAACCTTGTTTGTTGGTCACTGTGTTTGTGACCTTGGATTTCGAGCTCGTGCACCACTACCAACTATCCAACTTGGAGACTACGCTTCCTCCATCTAGAGAGAAAACAAGGGGGGTTGATATGAAAAAAAATATTTCTCCATTCAAGAAGTATGAAATGCATTGACTCATCTCAATACCTCTTCGGCGGGATCGTAGTCAGAGCTACTTGCCCAACATCAGCTCGAAAGCTCGTACGAAACAGGGCTCGAGCTGTGCCACAAGTGCTGACTTTTGCTACTGCTGCCGGAGGAGGACAATGGGTGCAGGCTTGGGCTCTTACCCGCCCCATCTTGTGCCAGGGCAGCCTCTAGTGTGAGTATCCTTTGTGCTTGTGGTTTCTTAGAGGTTGTTGTTCTCTTCTGGCCCATAGTACTTAAGCAACCACTAGATTATTGTTTGTCTAGAAAAAACTAAGAATTTACAAACAATCTAGATGATACACTAGATTATCATTTAAAATGGAAGAGATAAGGCAAGATCAAGTGTAGTATATTTTGTTCTCAATAGAGGAAAGAAAAGGAATCAAGAGTATGGAAAATGAATTATATGTATATGTACAAAGCAACACATTTGAAATATGGTGTAGTAATTTTACACAATCTATCTTTTTGTTTGCACCAATATTTCAAATCTCATACTTAGAGAAATAGAACTAATGAAATGACATCATGACTACATATGCATGCTATCAAAATTTAGCTTCTTGTGCTCTACTAAGAAGGGGGGAGTAACCATGGCATATGTGATATGCATATGAATTAGTATATGATCAGCTTCTTATGTGCACGAATAGTTAGGTGAAGGATATATATATATATATAATTTTACGTCATAGGTTATATTAATCCATCAAAATTAATCTTAAAAATTTGGGATAGGCTAGATTATCATATGAGTACTGCACTACTACTTCCTGGTTCATGCTGCTCTGCTTACCAAATGCCAATGTATGTTATTCAATATTTTAGTTTTGCCACTAATTTGAGTAGAGCTTCATGTTGCCATCCATGGAAATGTAGCAAATATGTGTATGCATCCGTGAAACTATGTATGTGTAAAATATGTGTATGCATGAGTCCAGTTGCAATGTAGATCATACAATTTTTATGCAATCTTATTATCAGCAGATGCTATAAGGCAAACAAGGAGTACTTCAAATATCAAACTTATGTCGTGGTACTGTATGGGGTGCTATCTAGCAAGCTCAGAGTTGACAACAAGCCAAACAATATGTCTAGTGCATTGAAGTCAATTTCTATCCAAAATAGTTACATGTCTATTGGAAGCCAAACAATCTAGCTAGGGAGGGGGAAGGGGCCGGTGAGCTTCACCTCAGTGTGAGGGAGATCGTGGAGCAATCGGCTCGGTTGGAGGACGGCCAAAGGTGGCGGTCGACGGAGGGGGTCTATGGAGGAGGTCGGGTGGCTACCAGAGAGGAGGAAGGAGACACGAGGTTGGGGAATCTCATCAGGATTTGGATCAAGGGAGAGGTCGGGGAGCTCCTGGCGCAGATCTTCGATGGATCCCAGCGGCAGTTGGCAAGGGAGATGGCGACCTGGCTTGGTGGCGCGGCTGCTGTTGCTCTACTCGGGCGCGTGGAGGAGAGGGTGTTGATGGCAGTGGTGCATGAAGGAGAGGGCGTTGATGGCGGTGTGCACAAAGGAGAGGGCATGGCCGGTGGCAGTGCGCGAAGGAGAGGATGTCGACAGCGACGACGTGGGCTTGGAGGCGGCTCAGGGACAAGGAGGTTGGAGGGCTCCAGTTAGGGCTAGGACTTAGGCAAATGGGAGGGCTAGGACGAATATATACAATTTAGTCATAGGTGACGGATGAAGAGTATCATTCGTCACCTATAACTAATCAGTGACCTATGAAGAAAGTCATAGGTGACAGGTGAACAATATCACCCGTCACCTACATAGGTGATGGGTAAATAGTATAACCTATCACTTATCACGTGCAATATTAATATTACAAATTCAAATTTAAATAACTTGAAACTTAAAATTTCTAAATTCAAATTCATTACTTTTATATGTAATTCAACACTTAATTCAAATTTTACATTAATATTACAAATTTGACATTAATATTACAAATTTAATATATACAAATTCAAATTTGATATTAATATTAAAAATTTGACACTCAAATTCAAATTTGTCATTTTCATGCTTTCTTGACGTGAATCCCTTCATTATGGTTAGAGCATAGGTATGGGGTTTTCTCGGCCGGTGAAAGGCGTGGCATGATCGCAGTAGCAAAAAGGTGGATTTCATTGAATTGCTTGAACTCCTCCTCATCAACGACACTTGCAACTCCAACGATGCGTCTTTTCCCAGCGAGAATCACATAACATTTCTTCTTTGTTGTGTTAGTCATATAAAAGACTTGACAAACATCTTTAGCGGGTATGAAAGGTTCAAACTTGTATCCGACATGTTTGAGATCAACGCTAGTGAATCCATACTTGTCACTAGTGATGCCCTTTGCCCCATGTACCCAACCACACTAAAACAGGGCTACCTTGAATCCCAAGTAGTTCAGCTCTCAGATGTCCTCTATTTAATTGTAGTATGTGCCCCTCTGCATGTCATTGTCATAAGCATCTATACGGACACCATTGTTTTGATATATGCTCTTCTTATTTTTTGCAACCATGTAAAATGTGTATCCATTTATATCATACCCTTGATATGTCACAATTGTGCATAGAAGGCTCAATACCAGTTTTTTTTATCAGAACACTTGTAGGAGTAATCGATTGTCTGATTCGATCTCGGAACCAAGTGGTGAATCTTTGCATATGTTGCCATGCAACCCATGCTCCGGTTTGCCCTAGATTTTCTTCAAGTAGCATCTGCTTGTGCTCATCCACATATGGGCACACTTTACTCATTTGTTGCAGCATAAGGGAATGAGCTTGGTTGTATGCCTTTTGATTAGGAGTTATTGCCATCTTCCCTAGAATCCCTATACCTGCAAACCTCTTCTCATGGCGAGACATAGGCACACCAATTGGGTTATTTAGGTCAATATAATCAACAGACCATTCCAATGCATCCTCCGTCACGTAACCCTGCATGATGTATCTCTTAGGAAAGGCTCGATTCCTTACGTATGACTTGAGAACGCCCATATATCTCCCATATGGAAACATGTGATGCAGGAACACGGGACCAAGGTAGTATATCTCCTTCACAAGGTAAGCAGTGAGATGTACCATGATATCGAAAAAGGATGGTGGGAAATACACCTCAATAATACATAGAGTCTCAAAGTGTCTTTTTTCTAGCTCCTTTATTGACTCTGGATCGAGCACCTTTTGTTCAATTGCACTCAGGATAGCCTCGTGAACCTTAATTGGGAGGATGTTCCTAATAGCTACCACAAGCAGTGAAGTTGGACGAGTAACCGGAGGGTACTTTCACAATGTACAAAACTCACATCATTCCTTTTTCTCATTCTTGGAGAGAGTGATAGCTGCTGGGGTAGGTATTTTTCTTTGTCTGTATCATGTGTATGGAGCTCCATCCTTAATCCCATTTCTTCAAAGTCAGCCATGCGTTCTCATGATCCTTTCCTTTTCCCTTCATTTAGAGCTATGCACCGATAAGAGTCCCGCAGATATTCTTCTTTCAATGCATGTTGTCGATAGAGTGGAGAACATCTAATTTCTCCCAATACTCTATCTCGAATATTATTGATTTCTTGTTCCACATTCTATTTTGTTCATCATCCTTGGAGGATCATTTTGCTTGCCAAGGACAATAATGATATTCTTAACCTGATTGTGGACATCTTCCCTGCTAAAATACCTTGGAGGTAATGCTTTCTTCCTTATGCCATCGAACTGCTTGTCCATGTTTTGATACGGGTGCTTCCTGGGAAGGGAACATCGATACTGCATCACTACGTAAGAAACCATCAAAGGAGAGAAGTCATCAGTGATGGATGCTCAGTACGCATCACTAATACACTATTAGTGACGGGTTAAATGACGACCCGTTACTAATGAGTGGCCCAAGTTGGGACTCGGTAAAGACCCGTCACTAATGAGGGGTCATTAGTGACGGCGAGGGAACAACCCATCACTAAAGATAGTAATGACGGGTCACCTCAAAATCCATCACAAATGATAGAGTCATTAGTGACGGATAGAAAGAGCACATTTATTAGTGACGTGTGACCTCAAAGCTCGTCACTAATGATGGAGTCATTAGTGACGGGTAGAGAGAGTACACTCATTAGTGACGGGTGTCCTCAAAGCTCGTCATTAATGATGGAGTCATTAGTGATGGAGAGAGAGAGCACACTCATTAGTGACGGGCTACCTAAAGGCATGTCACTAATGAGTCAGTCATTAGTGACGGGTAGAGAGGTCACACTCATTAGTGACAGGTGATAAAGACACCCGTCACTAATGGCTGACTCATTATTGATGGGCCTTTAGGTGACTCATCACTAATGACTGGTCGGATCCCGAGTAATAGCTGGTCGGGTAAAAAATCATAACTTTTTATACTAACTCAGATGGGGAAAAACTTTATATGAAAATTGTATCCCTTGATGAGATCTTACAACTTTGTAGTTGATCTTTTTTATTTGAAGTCATATAGATGCACAAATAAATATATAAAGACTATCTAAGAAACCACGTACAGGGCCACAAACTAAAGTGCTGGATCTAGTGTAAAACTAGTAGGGATCATTGAAAAAGACACACATAGGGTCAGAAAGTTGAAAATTGCAAATTCAAAGATTTTTATCATGAGTTTGGTAACTCGAATTGATGAAACGTCTACGCAGCACTAACTTTCAGATATAGCACTATGTCTCCAAAAATTTCCAAGCAAATCAGAAAAGGTCAATTTTCGACGAAAAACTTCTGAGGTCTTATCGAGGGTATTCCGAGCCTTTTTTGGGGTCAAGAAAGGTACATGTCTACGGACTTATATTTTTTTTGGATGTTTCTCCTCGTTAGGTTCGAAATTGAGGTCAAACATCGAAATCTGACTTCGTATGCAAAAGTTATGGCTATTTTACTGAACACTGCATGGGTTGAACACAAACTTTTTCATACAGAGTCGGATGAAGATAAACTTTATATGAACATTGTAGAACTCGACGATATCTACAACTTTATAGTTGACAAAATTTTCATTTTAGATCATTTAGATTTTCAAATAGCCATTCAAACGTTCAATCAGAAGATGTCAAAAAGATTGATTTTGCTATTATACTCATCAACGAATGAGAGGTGGGATGGTTAGAGGGGTCACGCATATTGAGCTCACTTCTGAGGTTGTGAGTTCGAGTACTAGAATCACGTGACTTGTGAATAGTTGGCTGCGGTCAGGTGAGCAGTGACTTATCGGGTGCCACGTCGGGTGTCAATTTTTTTCAGACCAAAAATTATTTCCCTTTTTTGTTTTTTAAAACACATATTAGTGATGAGTCAGGACTAGACTCGTCACTAATATGGAGTCATTAATGATGGGTCAGATCTAGACCCGTCACTAATATTTATCATTAGACTATCTCCAACCATATTCCCTTCATTTCATTCCCTTCCCGATTCCCTTCCCCGTTCTCATTCCCTTTATTTCCTCTCATCTCCAACAGCTTCGCCTCGAGGGGAATCGCGAAGGGAAAGAAGAGAGAATCTCGTCCTGAAGGGAATGACCCTGGGAATCCCGTCGTGACGGGAACCATGAAGAGAAACCGTTGGAGCGCTGAAGGGAACGAAAATCCCGTCGTGAAGGGATTTTGGTCCCTGAAGGGAAACCGTTGGAGATGGTCTTAGTGACGGGCTCGGTTCAGACCTGTCACTAACATGTAGTCATTAGTGACAGGTCGAATCTAGACCCGTCACTAATGTGGATTTCTCAGATAGTGCATGCATACTATTTTCTTTGATTTGTTCAACCTCAAACTGCATGTGTTATCTAAGCAATGGGGCAAGATTCACCTTTTCTTTTGTCTTGGCTTGACAAGTTACAAAATGCTAGCAGATCATTGATTGTGACGAACAACATGACATATAAGGTAAAGTACTCTTGCTTGTGCTGATCCCAAACCTCAACGCCTTTCGACCAGAGTTTCTTAAGATCATTGACTAAAGACCTAAGGTACACATCGATATCATTGATATATTGTTTCGGTCCTGATATTAAGATCAACAACATAATGTATTTTTGCTTGTTACAAAATTAGGATGGAAAGTTGTAGATCGACAATACAATAGGCCATGTGCTATATGAGGTACTCTTGTTATCGAATGGATTCATGCCATCTGTGCTCATAGCAAACCTAATATTTCTTAATTTTTCAGTGAACTAACCAAATATGGAATCAATGGTTTACTACTAAGCTGAATCCACCGGGTGCGTATCATTGCGTCATTCTTGCGACCCTCATTATGCCAATACACCAATTGGCCTCATTTCTATTGGCAAACAATCACTTTAGATAGGGAATTACAGGAATATACCACACTACCTTCCTAGGTGAGCCTATACTTTTCTTGCCTTCATCCCCATCACCACCATCATCTCTATACTTATATCGATGGGTTCCACACACGAAGCATTGATCCAGATCTGTATAATCTCCACAAAACAAGATACCATCCTGCTTACATGCATGTATTTTTTCTATTTCTAGTCTTAAAGGATAAATTATCTTCTTCACGTCGTAGACGCTATCGGGCACCAAGTTCCCTTCCAATAGCACATCCCTTAGCAGATCCAACAATGCTTCGGAACTCTTGTGAGTCCAACCATGGGTTGCTTTTAGTTGTAGAAGCTTTAGATCCCTAAATAGCCGCGTGTACTTCTCCTTACAGTTAGGATAAAGGGGTGCCTTGGAATCTCGCACAAATTTCTGGAATTTAGCAAAATTATACTCATCGTGCCGCTCGACATCCCGCACCATCTATTCCACATTCTCCACAAAATACTTGAGATCATTATTATTGAAACCTAATATGTCTTTGTCCTTGAGATCATGACCCATATCATCGGATGTAAGTCCTTGATCGACACTGTCGGCATGGAGGCCCTAATGTATCTCTCCTCCGTTAAGGCATTCCTCGTCACGTTTATTCTAACATGTATAATTCTCTTTAAATTCACGCATGATCAAGTGTGCATGGACATTGTTTGGTTTCAAGAATTTTTTATCATTCTTACATCATGACATGGACAATACATTACCATTTTACCATGATCTTTCATATCCGCCAAAGCAACACTCGTGAAATACTTCACCCGCTCAGGTACTCCGAACAAGTCCGGATCTCAAGATACATCCAACTTTTGTCTGCCATCTACAATGTAAAAACATTCATTAACAATTATTACCTTAATTGTGTGATTAAGCATGCAATTAAAATTGCATACAATTACACTAGATTTGTGGCATCTCGCGGTAGATCGGGCAAACCTAGTATCAAATTTAATATAAATACAACTCACTTGCACTAAGATTTTGGATAAAAATACAAAGTGGTCGATTATAGCTCAAAGCACAAAAAATCTACTAAATAGGGGTTAGAGCAGGAGGAAAAGCGGAGATGCAAACTTTCAAAGACCTAGCAACAATTCAAATTCAAATCAACAAGATATTAGAGTCTCTCTAGCAGAACCAAAGAAAATCGCTATATCTACTATATGCGCAATATTGTTGAGTCCTGTAACTATTGGATATGTATAATAGCTGGTCAACTCTTATAATAGAGCTAATTCATAAGTGACGGGTCATAAGATTTTCCGTCACTAATTACAGTCATAAATGACAGGTCGTAATATACTCTGTCACTTATGACTGGCCTAGGGAGACCCCCACCTATATCAGCTCATAAGTGTCAGGTCGTAACATGACCTGTCACTTATGATTTCTGCAGAGAGATAATTAGGACATAAGTGAAGGGTCGTAAAAATGATTTGTCACTTATGATTGGTACAGGGAGACCTAATCATAAGTGATATGTGTAGTTATGATCCGTCACTAATATAAAAAGTGATGAGTAATATTACGACCCGTCACTGATAACCTGTTATCAGTGACGGATCAATGTTCGGTCCGACACGAGGCAACATAATGATTTCCCATATGTTATAAAAAGATTAAAATTTTACGGTACCTTCTACTTTCACAAGCGGGTGGAGTAGAAATTAGGGTCTTTTGCAAATTTGCTACTGGTTATTTTTATAATAATATAATTTGAATGACTGCTCTTGTGGTATTTTTTTATTTTCTTATACAAGTTTGTAATAATAGTTTAAAGTAGTGGCAAATTTACAATCTTCTCTAGAAAATTAAATCTGGCCATCCAATTCGTAGGGGTACCATGCTCATTTACCTCATGTCAAAACCTATTTCGTGAGGTATGTTTGGATTCTTTGCCAGTAGAGGCAAGGCAGGCAAGGATTGCCTAGCCTTTGCCGGGCAAAGCTAGGCAAGAAAACGTATGGTGTTTGGTTCTCAACTTTACTAGCTCTCCTCCCTTCCTGCCCCTTTCTTCTTCTTTTTCCTCCTCCCAATCAATTTTAGCACAAACGCTGTTGAATGCATTCTTGAAGAAATTGAGCACCAACACTACTGAATGATAGCTCGATCTAGGCAGCAGGGACATCGTTCTGGAGAGTGGAGGGCTCGATTTGAACATTCCCTCACCAGCTACTGTAGGTTCTCGAGCTCGATCCTGGTGATTCCTTGCCAGATCTGCCAAGCTCTGCTTCTAATTTCGTCTCCTTGTCGTTTCAGCCGCCACTAGGTGCTGATTTATGCCGTCGGTGGTCAATTTTTGCTGCATGGCTTGGTTTGTTCTTTGTTGGCTGCCGGATTCGAGGATGAGATGAAGACGTGGAGGGGTTGTGTGGCGTGGCAGTGATTGAGCAAACGTGCAGCCAAAGTTTGCCCGTGCAGGAGAGCTGATTTGGCTCTCCTACATGGGCAAGGATTTCTTTGCCCGCCTGAGCTAGATTGCCTGGCAAAGTAAGGTTTTGGAAGAGAACCAAACACATAGCCTTGCCAGGCAAGGAGAGGCAAGCCCTTGCCTAGAACCAAACATGCCCGTAGGCGCCGCTGGCCGTGGGGCGATTAGGCAATAGGAAGGCCATGTTCCAGCGACGGGCTGCTCGATGGCCAGCGAGGGCTGCGAAGGAGTTGTGCCGCACAAAGGTTGGGACATGTCTCACAAGTCGGCGTTTGCAGCGGGTTGTGCAGCAATCTAGCATCAGCAATCTCGCCTGTGTCTTCTCCTCTCTTAGCGGAAGGTAGAGGCAGGCAGGGATGTTCTACAGCCTCTATCAGGTTCAGTGCATGGGAATGTTGTTCTACAAACTGATTCCAAGGTGCTGGTGGATTTTGGAATTCCAGGAACAATTATCGTTCAGAGATAATGGTAATTCTGTCTGATATCCAAGAGCTTACCTCCACCTTCTCTTCATTCTCCCTAGTCTGTAAGGCCCTCCGCAAATTTGCAAAATTCCTGTTTTACGGTTGCACGTGAGCAGCCCAACACTGCATGCAACCGAGCAAATGGCCCACAGAACTCGTGTGCAACCGGTGGCCCATATAATAGCCAAGTCGCAGTCCACATAAATTTTTTTCTTGATAACTTTTCTCGATTACTTTTTGTCGATAACTTTTTCTTGACAACTTTTTCTAAAAAACTTTTTTGGTATTTTTTTCTCAATAACTTTTCTTTCAAACTTTGAGATAGAGAAGTTTTTTTCAAAAAAGGAAAAACACAGAAAAAAAACTTTTCAGAAAGGGAAAGTTTTTGAGCTGTCTCGATAAAGCTTGACTTGCAGCGTGACTTGCTCTGCTCGCGCGCGGGGATAGCAGGCTCGGCAAATTTGGCTGCTCTTCTTTGTGCCAAAATGCCTCCTCAGGTAGGACTAATAATCTTCGGCAATCTCAGGCCCCTTCCTTCTTACTGCAATGCATGCAGTTGGATTGTAGCCCTAATGATTAAATGAAGAGAAGTTGCTCTTGGTCTTAAAAAAAATCAGAATACTGAAAATTAAAGTATAGTACCGTTAAATTCCCTATAGCTGTCCAGCACATGCATATGGCTGCAACTTGGGAGTTAAGAGTGCAGGTGTTCCATAACATTGTGAAGTACAATGAAGAGCCCACATCTTCTTACTCTACTCCATAACCCTTTACTCGATGAGGTAGTTGAACACAACCAATTTTACAACAAACACTCCCCCACCCCCAAGAGACGAGAGCTGCGCGGATGAAGCACAACTAAAACGCTTCGTGAGGTGAATCAGCCGTATCTCATCTTCTTGCTCCTCCCAGTACCACGGTGACCTGAAGTTCAGTCCAAACTGTACCAATGTGCGTAAAGCTGTCACTGCACAATAGTGAGGAGAGCTAAATACGCTAAAAACCACAAAACCTTATGTGGAATTTTCAAGAGATTGCCGGTCTCTGAACTAGCATTTGTGACCTCCATTCTTTTCAAATGGCCAATTACGAAAATCTGCACGCATGACAAAAATATAAATCTAGGAAGAAGCCACCAGGGACATCGTGAATAATCGAGACTTCTTGTGAAGTAGAAATCTGATTATTTAGATGTAACTATTTAGGACATGTGTGTTCCATTTAGTCGTGCACATGTCTCCACATGATCACGGTGTACGCCCTACATAAGTGCAGCAAGGGTTTGAGAGGATGTGGTGGTCAATCATGTTTATAATTTCATGAGTTTTCTGACACATGTTAAATCGTCTAGTCTAGCTTGTTCCACTACTGCAAAATACTCATTCAGTGCCGGTTCAAAAGGGGGCCTTCACTGCCAGCTTTGCATCTGGCAGTGAATGGTCGGCATTGAAAGGTTCGGACCAACCACTACCAGTTGTACAACCGGCACTAAAAGTTGTTCATGGGGCCAAAAAAAAATGAAATGAGCCGGCTCGATTCCGAGCCGGCTCGGTCGTCGCTCTAGTCACCACTTGACGTGGTGCTCCTGCCGCCGCTGCCTTGACAGTTCCGCCAATCCCATCCCCGTCCTAGCGTCTGGATGAGCTTGCAGTTCCCACTGTCGTCGTTGAAGAGCTCCCAGATCTAGACATCACCGTGGACGACGACCTCGCTCCCGGATCTTGGCCAGGCAACGATTTGGGTGGAGCTTCTTGGGGGGTGGCAGAGATGGGACTTGAGGAGGGCTACGGAGGGGAGAGAGGAGACGAGAGGAGAGTTCGAGAGAGGGGGGAGACAAAGGGGATCGAAGTGAGAAAGAGAGGGTGAGGAGAGAGGGGCACAGAGGAGAGAGGGGAGCTAAGAGTTGCGAGCCAGATGTGAGGATTGCAAGCCAAAAGTTTAATGAAGTGAAATTTCAGGTCCAGACCTATATCATTGCCGATTCGAATTAAAAACTGGCAATGATGCAGTTTCAAATTAAAAACCGACAATGATGTTATCACTGCCAGTTTTTAATTCAAACTGGTACTAATAATGACTTATCACTGCCAGTTCTTATCTAAAACCGGCAGTGATATTGATTTTTTACAAACCGACACTGATACTTCATCAGTGCCAGTTATACCATCAGTGTCGGTTCTGGCATAACCGGCACTGATAACTAGAAAATGTACCAGAATGATTCAATATACAGGAGTAATTTGGTGCAAGATAGACTCCAAAATCAGAAGATTTTATATATGCTGGTTGGTACCAATCTGTTGTGGTATTTCACATTGCCTTTGTAGATTATCATTCTTTAATTTAGTACTTTTGTTCTTGGAAACCACATTATTAGTACTGTAAGCAGTTATATTCCACTCATTTGTCTTGCACATGGTTGCTAGTTAAAATTTGGAGAGTAGCCGCGTAGATGTCTCTACACCATCACGTTGGAGAGAACTAAAAAGAACCACTGCAGTGGAATCCACAGCTGTGTGGATGCAGCACACTAGAACGACAGCAGTGATGCCACAACAGTTCGCCCTGTCTCTGCACCAAATCTACTTCATGCTCCTCCAAGCACAACTGTGATCTGCGGTACGGTCCAAACAGTGCAGTTGAGGGTGAAGCAGCCATTACACAATGGTGAGAGGAGCTAAATATACTAAAAATCTCGAGGACTCGAGTTGTAAGGCTAGGAAGAAATTACTCACGTGTGATATCATCGACAAGTGAAACATCTAGATTCCTGATGCTTCCCAGTCCTAAAACTTGCATCGTGGTTTTAACATGCATATGTGTACTGCCCAAACAACTAGACGCATGTCCTTGAGCTTTGTAACCGGCTATCTATCCTTGACTAGACAAATGAGAGTGTGTATATATGGAACGATCTCCTATGCTAATGATCCATTTCTCACATCTTTAATGTAGACTCCAATTAAATTTGACGCACCAATCTATAGTTATGGATGCACATGTTCCTACACGATCACCACAGTATATTCTCCCATCATAAATATAAGCAAGTGGGTGCATTGAATTTTCACTACTACAGAAACTATTTTTAGATAGGTTCGTAACTGATTTTTACAGGTGTTTAGAGCAACTGTCTATTATCAAAGGCATGTGAAAATGAATGATTTCTACTATCGCAAAATAGATTGCTTATGAAAATCTATTTCCATACGTGGTTCTTTAAGTGAACCGCCTGTGAAAATAGCTTTTCACAGGCGGTTCTCTTAAGTGAATCGCCTGTGAAAAACTATTTCCACATGCGGTTCCTTAAGTGAACCGCATATGAAAAAAAAAATTTACAGGCGGCGCACTTTAGCGTCCACCTATAGATAGATAGATAGATTTTCACAACCAGGTAACATAAGGATCCGCCTGTGGTATGTATTTAATTCAAAAATTAATAATGAGCATATTTTTATTCCCTTCAGATTTCAACATATTTTCAAGATAGATTTCAAACATAACAGATTTCAACAACATTTGAATCAACATAAGTACAATAATATTCACAAGTACAATATTTTTACATCACAAGTTAATTTACATCACAAACCAACATTGCTAAGATTCTTTCCTCTTCCACTCACAATGTCTCAGATGGCTAGCTAATTCCTCTTCGAGATCAAAGAATCTGCCACTCTTGTGGATGACTTCGTGCATAATGAACCGGCACATCTCATGTTGCACATTTCGGATATCTTCATCTGTGAGAGAGGTGTTGGTACGTTCGATCATCTGTGCCTAAAATGAAAACACAACTAAAAGATTTAAAACACTATTGATAACGGAAACATAACCAAATAAGAATATGCAAATGCAATGATGACTTACGTCCTCGGGGTTCAGTTTGTACCTCTCATTTACCCTAAGAAACTCGCAAACATAATATCCACAAAGAACGATAAGTCGAGCTAGAAGAAAAATCCCCGCAGCATATCGAAACCTTACTTATGACACATAAAAAACGTAATATATTCGCTAGTTCAATAAAACTCTTCATCATAGATAGTGATATACAAGCATTAGAGGTGTGTTATTACCGAGAAGTGTGTACGAACGGCCATCGCATCCTGCTTGGCCGTATCGTGTATCCCACCTTTCGTTACGTACCACTTGTAGGCCCTATTCGAATGCCAATAAGTAATTATCAATTCATAAATGATTTTTAAAAATATATGAAGATTTTCTTTACCTCTGTATAACATCGATAAGATCTTGGTAGGATTTCTGGGGGAGATCGGCTGGGTCAAGGACCACGAGTCTGCTTGACTTCGGCATCAGCATTATATAAATAAAATGGTCACTCATCTTTATGTTAGGTTCTTGATCGACATATCACACTTACTTAAAGTTGCAGGAGTCATGATATAGTCTTTGTCTTACATTTCTAGCATAGCCCTTCCTATATAGGTTGACATTTCAAGTCTGCGTGTTTTGATCATTTCTCTTATAACCTTTGCTTTCTCCCTGTTACCCTTCCTCTTAATCTGGGGGTCATCAGTCCTTAACTTCGTGACCAAGTTGGGTTGAAAAATTCGTTGCGGATTAATAAAATCGACCACTAACTTCAACTTTTCCATATCATTATATTGTATCCTACAGAATAAGTCACTATTTATTAGCTTCTATAACATACATTGGTAGATATATGAACGTAGGGTAGATTGTAGACACTTACAGGCACCACACACTTATGAGATTGATATCGAGTTTGTCACGGCGGAATAAAGCATACATGTCCTTAAAATCCACTATGAGATAATAGTTTCCGCTTAGAAAAAATATTAGCAGGGACAGAAGCAGTGATTAGAAGCAGTGATTATGGAGAACCTCGCGTGACATGGCCTCATGTACCATTCGTGGAATCTTCTCATCTCCCATGGACCTTCTTGGAGTTCAAACAATGGCAGAAATGGCTTTCCATTCTCATATTTATTAGGAACATCCGGTGTAGGCAAGAAATCCAACTGAGGGGTACTTCATATTTTGCTGGTCTCTTTCATGAGATCACCCTTCTGTGGAGATTCCTAAAGGTATGATGACTTTAATTTTGAGGATAGAAGCCACCTCTTCACCGATGATGTTAGAGTCTTTTCGTATGGAGTAACCATGATAGGGACTCTCTGATGCTTAGATGAATATGCCAGAGGCGCAGACGCTGGAGGCAGAGGCGCCAGAGTCGCTGACAGTGAAGCACAATGCGAAGATGCTTATGTGGTGGTCATTTTTAACATGATTCGGCTATATGAACTTAAATGCACCAACAATTCTTTAGGCTTAGTTTGTAAATCTTCGTATTCTTATGTCGTTGTCTTTTTTTAGCCTTTATGCAATTGTAAGCTCAACAGTCTATTCTTCATAGCCCTTTGATGTCTCTAGATTTTGCAAATACTTTGTGATATACTTATGGAAGTTTATTAGGTTTAGTGCATTGACAACTCTAGATTTAGTGCATTGTCTTTTGTCCTTGATGTTTACATTGCAAAAGCGGGAGAAAAATATGCACTAAGCTTTTGGGGAGAAAAATATGCACTAAATCACAAAGAATAATCTTGCGTAATGAAAAATGTGCATTCATCAAAGGAGAGCTTTTGTATTTTTGGCTTGTCTTTGCTTCTCTTCAGGCTTATACAATCTTCTTTTGCCAGGTGACCTCAATGTGCTCTTTCTTTAGCTTTTGGTCACTTAGATGAGCTTCTCCTTATTGAAAATTCTTCAAACCAAAATCTTTGTGCTTTGAGAGTTGTCAATGCACTCATCATAGGGGAGATTGAGAAACCAAGTTGAAATGTGCCTTGGTTTATATGTGATGAGTGATTGACAAGGTTGATGATTTGGCATGATGACTTTGGGATTGCTTGATCAAGTTTATGTATTGCAATTATGATCATGACTAACCAAAGTTGTAGAGAAAACGGAGTTGGCATTTTTGTCTCTGAGTCCATGAAAATTTGCCTCACCGGATGATCCCTGGCGTTCAGAAAAGTGAACTTACCGGATGGTCCGGTGTTCAGAAGGTTTCACGCCGGAGCATTTTAGTGCAGAAACAAAAATTGAAGTATACACCGGATGGTCCGGTGATGAGCAATGTGAACACTAGATGATTCATCGGACCATTTGTTTCAGAGAGGTTGCAAAGCATGTATGGTGCTGTTTCACAAACCAATGGTCCGATGATGAGCAATGTGTATACCAGAGGATTTGTTCTAGAGAGCTTGCAAAATGGGGTGTTTGGTGCAGTTGTATACACTGGATGGTCTGGTGATGGACTGTGTACACATTGAGGCTTCACCGAAGGGTTTTCCAAGAGGCCTTCAAAGTAGAAGAGAGATGTATACATCGGATGGTCCGGTGCTTGTACTGGTGGTAACACCGGATCATCCGGTGTTCAAGTTTTCTGTGTGATGTGTTTCAACATGGATTTTGATAATGGCTAACTGGACTTTGTGCTAATCTATAATGGAGTTGGAGATATGTGGTTGCTTGTCTCATGATGTGTAGGTAATGGATGCAACTTGACGGTCGACGACGGGATGATTGGGGCTAAGAGGGCTGCTTGGTGCCGGACGATCGAGGAGGCCAGACGGAGTCAAGGGTGATCCTTGTTGTACACATGGGGGGTAAGAGGAGCGTGAGAAGATGGATGAATATGACGTGTTGACAAATCAAGCAAAAGGGATGCTGGTGCAAGAGACAAGACGACCCAAGGGATTGGGAGCAGGAGAGACTTGCCAGCAGTCAAGATCGCAAGACAGTACATGTGTCGATATCAGGATGCTTACTTAAGGCGTAAGCAAATGGCGGTAAGTCACGCTTGGAGAAGCGTGCAAGGCGATTTCACGGATTGGCCTCAAAACCGTAGAAGGACGGAGTGCACAGGGCATCATCGCGAAGCTTGTATCGACGCGAAGCTAAGTCATGAAGGAGCCACGGTTGTTCGATGGGTGGAAAAGAGATTGGACTAAAATGTCATGGTGAGAAGGCCATTCGACGGCATAGAGAAGGTAGGGGCCCGCGCATGAGAGCGGGTAATGGCAATGGCGAGGTCGCGAGATCGGGGCGGTGGCGCCTCCATGCGGCGGGAGCGTGTGGCCGAGCTGTGTTGCGGCCATTCGATGGCCGAAGGCGACGACGGTGGTTCGGTGGCAAGCTCGCCAGTTTGTTACAGTGAGAAAGGTGACACCGTGTCGTGTTGAGGCGACTGCTTGGAGGCGGGATGGTTATCGGTGAAGCGGTGGACGAGCAGTGGGGCGTAGCTACAGTTGAGGCGAGGGACGTGGCGATGGCGAGGTGAGGGACGCAGCTACGCCAAGCCTGGGTGTGTCGGATCTATGGCGGTGGCTTTCATGTAGCCGCATTTTTCTCTGCATGCGCGCATGGCGGAGCAACCGCGACGAGGAGCGGGTGCAGCAGCCTTCGTGCCACCACATTTTTCTCTGCAGGGCGAGCGCGTCGGAGCATCCACGGTGAGGAGCGGGTGCGACGGCACTGCAGATCGTCTTTTTTTTTTTTTAAAATGCCATTACTGCTGATTCATGGCTGAACTGGTAGTGATGTTGAGTTTTTGTACCGGTTCTAGACCGGCACTGATAGTCACTGACTATCAGTACCGAGTAATTAGTGGCGTTTCAAACCCGCCACTGATGACGATTTTAAACTGACACTGATAGCATATTCTGTAGTAGTGCTGGTTCTTTTGCCATGTATGGTAGCAGTTTATTACCTAAAATTCCTGACTTCTCCCATACCTAGCTAATCTCTAGCGATGCTTAGTATTTGGCAACAACAGTGCGCCATATATCATATTGACATTCAAAATCTGCGTTGGCTCCGTAGGTTTCCAGCTCATGATCTATTTTCCTACCACACGATCCAAAGGAACAAATTGCAGCAAGCAGTCACCAGTCAGGACAAAAAAGGCATGGCAATCTTCACCTTGTGCGCCGTTCCCTACTTATTCATCTATATGAAACTATAAAATTCTAAGTTAGCCATGGCAAGTTTGTATGGCGAATCCTGCTTATATTGCAACAAGAAAAACTGGAAAAAAATACTTCTTTCCAGGTCCTAAATATTTGTCATCATGATAACTTGTACACTAAGCTACGTACTACCTTATAAATAGGGGGTTGTGGTCATCTGAAAAAGGAGGTCACAAGGAGCACGCTCAACACAGCACAGAAGAGCACAATCACAAAGTCTTCCCGTGATACTCCCCTAACCCGGTCCATATTTTTACTATCAATACATTGGTGGTGTTTCTTTCTCTCAAACTTTGTCTCCAAGCTTGAATCTCCTCCTTAGAAGAAACTCTCGCCGTACATGCTGAGGCAAGACGATCTCTTGCTCCAACATCAGCACACTCAAATGACCGAGTGGGGAGTATTTATTGCCTCAACTCCGCGAACTAGCCGTTGCTCCAATGGCTCAAAAAGACTGTCAACACCGGATATTTCGATATTAACAGTAGTACAATCATCGAAACATACAGCATATACAGCAGCAACAACTAGCCGCTGGACCTCCACTCAATCTCATTGTGAACACTGGATGTTTCGGTGTTACCTTGAACTCCATCACCAGACCATGCGGTGTGTAGACTTGAGCCGACCAAGCCACTTCTCTTTGCTGTGCATTTGTTCGGCGTGTGGATCTTCAATGCACAGGAACATCTAGCGTGTACAGCCACGCAAAAACTAGCAGTTGCACTCTGTGAATCCCCCGGTGATTCCTCCGTTATGTATGCAGGACTATCCGGTGTATAGAAGTCTTCTTTCCAGTCAACTCTAGGAATTCATCTTACTTTACTTCGGCAAAGCATCCGATGTGTACGTCAGACTATCCGGTGTGTACAATCTTGAACTTCAACTTCTGGAATGCTCTGGTGTTACCAACTCTTCATCACTGGACCATCCGGCATATACAAAACAGCCAGGAAAATGCTCTGGTGTGTACAAACACCCATGGGCCGGACCATCCGGCGTATACATTTTTCTTAGGACTTGTCCAATTCAATCCAATCTTTATCATGGCTTTGGTGGTTTTTTCATGTGTTGTATTCATGAGATCTACTAAAGCATATATTTGGAAAATATGTCAGTATCATTAACTATGTTGCCATTAATCACATACATCTGCTAAAAGAGCCATGTTCGCTAATCTCCCTCTTTTTGGTGATTGATGACAACACAATCAAAGTAAGTGACAAATAATAAATTATACCAATTGTAAAGGGCACAAGGTCTTACCATTTTACTTGGATGCATGGTAACAACAACCGATAGTACCAACCTTGTTCTTACCTTCATTTTGTCTCTCTTTTTGTTGTGATTATCATGGAGACAATTTTTCCCCTTTCTCCATCGTCACTATCTCTCTTGATTGACCCATGCAAGAGCTCCTAGCTTTGCGCGCTTCTTGCCTTGATATCAATTGTTATCCTTTCATGCACGCTTCATGCATCATGCTTCTCCTTTGTCAACAATCTTATATCTTACAATCTTGCATCTTGCTTTGATCGTCAAAATTCTCTCCCTTTGTCAACAATCTCAAAAGGGCTACGAACACATGTTGAACTCAAGGGAAAATGTTAGAGCACTAGGGAAAGAGCTTCATAAATCACGATCCGTTTGAATAGTACTACTTGTGATGTGAGAGGGTTATATGGATACCATTAAAAATAAAAAGCATGGATCATAATTCATGAAACTTACATAATATGGTCTAATCTCCCCTATATATGTGCATACATATGATGAGACACACTTGTGACAATCACTTGTAGATGTGTAATATATGCACAACTAGACAATATATATAAAGTTTAAACCATATCATGTATGGAGTTAGCTTAAATGTACGAATGAATTAAAAATAATACCAATTGACGAATATGCATTACATAACTCTGGAGACTTGTAGATTACTCCATGAGACTACAAAATATACCACTTGAAACACATCGTAGTTTCAAAATCACAACCCATAGGATATGCTCCCGCTAAATATGTGTATACAAGTGTTGAATACTTGTGAGAGATATGCACTTGCTATTGATAACAATGGGGAACTTATCCTATAGATTGGACTCATGGCACATAAAGAAAAAATTACTTAAAAACAAGTGTCATGAAAACAATATGCAACTAATGAACCATGTATGTTGCTCATAGGTTAGAGAGAAACACAAGCAACTTACCATATGAAAAACTTACGATAGGCATTGCAAGGAAACAAAATAAGCACAGGCAAACCTAGACAATGCAAAGACACTAGATGCAAAACAAAAAGCATAAACAAAAATCTAGCTATCATTACCTCTTTTACCTTTGGATAGGGGGTTTAGGTATATGATGATCAAGGTCTTTATCAATGCAACAAATCTTGTACACTTGCTTGAACCTTTACTTCATCTTCTATGTCAAGTCTCCAAATCCAATTAGTCGATCCAGAGACTTCAAGTCTTCTTCGGAACCCAAATCGATTAGGACCCCTTCATGTGGTGATGATTTTCTTGGGCATACAAATGGGTTGATTCCACCCATGCGCCTTTTGCCCCACCATGTGTTTAACCACTTTGTCATTGTCCTTCTTCTTGAGTTTGTAATGGTTTCTCTTGGTCTTGTGATTAATCTTGTAGTTGAGCTTGGTGTAGATATTAGAGATCTTATTTGAGAGGTTCATCATCATCTTCTTCTTCTTGGTCTCCTTCAAAGGTAGATTGCTTCAAAGGGGCCTTAGGTTCAAATTCAATGCCCTCAAGTTTTATCTTAAGCTTTTCATGCTCTTTGTTTAGCATTCAAATTTTCTCAATAATTATTGATAATTAGAAACAAAGGTAACATGAATTTCAATAAGGGCATTGAATTTTTTAAGTTCTTTAGCTTATTTGTTTAAGACTCTTTGTTGCTCATTGATCAAATCAAGTAGTTTTTCTTGAGAAAGTGAATCTTTGTCGGATTTATCATCACTTACATCACTTTATATATTTTTGGTCATAAGGCACTTGTATGATGATGATTTTCGTGATGACGACTTTGAGGAAGAACTTCTCTTTCACGAGTGGACAGTGCAGCTTGAATCTTCATCTTTACCCATCTTCCTATGCTTGCAAATACTTTGGCTTTTCTCCTTGTCTCCCTCATTTTCTTGGTCTTCTTCTCCTTTTTGATATGATCAATTGAGTTGACTAAGTCTTTAATAGAGATTGGATGATCAATCTTGGCATTGATTCTCTTGATGTTCTCCTCCAATCTTGAGATGAGTTTGGTGATCTTGAGGTCTATTTCTTCATCACTTGAGGTATTTTGCTCATCTTCTTCATCGCTCTCTTCATCTTCATTACAATCATCTCCGCTTAAGCTTGACTCTTGCTCTTACCTTTCCATCTTCCTTTGCATGTGTGGACAATAAGCTTGCTTGCTTGTGAGGGTCACAACATTTTGAAGCTATCGTGACTTTAATTCCTTTAAAATCATGATAAATCATGATCTTAATTTGAAGGGGGAGGAGGTAAGGGCCACGCCAAGATTGGTGGGTTCATTCACCTACAATGACTTCGGATCTCTGGACGGTAGTGCTCAGCCATCGGATGCAGGTCCTCTACATCACCGACACCAGCCTAGTGGTGGCTAACCTGGAGCTTGTCCCGGACTCAGATGTCCCAGAGATGGCCAACTGAAGCACTACACAATTAACCACCTTTTATTAACAAAGATTGTCAACTAAAGATAGATATTTCATTAATTCAAAGCTCAGATGTCCCAGAGATGGAAACTAAAGCACTGCTCAAACACCCTTTGTTAACAGAGTATGAATTATCAGTTCCAAAATATATATAATTTGTCCAAGCTCGTGTCATTCAAATGTACATAGCAAAAATATAAGGCCATCATACGTATAAACTTTATATCTTTGTTGCATATAATATGATAGGAATAGTAAACCACGGATGCCGATTGAAAAGATCACATCGCAGCTTTTGTAGCAATGTGGGTTGTGAAAGAGTTTCGTGAACTCCATTACATCAGGTGTTTATTTAGCTAGGAAAAAAATGAATTAAGGTCCCCTAGAGTTCGTCTTTAAATACAATTTGTGAAATTGACATAAACCAACTGTTTATTCTTGGCCTAAAATTTAGAATTTGGATGCAGTAAGTAAGAGCATAGTTTTATATTAGAGGAGCAAACTAGAAGTTGCCATATGGATTTGCTCCCTAACTCCATAGGATCAACATCCACCAAGTTCGCCAAGTTGTGGTTACCCTTATTCAAATATTGGAGCAAACTGTTAATCATGTTGTCGGGACTGAAATGATGCTTTCCTATGCTAATATGTTGTTCTTGTAGACTCTTCTTTGTCCGGGCAGCATCTGAATGAGGGAGTGTCATTCCATCAGAGGACATGACACCGGAGATACCAGTGAGAAAATCCCTTGAGAAAAACACCGTGGGATTCCATATACCTCCCTTTCCGGGAAAATCACTTTCTCATGAATTGATAAGAGCACAACATTTCAAAACTAGAGTTGTGGATAGTCCAGTAGCTTTGCGGGCATTCTATCTGTTGCTTGTTGAGGCGGAGGAGAAAACTGGAACGACTGTATTTATGCTCGAAAAAAGGTTCTTTCATGTTGAAATCTCTTAGTACATTGTTATACCTCCAATATGACTCCACATGTGCTATATAGTGTTGGAAGCATTACACTCGGTGAAGTATCTCATGGATAAAATATATCTCATTTGAACCAATACCATATATGATATATCACTACTACAGAAAGGGTCGTCTCTACCTCTTTTTCACTGTTGGTTCGAAAATAACTGCAATGATAAGGTATCTCTGACGGTTCATAAGCTGAACCAGCAGATCTAACCGTGAGCTGTTAAGAACCGACAGTGATAGTTGATATCACTGCCGGTTCAAAAGCTCACTGACAGAGTAATAATTGAGCCAATACGAACTGACAATGATAATCCTTATCTCTGCCGGCTCGTATTCCAAACTAGCAGACATGGATTGTCACTACCGGTTTATATGCTCGCCGACGGAGCAACAATGGAGCGAATACAAACCAACAATGATAATTATTATCGCTGTCGGTTCATATTCTAAACCGACAGTGATAATGCTTCTATAAATCCCGAGCCAGTCTCCCTCAATCTGTGCCCCATCTCACTTCGCTCTCAATCTCTAGAAGCTGCTTACGAAGGATAGTGGTGGTCGAAATAGTGCGATGGTCACCGTTGCCACTTCGGCTATCTCTATCCCTCGAACCTGTCTTCCACATCCTCCAAGCTCGTCGCCATCTCTCGAGCCCGAGCCACCTCGTGGCTGCCCTCGTTTCCCTGAGCCCTTGCCATCTACCAAGCCTGTCGCGCGACCTCGCCGTCTACTGAGTTCGTTGCTCCATCTCCCAAGCTCATAGCCCTATGTACTTATCTCTCTGTCTCCATCTCCTCAACTAAACGAGTGGCAAGTTAAGTATTTATGATTGTGGTAATAGACAGATCTAAATAAGTGGTAGAAAACACATATGCTTCCAAATGATTGTATTTTTGCTATTCATTTAGATACATTATTGTCACTCGGATAGTGCAAGATGAAAAACTGATGGCGCAAGGCAGTTGTACCAAGAGCTCTTTGACGTATGGTGAAATACAACAAGCCTAGATCCCAAACTGAAGAGCTCCCGGTACAACAACTTTGCAACATCCATTCCTATTTATCATTGTGGTTTCAATAAGATTGTAGTTTCAAATTAGGATCAAGCTTGCTTGAGCATAGGGATCAGTGTGCCTTGTGGTAAAAAATAGCTCTACCAAGAGCTATGAGCTCTAAGCAGTTTTGCATCGGAGGGCATATTGATCCTAATACTGATTGAGATTATGCTATGAGTGTAGAATTAGATTGAAAATACTCTATCCTGAACATTTTGGTATGAGGCTTCTGTCTCAAACTTGAGACAAATCCCTATGGCGAAGAGTTTACGGTAGAGTATTTTTGCATATGTGGATGGATTATCGCTACTGGTTCAAGGATAGAATTGACAATGATAGTTAGATTATCCCTGCCAGTTTAAGTCGAGAACCGACAATGATACTTATGGTTTGTTTGTTTTAGTTTGAGATTCTAAAAACTAGCTTTTAAAAGCTGAAGCTAAAACAAACGAGTAGGGGTATGTTTGGTAGACCTTCTTCTAATTTAAATTCTATGTGGAGAGTGATTCTCTAGAAAAAGTGATTCTGCAGCTGAAAGTGATTTTTTATGGTAAACTTTGTGGAGAAAATGATTCTGTGGAAAAAATAAATTAGGAGAAGCTAATTTTTTTTACTCTCAGCATCTAATTCATTTCAGGTAATCACTCCTATGGAATCACTCTGGAAACTGAAAACTACAAACTGCTGTTTGACAGAGCTCCCACTGATTACACTCTGGGAGCTAGTATGAGAGCTCTTTCAAATAGATCCTAGATTATACAGTCTGCTTTTCAAAATCTAACCTCTTTTCTACCGCAATCCACAAGTTATCTCTCCTTAATTTTTTATAGATTGTGACGGTAAAAAAAATAGAAGTACCTACACAATCCTAAAGTAATTACTCACTAATATCATTATTATTCTGTAAGGTTTTTTTTCCTCCCTCGGTCTCATCTCGCAGCCGCCCGCGAGTCTTCCCTCCCTCGACGCCGCCCCCTCTCCGTGCCCCGTCGCTGTTCTGGCCGAGCGGCGAGTGCCCCGACGGTTGATTTGTATTGGGTCCATCCGCAGTCGAGACGTACCTAATCGATCGTCCCGTTTTCTGCTGCCTGCCGGCTGGTACTCTTTTCTTTCTTCACATCTACTAATCAATCTAGTACGGGGATGAAACAAAGGTGATTTTTTTCGATTAATCAATTCTGGCCGAGACTAAGTGGATTCATAGCAAGTGCTCGCTGGGGTTTGGATCATCGTTCGACGATAAGCATCCGGCGGCGGTTTCTGAAGCTCTTGATGCTGAATCCCAAGAAAGCGATGCATGCAGTTTTAATACACTCGATGCATATCTACCCATGCAGTTTTACTAGCTAGCTTGTGTACATGTGGACAAACATATATAATCGATGCATCATCATACATATCTATGCATGCAGTTTTACTAGCTACCTTGTGTACATGTGGACAAATATATATAATCCTTGTTACGATTAGTATATCAATTAAACGACCTTTTTAATTACAACTTCATTCAAGAAAAACAAAGTCCAAAATAATTATTGCATTGATACTTTAGCTGATTTTTATTAAAAAAAATAATTATTGCACGGCTACTTTAGATGATTTTTATTACGAAAATTTTTATTTCTCACCTTGCTACAAAGTTCAAAATATTGTAGTTGCAGATACATATAGACCGCACAACTAAATTATCATATAATTATGATCAACTATGAAAAGCAATGAAAGTAAATGTTAAATAGATATAAATATATACTCAGAAAAATTAGAGTATTACAGACATTATATAACCAAAGCAAATATCCAACCCACCCGAGAATCCAGAATACTAAACATCCCTCAGCTTTTGGACCCTAAGCTTTTTACAGTCTATCTACAATTTAGAAACTATTTTTCAGAATCCCAAACTGATTATCACTACGACTAAAATCGACAGTGATGCCAGTTTTGAACTAGCAGAGATAGCCTGTTCAGTAGAAGTGTATCCATCAACTTATAGCCTTAGCTAAGCATGACAGTCAAAATTGTGATAACATAATTTAGATGAATTCTGCATCTAACATGACTGGTTAGAGATGGCAACAGGTCGGATTGGATACGGATGGAGCCAAAACCCGCCCACCACAAAACCCAAAAATAAAAATCAAACCTAGACCCGAATTAATTAGGTTGAAAAGTGCCCACACGCCCGAACCCGGCGGGGACCCAAAACCCGCCGATTACCCATCGGGCCCGAACTGCCGCACAAGTTCGAGAAAGCTATGAGACCTGTCGCTTCCTCCCTCCTTATGCGCGCTGACCTCAATTGTTGTAGTTCAGTGAGCTCCATCCCTCCTCTCTTTTCCTCTCCCTTCCCTCCCTTCCCTCCCTTCTCTTCCCACTAGAGCTACCCCAAAGCAAGCTAAGAAGCATGGAGGAGCATGACTAACCTGGATACTGAAATCTCCGTCGAGGGAGACGTTATGGGATCCCTCACCCTCTGCGAGGAAGTCTCTGGTGGTGGCGGTGGCCACACTACCCTCGAGCATGACCTAGCGCTCCCACTGGTCGAGGTCAGCGGCAAGTGATGAGGTTGAACTTGGAGAAGAAGGGCCCCTGTAGGGCGGTGTTGACGCAGTGCACAGCTTCCCCTCCTGCGCCTCATGGTACAGCAGGCTTCGTTACTTGCTGCCTCCATGCCTCCCTGCGGAACCTTCCAGAAGCCACCTCCGGTGCGGTGATTCGTCGTTTCACCTCCTCCACATCTCGTAGATTCGAGTGGGATTGAGGAGAGATAACTCGATGTAGTGGGAGAACCAGGGCGAGGAGGCCTATGCACCGGAGGCAGCCATGATGTAGGTGTATTGCCGTGACTCGGCGGCTATGGGCCCAGGTCGTCCAAATAGATTTAGACAGTCTCAGCAGTGCCGGAGCCAACAAGCGTACAATAGTCTTTAGAGATGATTTCGTTGACGAGCGAGTAGGGGACGGAGGAGAGCTAGTTGGCGTGGAAGAGCACCAAGGAGGTGTCGAGGTGGGCTTCGAGACCGAGTGGTGGCGGTGGCGAGGTGCTTTGCGAGTGCGAGGGCACTAGGGCAGCATGAGCCAGAAGGCTTTAGGGCACTGGCAATGTGAGTGGGTTGGACTGGCCGGTTGGGTTGCACGAGGCTAATCTGGGTTCGGTGAGTCGTGGGCACCCACGGGCATAGGTATAAATCCGCATCCGACTCCTTACAGTTTAGGTACCCGATCCGTCAGACTCGTAGGTGGGATATAACATCCGAACCCGTACTCGCGGGGACCGAACTCACGAGTCTGGTTACCATCCCTATGAGTTGTTGATCCCAAACTCCTAACTACTAAAATCGACCATAAATTTTGTTGGTTTCACTGAGTTGGGGGTAAAATCCTAGAAAATTAGATAGACAAACGATCTTCCTCTCAACAATATTGAAATAGCAATTTCAGAAAAAAAAACTTTATCATAGGCTGTAGTGATGAATTTGGATAAAAAAGATAGCTTTACATCTTGTGGCACATACAAACATGTTTACTTGAAAAGGCAATCGCAAATTGACAATCCACTCCGCCCCACCTACTTACACAAAAGAAAAATCCAATCTGAGGGTCTGTACTACACGGGCGACAAATCCCAAATTTCCGATCACCATCTCTACCCCTCTCATAAGGTCATGGTCCTAATATCGTTTGTCATTATTCCATTATTCATGCATGGCCAGGCCGTAGCAAGGAAAGAGTTGATGGAGATCCTCTTAAATTTGTCATTAGTAGAATTTTTCGATTTGACATGACATCCGCTGTCTATTACTATCCTAAAACTTTGAACCGTACAAACGAAAGAACGTTCATTTATGGCAAATTTGGAAATTTAGATAACATACGCGACTGTATTTGCGAAATTAGACAACACATCGACGTATTTGCAAATCTAGCACTCGTATTCGGTACCTCAAATTCCGAAATTTGGATTTCGGAAACTGAAATTCCGAAAACACCGTATTCGGCAACTGAGGTGCCGAATACGGCACACAGCCTGTACTCTGCTGTATTCGGCAACTGAGGTGCCGAATACAGCCCACAGTACCGTATTCGGCACCTCAGTTGCCGAATACAGCCAACTACCCATCCCATCCCCTTTTTCCCGCGTCCCATCAATCATTTTCGCGTCACATCAATCATTTTCACCATTTTTTGCAACCCGTGGCCGGATGCATGCATGATTTTGGCAACCCGTGATGTTTGGCACGGCCCGAGGAGAGGTGAATAAATGGAGTTCATCAGAGAAGAGAGTAGAAGCAGAGTAGAGAAGGGAGCAACAGAGCAGAGAAGGGAGTAGCAGCAGCTCAAGTATAGAAAGCAGCAGAAGAGGAGCAACGCGATCAGCAGCAGCGGCAGTTTAATACTTCGAGAGCACTCACTTTCATACCGGTTAGTTATTAGATTACCTATTTAATACTTAGGTTAGTAATAGTATTTAGAGTAATTAGCTTATTTGGTTAGTCTGTTTCGAAGTAGATTAGTTCTTTCAGAAGTAGATTGTGATTGTTTAATCCGTTCAATTACATTTATTTAATTATATTAGTTTATTTAATTAGAGTACTTAGATTATACAAATTAGATTATTTAATTACGTTATTATATTACTTAGATTATTTAATTAGAGTACTTAGTTTATTTAATTAGAGTACTTAGGTTATACAAATTAGATTATTTAATTTCGTTATTAGATTACTTAGATTATTTAATTAGAGTACTTAGTTTATTTAATTAGAGTACTTAGGTTATACAAATTAGATTATTTAATTACGTTATTAGATTATTTAATTAGAGTACTTACTTTATTTAATTAGAGTACTTAGATTATTCTCATTAGATTATTTAATTACGTTATTACTTAGATTATTTAATTAGGGTACTTAGTTTATTTAATTAGAGTACTGAGATTATACAAATTATATTATTTAATTATGTTATTATATTACTTAGATTATTTAATTATGTTATTATATTACTTAGATTATTTAATAAGAGTACTTACTTTATTTAATTAGAGTACTTAGATTATTCTAATCTGTTGTTCACCTATTTGTTGAACCATGAAGCCTTAAATCATTATCATGGCTCATGGTGGTCTTCCCGAGCTTCTTCAGCAACGGTACGACGAGAACCATAGGGGAAGGATGATATTCATGGGACAACAGGTACCACGTTTATATGTGCTATTTCATTGCTACGAGAATTTTGAACTAACGCTGTACATGTATTGGATAACTCATGCAGTTGGGTCCGTTACGAGCCCGGAGTGTGCACAAGATTAAGGAGTTGGACCCTCGATTCCACGAGCCACTCGCACGGGCGGGACTACTACCTTTCGCTCTCATGATGGCCGGAGCTCCCATGGAGGTCGGTGGTAGGACACCTCTCCCGGCAATTGATGAGGCACTGCTCACAGGTCTCGTCGACCGCTGGCGTCCTGAGACACACACTTTCCACTTTCCTTTTGGTGAGATGGCAGTAACACTGCGGGACGTGGCCATGCTGACCGGGCTGCCAATCAGGGGTGCCCCGTTAATAGTTTCGTGACCCACAAGGGAGCAGTGGAAGGGTTATGTTGCAGATAGGTAATTATTTGTTATGTAATGCACTTAAAATATTACAGTGCTATTAAAGCGTCATTGGCCATCTGCATCTTATAGGTTTGGTGTGCAATACGACGGGAAGGATGCTGGCCTCTCCATGTCCTGGGTTCATGGGCTGACACAGTTCGGTCCATGCCCACAGGATGCGGACGAGAATACACTTATGCAACACTATGAGGTGTACTTATACGTCCTGCTCGGAGGCATCATGTTCTGCAACACGGCAGGCGATTATGTCATCCCACATATTGTATGGTTAGCAGCCCACCTCGCGTCACATCCTTATGAGCCTACATCTTACAGTTGGGGATCTGCAGTGTTGGCTGCAACCTACAGAGGATTGTGTGATGCAACCCAGCGAACAAAGAGGAAGGCAACCATTACAGGGTGCTTACATCTCTTACAGTTATGGAGTTGGGAGTACCTCCCGGTTTCCAGACCTTGGGTGCTCAAGTGCTACTACCCAGTTCACATCTCTGATGGCATTGCAGATGACATAAGGCCAACGATGGGGTATCGGTGGATTCATGCCAGGCTAAGATGGAGTCAGCAGCAAGACCATGGTAACTACTCCAGGGTGATAAGTGACCTGGACATCCTTAGCGCTGATCTATTGGATTGGGATCCATGGCGTATGGCACGAGTAAAAGAAATTGCAGATGGTGGACTCCTGGCATCCTCTTGTAGCCGTGACGTAGACTTATGGTTGACCACATGCTTCTTGTTGTACATGAATTGCGTGGAAGTATATTCTCCAGAACGTGTACAGAGGCAGTTCGGGTACCGACAGGTGGTGCATGTTCCAGCACCACGAGACGCCGGACGGGCGCACGAGTAAGTGTGTTATTGTATGTTGCCTTAGTACATTGGTTATCCATGTTAACAAATTATAACTGTTTATGTCACGTACAGGTGGAGCTCAAAGGGGGGCGGAGGCACGCAGGACTAGGCATCCAAGAATGCCGAGTACATACGGAGGTGGACAGAATCAGCTGCGGTGGATGTCATCATTACTGCTGGACAATACGACGAGGCCACGTACTGGGACTACCTTGCTTGGTACCGTCTGCGCACGCGTGCCACCTTACTCAGCGGACCTGTACAGCCGGGCCCCAGACCCTTCCCCGAGGATCGTGCCCGCCTACTTCATGTTGTGGCAAGTGATGCGTTACTTATATTGGTTTTCTTTGGAAAATCTCTGTATTACTGACATGTCCCTCATCTTATACAGACTGAAGAGGCGTATGAGATGCATACGCAAGCGGATCAACCTTTTGGGGAACCAAGCAGGTCATCATCGCAGAGGGATCGTAACCCTCTCCGGGAGTACATGAGGACAAGAGGATCCCGCTTCCTAAACGCTATACGTGGTCTAGGTGGGTGTGCCCCGCAATGGAGGGGGTACAACCAACATGCCATGGACCCGTCTCGTGCCTCCCACAGCAGGCGGTCCTCCCACTGCAGGCGGTCATCCAGTGCTCATGAGGAACCCGTCCGGTCAGAATCACGACATACATCTTCAGCTTCAGCGCGTCATGTCTCATGTTCCGGTGCTGAGGCCGAGGAGTGCACGCAGCCTCCTGCGCCCGAGCAGGTTACGCTGGGTTCACTAGCACCTCCGGCTACGATGACACCTCCGGCTGCAGCATCTACTCATCAGGAGGACGTCGTTGACTACACGCAGCAGACCCCTTGCTGGAGCGACCCTAATGCTTTTTATTGGGGTGCTGCAATGCATGCGACCACCACCTTCACTAATCTACTCGGCGGACAGTCCTCCCATGATCTCAATGAACCTGGAAGTTCACATTGGTACCAGCATGGCGAGCCTTCGGCACACTGGACTCCATCGGAGCACGTTCTAGGGCCGTCCACACTTCCGCACGAGGATCCTTCGGCATGGTACATGCAGAGCCGAGTAAGCGGGGCGGGATACACGTTCGGCGGGGTTCCCACAGGGCAGGCAGATGATGATGAAGACAACCAAGGGCACGCAAGGCAGGGGCCTGCGCAGGCTGCTGGGATGAGAGCCACACACCCGCCAGACGCTTACACGCCTGGAGATTGTGTGAGGCATCGTCGCCGTTGAGTAGCCAGGACAATTTGTCATGACACATGTATTATTGATTTTAATGTCGAGGTCATCCCTATTATGTCTTATTCACTGTATTGTTAATTTAAGAAATTCTCAGTACAGAGGAAACAATAGTAGTTGTAAAGCATAAGTAGCATGGAACCCTGTACAGAGGTTACACATAAAGAGCGAACAACAACAAACATTATCATGTACGATACGCCTAAAGAACATAATATCATGCCTTAAGGGAATAAAATATATAGGGTTACAATAGATGCTTAGGGCGAAGGAAAGTGGCGACGCAAATTAGCATAAGAATTCCAGGTGCGATGGTCAAAGCTATCCGGGTAAGATGGTTCTGGGAAGTTGTAAAAATGAGTACGAGCAAATCCATCATCATTTTCAGGGTCATCGGTGTCCTCCGGAGATGGAAGCCTCAGAGGGCGGGGTCGTTGTGGCATGAAATCGTCGTCGTCGTCATCATCTTGAGGTTTCTCCGAGGTGGTACCACGTCCTATTTCCCTATCAGTTGTATGGCATCTCGATGTTGTGCGTGAACGTCCTCTTGCAGTGTTCCTAGAACTTTCTCCTGTATTTCTGTTCGAACGTCTAGGCATGGGGGGCATGAAATCGTCATCGTCTTCGTCCTCGTCATTATCTGGATGATTCGTAGAGGTCGCCTCTGTACCCCTTTGATTCGCTGACTGTCGTCGTTTTCTACGCGAACCAGGCATCACACCCCCGCCGAAGAGCATATACATCGTCAAGAAGTGTGAGATTTCTTTGTTGATCAACTGTTCGTCTTCCGGGAAAGCCTGACGCAGAAGAGGACCGTTCGAATCAATGGAAATAAGATAAGTAGGGTGACCAAATGTTTATATGACATACCTGAATATGGGATGCATACTGGTCCGGCGACATTACTATCGTTCTTTGCCTCCTAGAGAAACCTATCACAGAAGGATGGTCGGCCAGTTCGCGGACCCTCAGATACATTTGACGCCGGTGATACAAGAGGGCCCTAAGGTCCTCGGTGGTTACACATTGGAGCGGCGCGGTTAACCTAGAACGTATGGGTCTTGCATGCAATTTCGCCACGGCTTGGATTATGTTGTTCTCCTTTAACGGATCATCGTTTCCTTCGCGCACAACCTGTAAGGAGGCATTAAGTGCTATAGCGATCGTTGCAGGTGTCCATGGAAAGCCTGTACTAGAGGATCCCGCCATAGATTTCTTGCTCACTGACTACCTACGCTCTGTCTCTGCATCAAAACACGGATCCATGAATATTTAAGAAACACGAAATAAATAAATAAAATTACATTTACAATACAATGGTCACTTCTTGTCTAAAGGGGTACAGTGCAAACCACATAATGCACAATAAGTAGTACAACTAACAGGTGAATAACATTTTACAATACAAAGTTTCTAAGACAGTTCAGTTTGACAGTGGGCTGATAGTTTACTGACGGGTCGGACAAGTCCTCCTGTCATGTCCAGGTTGTTTGCAAAGTTTGCACCTACGAAGGCCATCAACAGCATCTGCTTCATCCATGTCACCTTGCAGCCTCGTAGATCTAGGCCTTCCAGGATCTGTGCGTCGTGCTCGTGGATAAGGTACCCACTTAGGGCCCTCGATCGATTTGTAGTTGGTTCCGATGTTAAAGGACCGCATCTTTGGAAGCCATGTGCTCCTCAATGCATCGATCGTGAAGTACGGTGATACGTACTGTGATCCGTCATTGCCACCTATGTCCCTGCAAGCGGCTAAGACATGCGAGCACGGGATATGGTGCAGTTTTGGCTTATTGCATGTGCACTTCACCTCGTTAGGTCCAAGTTGACATTGCTGCACGGTGTCCCCGGCCCTATACCCTGAAGCATACCTACGGCGGCACATGACCTCAAAGTCATTGTTGGCCAAGTAGTAGATCCTCGACCGATGAAAGTGTGCCTTGCTCCTCCTTCTTGATATGATTTGCTCCACCTTAGGTGCAAACCGTGTGCTGCACTTCATAGCAGCATTACCACGGCCTTGAAAGTAGTCCGCCGTTCTGTAGAATGTGAGCTCAATAATGGCACACAACGGGAGGCCCCGTACTCCCTTCAGGACATTGTTGAACGCCTCCGCTATGTTCGTTGTCATGATGGAGTACCTAACATGGGATACAATAATTTTAGAATGGCTATTTGCATAAGAATCGGTACAATATGATCATTACAATTCTATGCGCTAACCTGGCACCATGAGTGTCATGGATAAGGGCCCAACACTCCGTCGGCTTCCCCGCTATCCACTGGCTAAATGTACCACGTGAACGACTAACGATAGTTTGGCCCTCAACCATTTGCGCCCGCAGTTGATCCTCCCCTGCTTGCTGGTCTGCCATCATCTTGCGAGTGGTCTCATTTAACTCTCTCCATATCTCGTTGAACTTCGCCTGTTGGTTCTGAAGACATAGCCCTTTGAATCTCTTTACAAGCGACTTGCTGCGGTACCTTGTGTACAGGTTCGCGCCCAAGTGTCGCATGCACCATCTTCTCTCCACATCAGGCCATGCAATGGAGCAGTTTGTGCTATCATGCAGCACGTCCAACGCATGCAGAAGACCCTTGTTGCGGTCTGAGATGACGCAAACTCGTTCCCTATTTCTCACGACACGTGTCCTTACCAAAGTGAGGAACCACAACCAACTATCATTGTTTTCACTCTCAACCATTGCAAAGGCGAGAGGAATGATCTGATTATTTGCATCCGCCGCCATTGCTGTCATAAGGGTACCATGGAACTTGCCGCTTAGAAATGTGGCATCCACGCATACAACCGGCCTACAATGCCTGAATGCTTCGATGCATTGTCCAAAGGACCAGAATAACCTAATGAGGTATCGGTCAGTGGTGCTATATGACCCATCATCTAGCCTGATCGGCTCATCCGCCATGGCCCACTGAGTCCCTGGATTCGTCATGGCAATCTTCTGCAGCAGTCTCGGAGCATTGTTGTATGACTCTTCGAAGCTTCCAAACAGCATCTTCAACGCCTTCTGCTTCGCTCGCCACGCGGTGTAGTAATTGATAAGCATGCCAGTCTTAGTGTGCACCTCCCCCATAATCGATTTTGGCGACAAACAAATTTTTATGCCAATAAGCGTGATGAGGAGTTGGGCTACGAACCTCGCATCAACGGCGTGGCTCACATTCCTAATAGCCTCTTTGCTGCATGTATGTGGGGTGTGTCTACTGATCACAAAATAGTTCTCATATTTCGGCTGATGTGCTCGTACAAAGTAAGGGCAATTCGGGTGCTTCGTATACCTGACCTCATACTCCGTAGGGTTAGACCGGGCGCACTTGTGGTCCCTTCTTGTTATTACAGCATAGTTGCTAATAAAGTGGATGACCTCCCCTCTGTTACGAAACTGTTGCCTGACCTGAATGTCGCTATTCTGGTATCCCCAGTTAGATAAGGTGTTATACTCAACGACGACACACTCCAGGAGCCCAGTACCACGAAAGTACTGGATCGCCGGGACCGGGTCATCATTGTCAGCAGCTTCTTCATCCCTGCTACCACCGTCTTCATTATCCATGCATCCTGCATCGACCTCACCAGGGTCCACTCTACCTCCCTCTCTACTGGAACTGCCCTCCGCGACATGCCCTCCATCCTCTTCATGCATCACCTGCTGGCTTGAGCCTTCCAAAGTGGTCACTGCATCACCTTGCACCAGTCGTGACACTATGTTTACGTACACCGCCATATCAAAGTTCTCCTCCAATGCCTTGCGTGAGTACAAAGCCCATACGTTGTTCCTACTCATCTCGAACAACGTATGGACAACGACCGAGCTATTTGGAACAAGCCGCGGCCGTACACCCTCTAAGACAACAGTATGGGACTGCTGGTTCACACGCAAAAGGCGCATAATATGTGATTTCAGGCCATCTAGATCAATAGGTACCTCAACCTAACTCTCTATGTGCTGGCAGTTCTGAATTGTTACAAGTCTCCCGTGCAAAACTGTGGGACGTTCTCCATAATAAATATGGAAAATCATACCGTATCTCCTAAATAAATATACATGTAATAAATAATAAGTACAAAAATAATACTAATTAAATAGTGCAATATACAACTAATATGCATCTTTGTTGCTACTGGACACTATCTTCTACGGTTCTACCAAACCTAAGTGATTAAACTAATTAATCAAGTTAATTGATTAATTATATTACTTTAATAAAACTAATTATCTAGATTAAATCACGTAAATTCATGTTACTATATTAAGTAAAGAATCTAATCACACTTACTAATAAAAATTATATAACCCAACTAAATCATTAATTTAAATACTCTAATTTACCAAAATAATATAATTAATCAAATGTACTTGAATGAATTTAACAATATACTGACGAAATGACTAATATACTTCTGAACGAACTAAGAAAAATCTAATTACAATTACTAATTAACTACGTAATCTAAAAACTTACCTTAAGGAAATTGAGCGCAGCTGCTGCTCGCGTCGATCCTCTCCGGCTGCTCCCTCTGCTCGAGCTGCTTCTCCTAGCGTTGCTCCGCTGCTGCTCTCTTCTCTCCACTGCTGCTCTCTTTTCTTCTCCCTTCTCTCCACTGCTGCTCTCTTCTCTTCTCCCTTCTCTCCTTTGCTGCTCTCTTCTCTTCTCCCTTCTCTCTTCTGCGAGCCAGGGTTTTTTATTAAGCACAAAAGCAGCATCCCGCTGGCACGCACACACCAAAAGCATCGACAGGACGTGAAAGCGACATGATGCACTGAATTCGGCAACTGAGGTGCCAAATACGGCACTGTGGGCCGTATTCGGCACCTCAGTTGCCGAATACAGCAGAGTACAGGGTGTATTCGGCAACTGAGGTGCCGAATACGGCCCACAGTGCCGTATTCAGCACCTCAGTTGCCGAATACGGTGTTTTCGGAATTTCAGTTTCCGAAATCCAAATTTCGGAATTTGAGGTACCGAATACGAGTGCTAGATTTGCAAATACGTCGACATGTTGTCTAATTTCGCAAATACGGTCGCGTATGTTGTCTAAATTTCCAAATTTGCCTTCATTTATGCCTAAAGAAACAGGCAGAAGTTATACAAGATCAGCACATGTGATATTACATTGCTATATATATTTTTTTTTTCTGCGGAAAATCTTATGCTGCAATCAACGAAGTCTCAAACTGAATCAAATTTGATATTTATACATTCAAACTGAATCCAAATTTGTCCGAAACAAACTCTGAACCTGCAAATTTGTCCGAAACAAACTCTCAACCTGCAAATTTGTCCGAAATCTGGCTTGGTTTGATTTAAAGTTGGGGGTAAATCTGAGAAGATTAGAAGACAAACTCTCAGGCAGACAGAACGCCCTCAACTCAATCCGAGGGTTTGGACAAAACCCCCAGCCGCCGCCGCCGCCGCCGCCGCCGCCGCCGCTCCCCTCCACAATGATGGTCCCGCTCGACCCCTCGGGCAAGCCCACCTCGCAGAGGCGCATCGCGGAGGGCGACACCGTCGTGGTGTACGAGCGCCACGACGCGATGCGCGCCGTCGCCGTGCGCGCCGGCGGCGTGCTCCAGAACCGGTTCGGCGTCTTCCGCCACGACGACTGGCTCGGACGCCCCTTCGGATCCAAGGTCTACAGCTCCGCCAGCGGCGGTGGAGGCAAGGGCGGAGGCGGCAAAGGGTTTGTGCACCTCCTGGCGCCGACCCCGGAGCTCTGGACGCTGGTGCTCAGCCACCGGACGCAGATCCTCTACATTGCTGACATCAGCCTCGTCGTGGCCTACCTCGAGCTCGTCCCCGGCTGCGTCGTTCTCGAGTCTGGCACCGGCAGCGGCTCGCTCACCACATCACTGGCACGCGCCGTCGCGCCGCACGGGCGCGTCCACACCTTCGACTTCCACGAGCAGAGGGCAGCCTCGGTGAGGTAAGCCAAAGACCCTGTTTTGTATGAACCAATCTGTTTCGTTGAAGGTTTGTGTAAAGTGTCTTAGCCTGTTTCGTCCCAGATTAGATTTAATGATCCAACTCTTGACAATTGCAATCGGAAGATAATGCAAAATAGAAAATCCAAAACATAATACATTTGAATAACCTTCTTCGGAAAGCATTTGGGGGGGGGGGGGGGGGTTACACCGCAGTGAAGTCCGAAGCAGACAACAGCCAAAATTTACTCTGAGAAAGAATGTAAAATCATTTTTTTGTTACAATTGGTCCTTGGGGTGATAGATATCTACGTCTACTCATTGTAGCACAACATGGGAGAAAGTTTCTTTTGTACAAGTCAATACACTTTTTTTCCAATTATTTTGTCCTGCTGTTATGATTTTAGTTCCTTTGGTAAATAGGGAAGACTTTGAGAGGAATGGCCTAAGCACCCTCATCACGGTCAATGTGCGGGATATACAAGGTGAAGGATTCCCAGAGGAGCATCGCGGTGCTGCTGATGCTGTCTTCCTGGACTTGCCCCAGCCTTGGCTCGCGGTACCATCTGTTGGATTGATGCTTAAGCAAGACGGTGTTTTGTGCTCCTTTTCACCTTGCATCGAGCAAGTGCAGCGTGCTTGTGAAGCAATGAGACCGTGTTTCACAGGTTCTGTACAATCACTTTGCTTCTACTTTCATTATTAATCATGTTTCCTATAATATGAGTTCCACACGACTCATATGAGTTCGAGTACAGTTCACATGGCGATCAGAAGAGTAGGTCTCATGACAAATGTTAAGTTGCTGGTGAATGAAGTGAGATGTTTTTTGAAGGAAAATGGAGTGAGATCTTTACTTTTATAGACATCAGCAAGTTTACACTACCCCCCCCCCCCCCGGGGCTAAAAAACATAAACTTTGGTAGTCCCAACTTAAGCCCTTGAATTATAATCCAAAGCCCTAAAATTTGGAACAAAATTGAACCTAATCCCAAAATTTCCTATAACAATCCTCTTCCATACACCCTTCGAACTGAGTTCTTACCCCTTAATCTCTCAGAATCAGAGTACATACTGCCCTAGACTCCAATACTTATGTTATGTGGTGCACACCTAACACCTTACACTCTTTGGACCGAGCATAGGCTCAGTAAGACAAGTGTGATGATCAAGGTGATAAAATAGAAGCAAAACTGATGGAGAAAACAAAGGGACCTCAACGGACTGATTTGCAATAGATATGTTTTGCTTCATGTATTTTGTTGTACAATGACCTCTTCGAAGATTGAAAGAAATCATACCCTGTCTAAGCAAAGCGCAAGACATCAGGCATGATTGGATGCTTTCCGCCTCCATTATGATTTATGACCCTTTGAGTTCTTCCAATAAGCAGAAGGTTCCTAGTGCTTTTACCTGGGTGCAGCTTGAACCAACTCCATTCTTCCAGTTTTACCTTATCTTCTTATCCTCATGAGCCTCAAAGTTTGTGCCATCAGAGCATCAGTATTTTTCATTATAAGAGTGAGGAGTCCTGGTACCCCTTGTCACTAAGGAACAAGGCATTGAGGCATTAAGGAACAATTCCTCTCCAGGCATCAGGGTTCAAGGATAGTCCTTCCAACTGAGAGGTTCTGCAGGGTTTCTACAGACTTGACCCCTTGTCACCCCTCATATGCATGGGCTCCAGCTGATGGTTCACTTAAAAGGGCCATCCATGTAATAATATCCATGAAGTCAACTTCTGTAGGTGGTATTGCCAATTTCTCGCCAGGATTGGAATTCCTGTTCTGTCGAAGGTATATAATATAGGTGTCAGATCTCATATAGCAATCTGCTTCTGTATGGTCGTCCGTCCTCTGAACACCCTTAGCAAATGGACATTCTACCTCTTGGGAAGCACTTTTGGAACTCTCTAGTATTCCACAACACAGGCAGGAGGATTGTAGCATTTTGTGTACCAAATGTGCACGTTAGTTTTTACTGGAAATAAAGAGTTCATTTCTATTTCTTTTTTGGGCACCTAGAATAAATAGAAAATTATGTTGCCTGAAGAAATGGAGACTCAGGGAAATGTTATATGCATACTTGTGAGTGGGTTGGGCCCTGAATGCTTTAATATTGATTTATGTCATGGTTGCATGTGCATGCTTTCTCTACAATGTAGTGTGCAAACGATAATTAAATAATTGCATATGTTATACTTGCTGCCAGCATTTATGAACTGTAAAGAAATATGCCAGCTACCCACAGTGATCTTGCATTATGAGCATTAATTAATGGATGATCGCATCGAAATGAATGTGATTTCAGAGCCATAGTATGTATTGATTGGATTGAATGATATGTCTGTATAAGTCATTCCTTATAATACGGATTTTGGTTGTGATATGGAAATGGAACCCCTAGCCGCATTTGTTAAGGCTGGGGTGTTGGACATACTCTAGAATCACCTTGCCAATGTGGAGCTGACTGAATTTTATTGTTGTTCTGCAGATATTAGAACCTTTGAAATTCTTCTTCGTACCTATGAAGTAAGAGATGGTGCTCTTAAGAGTGCCACTGCCTATGAGGAGGCTACTATGGGGCCTCTTCCACAGAAAAGGAAAAAAATTACACCACCAGGAGAAAACTCGGACTGTACACAGAAGAATTCCTCTGTTTTGGTTAGGCCGTGCAGCAGTGCTAGAGGACACACTGGCTACTTGACCTTTGCAAGGCTTCGCTTGTGAGAGGGCCAGACTGAATCTTAAAAGAGGTGAGTGTAGAGACTAGCAGATGACAAGAGGATATGAAGTTACGCTTCATTTTTAATAGCAGTAAAATGTTTTGTTTCATCTACCCTCGGGTGATGCTCATTGTAACATCTGGTTTTTTAGAACTACACTCAGTGCATTTTGCGAATTGCGTAATCACATTTTTCTTGTTGATCTTGCTGATTTTTTTGTTTTAAATTTTTTTGACAATGTTGTCAAACAGCGAGATTTCTTTCTTGAAGCTGTTTTTGTGAATATTTTTTTGAAAATCTCATTGTTGTCTTACATCAGTTCTCCAACTAGACCAGTGCTATTCTCTCGGATGACAACAAAATTGCTGCAGCACAATGATGTGCCTTTTTTTGACTGAAACAGAAGGGAGCCCTCTACCGCACTATTTTTATATAAAAGGTAAAAAGACGGGTATTTACATAACACATACAGATCCCAACATAACCCCGAATAACTTTTGCTACTGGGCATAGAAAGAACAATGAGGCATGGATTCAGACTGAGTACAAAAGTTTCAAGACCTATCACCATTTTACTTCCTTTTGATCATATTATCCCTTGTCAACTAGGCACCTTGTTCAAGCAACCACATGAAATTTTCGATTTTCAGTGGTAATATTGCACTTTTGCTTTTCATATGTGCTTGTAATGAAAGTCAGCAGAATCACTCATAAGCCAATTATAAAGAGATTTAACAGTGAAAGTGCCCTGTTTATAAAAAAATCCACCTAACACAATCATGATTATGAGTACAATTGTAACTGTGCCTAGTTAATGATCAATTACCACTGTTGCTGCTGCTGATCATCAAACCGTCTCCTAAAAGATAAATTCCAATTTTTCTCAAGATGTTAACAGGAATCTGCTGATCATTGCACATAGCATATATATCAGGGTAAAGAAGACAAAGAGGTTTAACATTTAACCAGCTATTCTCCCAAAATCTGGTATTATTACCATTACCTACTAAGATGAACATCCCCATGAGATATATCATATATATCCCTGACCTTTAACAGGTCATACCAACATGGAGAATCATGAGCTTTGTGTTTGACACCAGCCACAATATTGTTAACCAAGTATTTCTTTTTAATGATATCTTGCCATAAGCCCTCTTCATGTTCTAATTTCCACCAAAAATGTACAGTAAACTAATGTTCATTTTTGTCACATCCTTTATACCAAGCCCTCCTTTTTTTCCCCTTATGCTTACATATCTTCTCCCATTTGAATACATGATATTTTCTTCTTGTACCGCCTCCCTGCCAGGAGAAAGTTCTTCTAGCCTTGTTTATTTTCATACACAGTAGTTC
Organism: Phragmites australis; assembly: GCF_958298935.1. Classification (NCBI taxonomy): domain Eukaryota; kingdom Viridiplantae; phylum Streptophyta; class Magnoliopsida; order Poales; family Poaceae; genus Phragmites; species Phragmites australis. The sequence goes on from NC_084927.1 coordinate 15,112,123, forward strand.
TTTGGTAACAAGAATATAGACCTATGATAGGTAGGCATATTGGTTAAGTATGAATCAATCAAAGTGGTTCCATCCCCCATGGACATGGAACCACCCTGCCACAAATCAAGCCTTTTCATGACTTTTTGATCCACTAAGTCCAGATCACTCACATACAATCTACTAGGACTGACACGCACACAAAGATATTTGACAGTAAAAGATCCAACTTAGGATTTATAAAAATCAGCAATATTGTTATCACCACCCAAGATAATAATTTCACTTTTTTTAAATTTTTTCTTAAGGCCTAACATTAGTTCATATAGGTACAACAAGAGTTAAATATTATTTGCTTTTTCATAATCATGCTGCTAACATAATATTGTATCATCAACTTATTGAAGTACTGCAATCCTTTGTCAAAGAAAATGAGGCACCAACCCTTGCACAAGATCATCACATTGTGCATTATGAATCATTTTATCTAAATAATCAGCAGCTAGATTGAAAAGGAAGGGAGACAAAAGGTCTTCCTATCTAAGCTAGCAAAATAAGACCTAGTTTCGTTGTTTAGTTTCGCACTAAAAGTGCCATTACAATCCACTTTTTTGATCCATCTTTTCCATAAAGAACTAAAACCTCTAAGTTCAATGCATTGAAATAAAAAATCCTAGTTAACTTTGTCATAAGCATTTTTAAAGTCCAATTTAAAAACAACCTCAACATGGTTTTTTTTATTTGTTTCATGAAGAATCTCATGAAGAGATAAAACGCCATCCATGATATTAGCATTTTTGACACTTGTCAGCTGAAAGAGATGTACAAATTAACTAACCCTAGAGAATAATGTGACCTAATGTAAGTTACTCCATATGATGTCATTGTTGGCTGCTGCTGGCTCCTCTTTATTGCCTTTATTCAATAAAATATGGGATGCGCTAAATGTCAAATGACTTAAAACAGTCAGTATTACAGTGGACCTATCACAATTGTTGCATTCGCATCCAACTGTCCAATTCGCAAATGACTTAAAGCAGTCAGTACAGTGGACCTATCACAATTGTTGCATTCGCATCCAACTGTCCAATTTGCATCTACTGTTCATCTTCCACCCGAAGCTTCATTGTTCTTCTCTTTTTTCGCTGCACTGTACCTTTCGCATAGCTCCCCTGCACCATCCTCCTCCCCTGTTTCCTACTGCACTCTCAATGCCAGATTCAGTGCCGTTCTAACCAACTCATTTCCATCACACTTGCCACCGAACTTGCTCACTGCCCTCATGCCACCCGTGGTGCCAGCATTGCCGTTGGCACATCGCCACACCTCCACGCTATCGTAGTCCATCATTGGTTTGGTTGCCGCCGGATCATCCCTCTAAGCCTAGAGACCTTCCAAATCCTAACCCATCGGCTCATCCACCGTTGACGGTAAGAGTCTGTTGGGGGAAAATAAACCAGCCTGAGGATAATGGTTGAAGATTACTATCCAGGTCACGTGGGACAGTGTTCCTCCGACTTTGGCCAACCCAGAACCATGGGTCGATACAGGAACTCCAGACGACGCGGAGGCCTTCCAGCCTCTGCACGACGAAGACCTCGCCGCCTCAGGAGAGGACGCGGCTGAAGCCACAGCCAAGCAGGCCGCCTTCCAGTGGTTCTGGGCAGTCGAACCCAGGAGTGTTCCCGCCTAGGCTTGGTCCCAAAGTATCCCCTTCGACAACACCTGGGATACCCCGGCCGAGCCAACATCTTCGGAAAGTTTGTCCACCTAGCGTCCACTTTGGGCCCCTCAGGCGAAAGAGCGTTCCAAGGAGATGCAGGGCTCCGGGGTGCACAAACCCCGCCAGCGCCTCCGACGCCGTCCTCGCAACGCCAACTGCGCGTAGGGAACCCCAAGCCCACCTCGTCCGGGGAGGCATAATTAGAGCCACTTCGGCTCCAAAAGATGGTTCACCGGACAGCCTCGATGGTGTCCCAAAGGGGAAGGAGACCCCGGGGGAACCACAGACTCCGGGACACACCGCCTTCGGCAGCGACCCCAACAACAACTTTAAGCTCCGGTGCCCCCGAAGGCACATGGGTGCATCCTGCATGGACCAGGGCGCGGCCACAACACCAACAACTTCCACACCCTCATGACCTTTCGGGAGGAATACCTCAGAAGGCAAGAAGGATACCTGGCCATAGAAGGAGTCAGTGAAGGACGGCGCAGGGTTCGGAGGCCTTGGGCAAACCCCCGGGCAAATCCCCAGCCACTCAACCTCGCACCGTCACTACCAACCCTACTACCAATGGTACTATATCCCAGCGACGAGAACTGAGTCGGGGACATGCTGTTGCCAAGCTCCAGACCGATTACCCCCAGGCAACGGCTGAGGGCCGAGGCGGTCGAGGACCACCTCTCTCGACTAGCCTTCGGCTGCACCTCCAACATGCCGTCGCCAGGCTCCGAACGGATTATCTCCGGAGCCGGGCAACGGGTAAGGGCTGAGGGGGTCAAGCACCACCTCTCCCAGCCTAGCCACAGGCTTCGAGGCCTCCAAGCCTCACAATAGAGGCCTTATTTCTACAAAGGTATGTCCACTATTAACTATCAGTAGTTTACCTAGTGATATATCTTTCATATAGCAAGGTTAGAGTACGTTGGAGGCCTCCAACTTTACTGCTAGAAGTCTTTTGCAATAGATAGCCACTAGGTAGAAGCAGTAGAACTTAAGTTACATCCTCATTTAGCATCAATAGTTATATAACCTAGCTATGTTTTATACTACAATCAGTTTCTTATTACCAACAGTAGATTGCAAAACTTAGCTAGTATAACCATACAAATCTCTACACTCCCGCAAACGTATCGTGCCTAGGTTGCCTGGGGGCGGGTCTGCCTAAGTTTTTTGGAAGGCATTATGCGGCCTTGGAAGTGTAGTTGTCACGTATCAAGAGATTTCCTTGATAGACTATGTTTCGGCGCCACCCGTGGGACATCTTCGGGTGGCGTGACAAGCCCACGTACCGCAGATGTAGGATGCCTAGGTCACCTGGAAGGCAAGATTGCCTAGATTTTCTGGAAGGCATTGCGTAGTCTTGATAGACAGTGAGGCTCACACACCGCGGGCGCCGCTTGTGCCTAGGTCACATAAAAGGCAAATTATGCCCAGAGTGTCCTGGAAGGCATTGCATAGCCTCGGTAGTGTCGAAGCTACGCCCCGGGGGATGTCCTCGGTGGCAGAGATGTGGTGCTCTGAGGAATGCTATCGCAAGAAATCCTCGTTGCATGATATGCCTACACACCACGGGCGTAGCATGCCTAGGTCACCTGGAAGGCAAAACTGCCAAGGTTTTTTTGAAGGTATTGTGTAGCCTCGATAGTATGTAGATGCTGGTTATCAAGGGACTTCCTTGGTAATGTAGTGCACCCTCGAGGGATTTCTTCGGAGGTGTGACAGGGCCACGCACCAGTAAGCATTGCTTGCCTAAACCCAAGGTCACCTGAAAAGGTTTCCCGGAGGGTAGGCTTTGCCCTAGTAGGCAGTGGAGCCCACACACCGCGGGCGTAGAATGCCTAGGTCACCTAGAAGGCAAGACTTCCTAGGTTTCCTGGAAGGTATTATGTAGCCTTGATAGTGTGTGGATGCCGCATATCGAGGGATGGCTCTGATGTGAGGATGCGGTGCTCTGAGGAATGCTGTCGCAAGGAATCCTCATTACACGGCATGCTTATATACCGCGGGCGTAGCATGCCTAAGTCACCGCTAAGGCATCAAGCCTAGGTTTCCTGGAAGGTATTGCATAGCTTCAGTCATATAAATGCCACACGCCAGGGCACATCCTTGGTGAATAATGTTGCGGTGCACCCCGGGTGTTTCCTCGGGAGCACGATAAGCCTACACACCGCGAGCGTAGCATGCCTAGGTCACATGAAAGGCAAGACTGCCTAGGTTTCCTGGAAGGTAATGTGTAGCTCTGATAGTGTGTAGGGTCTTCAGCATAATACATGCCAAGGAGTCTTACAAAACCTCCGGTAAAAACGGAGAGCCTTACAAAACCTCCGGTAAAAAACGGAGAACCTTACAAAACATCTGACAAAAACAGAGTCTTACAAAACCTCCAGCAAAAACGAAGAACCTTGCAAAACCTTCGACAAGAACGGAGAACCTTACAAAACCTCCGACAAAAACAGAGAGCTTTACCAAACCTCCGCCAAAATGGAGAGACTTCCAAAAACCTCCGCACAACGGAGAGTTTTACAAAACCTCCAGCAAAAACAGAGAGCTTTACCAAACCTCTGCACAACAGAGAGTTTTACCAAACCTCTACCAAAACGGAGAGACTTTGAAAATCCTCCACACAACGGAGAGTTTACCAAACCTCTGCCAAAATGGAGAGACTTCCAAAAAACCCCGCAAATGGGGATGCTTTTCGAAAACTACGCCGGGCGGAAAGGTTTTGAAATGACCTTCGAGAAGAGTACCCCAGTATCTTGAAGGCAAATGCCTCCGTACCGAAGGGGTACAAAACCTGCTAGCCTCCAAAAGGCACAACAAACAGATCAAAGGGGTATAAAAATCCCCCTCCCTACAGGGAAAGGTATGACCCGCGTGACTCAAACACGTATGGTAAAAGGTAAAATCATTACCCTACCATCTTTCTTAAAGACATATTTTATACATCATTTTATGAAAATTATACTGACATTTAATAGAAGCCCACGCTGCGTGGCACGGGAAATAGAGTGGAACCCTCGACTGTCCATTGTAGAGGCCGCAATTTCATTACAACGGCTAAGGGCCGAGGGGGTCGCGGACCACCTCTCCCGCCTGGCCCTCGGCTTCGCCTCCGACACGCTGCCGCTAGGCTCCGAACGGAGTACCTCCGGAGCCGGTAAGCGACTAAGGGCTGAGGGGGTCACAGACCACCTCTCCTGCCTGGCCCTCGGCTTCACCTCTGACACACCGTCGCCAGGCTCTGGACGCAGTATCTCTGGAGTTGGGCAGCGGCTAAAGGCCGAGGGGTTGCGGACCACCTCTCCTGCCTGGCCCTCATCTTCGCCTCCGACATGTCGTCGCCAGGCTTCGGATGGAGTACCTCTGGAGCCGGGCAGCGGCTAAGGGCCGAGGGGGTCGCGGACCACCTCTCCTGCCTGGCCCTCGGCTTTGCCTCCTATGCGCCGTCGCTAGGCTCCGGACAGAGTACCTTCAGAGCTGGGGCAACGGCTAAGGGTTGAGGGGGTCACGGACCACCTCTCCCGCCTGGCCCTCGGCTTCACCTCCGACGCGCTGTCGCCAGGCTCCAGACGGAGTACCTCCGGAGCCAAGCAGTGGCTAAGGGCCGAGGGGGTCACGGACCACTTCCCCCACCTAGCCCTTAGCTTCACCTCCGACACACCATCGCCAGGCTCCGGATGGAGTACCTTCGGAGCCGGACAGCGGCTAAGGACCGAGGGGGTCACGGACCACCTCCCCCGCCTAGCCCTCGGCTTCACCTCCGACGTGCCGTCACCAGGATCCAGACGGAGTACCTCCAGAGCCGGGCAGCGGCTAAGGGTTGAGGGGGTCGCGGACCACCTCCCGCCTGGCCCTCGGCTTCAGCTCCGACGCTCCGTCGCTAGGCTCTGGATGGAGTACCTCCGGAGCCGGGCAGCGGCTAAGGGCCGAGGGGGTTGCTGACCACTTTCCCCGCCTGGCCCTCAGCTTCGCCTCCGACACGCCGTCACCAGGCTCCGGACGGAGTACCTCCAGACTCGGGCAGCGGCTAAGGGTCGAGGGAGTTGCGGACCACTTCCCCCACCTGGCCCCCACCTTCGCCTCAAACATGTTGTCAGCGGGATTTAGACGGGTCACCTCCAAAGCCGGGCAGCAGCTAGGAGCCTGAAGGGACACAGTCCATCTCCGAGAGCTTATCCCCAAGAATCCCAACGGGACCTCGCTGGCTTGAAAGTCTGAAACAAGATTGGAAAAAGGCCCAGCCAAATGCCAAACCTAGGGAGAACACGATGGCTGGGAACGGCGAAGTCACCAACACCTTGCCCGGCCATCCTTAGCTACCTTGCATATGTACCATCACCAGAGCCCCAAGGCCACCTCTCTCCAAGAAGAAAACGAAGCCGGTTATAATCTATGCAAGGTCTCGATACCCCGGTCATCCAAAAAACCAGCCACGAAGAGGGAGAGGAAGTACGGTACAAAGGCACGAAGTCACACATACATACGGTCACCCGTTCAAAAGATCGCCTCGCACTTCGATAAAGAAAGAGACACGACCGTCCCCGAAGGTCCATATTATATTATTAAACAACTAGTATATCCGAAGGACGCATACAAAGAGCAACAATACAGAGATTGCTACAAAGGAGATAGACCCCGACAAAGCAAACCAGGGGAGAAAGAGTACAAGGTGACTAGGTCAAGCCATGGGCCCACAGCAAGGCCATAGTTGACTGTGAGACACAAATGTCTCACGACTTCACCAAGAGCTCCCTCCAGAAGACCACCTTCACCTCCTACGGGTCCCAGCAGGGGCCATGCATGGGGCGGCGTATGCGCCTCATCTGCGTCCTGCCGCTGCGGAGGCCGATACAGTAGCCGGCTCCCGAGCTGTCGGAGGATGAAGAAGAGTTCGAGGAGGTCACCAGCAGGGCCTTCTCCCTCGCCTTCCCAGCCTCCTCCTTTGACGTCAAAGTCATTGTCGTCTCCGCAGACGCCTGTTTCTCCTCATCACTCTCCCCCTGCAGGAGATCCCAATCGGTCTCCTCATCGTCGTTAAAGATATTGATGATCCAGGCGGGCGTGGCCTCCCGAGCCAATGGTTGGGCCGGAGCAGTAGGCAGCCGCCTCCCCTGCAGAGATGGAAGCAGCATGGCCACCGGCACCTCTGCTAACGATCGAAACGGTCCGGCTCCTGAAAAAGCCATCGAGATCATCAACATCTCCGAAGAGAATAAGGAGGAAGATGACGCCATACTCAAGTCAAGGTTAACTGCTCACTCGTAGGGCTGTGGAGAATCCAGCCGGGTGACCCATCTTATACCCAGGCCAAGCAGCCACGAAAGCTCGGGAGATGAAGTGGAACTGACGTAGCGGTATCCCCCATTGAATGCCTGAGGGGACCGTGGCCATACCCCGGTCGTTCCGCCAACACATGGTAGCATTCCACGACAAACGCCTCGTTTTCTCGCACGGACGTCCCGTCACATTAATAACCTAGACTCCTTTCAACGCGTGACAGGGGAGTGGACACAAGACCCTAAATGACCCCCCACATTGTCCAGTTAGAACGTGACAGTGGCACGTCTCATCCTGCCAGGAAAACACGTGGGGTCCCTCAATCCTACACGTACTCTCTACTCTGGTGACCTTAAAAGGCAAGAAGAATCATTACCTAAGGAATCCGGATAGCCTGTATCGGCCTCGGCACGAACCCCGGAGTGCACCATCTCCATCGACGCCCCTCTGGCCCAGGGTCCCGACACCGCGCATGCCAGCTCCAACAGGCTCCGGAGCATATCGACACCGCTAGTACACCATCAGCCTTGGGCCTCGCCATCGACACCCACGGTTCCCGAGGAAAAAACTTCTTAAGGACATGAAATGGCCATCGGGCATCCTTGATACTATACCCGGCTGGAGTTGGTTTTCCTCTACATCCTCTCCCCTCTGAAACATCGGGGCCCGAAAATGAGGGGGTACTGTTGGGGAAAAATAAACCAGCATGAGGATAATGGTTGAAGATTACTATCTAGGTCCCTCCGGAGCCTTGATCTCTGGACCCTTAGCTAAAGGACCAACCTCTGAAGGCATCGGGCTCCTTTGTGCCACCTCTTCGTACCTGCGAAGCCTTCCCACGACTCGGAACCATGCCTGGCCCCTCCGAAGCCTTCGGCCTCTGAACTCTCAGCAGCAGGCCTGACCCCCGGAGGTTATGGACTCCTTCGAGCCACCCCACCAACGCCCTGGTGGCTTTCCGAAGCCTAAGATACAGCATGACTCCGAAGACAATATCAGGGGGAAAATGTCTCCGCCTACCACCGACCCGATGTGAAGTGATGGGCGATCAACGCTGGTGCAAGTGATGCTATCGTGACACCCCAGTGCATTTAAGGCCGCCCTGACACCCCTGACAGTACGGCGTCGAGCCGTAATTGGCGATCGGCTCCCCCCTTCAGGGGGCAGGCACCACGATAGTTACTACGGTGGATATTTATCTCCAAGTAGGGTAGAAAGTAGTTATCCGGGATAAGATCCAGTAATTTGGTTAGATCTCAGATATTTGTATATTGTGATAACTTGTACGCCAAGCTACACACGACCCTATAAATAGGAGCCATGGTCACCTGGGCTAGAGGGAGCGAGACGGCGGAAAGACAGAGAGGTGATAAAACACCAAGTCACGATGTGATACTCTCTCCAAATCGATCGATTTTTTCTACCATCAATATATTCGTGTTGTTCCTTCCTCTTAAATTTCGTCTCTAAACTTGAGTCTGCTCCTTAGATGAAGCTCTTGCCGTAATTGCTAGGGCAAGACGAACTCGTACTCCAACAGAGTCATTGTTTTTAGACAATATTATAATATTGTAACAACACTTGTGCTATGTAGCGATTTTTCCGGTTCCAAGTACTATACCGTGTGACAGTGACTATCCATTTCCTCGTCCACATATGACACCTACAACATAATTCTTCTACCGATGAAAATGAACCCATGTCTATTATTGTAGTAATTGGTAAAGATAAACCTTCACGTTTAACCTCAAAGGCTAGAAAATCTCACGTTAATTGTTGAAAAAAAAAGGAAAGATCTATTCCTACATCACATAATTTTGTGAGACCAAATTATAAGGATTTAGATTATATCCGATTCCACGTGCATGTATAAATAGATTCAGCTACTACACGTAGATGAGATTGAATTGAATTCCATCCTAAAAAATCCAATGGTTTCCTTGCTTGGCATTAGCATATAAGATACTATATGTTATAGATACCAATAGTCCCAATCCAAAGTTTAGCTACCCTAGCTACCCTTTATACATCCTGCCTTTTTCGTCGTAAGCACGTACGACGCGTCGAGCGACGCACCACCTCCTCTAAATCGCTCTCTCTACCTCGATTTCTCGCCCCGCATCCTCGCTCGCAGGTCTCCATCGACCCCAATCCGTACGGCATGGGCGCTCGCTCAGCCGTGGCGCGACGAAGGTCCTCCTGACCGGTGAGTCAGCCCCCGCACCGAGGGCGTTGAGCGCCGCTCACTACTTGAAAAAACTATAAATAATAGGTGATAATAGTTATAGCGATAGGTCATGTACTTATTATTTTAAATATGTAAATGACGTCTGTTACTAATAAAGGTCATAAGATCATTAACATGACCCGTCACTTATAAAAAATTATAAGTAACGGGATACAGTTATGAGTCGCCACTTATGATGATGAATTTTATTTCGTGTTTTATATAAAAAAGTTAAAAAATATTATTTCACCGGAGACAACCCAACGAAGAGACCATTACCATTTATCACGTGTTATTTGCTATTTTTCCTATTGTTTTTATACTCCGTGTTCTGTAAGAATAGAACTCGCAACCTCTGCTCGCGAGCGTTGCCCCTTACCACTTCATCCTCGGGTGCATTCTGAAGGAAACTGGATATTTTATCCTTTTAATATTTTTTGCCGAAGGTCAAAAGTAACAGGTTATAACCGTGATCCGTCACTTATGATAAGTCATAACTTTTGTATATAGACTCCGATTTCAACGTTTTTTTGACTCTACAGATATTTACAGAAAAAGTCACATCCGTTTCTCTCCCACTTTGTCAGGTTCCGCGAATTTTTCAAGGCCAAAAATGGCCTGGAAGATTGAGTTCTCGCCCACTGAAGTTTCTGCACCGTTTTCGAAACGCACGTTTGTGTCTATAGCCGCCTCATCTTACATCAAAATGGAGCAGAAATATACAATTATTTCTATTGTAGTGCTGCTAAGGTGAGAAAAAATAAGAGAAAAATAAAATTAAAATAAAATTTTTTAGCATCATATATACATTTTCCCAAAGCGGTATTGTATATACCTAATGATTAGAGAAAATTAACATAGAATAATTGGAGTATATGGATATACCACTATAAATGTGCATGTGTATATATATATATATAGTATACAGTATAAACCAGGAGTATATGCACTTTTGCACCACATAAAATGATAGCTTTGTGAATCAATCATGTACATCTATAAAAACAATCATAAATATTATGTATATATATCTACATAAACCTAAGTATATGAATACCTAAGTGCATATATATATACAATACAACCACGGGAACATATATATGTGTATATGTTTAATTATAGCATTATATATTGAGCTAATTATTTGTGAATATCGTTATTAGTGACGTATCATAACTTGATCTATTACTAATGACTGCAGTGATCCATCACCAATGACTGGCTAGGATGATATGTTATTGACGAGTTAGTTATAGGTGACGGGTCAACTTGACCTGTTACTGATGACTAACTAGGATGACCTGTCACTTTTGAGTGACTAGAATAATCTGTTATTAATAAGTTATTATTAACAACAGATTATAATTATAACTCATTACTATTATCATCAGTAACATATCACTTATTTCATATCATCTTAATTTGTTTTTCACGTAGTGGCTAAAGAGGCTATAGGTTTCGAGAACTGCAGCGCGCAGCACGAAGCTAGGAACACCAGGGGAAACGTCCTGTTCATGGTGCCTGTGTCTCCGTTCGTTATCTCGAGCAGAAAAGAAGGGAAGGAGAGCGCTCCAGTCAATAACACGTGGTTGTGAAACATCAATTTCTCTTAGTCACTACAGGTAGAAGGATTTGACTTGGATTCCATCCTAAAAATTAAAGTCCAATTGTTTCCTTGCTCGGCATATATGATTCCATAAGAAAATTGAAGCCATGCACCACGGCGCGCCACATAGATTTTGAAGACGGCCTGATGACCTCCAGCGTGCAGCGTAGGGGCACCAGCCTCGGCAATCCAACCATGGCATATGCACTGAGCCGGTGACGACGGCGACACGGGTCAAGCTGTTCTCCAGTAAACTCAATGCCATCGGAGAAGGCTAGATTTTAAACATTACTACAGAACTGATCTTTTATACTATTTATTATTATCGGTTCCTAATAGACCGATAGTGATAGAACATCATTACCGATTCGTAAGCCGCACCGAAAAAATCAACTATTATAACTTATGAACCGACAGTAATAAAAGGTCATCACTACCGACCAATGATTTAAGTTGGCAGTGATTCTCAGCTCCACTATCACTGCCGGCTAAAGCCACCGACCAGCAGTGATAGATGAATATCATTACTAGCTGGTGGTATGAACTGACAGTGATATTTACAGTACAAAACAGTGGCCCTCCTCAACCGAACGCAAGAATGGAGAGAGCAGAGCATAGCATGACGCCGCCAAGCAAAATCCACCATGCCCCGACGAGGTCCCTCGAGCCCGAGCCTGACCCCGAAGAAGCGAGCAAGGAGGTCACCCACCACCCCTCCGTCGAATCCCACGCGAGTCCCTTCTTTCTCGGTACTAGCCAACTTTTTCCACCCCTCTCCGTTGAGCCACCCCACCGTTGCCTCTTCGCGTCGACCAACCGCACGGTGAGCTCCCGCATCCCCTGCTGAGTCTTATGCGTGCCCTGTTTTAGCCGCGGCACGACACCGGCGTAGGTCTCCGCATGAGCCACCCGCCACCACTGCCCTATGCATCGCCGTCGGCCACTGTTCAGCCAGGCCCGCCGGCTAAAACCTCCCTAGATGATTCTCCTGTAGTGTGTTAATGCCCTGGGTGCTCTCGTCCAACCAAGTCATGCCGCCATTCACCGGCGACAGTGTGACGCCGCCGTGCGCATGAGCACGCTGGCAAGGCCGACTATGGCTCTGGTCTTGTTGACTCAAGTCAAAAGTGTAGCAAAAATGACCCTATTAGGTCATGATTGTGATTTTAGTGATTAATAATTATATAGTCAATGGGACTAACATGTTTGTCAAGTATATACTTTAGTAGGTCTCATGGATGTAACAAAAGAGAAGTCACCGAAGCCGGAACAAACAGAGAAATGAATTGGACTTGTTCCATGAATTTTGATATGATTAAATAGTATGGATTTATGTATAATCTTTTAGAGCTCTTCACAAGCTTTCCATAGAGCCCAAGATCATCAAAAACAGAGTTTGGAGCGAAAAGTTATACCCAAAATATATAACGTTATTCTACTAAAATTTGCCTAACTGGATAATCCAGTGCACACAAAAATTAGTTCGGTGCTACACTGGATAATCTGGTGAGAATAATGAAAAAACAGTCTGGTGTTCACAGAAAGTTTGAAGCGGAGGCTTTTGTCTCACCGGATGATCTGGTGTTCAGAAAATGAACACATCGGACTATTATTTCCAGAGAGCTCTCAAATGAACATATGTATATAGGATAATCCGGTGCATGTGTCTGGTGTTCAGTGAGTTATCACCTGATAATCCGGTGTTCACAGATGAGTCTGAGTGGGTTCCAACGGCTAGTTTCTTCTGCTATACTCACTGGATGATCCGATGTTCACAAAATAAACACACCAGACTATTATTTCCAGAGAGCTTTAAAATGAACATATGCACATAGAATAATCCAGTGCATTTGTTCGGTGTTCAGTGAGTCATCACAGGATAATCCGATGTTCACAGAGGCTTGAGTGGGGGTTTCAACGGCTAGTTTGTGAGAGTGTACTCACTGGATGATCCGGTGCTAGTACTATTGTTCTCACCGGATAATCCGGTGTTAACAAATTTTCTGAGCCATTAGGTTAACTGCTAGTGCGTGGGTTTGAGGCTATAAATACCTCTTCACTCAGTCATTTGAAGGGACTGAAGTCCATAAAAGTTCATGTACACCTGAGAAGACATCCAAGCCATCAAAGTGCTTAAAGTGATCATCCAAGGTAATTAAGAACACCATTAGAGAGTGATTAGTGCTTATAGACCTAGATAGTGTGTTGCTAGGTGATTGCTACCTAGAGAGTGGATCAAGGAGTGATCCAACAATGTACCTCTTTGTACGCCGGCACCTTGGAGTCTTGGTGACTCGTCGGCAAGCTTATTGACCTTTCGACTTGGTGTGGAGCGGCGGCAAGCGATTGTGCGGGGACGCGGAGACCTTTGCCTTTGTGGCTCAAGCTCTGAATTGATCACGGCGGCGAGGAACCGGAAGGGAGGCTAGTGGTGAGACCATGCCTTGGTGGTTTGGTGGCTCATCCGAGTGGAGACCTTGTCTTTGTGACTTGGTGGCTCAAAGGTCGTGACCGGGTGCCGATCGGGAGCATATCCTTTGTGGAGCTCCAACGTGGACTAGGGGTGGCATTCATACCACTGATACCACGGGAAAAAAAATTCTTATGCTAAGTTTGCTCTCTCTACCTTATTTATATTTCCGCATTTACTTACTTGCAATTTACCTTCTTAGATAGGTTGCAAGCATTTTGATTGGTAAGTAGATACACTAGATAAACTAGAGCACATTTAGATAGAGACTGATATAGGTTTATCTTGTGTTGTTTCTAGCCGAAATAGTTCTAAGTGTTCTAATTCACCCCCCCTCTTAGGACATCACCGATCCCCTCAAACAGGCCGGCCCCATGAGCATGACTGTGGCTAGGCAGCCCCGGGTGCACAAAGAATTTTAGTCCTTTTAGTTTTTTAAATTTGGTTAAGTCAGAAATTTTTAAATCGATTTATTGTTAAACTATTAAATCGGCTGAACCTTTTAAAATGCATAGAAAATTAAATATTGAACAAAAAATACTAAAACCAATTTTGTTAGCTTTGCATGATCATTCTCTACATAATTAAAATACTAGGAGCCATGAAATATGTACTAAAATTATTATAGTTAATGAAATGTGTTTAAGTTTTAATAATTCATAATTTTTTTTGGTAAGTCCAAAATTGGTGAAACCAATTTTGTTAATCTTGCTAGTTTATTCCCAGCTCATTAAAAATACTCACCCTCAAGTTAAACATAATTACCTTTTTGTTTATTAGGAAGTTGAATCAAGTCAAGCATCTATGCATATTTCACCCTTACTTTAGATCAATGTAATGTTTAATTTTGATAAATTATCACTATACGTATATCATGTATGTAAGGGTTAAATAATAATGAAAATTTTTTAGAGATTGTACCAACAAACACTCATCAGAAGCGGACACGAAAGCATACAAAAGGCAGCTCCTACAACCCAGGCCAATTGCTGGTAGGAGATGGCGAGATAATTTATTTGTTGGTGATTGCAAAATCTTCTAAATATTTTGAATATGGATTTACAATAATGATATAATTGTATGGACAGAAGACGGATGCATGATGAGAACCATGTGAGCGCAGAGTACAAGAACGACGTGGAGTATTTCCTCGTAGCAGTTGCGGCGCATAAGTCAAATACACAATCTCAATACATATGTTGTCCATGTGTTGATTACGAGAACAAGAAATAGTTTTCCAGCACCCAACAGTTACATTTGCACTAGATGGCAAGGGGCTTTATGCCTAGCTATATCCGTTGGACCGAGCACGATGAAGCTGAGATCGTACAAGAAGGCACGCAATGGGTGATCTCATACAAGCTTCACAGAGTTGTTACTGTTCTTAAAGAAATTGCTTCCAAAGGGAAATGTGTTGCCAGAAAACATATACCAGGCCAAGTAGGTTGTGTGCCCATTGGAGTTGGAACTACATAAAATACATGCATGTCCAAATGATTGCATGTTGTATCGAGGAGAGCATGCATACTTGGAAGCGTGTATCGTCTGTGGTGCAACACGGTACAACTGTGATGGTGATGATATTGATGGTGAAGGAAAGAAGAAAAGGCCTATCGTCAAGGTGATGTGGTATTTTCCTATAGTCCCCTGTTTGAACTATTTATTTGCAAACAAAAGGCATGCCGAATCAATACGATAGCACACTGAGGAGAGCAAGGATGATGGAATGCTAAGACACCCCGCTGATTCTATGCGGTGGAGAAACATTGATAGGAAATATAAGTAGCCTTTTGCTGAAGATGTGAGGAATATAAGATTTGGGTTGAGTGCAAATGGGATGGATCCATTTGGCAACATGAGCAGTAGTCATAGCACTTGGCATGCGACTCTATATATCTACAACCTTCCTCCTTGGTTGTGTATGAAGAGGAAGTACATTATGATGCTGGTACTGATACCAGGGCTAAGGCAACCTGGCAACGATATCGATGTCTATCTGAAACCATTAATGGAAGATCTTGTAACACTGTGGAACGATGGTGTGCGGGTACGGGATGAATACAAATAAGAGAACTTCACCCTATACGCAATACTTTTCGTACAATCCAAGATTGGCCAGCTCTTGACAACCTATCGGGCCAGACTGTTAAAAGCTATTTTACATGCGTGCATTGCTTGGATGAAACAGAGAGCTTGTAGCTGAAGAACAGCTAAAAAATGGTGTACCTAGGTCATCATAAATTTCTTTGCTAGGATCACCTATACCGCAGCAATAGTAGAGCTTTTTATGGGGAAGTTGAGACTCGATCATCTCCTAAGCATCGCACTGGAAGATAGGTATATGAGATGGTAATTGGACTTAGGGTTATCCTTGGAAAGGGATGCAAGAGTACATTGGTTCTGAAATCTATGTTAGAGATCCTATGTTCAAAAAGAAAATTGTTTTTTATAACTTAGCTTATTGGCCAGATTTGGTGGTACGACACGCAATTGATGTCATGCACATCGATTAGAACGTGTGTGATAGCTTGATCGGTACGTTACTAAACATACCTGACAAAATAAAGGATACACTCTAAGCACGGAAGGACCTGGAACGTTTGAAACTCAGACAAGATCTACATCCTAAAGATATGGAAGAAGGCGATAAATATCTTGGTCTCGCTACCTATTGTCTGAGAAGGCGAAAAAATTGAATTGTGCAAGTGCTTGCATGGAATCAAAGTTCCATCCATTTATTTTGCCAACATAAAGAGAGTAGTAAACATAAAAGATTTGAAATTAACTGGCATGAAGTCTCATGATATTCATGTGATGATGACATAAATACTTCCAATTGCAATTAGAGGTATTCTGCCACCGAAGGTCCAAAACCCAATCATAAAGCTGTATTCATTCTTCAACGCGATATCACAGAAGTCTATCAATCCAACAAAGCTAGATAAGCTGCAGGAAGACGTGGTCAAGACTCTATCAAATCTTGAGGCGTGTTTCCCTCCATCATTTTTTTGATATGATGGTGCATCTCATTGTTCACATTGTGAAAGAGATATGATTCTTGGCTTCGTGTTTTTGCATCAGATGTACCCTTTCGAGAGATTCATGGGAGTTATGAAGAAATATGTTCATAATCGAAATCGACCGAAAGGTTACATGATCGAGAGTTAGGGAACCGAGGAGGTCATTGATTTCTGCGTCGACTACATGAATCTCAAATCGATTGTTGTGCTTTCTTCTCGCCATGAGGGGAGGCTACAAGGGAAAGGGACAATAGGTGCAAACTCATTCTGCACTAACGATCTTGTTTCATTCAAGCAAGCATATTTTGCAGTTCTACAACAATTAGTTGTAGTGCACCCGTTAGTAGAACAACACCAGAAGATGCTACGCACCAAAAACCCAGGGAAGTCCAATGTTTGGATCGCGCGAGAGCACCAAGATCATTTTGGCACCTGGTTATGTAGACAGGTGATGGATAAGTAGATACAATGTGCTCAATTGTATATGTTGGCTCATGGACCGTCAACTACAATCCTCACATTCCAAGGATATGGCATAAATCGCTATACATTTGTACAAGAGCTTAGGATAATAAGAACGCAAACTAAAATAGCGGTGTCCGTATAGATGCCTACGACTACAATGAAAATAGGGAGATCTACTACGAATTCATAGAAGAGATCTGGCAACTCAACTATGGAGTATTAAAGGTTCCCTTTTCTGGTGCCAATGGGTCAGACTCCCAGGGAGCATGAAGATCGACAAGTACGGTATGACTACAGTGGACCAAAAGCTCATCGGATACAGAGAAGAACCATTTGTACTTGTGAAAGATGTTATGCAAGTCTTCTATGTAAAGGACCCGGATCCGGTTAATAAAGAGGAGCGCCATGTGGTTCTTTAAAGAAAAATAAGGATTATCGGAGTGTAGAATGTCATTGAAGAGGAAGACTACAATTAATTCGACGCACTACCTCCTTTCAGAGAGGACGTTGACCTAGGTCCCATGGAAGACACCAACAAATCTCCTTATGTATACCGTGATCATAATGAAGGGCGAATCATTAAACCATATTAAGTAGCTTTATTTGCATATTAATGAAGGACATGAATTACTAGGTATTAATGAATAA
Source organism: Phragmites australis (assembly GCF_958298935.1). Classification (NCBI taxonomy): domain Eukaryota; kingdom Viridiplantae; phylum Streptophyta; class Magnoliopsida; order Poales; family Poaceae; genus Phragmites; species Phragmites australis. The sequence continues at coordinate 15,129,538 of NC_084927.1, forward strand.
TATGAATTACTATGTATTAATGAAAGACACGAGTTACTATTTATTATTAATATGTATTAATGAAAGACATGAGTTACTATTTATTAATGAAGGTGTCTTTATTATTGATTTATGTTAGCTATAGATATGAGCATATTTTTTGAAAATTTTTAGTGATTTAAAAAATTATCCATGAAATTAAGATATATAGGAAGCTCCAATTATATTTTTTAATTAATTAGCAAGCTCCAATATAGAAATTTAGGTATGAACATATTTATTTTCTATTTTTATTGAATTAGAAAATTTAACCATGAAATTTAGGTATATAGAAAACTTTTGTATGAAGTTTTGGTATATAGCAAGTTCCAAATAAAATAAATATATATTGGGATTTGAGGTCAACAGAATGTTAATAAAGGTATATAGTACGGACTCAATCGAACACATTTGAGTAGTGCAGCAGTTAGTTTGTTCAAACTTGGGCCACAGGTCACCGGTTCGACGCTTGTGCTCAGCACAAAAAGATTTTTTGCTTCGCTGCGCTGGGGGGGGGGGGGGACGTTCACTACCGGCTGACATCATGGGCTCGAAGTGAATGCCCCCTTCACTGCTGGCTCACATTTGAGTCGGCAGTGAAGCCCCACCTTCACTACCGATTTACTTAATGGGCCGGCAGTGAATCTCCACCTTCACTACCGGCACACATTTGAGTCGGCAGTGAAGCCCACCCTTCACTGTCGGCACACCCTTTGTACCGGTAGTGAAGCTCCACCTTATATAACAGAAGCGCTGTTGCACCCTCACCTAGACTTAGAATTTTTTTCCCTTCCACCAAATTGCCTCATGCACCGTCCTCAAGTACCACCGCCTCCTCCTTGTCCTCGCCCACCCCACCGGAGGACCATGAGCCTGCATCGATGAGCTCAAGCCCATTGACCCCATCCTCCTCGATGCCATCGTCCTCCTCTTTGACGTCGTCCTTCTCCTCCCTAATGCTACATATTGTGGACTGGTGAACAAGGTGATCCGCACATGGTTCCTGATTTAATCAAGACATCTTTTGACCCAAAATATTAGAGTAGTTTGACTTTCCTGAAGAGACAGATATGAAAGTAGTTAAGCGTAAGGTGCTAGTGATCATGGGCTTTTCATTTAAGAAGTGGAAGGGCACACTGCAGAACCTATATGCAGAAAGGTACAACACCATATTTCAGCAAATCGCCTCAATTGGAAGATCATTGTCAGGCCTTTGCGGAGTACAAGTTGTCAAAAGAAGTGCAGAGGTTGAGTGAGGTGAACAAAGCAAACTCAAAGAAGAACCTCTACCCCGACAAAGTTGGTAGTCGTGGGTACGTGAGGAAAGAACAGCAATGGCAACAGGAGCTAGATGAACTGCAAGAGAGAGGTGCTACACCTGAGACGTAGGCTTGGAGCGAACAATCGATGCGCTTCCTTCGTGCGAGGGGTGCTTCTTACTCATATGATAGAAACTTATGCTTTACAACCTCAAAAGACTAGGAAGTGATGCAAACTCTTGCAAAAAAGCTTATGAATGCCGACACACAATCTGCACAAGGCTCTTTCAAGCCAGATAGGAATAGGGAAGAGCTCACCTTGGCCCTGGAAAACAAGGAGCACAGTGGTTGCACACAAGGCGTTGGTGTGTTGGGTTGGAAATATGGATTCCTAGGCACCGTCGACAGTTACAAGAGTTAAAAGAGATCCCAAGCAGAGCGTGCTGCAGAATGAGAGGCAAAACAAGCTAGGATGATGGAAATGTTTGAACAAGCGCTACAACATGAGAGGGAGCATACCGATGAAAAAATAGCACAAGCAGTATAGCAAGCCCTCATGCATGAATGGGGCTTCATTGTGAGCAAAGAGGAACAGCCGGTTGCGTCTCCTAATGTCGCACATTCCAGCCCCGGTGGTCGTTGAAGTAGCTGTGCGTCCACAGGACTTCCAGGAGCTGACTCCATCACTTATGCCATGAACCACATCACAACATGGACACCATGCGAACTACACATTGGTGCTAAGAACATTACTATCAAGGTGGCTTCCAGTGTGACTTATCCCCACGACACCTATGACCTTGTACACAGATGTCTAATACCGGAGGGCTATGCTGTGGTCGATGTAGATGGGGCAGTTGACCATTACTGTCATATTTAGATGGAACACCTCACAGAGGAGGGGGTGGACACTATAGGAGAGAATGAGTACACATTCATCACATGGGAGAAGGCCTACATAGTATTTCCACCAGGGATAGCTCCCGAGAACCTCTACTCTCCACTACACCCTGGGCCATCATCGTCTCGTAGATCTCCTTCTCCTCAGCCATCTCCTAGAAGAAATCCACATCCTCAGCCATCGTCTCGAAGAAGTCCACCACTCAAGAAACTAGTACCATCAAGAAGCCAGCTATCATCTCGAAAAACACAATCAAGTTTCGCAACATCCAAGAATATGACATCATCTAAGAAGTCGGTGCCATCTAAGAAGTTGGCGGAACCCAAGGATGTCTATTCACTTAATCCTGAGAAAAACAAAAAGATTATGGACGCCAGTGTAACGACTCATTTTCATCCTCTAGCACGTCCACCGAAGCCTGTTGTGCCTGAAGATAGTATGAACTTTTTCATGAATATAGCCAAAGTTAAACAGATAGGGGAGGCTTCAAGAAAGCCACCAACTAACTACGAATGAATCATCAAGAAGCAGGCCAACAGCAAACCAAGTCCAATCGTTGTGGATGCTCCAAGCATTGTAGACTTCCTAGCTACTTTTAGATTAACAACAGAGGAACTAGCACAACTTGTTGAGGGAACGGAAATCTTAAAGTTGGATGTTACATGACTGTTTGAGTTGGGCAAATCTTTGGTCAAACCAGATATAGAAAGAAACCTTACAACTCAAATGTGTCGATTACATTTGTGGTACTTAGAGTAGTCTAGGTAGGGTTTTGAGGCATTCCCCATACGATACAGAGATGAATATTTCCTCAACAGGGACGACTACTTCTGGGTGAAATTCGAGTTCTTGTATGAAATGTACAAGGAAGATGACCTCGACATGGCCATAGTCAGAGCATGGACTCTATAAGTGACTTATGTATATAATTCACGTTATATGATCTTGTACCTTCAAATCGGCTAACTAACTTCTCTCTTTCGTAGAATGGAGATCCATGCATACAGACAAGAATTAGATATTAAAGTAGGATTCATCGATCCTGGGCTTGTTAATGAGAAATTTGTATGGGAGAGTCCAGACTTCATCGAGAACTACTTATTAAAGTGTCTGCTTCACTAGCAACACAAGACCTCATTGACATGCTAGTACTAATTTGAGCAAGATCATTGTCCTGGACACACAAAAGAGAGATAAGAAGACTTACCAAGACCTCATTGACATGCTAAATAGGTAAACTCAAGCATTTAATCTTCTCGTCGATTTCATCTTAGTTTAATTGGTTAATATTCACGTATAGGGCGTACACAAGATACTGCAAAAAGAGTGTTGTCTACCATCCATACAGGAAGCAGTATGATATAAAAACTGACTTTCCGGTACGCGAGAAATACTCATGTCTTTCATTTCCTACTAATTAAAAAGGTTCAATTCATTTCACTGATGAATCCTTTTCTCTTGAAGTGTATGAGGCAGCCACCCGACAACAATCTCCGCCTATTCTATGTTCTTACTTTCATGGACGCATTCAGCAGAGACGGATATGCTGCCATGTTTAATGATGTTGAGGTATGAATTTACATATCAATGTCTTCTTTTCAATTTATATACGTGTTCAAGGGCTAATTCTTTTGATTTTTCAAACAAAGCTCTTCAAACAACACACAAGTGCAATACTCCCTGTGGAAATACATGCCATTCAAGAACATATCACTGGGTTCTTCATCGAACATGTTATCAACCCAAACGGTGAGTTTCATGAACTGATTGCACCGTCAACGCGTAACAAACCTTTAGATGACACCATACCTTCTAGTACAGAGTATGCAACAAAGAGGAAGTCTACTAAGGGGCTTGACAGCATATATATCGTTAAGCCAGATTAAGTAGCTTTATTTGCATATTAATAAAGGACATTAATTACTATGTATTAATGAAGGACATGAATTTACTATGTATTTATGAAGGTGTCTTTATTATTGCTTTACATTAAATATGTCTCATTGTATGCATGTATTGAGAAGGAGAGAGAGACGGAGAGAGGAGAGGACATAGAGGACAAAGAGACGTAGGCGAGAGAGGAGAGGCAAAACACTGCTGGCTCAAGGATTTAGTCAGCTGAAACCACCAGCCGAGATAATGATACCAGGGCATCATTGGCGACTCAAGCCTTGGACCGGCAGTGACAACCCCGTTCACTGCTGGTTCCCCGGGCTAGTAATGATAGTTGGGGACTATACTACCCGTTGCCCATTGCTAGCTCCAAAACTGGCAGTGAAGGGGGTTTTGGAGCTGGCAGTGAAGGGGGTTTCTGTAGTAGTGAAAGGAATCGCAGTCCCTATGAGGCCAATGTCGTCGAGCAACAAGGCACGTGGCTTCATGATTGATAAGAAAGGAACCACAACAATTAGAGCTATGGCATGGATCACAACATGAGCTCCATGTCCAGAAGGTAGTCTATGTCCACTGACACACGGGGCATTGTGTTAGTTGGTGCCAACAAGGTGGTTGATGAGCACAAGCCCTAAGGTGAGTTCAACCATAGTGGCAGTTAATGGAGTCATTGTCTCAATGGCTGGAGGCCGGCGTAGGACTTGAAAGTCTAGGTTGTCCTGATGCTCGGAGCGTCCTTGGCAGAGTGGGAGACATAACACAATGAAATGCAAGCAGTCTCTCCTCCGATTAGCAAGAGGTGCATGCCAAGAGAGAGGAAATCATGGCTAAAGATGTTGAGCCATCAAATAATTAGTTGTGTCATCGAACAATCACTAAGATCACTGTGTTGCTCCCAAAGCATCAAAAGATCAGGACAAGTCATCTACTAAATAGTGCTGATGAGAGTACACCAAGAAGGTTATTGATTTGTTTTGGAAGTTGTTGGTGAAAGAAAATCTCTTCCATGAACAAAGTGCAGCGATAACCAACTCACAGGAGTGGCTTAAGCTTGGAGGAGAAGAAGAGAGGGTAAGAGTGCCTAGAGTTCTTAGGAAAATCTATCTCCCTTGGTTGGGTGGCCAAGGGTCAGTATTTGTACTGATATTCAGAGTGTGAATGTACAAACTTGCCCATATGAGGCCGGTAGACATACAAGTTCCTTTCTTGTATAGCAGGGCATAGGGACAACACCGTAAATCATTGCTACGGCTAGTGAGGCCATTGTCCTAGCGGCTGGTCTCCTATTCCAGTGTCGCACTGCACCAGCATGTCTGGCGACCACCACTTGCACCAGCATGTCTGACGGCCACCACTTGACGGATATCAAATGCCAGTCACTTCGTTGCAAGTGGGGGTGGCCCTGTGGGTCCCCTCCTGGTTGATCTTTTCTGAAGGCCCGATGGCTCTGGGAGTCCGGAGGGCTTTGAAGGCATGGCCTCCAAGACCCCTCTGGAGCCATGGGCCCTGAAGGGGTCCTGAGCTTGATGTTCCTCGGGCCTAGACTGGCGGAGCCCATGGGCATCAGGGGTCCTTGATGGTGACCCCCAACAGCAGACCCTTGCGAGGATGGCCTACGCTGCGGTTGTCCCAGCGGTACTCGGAGCAAGGCCTCCGGCGACCCTTGGCTCCAGGAACATAGGCCATTGGACCTCCGGCGGTTTTGAAGTTGGGAGTGTAGGTCCAGCGGTTAGGATGAATGCATAATGTCACCTGTGAGGGAGGACATTAAATGCAGCTTGTGGTTAGTAATGTACTCATGTTCTAGCTAGGCGGTAGTGGGACGCGTCGTGCCTTGGTATTAGAGGGTCGTGGAGAGCAGTTCTACTTCCCCATGATGGTGGGGAAGGGATGGGGTAGGATGTGCTCTCGTGCCCTGAGGCAGCAACGGCTTCTCCTTGGGCGGATAAAGCAGGAGTCTGGGCCGGTTGGCGTTCTCATCCAACATTCTCGCCTCTTTTTCCCCTGCGTTCGCCAACGCGCCCACCAACTACTGTGCCTCCACTTTCCCTCACCATCAAGCATTCCTCGCTGTAATTCCAGGGTCGTTATGACTCACTCGGGTGCATGCAGTGAGATCAGATCTCTGCTGGCAGGTCGTGGGGCATCTAGGGACCAGGTCGCCACGCTGGCATGGGCCGTGAGGGCTATGATTCCCCCACCGTTTTCTAGTCTACCGCCGAGCGTGGAACTCTGCCGCATTAGCAAGAAATACCCCTAGCAAACCCACATGCTGGGGGAGTCAACCATTGCCACGACCGATCTCGACTGCATGACTGAGGAGGGGAAGATCCCGTCCAGGTTGGTGTCTCACCTTCCAGCAGGAGAGGGGATCCTGGCCCTGTGGAGTCATGAAGTGGTGGCTTTTGAGGCCTTCTTTGATGCGAGGCTTGGGTTCTCAGCCACGTCGCTTCTCAAAGGGGTTCTCTGTCACTTCTATGTGGAGCTCCCCCAACTCTCAGCCAATGCTATCACTCATCTTGCCTTCTTCGAGTGGGCCATGTGGGCGGAGGGCTATGAGGGTCAGGTGGAGCTATTTTCTACTATCCACAAAGCTAGCTGCCAGCCGAAGCCTCAAACAGACTATAGGGAGATGAGGGCCCTCTGTTTTAGTAGTGTGAGTTTTCAACTCTAGCCGGAATATCAGAATGCGTTCTTGGCAAAGACCATCAATAACTGGTGGTACACTAGGTGGATGGAGGGATGGCTTTATTATGATGTAGGTCTTGGATCCCCTTACACTCTAGCAACCAGGACATCCAGTATGTTTAGACTCCGTTGGTAGATGTCCCCGAGGCTCAGTTGGCTTCGAGGGTGGTGCTCCTTTAGAGGGTGGCCCAGAAGATGAGCATGCGTGGCCTCATGGAGGAGTTCACGATGCTTCGCCTCTGACCTCTTCAGGCGGGCTAGCACCACATCTTCGAACAAGGTGGGGATGGCGAGCCGAACGCGTATTCTGGGCTCACCACAAGTTCTGGTGAGTATTCTTCGTTGTCTAGCTTTGAATCCGCAAATGTGAGACACATTTTTCTTACAGAGAGTTGCCTCCCACTGGACTAGGCAGTCGAAGGTGGTGGAGAAGTTCCTGGGTCAGCCCTTCGTTGCGGAGCGGGACCAGTGCATGGAGCTGGTGGGGAGCTAGGAGCAACACAACTGGATCTGCTCCTGCCTTGGACTGGCGGTTCCAGCATGACTAGCTCCACTAGACCCCTGGGCCATGGGGAAGCGTGGTCGTGCCACGGGCTCTGCAATTTTGATGATTCCACACTGGGCTCAAACTCCGCCCGTCCCCACGAGTTCATGTGGCAGCTTGGCCAGGTGCTGGACCCCCATCGAGGTGGTGGGTGGTGCCACTTCCGTGATGGCACGGATTTTACCAAGGTTAGCCTCAATGTCTCAAGTGAAGACGAGGTACTCTAGTAAGTTTCCAGATTTGGCACCAAAGACACACTTCTCTGGGTTAAGCCGCACGCCAATGATCCAGAGGCTATTGAAGGTTTCCTGTAGGTTTGCAACATGGTCGATTTCAAGCTTGCTTTTAATGACTATGTCATCGATGTAGGCTTCCACGTTGCAACCTAACTGTTGTTCCAGTATTTTTTGTGCTAGACGGGAGAAGGTTGCCCTGGCATTTCGGAGGCCCAAAGGCATCCGGATGTAGCAGTACACTCTGAAGGGGGTAATGAAACTGGTATTTTCCTCATCATTAGAAACCATCCACACTTGATGGTATCCGGAGTATGCGTCTAGCAAGCTCAGCAATTCACAGCCCGTGGTGGAGTCCACCAGCTCGTCTATGCGAGGGAGTGGGTATGGGTCCCAAGAGTAGGCTTTGTTGAGCGCTGTGAAGTCGATGCACATGCGCCATTTCCCATTAGACTTCTTGACCAAGATGGGATTTGATAGCCACTCCGAATGGATGACTTCTCGGATGACATTGACCTCCAGCAGCTTCCGAACGTCCTCCTTTGCGGCCTCCGCTCGCTTGGTGGACAGCTTGCGAAGCCCTTGTTGAACAGGCTGGGACTGCAGGTTGACCCGGAGGGCATGCTTAATGATGTGGCGATCGACTTTGGGAGGTCCTATGGAGACCATGCAAATACGTCACAGCTGTCCCTCAGGATGGCTATGATTTGGGCTTCCTTCTCCAAATTGAGGTCAGCCCCGATTTGGAATGTTCGGATGGGGCTCCCAACTCTCAACAGGACGTTCTTGACATCCCCCTCCGGTAGTGGCCTTGGAAGGACCCGGTGTTTAGGGCACGTCGAAGAGGGATCTTTAAGGGGGCCTTCAGCCACGTTATGCATGTGGCAGCTGCTGAGAGGGGCGGGGTGCCCATACTCGATACGCCTAGCCAAGGATTGATCACTGTGTACAGAGATCAGCCCCTGGGACCTCGGTATGTTTATGCATAGGTAATTGTGATGGGAGACTGCTCCGAACATGTTCAAAGTTCCCCGTCCTAGGATGACATTGTATGTGTAGGGTGTGTCCATGACATCGAAGGTGATCATCTCGGCTCGCATAGCAAAGCCTTCGCCGAAGGAGACTGGAAGCTCTATCCGGCCTAGGGCATCGAGGGGAGCCCCGTTGAACCCTTGAAGGGGCCTTCGAGCGGGAGAGTGCTGGCTCCACGGAATGCGGATCTGGTCGAAGGCATGTGCGAAGAGGATATTTGCGGAGCTTCCTCCGTCGATCAGCACCCTCTGAACTTTGACTTCGGTGATGTTGGTCGTGATGACCAACGCGCCAGTATGAGGAAAGTTTACTCCCATAGCGTCATCGTGGGAGAAGGTTACATGGGCTTTGGCCCTTCCAGGGACTTAGTGGTGGATGCTGGTGGCTCTGACGTGGTTGACACCACATGCATAGTCTCACCGCTACCGCTTCGAGGAGCCACCAAAGGGTCCTCCCCCTGTTATGGCCAGGACCACCTTCCTAGAATAGTCGCCTTCATCGATGTGCTGCACCGTGGGTGGCGATAGCAGCAGAAGTAGAGCCTGCGGGGGAGGGTTTTGTGGGGCCAGGTGATCAATCTGGTGGCCTGCTGCTAGCCTACGACCTCCACGCTGCCCGTCGCCAGCCCTTTCCCCTGTTGCACACGCTTTCTGCCTCTCGAGGTACTCCTCTCGAAAGGTGACGAGCGTCCGAAAATCTTCATTGTTGTGGGCACGTCTTGCCCCATGCAGCGTGCACCAGTATCCTTTGTCTGATTGTTAGCCTGGGCATCCTGCTGCTCATGGAAGGCTCCGGAGTGCCCCCGACCACACCCCATGGAGCGGGGCGAGCTCGAAGGACCTCGTGTTTGAGCGATGTTGTGCATGCTACGCCGTTGTTTTTGCCAAGGCCTGCGTGCTCCAACGCCCTTAGCTTCCTCAGAGCCCCTTTTTACCGATGGAGGTGGTAGGGCATGCGAGGACCCCACTTGGGAGGTGGGGTTCTTGGGCTCGCAGAAGGTGCTCGTGGCGGCAGGCATGATCTCCCGACGGAGCTGCTCACTGAGCGCACTGGGGATCGATGTAGTCAATCGAAGAGAGGCCTGGAGCCCAGACTTTGGGTGGCGGCGTCGATGACCAATGACTCCGAAATACCTTTCACCTAGGCCTTGGTTTAGGTAAACCTCTGGAAGTACTGTCGGATGATCTCATCGGGCTGTTGCTTAATGGAATACAGGCTTCCGGAGGTTACTGGCTCGACGAAGGTACCCTGAAAGTTGTTGCTGAAGGTGTCCTTGAGCTGGGCCTAGGCGTAGGTAGACCCGGGCTCTAGTTCCCAGAACCATCGGAGGGTGACTCCCTCCAGAGCGGGAGGAAAGAACTTGGCCATGGTTGCCTGCTCACCTCCATTGGCTTCGATGGTGAGGGTGTATGCGCGAATGAACTCCTTCGGGTCTGAATCATTTTTGTATTTAGGCAGCTTGGGGGTCCAAAATCTGTTAGGGCATGTCCTGTAGGTCCGCCTGAAGGGGAGAGTCAGAGTTGGCGAGCAGAGCCTTGCACCGATAGGCCCGAGGCTCTACCTACTGTTGGTCAACCGCGGATGGCACACGGTGATGATGTGTCATGATGATGAAGCCCTCGCTGGCCCCCGACGCCTGGGCTAGCTCAGTGTTAGCTGTTACGGGCGCTACAACAATCATGTCGGTAGGCGGCTGTGCGGCCCACAGGGCCACCTTCAGCTCCTCCAGCTGAGTTTGGAGGGCCACCACATGAGCCTGCTGGTCGGTCATGGCAACCTGTGTGGATGTGGCCTCAGCCGCAGCCCCTTGGGATGCAACGAGGATCGCACCTTGCTGTTGCTCAAGGGCCCTGACAGTTTTCTTCTTCGGCGGCATACTACCTCTCGTAGTGCTTCTACACTTATTCTCATCCCATGGACAGTGCCAGCTATTGGTGAAAGAAAATGTCTTCCACGAACAAAGTGTAGCGAGAACTAACTCACAGGAGTGGCTCAAGCTTGGAGGAGAAGTAAAGAGGGTAAGAGTGCCTTGAGTTCTTAGGAAAATCTGTCTCCCTTGGTTATGTGGCCAAGGGTCATTATTCATACTGATATTCATAGTGTGAATGTACAAACATGCTCATATGAGGCCAGTAAACATACAAGTTTCTTTCTTGCATAGTAGAGCATAGGGACAGCCCCGTAAATCATCACTACGACTAGTGAGGTGGTTATCCTAGCGGCTGGTTGTCTATTCCAGCGCCGGACTGCACCAACATGTTAGGCGTCCACCACTTGCATCAGCATGTCCAGCGACCACCACTTGATGGGTATTAAATGTCAGTCACTTCGCTGCAAGTGTGGGCGGCCCTGCGGACCCCTCCTGGTTGATCTTTTCTGAAGATTTGATAGCTCCGGGAGTCCGAAGGGCTCCGAAGGCATGGCCTCCAGGACCCCTCCGAAGCCATGGGTCCCAGAGGGGTCCTGAGCCTGATGATCCTCGAACCTAGACTGGAGGAGTCTAGGGATGTCGGGGTCCTTGATAGCGACCCCCAACATAAGTGATTTCTTCACAGTTACACATGACGATGTTCTTTTTTCCTACCGTTAAGCATTGGTATTCGAAGCCGAATCAATAGAGGCGCCAGCATTACAGGCTTGAGAAGAAGTATGGTTTTTTATCTTATTTTTTCTCACCTCAGAAACACTAGAATAGAAATTATTGTACATTTCTGCTCAAGTTTGATGTAAGGGGTGACACCTATAGACACAAACATGTGTTCTGAAAATGGTGCAGAAATTTCTGTGCGAGAACTCAATCTTTCAAGCCGAATTTGGCCACAAAATTTTTGCCAAATCCGATATAGTGGAAGAGAAATGGATGTAATTTTTTTTAAGATATCCATATAGTAAAAAAAAGGTTATAATTAAAGTTCGTATGCAAAAGTTATGCCTATTTTATCGAAGTTATGGATCACCTGTCAAATTATGATTGTTTGGATGAGATATTCAGATATTTATATAACATTTTTAGATGTCCATAGACCGATTTTATGCCGTTCTAGTAAAAAACTGAGGCAGCCTGTGTGATAGCGTCTCTCTTATGACTAGATTTTGTTGCCGTCTGACGACTGCGACCTGCGGGTGGAAACAAGCAGCAAGGCGCAGGCGCTCCAGCCTCATCGGAATCTCGCGCCGCGCGTGCTGAGAGCCTGAGATCCGAGGGGGAAACAAATTCTCTCGTCTACATGTGACGACACATAAACAATTTGTCATGCACTCCGTGCGCGTCTAAAAAAAAAAAACCTTCTCCCCGTCCTCATTGTTGCAAGATGCAGCAAGAGCTGGTGGCCCGCCAGTGCTATAAAGAGGTCACCAGGCTACACGTCACTGAGCAGCAGCAACTAATTTTGCAAGTGCGCAACTCTGACAGAGAAGCAACTAGCTCAGCCGGTCATGGAGTCGCTTGTGCCGGAGGCGGAGAGGCCGCACGCCGTGTGCATACCGTACCCCGCGCAGGGCCACGTCACGCCGATGCTGCAGCTGTCCAAGCTGCTCCACGCGCGGGGCTTCCACGTCACATTCGTCAACACCGAGTTCAACCACCGCCGCCTGCTCCACTCGCGGGGGGCTGCCGCGCTCGACGGCGTCCCGGGGTTCCGCTTCGCGGCCATCCCCGACGGGCTCCCGCCCTCTGATGCCGACGCCACGCAGGACATCCCCGCGCTCTGCTACTCCACCATGACCAACTGCCTCCCGCACCTCCTCTCCCTCCTCGCCAGGATCAACAGCGACTCCGCCGTCTCCGGGGCGCCGCCGCCCGTCACGTGCCTCGTCGTCGACGGCGTCATGTCGTTCGGCTATGACGCCGCGAGGGAGATCGGCGTGCCTGTCGCCGCGCTCTGGACTGCCAGCGCCTGCGGGTACATGGGCTACAGAAACTACCGCCAGCTCGTCGACTGGGGCCTCGTGCCGTTCAACAACGAGGCGCAGCTCGCGGACGTCGCCGGCGGGCACCTCGCTACCGTGGTGCACGGCGCGAGCGGCATGTGCGACGGTGTGCAGCTGCGCGACTTCCCCAACTTCATCCGCACCACGGACCGCGGTGACATCATGTTCAACTTTCTCATGCGGGAGTCCGAGCGGCTTTCGCTGCCCGACGCCGTCATGATCAATACCTTCGAGGACCTCGAGGGTACGACGCTCGACGCCATGCGCGCCATCCTCCCACCCATGCACCCCGTCGGCCCGCTCATCCTCCAAGAGCGCCGTACCATCCCGGCGGACAGCCCGCTTGCCGGCCTCGGATCCAACCTATGGAAGGAGCAGGGCGGGCTCCTCGAGTGGCTCGGCGGCCGCGCGCCAAGGTCTGTGGTGTACGTGAACTACGGCAGCATCACGGTGATGACGAAGGAGCAACTGCTTGAGTTCGCGTGGGGGATCGCCGGCAGCGGGTACCCGTTCGTGTGGAACATCCGGCCGGACCTGCTGAAGGGCGATGCGGCAGTGCTCCCGCCGGAGTTCTTGTCGTCCGTCGAGGGTCGCGCGCTGCTGACGACGTGGTGCCCGCAGGAGGCGGCGCTACAGCACGAGGCGGTGGGGGTGTTCCTGACGCACTCTGGGTGGAACTCGACGCTGGAGAGCCTCTGCGCGGGGGTGCCGATGCTGAGCTGGCCATTCTTTGCGGAGCAGCAGACCAACTGCCGGTACAAGCGCACGGAGTGGGGTGTCGGGATGGAGATCGGCGGTGAGGTGCGGCGTGGCGAGGTGGCGGCGATCATACGGGAGGCCATGGACGGCGAGAAGGGGCAGGAGATGCGCCGCCGCGCCGAGGAGTGGAAGGAGAAGGCTGTCAAGGCGACGCTGCCGGGTGGGCCGGCCGAGGTAAACCTGGACAGGCTCATCGATGAGGTGCTGCTCGCCCAGAGGAAGAAGGGTCAAGCGGTCAACGGCCGAAACTAAGAACGGTGGTGGGTGGGTGTGAGGAACGGTAACCTCTTCAAATAAGGGTGAATTAGAAAACTTCAAATCTATTTGGTTCTATCTTCTGTTGGTGTACAAGAAGTAGGAGCCAGTTTAGAAACAGTTGTAATGGAAGAAAGTAGTTGATCATCTTCATCATCACTGAGAGATGAAAGGTTGCTATCTATGAAGATGCTTTCACCAATCTCTTTACCACTTGCACATTCGAAGGTAGAACTAGCACATAGGGTTAATTCATCAAAAGATACATCACAATATTCCATGATTCCAATTGTAGAACCGAGAACGATGACTAGAGGGTAGGTAAATAGATGCCTAAACAAATTTCTTATGAAATTGATAACCTTCTCCTATTCTTTAACCCAATGCACCTCAAAAACACATACAGAAGCAAGAGATACAAGAACAGATTGCAAGAATAACAAAACTAACACTCCTCTTCAATGGATGAGAACTCTAGGTTCCATTTAAGGTCATATCAAGATTCATAGCGTAAGAAAGCAATCAACTAGAAGAAAAATTTCTAAACACAACAGAACTAGCCACTAGAAAAACAATTCTTCAAGTTGATGGATTCAGAGGGTTAAGATGGTTCAAGACCAATTCATAAGAGAAGATTAATTTTTTAGCAACAGGAAAAACACCGCTTACACGACCCAAATTGTGCAGCTCTCAATGAAAACGAAAATCAACAAGAAAACACAAAAAAACATACACCAAAACATGGGAGCCAAAATCAAGAGATTAGAAGGAGATGAACTCAAGCATATGCAAAAACACTCTCTTCATTAAGCTCAGAGGATGCCCTTTTTGGCAAATTACAAAGTGTTTTTCTCACAAAAGCTCTCACCTAAACATAGGCTAAGCACTCCTCTCTTCCTCTCCACACAACACAAGTGGAAGGCTCTTAAAACACTCTGAAAACTCTTTATGACACTACTTTAATCACCAGCCATATCCCTCTATTTATAGGCCAAGGAAGCTTGCATAACTCTTAAGCAATCCTGTCTCTAAACTACCCTTCCCAAAGCTACCTCTAGGGGTAGTTTCGTCCAAATTATTCTCCGTCCATCGGATGGCCGTGGCGCCTTTATTACTTAGCTTCTCCTCCACGCTAGCTTGACAATGATGCCATGTGCACTCCATCCTTCCACGGTTTTGAGGCTAAACCGCGATACCGCCTAGCACGTATCTCAAAGCATGACTCACTGTCTGTTGATCTCACCCCAAGCGAGTTTCTCGATGTCGACGCGTATACTCCGTCTTGCGACCTTGACCGTCGGTAAGTCTCTCCCACTCTCAATCCCTCTAGGCCGCCTTGTCACATGCACCGGCATCCCTTTCTCTTAACTTTGTCAACATGCCGTCTTCATCTTTCCTTTCATGCTTTGCATAACCTTCATGTGCACAGCTAGGATCACCCTTAACTCCACCTGGCCTCCTCGATTGTCTGGCACCAAGCACCCATCTTGGTCCCGATCATCCCGCCGTCGGCGACCAAGTTACATTCATCACCTGCACAACATAAGACAAGCGAACACATATCTCCAAACTATCTCCAGTTAGTTCCAAATCGAAATCCTCAGCTTAAGATACATCCTAGAAAAATCATGAACGCCAAAGGATTTGGCGTCCACACCTCCTCCACGTCGGACCATTCGGCATGTTCAACCCCCCAGACCGGCCGTCTGGAATCCTCTCTGCAAGAAATAGTCTGTCATATACAATTTCTCATAGTCGCACCATCTGGCGTATTCATTTCCACCAAACTACCATTTTGCAATCTCTCTGCAAGAAATGGTACGGTGTATTATATGGCATTCACATCTTCCATCATTGGATGGTCTGATGCATGTAAGTCCACCAGAGCCGATTTGCATTCTCTCTGCAAGAAATGCTCTGGCGTTCACATTGGCCATCGCCGGACTATCCAGTGCTGAACACCATACCATCCAACGTGTACAAATTTCTTAGACTCAGAAACAAGCATGCCAACTCCATTTCCTCTGCAACTTTGGTTAATCATGATCATAATTACAGTACATATACATGCTCATGCAATCCAAAAATCATCAAACCAAATCGACACACTTGTCAATCACTCATCACATATAAACCATGATATATTTCAACTTGTTTTCTCACCCTAGCCATTTTGTTGGTTGGCGGCCGGTTCCCGTGGCGATCAGCTGCCGCCCCAAGGAGGAGCAATAGAGGTTCCTCTTTTCATTTGAGGGCAAGTAGGGGTCCACACACTTCTGAACTCTTGGAGGTGGTGGATCTTCACTATTTACAAGAGCTAGGCAAATCCTTTCTGTCAACTTTGTGCTAGCCACGCAGGTTAGAAAGAAAAAAAATACGTAATAGGATAGTCAGTCTAATAAAAATTTAATCGACTTACCTTTATCCTACATTATCTGTGAATGAAAGTTGGACTTGATCGATGTTCCACGAGTTCTCGAGTTCTTTACTATTTAGAGTAAATAGTCATACTAATCCAGGTCGAGTGACTTCGAATACTATGTAGGGTCCGACTTATGGGGCCTAGCCTGTTTCTGCACCTTCCGTAGAACAAGGTCCCCAGCAATGTGTCTTCTGGAATGGATTTTCTGACTGTGATATCTACATTACGCTTGTTGATATTTAGCTTCTCAAATGGATGCTCGTTCATGGTACTCCTCGACTAAATTGATATCATTCGCTCGTAACTGCTCTTGGGCCTCTTCTGAGTAACTTTCCACTCATTGTGACCAAAACTGCAATTAAGTCAGAAACACTGCTTTTGCTCTGTAGACTAAAAGGAAAGGAGTTTCATCGGTGGCCCTATTAATCAAGGTACGAACATCACAAAGCACCGAGGGCAGTTCCTTCGCCTATTGTTTTGAGTAAGCTTTCAGTGTGTCGAAAACCTGAGTTTTCATTCCCTGCAAGACTATATCGTTGCCACGCTCAATCTGACATGTTCGTCTGCCAAATTCTTCGCAGAATGTAGTAAAGGCTTCGCTTCTGAACTGGCTACCATTATTTGTAATTATCTAATGTGAAATGTCACATCGAGTAATTATGCTCCTTATGAACTTCTTATCCACTTTTGTGGTTATCTTTCCCACGGGTTTGACCTCGATCCACTTAGTGAACGTGTCCATAGCCACGAATAGGAATTTAAAACCGGCTTGGGCCCTTAGGAATGGTCTTAGGATATCCAAGCCCTAGACGAAGAAAGGCCAAGAAAGAGAAAATGTTTGCAGAGCTTGGACTGTCGAGTGGTTTGCCTTCCAAAAAATTGGTAGCTTTCACACTTTTTCATCATCTCAGAAGCATCCTGGAGGGAGTCAGCCAATAGAATCCTTGGTGGAAAACAATGAAGGTGCGCTAAGATGCATGATTACCACACATACCTTCATGGATATCGAGCAATATCTTATTGCCTTCTTCCTGAGTGATGCACTACAAGATTCTATTACTCCCCTTTTGGAAGAGCTTGTCGTCTACCAAAGCGTATAACTTAGACTTATGAGCAATTTTCTCTACAGACGCATCATCGTCAGGGATCTCTCGACCTTCGAGATAGGCTAGAAATGGAGTCACCCAAGTCGGTTCGTGTTTGAGTAGTGTAGCTTCCGTGTTTGTGGATTCTACCTCGCTGACCTAATGAGACTGCTAGCCAAATTAGGTAGTGTTTGTGCTTGTGGCAATCGAGATAGATGGTTTGAGGAGTATCTAGATGAAAACTCCCACAAGTGTGGGCGAACAAGACAAAGCGAGCCTGGCGAGTTCATCGGCAGTGGAATTATCAACTCTTAGGATGCACGTAACTTCTAGCCCTTCAAACTTTTGCTTGATCTTTCGTACTTTTCTCAAATAAGTTTTCATGTTGTCGTTTAGGCCGTGGTACTCCTTTTGCACTTGGTTTACAACTAGCTATGAGTCCTCTTTCATGAGTAATCACCTAATTCTGAGTGATATGGCTATGCGGAGATCATTTACCAGTCATTTGTATTCTATGACATTGTTGGAAGCTTTAAATTCTAATTGAACATCCTACCTGAGTTTGTCACCCATTGGAGATTTGAGCATGATGCTAGCCCCCAAGTCTTGAAGTGTGAGCGATACGTCAAAGAAAAGCGTCAAGTGATCCACGACCATATTGGGCTTTGTTTCCTCAACATTTGTCCATTCGGTGATAAATTTTGCTAGTACTCTTGACTTAAAGCTTGTTCATGGTGCATAATCTATGTTGAACTCATTGAGCTCGACCATCCATTGCACGATTTATCTAGTAGCCTCCCTATTCTGTATAACATCCTTTAGCAGATACGTCGTTACGACTGTGATCTTATGCACTTGGAAATAATATCGTAGCTTTTGGGAAGTCATCAAGACTGCATACAACAACTTCTAAACTTGTGGGTATTGTAGCTTAGCATCATGCAAGACTTCTCTTACATAGTAAACTGGTTTCTGGATCTTAGCCTTCTTCTCGGGGCATTCTCGCTCGACCACTAGGATTGTACTCACAACTCGCGAGATGGCTGCAATGTAAAAAAGAGCTCTTCTTTTTCATTAGGAGGGGTCAAAGTTAAAGAAGACAATAAATATCTTTTTAAGTCTTGAAAGGCCTTCTCCGCTTCTTCCGTCCATTCGAACCGGCCGTGTTTCTTCAGTAGATTAAAGAAAGGCATCCCTCGTTTGCCCATATTAGAGATGAATCGACTAAGGGTTTATATGCATCTTGTTCATTTTTGAACTTCTTTCAGTGTTTGAGGTGACCGCATTTGGTCGATAGCTTCTATTTTGCCTGGATTGGCCTTAATGCTTCGACTTGACACAAGGGAACCGAGAAGCTTATCGGACGTAACACCAAACGTGCACTTCTTAGGGTTAAGAATCATATGATACTTCCTGAGGTTGTCGAATATCTCCTTAAGATCATCAATCAATGCATCTTTGGTTCTAGACTTGACTACAACATCGTCGACATAAGCTTCTACATTACGCCCAATTTAGGGCTACAGACAAGTTTGAATACACCGTTGATAGGTAGCACCAACATTCTTTAAACCAAAAGGTATTTTTACATAACAAAATACACCAAAGGGATAACAAAAGCTATTTTTTCCTTGACTTCCATGCAAATTTGGTGATGCCCCAAGTAGGCATCTAGAAAACATAGCACTACACAACCCGCAATAGAGTCAACAATTTGATCAATATGAGGGAGAGGAAAAGGATTTTTGGGACAAGCTCTATTTAGGTCGGTGAAATCAACACACATTCTCCATTTGCCATTGGCTTTCTTTACAATGATGGGATTAGCAAGCTATGTAGGATGATGAACCTCTCGGATGCAGCCCACTTTTAGGAGTTTGTCGATATCCTCCTAGATGGCTTGTTTTCTGTCCTCCACAAATATTTGCTACTTCTACGCCATAGGTTTGGCGTCAGTTTCACCACTAGTCGATGTTCGATCACTTCCCTGGGGGCCCTGGGCATATCGGACGGTTGCCACACAAACACATCTTGGTTTACCCAGAGGAAAGCGAAGAGCTCGAGTTCCTATTTGGGATCAAGGTTGACCCCTATCTTGACCATCTTAGCTGGTTCAGGTGGGTTGATGGGCATTGCCTTGACACCACCACCTGTCGTCCTGTCCTTCGCACCGTCGTTGTTCTCACCTTTGGCGATGTCATCAGATTTGGAGGTATTAGCGAGGTTTACGAGCTTGGAAACCTTGACCTTGGGGGTGGTGTGGTGTTTCTGGCGCTTAGACTCCCTACCTCTTAAGGTAGTTGCTGCTCGACCAAAATGATTGACCATATCTAGGCTTTGATTGTTGCACTTGACCGCTACACGTTGATCTTCTTTGATGGTTATGACCCCATTAGGGTCTGGGATCTTAAGCACCTGGTGTATATAGTGCACTACGGCCATGAACCTGCTTAACATTGGGCAACCTAGGATCACATTGTAAGCCATCTTGAAATCCACAACATCGAAGGTAAGCTTCTCTGTACAGAAATTGTTAGGCTCACCAAACGTGACTGGCAACTCGATTTGGCCTAGGGGAATGGTTGATGAGTTTAGAGTTATACCATGGAAAGGCTCAGCTCCTATCTTGAGCTCCAACATTTGGATTCCCATCTTGTCTAATGTTTTGGTGAAGATGAGGTTAAGCAACCTACCCCCGTCGATGAGGTTAAGCGAGCTACCCCTGTCGACCAAGGTCCTATGGACTTTGATGTTGAGGATAGTAGGCTGGACCACAACCGGATACCGGTCTAGGTGAGGAACCTCGGCTGGGTGGTCAGCTTGACCGAAGGTGATCGGCACTTCTAACTACTTGAGGTATCAGGGAGGTCTGGTTAGAGCCAGGTTGACCTCCATTTTGACCGCCTTGTACTGCCTCTTGGGCTCGTATGAGGTGAATATTCTGAAGATGTGCGCCAAGCTCTGGTCGGCCCTGCATAATTTAGGCTCATCGTCTTTGGCATCTAGCTTTCTCTGTGTGCTATGGTACTCAACAATAGTAGCCTTAAGCTTGTCATCGAGCTTCTTTTTTATAACGTGACATTCATCAAAGTTGTGCTGGTTGGTCCAATGGACGAGACACCATTTTCTGCCTCCACGGCTTAGGCCCTTATTATCCCTGGTGTTGTGCGACTTAGTCGTATTGACTGTAACCACGGTCCTGTCTGGACCCTTGTATTTGTCACTAGGTTTATTCTTCTTCCGCTCATTCTTTAAGGACTCGGGCTTGTCCTTGCCAGACTAAGGATTTTTGGCATGTGCCTAGGCTTCAGCCCGCTTTGCGTATTTGTCAACCAGCTCGAAGAGTTCTTTCACTGTATTGATCTTCTGGGTAGCAAGCTTCCCGACCAAATCTTTGTCCTTGACGCCTCTCTTCAAGGCGATGATGACTGAGCTGTCAGTGATGTCCGGGGTCGTATACGCCTATCACTAAATCTACGAATGAAGTCCCAAAGGGACTCGTCCTTTCCTTGAATCACCTGATGGAGATCATCTTTCGTTCCTAGGTGCTCGAACGCTCCCTGAAATTGGCGATGAACTGAGCCTTCAGCTCGGCCCACAAATAGATTGAGTTAGGTGGCAAGTTCAGCAACCAGGACATTGCAGGTCCATCGAGGGCAGTTAGTAGGTAATTGGCCATTATCCTGTTGTGATCACCAGCTGCTCAAATAACAGTGGTGTAAATCTGTAACCACTCATTGGGGTTGATCTTCCCATTGCACTTCTGCATCAGACATGTCTCTAACTTCTTGGACCATCGTATCGACTGAAGCTCAAGTGCGAAGGCTTCATAGCCTCCAATGAATTCTTCAAGAGGATATGGAGGAGGATTGTTATGCCTATTCCTCTAAACGGGAGTCACATCGACCGTCTCGTCCCGAAGGTCTGCAATTGTTATAATAATGGTTGTCGTCACAACATTCCTCATGGCGGTTGCTTATCACTCTCCGTATGTCGTGCCTATCATGGGGGATGCGGTTCCTTAGATCTTCCTGGTCCCTACACCTATGGATGGGATAATTATAGTCTAGTCTACAGGACTATGCTCGAGCTCGACCACCAACAGTTTCCTGTTTGGGATCCTTCGACTTGGGGATATCTGCGTCCGTGGCCCCTTGAACCAACGCCTTGCTAGCTAGGGTGCTTAGAGGCGCTGTGGTTATTCACTTGAGCCGCCTGGGTCTGAGCTGGATCAAGCCGAGTCTTGAGCTGATTGACCATCAGGGCTAGGGGATTCGTCGGTTCCAACTCGGGGGAGGACCTCAAAATCATGTGAACACCATAGGCGTTAGCTTCCGGGGTACTGAAAACACCGTTGCCCAGACTTGGCTGTAATTGAGATGATGTTGCTTCATATTCGCTATGTTGAGAGAGTTCTTTCCTCCATCTTGGAATCGTTGCGGGTGGAGGCAACACCTACATAGCAGGCGTTCCCAGGCCAAATCAACGTCGAATATCATGGTTCCCCCGATTCTCCTCCGCCCGTCAATGATGGGTGATATTGAGGGCCTACTGAGCCCCATCTGCTGCTGCTGGGTCCTCGGGGATTTTTTCACCATCATTCATCATGGTGTCCAGATCCTCCACATTTTGCTCGACGGGTGTGCCTTCGGCTCCGGTCATAAACATGACTCGATTTGTTCGGCTGCTCTAGCCGTCGATGGAGCTGTCGTCGCCACTTTCCTGACTCTCACTCTCATTCTCAGTGTCGGTGTAAAGAATAGTGGGGTCCCCTTGTGGGCAGACCCACTCCGGTAAGATATCAGCAGGTGTTGCATGCCACGTTTGTTCGGAACCGTGGCCACCCCGCGCGACCAGCCAGCGACCATACAACCAGGCTCTCCGACTAAGCTTCGCAACCAGTCCCCAGGTCATAGGAGCAAACCCCACGACCAGTCTCCTCTGGTCGCGGGGCATATATGTGTCTAAACAGTCTAAATCACAACAAATGCCTTTTTACTTGAGTATTTCCCTTCCCCAGGTCCTCTTTCTGGTCATCCAAAGCATGGTTGGTGCAGAGCTGCCATATCCCGTCCCGTAGCATTAAATGCTACGAGACGGCCTGACGGCCGTGGCAGGAGGTCTTTTGCAGGTGCGCAGGCAGCGCATGGGGATGGGACAGGGCAGTCCAGGCGACCAAGATGATGCAGGCGGTGGAGCGACGGGATAGACTTCGTAGCGCCGTAGAGCAAATGGATACGTCTACTCTTAGTAATGATGGGCCTAGGTGGGAAGCTCTAGCTAGGCCTAAGTCTATATCTTGACTCACGTGTAAATCCTCTCTCCCTCTGATATATAAAGGGAGGAGTACCAGGCTTGTAAGGGGATCGGAAAAGAAAGAGAGGCCTAGAGGCGAAAGAGGCCGAGAAGAAGGCTTGGTAAGAACATCATCTGTAACCAACTTATACCACAAGAAAAGAATACGCGGGATATAGGGCTATTACCCTGAAGGGGGCCTGAACCTGGATAAACCCCAATGTTCTTGAGTTGCGCATACACAGTCAGATTCAGCAGACACATTCCGAACAAAGATCACACACCCATTGTCCAATATACCCCGAAATCACTATCGGGGATTTACCCTCGACACTCGGTTTCCATGAACTGAAGAACATTAGGCTCCTTGGGATCCCACTCGAGGTGTCCCACCTCGCGGTATGTGCCCAATGGGCTGAACTCGATGATATCGGTGTGGATCAGTTCACCTTGATCATCCCATCGTTATGCCATTGTTCCAAAGGTGATCTCTGAATCAGCAGGAGGCGATGAAAATATGACTGCCGCCGACTCGAAGTGGACATAGAAGCCAGTGTCAAAGAATCCAACACGAATGCGCACTTGAGACATGATTGATCCTAAAAAACAGATGAAGACCCTTACCTGGTATGCCAACTGTCGAATATTAGTTCCTAACAATATGTCTGTAATTGAACTATGGTACCTTCGAGATCAGGGATCGAGCAGGAAACAAGACATGCGATATATAAAGGTTTAGGCCCTCAAAGAGGAGTAATACCATACTTCATGTGTGGATGATATTGTATATAGATTGTCTCGAGTACAAACAAGGTGTCTAGAGCTATTATAGTGAAGTAGATCAGATCTAAACGAAACTAGGGTTGAAGTCATTGAGTATCTCCAAAACTAAGGTCTTAGTGCTTGCATTTGAGTTGTGCAGGCGTGGATATGTTATAAGTTCTCCTGAGGGTCAGGGTCCCCACCTTATAAAGGGGTCCTGACGCCACCTTAGTCCCACCCATAGTCGATACGAAGTCCTTCACCTTGTAGGTCAAGGTAAGACAGTCAAATTCAGCTTAGATACTAGTCATGCTCAAGCTGGTTAACCTGATCGAAGCCTTCCTAGTATAGGCTTTCGTGATCTCTGGGCATATCAAGCTATACAGATTCGGATCTGCAATATCCGGAGGTGTCCATAAAATATATGATGTATCATATCCATATATAATATACTTTTTATTTGTGTATACCTCATAGCTAGATATTTGATAGTCTACATATGTAACAGTAGGTCTTGGTATTGAGTATACCCAAGCCCAAAAGATCACTTAGTAGACAAATAATATTACTGAGAACAATGTGCATGTAAGCATTGTCACCTGGCAAAAATACAAAATTAGATAACATACGCGACCGTATTTACTAAAATAGACAACATATCGTCGTATTTAAAATTTTAGCATTCGTATTCAGCACCTCGTTTACCGAATATTGACTTTTGGTATATCGTACACCAAAAATATCATACTCGGCACACGGTGTACCGAAAAATAGCCCTGTAGCACCGTATTCGGCACACAATGTATCGAAAATATGCTACAGTATCATTTTCAGCACACCAAATATCGAAAATGGCCGGTCATGAACAGTACGGCGCATGAACAGTAAATGTAGTGCATTTGAATTTCGTTTTCCCTCTTTTTCAAAACGGTGGTCTTTTGTTACTCCAAAAATTTTAAAACTTTTTTTATGTGTTCCATAATCTATGTGCTACCCATTTTCATTAGATTCACCGAAAAATCATTTGTATATTTAAAACTAAAATTCTCCAAAAAAGACTACTTTTATAACTTGTAATAATTGTTAGTATCTCAAATAAATTCGCAAAAATCTAGAAAAATTCACTAATATTCTTATTATGTGATATACTAGTTTCTAAAATTATTTCTAGCCCTAGTTTATATGATGAAAAAGTGAGTTCCTTTGTAATGCTTCATTTACATGAAATGATATAAATGCATATAAATGAAGCATTAAAAGGATCTTACTTTTTCATCATATAAAATAGGGCTGAAAATAATTTTAGAAATTAGTCCATCACATAAGAAAAATATTAGTGAATTTTTCTAGACTTTTGGGAATTTATTTGAGACACTAACAATTATTACAAGTTATAAAAGTAGTCTTTTTTTTTTTAGAATTTTAGTTTTAAATATACAAAGAATTTTTCGGTGAATCCAATTAAAATAAGTTGCACATGGATTATGGAACACGTAAAAAGAGTTTTAAGATTTTTGGAGTAACAGAAGACCACCGTTTTGAAAAAGAGGAAAACAAAATTCAAATGTATTGTTGTTACTGTTTTATGCATGTTACTGTTCATTTTCACCGGTGCGCTGAAAATGGCACTGTAGCCCATTTTTGGCACACCGTGTGTCGAATACTGTGCTATAGTATTATTTTCGGTACACCGTGTGCTGAATACGGTGCTACAGTGCCATATTTGACACACCGTATGCTGAATATGGTATTTTCGGTGTACGGTGTATCGAAAGTTAATTTTCGATAAACGAGGTGCCGAATACAAATACTAAAATTATAAATATGACGATATGTTGTCTATTTCAATATATACGATCACGTATATTGTCCAATTATATATTTTTATCTTGTCACCTCAGGTGTGAATAAAAAGCCTCCGATCGAGGTGCGTATTAAAGACTACGTAGCAACTAGGTGAACACTTTCACCTAATTCTTGTAGCAGGGGTAGTGGATGATGAAAGCTGGAGTGGCAGGCATTAATTTAGACAATAATAATGTCTGCAGTAGGACAGGAAGGCGTCCGGAACTCATGTCCAGGTGCAACGCATCATTCTGGTCCCAATACTTCAAGATAAGCATATTAAAGTTACTAGCTATTGCGTCTTGCACCCCTATGTCGACTTCTGCTTTCACACACCAAGAGTTCTTTGATCATGGAGCGCGGCTAATAGGTCTTGTGATATCTTCTTGTCCATTGCCTGGTATCACAAAGAAATCAAGCAACCCCTGCTATCTACCATAAACATATCATTTGTAGATAGGCCATGATCTGTGTGCTTTGTAAAGCAGAAATGAGGATTTTGGAACGTTTCTAATTTCGATGTTCACCGGGTGATGTAGACTCTAGAGAGCAAAGATGGTAGATACATGACGGATTTTTTGCTTGGCGGTGAACATTCACTTGCACAGAGGTTTTGCAAATATTCCGTAAGAACTTTTCGTACATATATGCCACCAAGAGCTGCTAAACATGAACAGAAAATTAATTTCCATCAGAGAAACTCTGGACAATTCATTTTGTTCATGCGGCTTGGAAAGTCCCGTGGACGTTCCTGAACTATGTTAGGAGCAACGGTGATGTGTTAAGAGAGAATAAATTAAGATATTTAAAAATTAATGGCTTCAAAAATTTTACAAAATAAATTTATCTTAATTTCTATCTAAATATGCTCTAGGTTTATCTAGTGTGTCTACTCTACCGCTCAGGAAGATTGCAATTTACTTCAGCAAGATAAATTAAAAAATGTAAATACGAAAATGTAAATAAGATAGGGTGATAAATTCAGCATAAGAGATTTTTATTCCGTAGTATCAGTGGCAAACAAGTTACCTCTAGTCCACGTTGGAGCTCCACAAATGATACACTTCCTGTCACCAAGTTTCTTCCGGCCACGACTCTTGAGCTATCAAGTCACCAAGACAAGACCTCAAGTACGATGAGCTACCAAGCCACCAAGACGAGGTCTCACCACTAACCTCTCTTCCAGTCACTTAGACGTCGTCTTCACTTTGGAGCTTTAGTCACAAAGACAAGGACCTCCGCATCCCCGCACAATCTTCTTGCCACTGCTCCACATCAAGTCGGAGGGTCAACAAGTTACCGGCAAGTCACAAAGATTCCAAGGCGCCGACGTACCTCTTGGTGTATGATTGGATCACTCCTTGATCCACTCTCTAGGTTACAGCACCTAGTAACACTTCTCTCTAGACCTAATAGCACTAATCACTCTCTAGTGGTGTACTAATTGCCTTGGATGAACATTTTTAGCATTTTAATGACTTGAATGTCTTCTTAAGTGCATATGAGCATTCTCTAGACTCCAGCACCTTCAAATGAATGAGTAGAGGGTTATATATAGCCTCAACCACGTGGACTAGCTGTTATCCCAATAGCTCAACTTTACTGTGAACATCGGATGGTCCGGTGACAACAGTAGTACAATCACCGGTTCATCCGGTGTGTACATCTAAGGAAACTACCTATTAAAACTCCACTTACACTTCTTCTGATCACCGAATTGTTCGGTGTATACTCCATTTGATCATCGGAGTATTCGGTGTGTATACCTTAGCCTAACCGAGACATCTTCTTCATTGTTCAATTGTCTTGTGTTTTGATCTTCTGATCACTGGACCTTCCAGTGTGTAGAACTTCGTCTTATCTAGATTTTTCACATACTCTGTTAATTGCTCTAGTGTGCATATTTTTATCATCGGACTATCCGTTAAGTTGATCTTCAATCTTCCTTAGTTGAAAAGTCTCTCTACAACAAAATGCTCCGGTGTGCTTTTTCTTTTAACACCGGACTATCTGGTGAGATCTTTATTTCCTTCTTCTGAGGAAGATACTCCGGTGTACACTGCTTCTAAGCACCAGACCTTCCGGTGAGTGTAATCTTATCGGCACCGGATTATCCGGTGAGAATAAATTCTCTGGGACTTGTCCAAATCAGTCTTAATTTTATCTTGACTTCAGTGACTTCTTCATATATTGCATCAATGAGATCTACTAACATATATCCTTGACAAACATATTAGTCTCATTGACTAGGTTATCATTAATTATCAAAATAACAATCATAACCTAATAGGACTATTTTCACTACACACATCAATATTGCAACTTGACACCAATAATAAAGATGAATTACTCTTTAGGCTTTCCTACTCTCCTCAGCTTCTTCCTTCTTAGACTGCCATGGCCACAGGAAGCCGGCCCCACTGCTATTCCATCGGCAAGCCTGTGATCAATGATGAGGGGTCCCAACCCTGTAGAGTTTAGAGCTCTTGTTAGTATCCTCTTTTGATCTCTCTTTGGAGGTAGGACGCCATCGCACCCTTCACCAAGCTCAGATTGACGGCACATTTTCGTACTCTGTAGGGCATATTTGGAATGAGGATTGCTCTGGGAAATATTAGGATTTAGTTTAAATTTGTTGTACTCGTTGTAGGTAGGTCATGGTAGCATTGCTTAGTTTGATCTCCAAGCCTCCATCCTCGCCCCTTCGACAGTTGGCTAGTAATTATGTTGAGAGTAATGTGCTCCTGCACCACACCACTCTATGGCCCAATTTGGTAATATAAGATTTTTTTGGAGCAGGTCAAATATTGCTATAAGAAATATTAGATTTGAAGCTGCGGGTGAATTGAAGGTATTTAGTTGAGTCATTTGATTTTTATTTTAAGTTAAAAATAAATGTTCAAACCACTTTATTTTACCATACAAACTTTGAATCCAGTATGGATCTCGGAGCTAGAGCTATATACCAAACTGGCCCTATATAATACTACATAGAAAACAGGTTTGTTTTGAACTACAGGGAAGCAACCTGGACCACTTCTATAGAATTCTAGGAGTGGGAATACAAAATGATGAGGGCTGTATATGCAAATATCGTATAATATATTTCAGTAGAATGGTCTAGTAGGAAAGGGAGACATTGGGAACTCAAGTTTAAACCTATCCAAACATGCTTGGTCAAGGTCTTCAAGTATATCAAAGAAAAGAAAGAAAGAAAGAAAGAGACAAAGCAGCTCAACAGGAGAAACATACAGCCAACTGAGTTCCCAGTGTCTATTGTTTGGTAGTGTGTATGCCTATTGTTTGCTAGTGTAGTACATCATATCCTATAGGACCCTCATTGCAAACCACTATCAAAGACGTGGGCCAAGAGTAGCAGTTAGTTATATAGTTTTGGTGCATGTGGGCTGCAACCCCTGTCTAGTAAAAAAAAAAAAACAAAGGACATTTCAAATTTTGCTACAATCTCAACATACAGATAAAATTGCCGACAATTCGTAAATCACTGATCTAACGAACTTGTTGAAGAATAGATTGAGGATGCTTTCAGTAGATATATATCACAAGGGAAACACATATGGGTTTTTAGACAAGTTTGGACCTCTCTTAAGATAATAACTCTATGTCTTGTTTGTCTTGTACTGATCTGAGCCTCTTACAAGGTTGTGTAACTAGCCTAGATGAATCTAAACCTAGTTGATGACTTCTTCGTTGACTTCTGTTAGCTTGTATGAGCTTATCGAACTTGTATCGCTTGAGATGATTCGTTATGGCTTCCTTCGTTTTCACGTCTCTTCCACTATGCCCCTTGGCTCTGCGTGTGTGTGTGTGTGTGTGTGTGTGTGTGTGTGTGTGTGTGTGTGGGTGTGTTGTATATCCTATGAACTCCTCCTCCATGTTCTTGGAGATAAATCTTCCAAGCTTCAGGATGCTTTGGGTACCTACAGGTAGCTTCCTTTTATCCAGGGATCTCTTCCTGAAGATAGAGATATGCTCCGAGAATTACAAAAAACCCTAAGGTGTCCGGATATGGTAACTATCCATTATTCATCGTCAAGCATGGTCCCGTCAGCACGTGAAATGATACTTTGACAAATTAAGTACATGGCTAGCAAAGACAAGCGTTTTGTCTGACTATGTTATCGAGTAAGACTCGGGTTCCTGATTAGGGTGTAGCATCTAACCGGTTTCTCTGGATTCTCAGATCACTTACTTGGGATTCCAAACACTTATGAGTTCTCAAGCGAGTCCTCGAGAAGGTGTTACATCTAGGTAGATTTTCTAATTGGTCCATAAATATCATCCTATCTTTACAAAGGTATGAGGGAGATAAGACTCATCACTGGCCAGGCTCGAAAGTTTAACTGGCACAGCAAAAAATTTGCGTAGTGGTGAAGAGATTCTTTCCTCCTTTTCTGGCAAAACATTCATGATGACGTTTGAAAATTGAGCGCATTTGTTGGTGTAGTGTAGCCCCTGTATGCACCGAAAGAGACCCCAAACAGAAAAATGTGATGGGACCCTGGCATAGAAGGTCATAGCTCCGAGTAGTACTCTGAACTGTCGCGATGGCTAGTCAGAGAATCGTCGAGTCCACTTAGGTTTTCTTCTATAGCTTGTGCTTGGGATTAGAAACTTATTCTTTTGTTAGTAAAAAAACAAAAAAAAAGAATGTAAATGAAAATGGTGGGAGTTCTTGGGAACTCGATATCGAGGAGACATCGACAACCTAACATGCTTAGTGCTACTCGCTTCCCCTCCTGCTAGGGTAGGATGACTTCGTCAAAAATCGGGGAGTTTAATTGAGTCAGCCCGAGGTCTGGCATGAGTGGGAGGCGTCATAGCCACCGGGCACTCAGGGACGTGACAAGGAACCTTTATCAAATCCCGTGTGGTCGTAACTTAGAACATCGTTCCCACACGAAGGAAGTCACTTTGGCACACGCACAATATGTTGTCGTTAGCGCTTAGTATATTGTATTCATCTAGCCCCAACTGGTTATCCTGGAAAAAAGACTCAGATAGACAGTCAAAGATAATAAGATTAAAACTACCGACTGACCATTATGAATCAACCGATAGCGGTAAGAGAAAAGAATTAAACTCTCATACTTTCCCTCTGGTCATAGAAACTCTTATTTCCTAAAGTCAGTTTCTGTGTGACCTTATCTGGGCTTATTCGGGTGCACGTGATAGGTAAAGGTACCCAGGTTACAGTTTACCATCGGTGTACCCACCTTATGGGTGCCAGACGTTTAGTTTAGGGAAGAAAAAAAGAACACAAAGAGATTCAAGCGACTGTCGGAGAGTGAACTCCTGTCGCAGGGATCCCGAGAGACCCCTCTTTAGAGATTCGGCCGGGGGGATGATCCTAGAAAAGCTTGTACGGGAAAACGAGCGGGAACGGAAGTAAATGCGATGGCTTGCGGGTACACCGGGTTTTTGGACAGGTTCGGGCCGCGCGGGGGCGTAACACCCTACTCCTGTATGAGTGTTATATCTATCCTTGAAGGGGATCCTTCAAGGATATATCTGGTTCTCAAAGGAGAGCTGTTTACAAAGAGCTGGAGGCTCTTATGTTCTAGCTAGCTGGTCTCTTGATCGTCTTGCGATCGGGGGCTGTTGTTTTCTTGTTCTTCGACTGACTCTCCTCCTCCTCTTCTTTGTGTCCTCCATCCTTTCCTTTTATAGATGCGCCGACCTCGACATATCCTGAATGGGAAAGAGGGGACGCGAATGCCCAGGTGCCACGGAGAAAGGCGTAATCATTTCATCTTGGCGAAGTGACAGGGGCGGTGGAGGAAGGCGGCGTGCATTCGACCACCAGCCGCTGCGGAAGCTTCGGGGTGCTCTGAAAAGGGCCCACTGGACAGCCTCAGAGGTGCCCGGTGCGCCCACCCTGTCTTGTTCTCCTGCCAGGGCAGGGTGGCAGGCCGAGCGCTTCGATTCTGGCGACGTTATCCCGAGGCGCGTAGGCGAAAACGGGACGGGACCCGTGCATTTAATGGACCCACGCCCCCCTGCCATTGCATGGCAGGGTCTGACACTGGGGCGTGGGCAGCCGAGAATGTCAGGATGTCAGAATGTCAGGCCACGCGCGCCTATTAAATGCGGCATCGGGCCTTTGACTGGATGACACCCTGACGACGGGGCCCTTTGAGTCTTTGAACGATCTTGCGCGGACCTTCGGGGCACCGAGTCCTCGGGGGCTGCCATGTGCAGCCCCGAGCACTCTCTCCCGAGCTCTTCGGTGGGACCTTCGGGGCACCGAGTCCTCGGGGGCTGCCACGTGCAGCCCCGAGCACTCTCTCCCGAGCTCTTTGGAGGGACCTTCGGGGCACCGAGTCCTCGGGGGCTGCCACGTGCAGCCCCGAGCACTCTCTCCCGAGCTCTTTGGAGGGACCTTCAGGGCACCGAGTCCTCGGGGGCTGCCACGTGCAGCCCCGAGCACTCTCTCCCGAGCACCTTGGAGGGACCTTCGGGGCACCGAGTCCTCGGGGGCTGCCACGTGCAGCCCCGAGCACCCTCTCCCGAGTACTTCAGTGGGACCTTCGGGGCACCGAGTCCTCGGGGGCTGCCACGTGCAGCCCCGAGCACTCTCTCCCGGGACTCTGCTTCTACCTATCTTGCAGGGTGGTGATATGTGGTGGACGGCCGGTCTGGCCTCGGGACTTAGGGACCCCTGGTTCTAAATACACCGACAGTAGCCCCCGGGCCCGTTTGGCAGCTGATGGGACAGAGACTGCGAATGGGCCCTTCGTCGCGACCGAGGCCAAGGCGGCCAAGGCGGGCCGGATGCCATGTGGCAAACCTTCGAGAGGTGGCCCCTGTGGTTTTTAGACATCAAGCAGGCCCCAACGGGAAAATGAGTGGACGCGTGTCCATACAACTTCCGAGGGGCGTGATAATCATACGGGCGACCCGCGCGGTTGTCGCGCAGATTGAGGAAAATACGCCTGGCAAACGCTGACATCGTGCGATCGGCGGGAGATTCGCCTGACAGTTGCGTCGACCGAGGCGACGCTTCGCCGAGCGAACCGTCGTGGCGGCAGTTTTTGAATTTTGAGATATAAAAGGGGGATCGGATCGGTCCGTTCCCCTTTTTCACGCTCCCTCGCACTCGCGCTCCTGCTTCCTTCGTGCTTCGAAGCCCTAGGAAAATCCCAGGCAAACGGAGCGTTCCTCCTTCTCCCTCTCTCCACCACCGAAAATCACCTTCCACTCCGCCGAGATGACGAGGGTTGGAGGGGGACGCCGGGATAGGACTCCGGTCAGCATCTTGCCGGAATCCCGCCTGTGGAATGAGGAGGCGGCGGATAAAATCAAAAAGCTGCTGGTGCCGGAGGGTCAGGAAGGCGCTGTGGTGGTGAGGCCGGCGACTCTGACGCCGACGACGACCGTTCCTGGACGAACCGTCCTCTTCACCTCCTTCGTGGCGGCGGGGCTGGTGCCGCCGTTCTCCGCCTTCTTCCTGCAAGTGCTGGAGACGTACGGCATCCAAATGGCGCACCTAAGCCCCAATTCCGTCGTGGCGTTGGCGGTCTTCGCACATCTCTGCGAAATGTTCGTGGGGGTGATGCCGTCGGCGACGCTGCTTCACCACTTCTTCGTCCTTTGGCTGGTGGGGAAGAAGAGGGGGCACTCCACGGCGGACGTCGCGGGGTGCTGCAACCTTCGGCTCCGGGAAGGCCTGGGGGACCATTATATTCCCCAGGTGGTGCGCAGCAAGTGGGAGGAATGGCGACGGGACTGGTTCTTCGTCGACATCGACCCCCACGAGCGGCTCGAACTGCCAGAGAAGGCGGCGGAACCTCGGCGATCAACGTGGGAGGCGCCGCCGCCAGAAGATGCGAGGCTAAAGCCGGTGCTGGAGCGCATCTTGGAGCTGCGCGAGTCCGGGCTGACCTCTGTCATGGTGGTCGTGGACTTCCTGCGTCGACGACTGGCGCCCTTGCGGGAGCGGGCCCGACCAAGCTGGTTCTACACCGGGCCGGAGGACATCACTAGGACCCAGATCGGCGTGAGTTGGGATCTGGGGCTCGCGGAGCTGCGAGGGATGACCCGAGTGATCACCGGGTCGGAGGACATGAGCCGGGCGGAGCTCCCGTGGCCGGAGATGGCGCTCTGCGCCCATCCCGACCGGGTGGCTATCATGAGGCGGCTGCCGGAGTTTGATGCCCAAGGGCCCGTGGACCGGCCAAGAAGCCGGAGTCCCGAGGCCTCTGAGCTCCCCGGGCTGGAAGAACTCCTGGACGAGGAGGTTGCTGGCAGCTCGGCGCAGGCTGGCGACGGGGCCGCCACAAGCAGTAGCCGCCGCGCCAGAGAAGAGGGCGCCCCTGAAGCTGCTGAAGAGTTGACGCCGGGAGACCGGGGAAAACGACCCCGGGCCTTGATCCTGTTGCCGGAGTCTCCGCCGTCGCCGACGGCGGCGGCGGCATTTCCGGTGCTGGAGCCGCGCCTGGTGCGGATGGGGCCCGCGCCGACGCCTGCGACCTGCGCGGCGGAGACCGAGACTCGTACGGCGGCACCCGAGGCCCGTGCAGTGGCCCAGCCGAGCCCCCAGCGGAAGAGGCGGCGGGAGGGGTCCGGACCGACGGCACCGGACCCGGACATTAGGCTCCCAGCGGCTAAATGGCGGTATCTGTGAGTCATTTTTCTTGCTTTTCCATGGGTCCTCTCGGCCCGAACTAAGTTTTGACAACTTTTACTTGTCTCCCGTAGGCCGGCCGCAGGCGTTGTGGCGACAGAGAGGGAGCAGGCGCCAAGGCCAGAGCCGAACCTGCCCGCTGCGCCAGCGGAGGCCAGTGTAGGAACGGCGGAGGCGCCAATCGACGTGGAGGCGCCAATCGACGTGGCGGCCATAGGGAGAGAGGCGGTGGCGGCGACTACCGGAAGGGCGCCGGCGGAGCCTACCCCGGGCGCGGAGAGCCCGGGGCGGAGAACAGTGGAGGCGGATGCCTCGCCGAGGCCGGTGGGCAAGGCGGCTGATGCGGGAACGCAGCTGCCGTCCGAGGCCTTGGCTCCGGAGGAGCCTACCCCGGGCAGGCAGAGCCCGGGGCGGATGGCGGCACAGGGCCCTGTGGAGAGCTCGGCCCCCCTGGAGGCATCCGGCGGAGAAGCCTGGGACCCACCGGCGCTCGCAGTGCTTGGCCGGCCTGCCGATCCCCTCTTGGCCGCCATTGAAGGCGTCCGAGCCGCAGTCGGGCAGTTGGGCGCGGCGGTGGAGGCCAAGGAGGGGGAGCTCGAGGCCGAGCACGCCCGCCTGGTACTGGAGAAGGCGCAGCTGGCGGGCGCCCGAGAGGAGGCCCGTGCGGCAGCCGCGTGGGAGCAGAAGCTCCTGGAGGACATCCGTGCGGAAGCCGCGCGGGAACGAGAAGGGCTGAGGACCGCGCGGGAACGAGAAGACGCCACCCGCCTGGTTGAGGTGTCGAGGCAGCAGGCTGCCGAGGCCCTTGCCAGGATGGGGCAGGCGCAGGTGAGGGAGGCGGCAGTCACGGCCCGGGAACGACTTGCAGAGGAGCGGCAGGCCGAGCTGGCCCGCCGAGAGGGCGCGGTCGAGAAGACGCGCGCCGACCTCCAGCGCTGGGAAGACGACCTCCAGAAGATCAGAGGAGAAGTCAAGCGCTGGGAAGAGGACGTCTCCATCCGGGAAGTGGATAACGGGCTATTAGCGTCTGATCTCGGAGCCCGGGAGGATTCGGTGGTCCAGCAGGAGGAGGTGCTGGCCCGGCGGGAGAATGAGCTGAGTCGCCGGGAAGGCGAACTGAATCGCCGAGAGGGCGAGCTGAGTCGCCGGGAGGGCGAAGCCGCTGCCGCGGCGGCCACCGCGGCCACCAGGGCGGAAGAAAATGCGAAACACGAGGCGGAACTGACCGCCCGTGAACAAGCCCTGTCCGAGATGATGGCTAAGGCGAAGCAGGATGCCGTCCTCGCCGCAGCTGGCGGTTCTTCCGGTCCGGCCGAGGACCAGGGACTCGAGGCACAGCTGCGGGCCGCCAGGGAGAAGCTCGAGGCAGCCTTTGTTTCGCGGGTCAACCTCGTGCAGATGCTGGAGGATATACTCCGGCGGATGCGACGGGCCATGGAGAAAGGTGGTCTTGGGCGGCTTGTCGGCGACACGAAGGGCGACGGCCCCGCACGACAAGTGTTGGAGCTGCAGCAGGTCTGCGAGCGCCTCGAGACCCTGCCCTGGGCAGTTCAGGAACTTGCCGCCCGGGAGGGGCGTGGCTTGGCCCAAGCCGTGGCCGAGCATGTCCTGGCCTGCTACCGAAGCAGGGACCCGGACTTCCCATTGGAGCCGGCGCGGGAGGGAGTGGTCGAGGCTGAGGAGGATGTCGCCCGAGCAGCGGTTAGGAGTACCGCCTCTGTGGTGGCGGCCGGCTTCAGGCGAGAGGTGCCGCCACCGCCAGCCCCCAGGGACGACTCAGAGGACTCAGCCGACGCTTCTGCCGCTGACTAGGCCTTCGGCGCCCTTTTTTCTTTTGTTGTAGATGCAGGAGTGAATATTAGGAGTGAACCCTTAGAAAAAAAAGCTTTGTCTATGTCTTGTGAATATAATGGCAGCTTTTCCGTGGGCTCGCAACTCCAATTTCTCTGTATGCTTGATGTTTCCTCTGGCGCTCCGCCTGGAAGTCCCGAGGAGTACTCAGTCGGGCCGCTCCCGACCTTCCCATCCCCGAGAAATGAAGTTGTTCTGGTTGCTGGCGTTGGCGCAGCCAGCCTTCAAGCTCTCGCGAGTCCGCACTGCCTAGTTTAAGAAACAAAGACACAGACTCCCTTGCTCGGGAGATGGAACGGCCCTGCCCGGAACACGCCGTGCCCAGCGAACACCTTTTCACTTTGCGACCACTCAGCTGGTAGAAGGGAGACGCGTGCGGGCGAGAATGTGACCAAAAGTCCTCGCGGTCCGGTGGTGCCCGGGCTCAAAATGGGCCGGACCGAGCACTGACAGCCCGCCCTCAAGGCCTGAGCTCCGGACTACTCGAGCAGCTCGAGTGATAGGATTACCCAGGGCACCTGAGGACTCGGTAGTGCTCGGGGTCCTTAAAAGCGGACCGAACACCACGACCACCACGAAGGGCTTCGGTCAGACGTTACCGTACGCACGGTACTCCTTTCTACGAACCGCTCTGTCGTTCTGGAAAAAGCCGACACGTGGCAGGGTTTTTGCGTGCCAAGAGACCACCTCGCCGAGCAGATTAAAGCGCAAGAGCCCCCGAGAATGACTCGGGAACATAAATTTACTTAAAGCAGACTTGTCTGAACATAACCACTCACCGGACAGCCGTCGGCCTTCCGGCCAGCCGACCCAGAAGGGGTTGATTCCGAGCTCGGGGGCCCGGGGACTTGATCCTTTCAACGGAGCGCCCGAGCGCCCAGAGTCATACGAGGCTCCTAGGGTCGGGTGATCTCGACCACCCAAGCCTAGGCGGTAGGACCACCCGAAGACCCTTGGGGCCGACCAGAGACCGGGGCATTGAAGCCCTCGCGGCCGAACTGCTTGTGATTGCCGACCTGTGACTTAAGAGAGAGAATATAGAATTTCTTTGTCTGGTGCGCTCTGTTAGTGCGGTACTTGCCATAGACTGCTCTCATTTTTTCGACCCGAGATCTCTCGAATACCCGAACCGGCAGACAAAGGCGGACAGAGGCATAACCTAGAGGTCCTATGGTTCGGTGGCGCCCGGGAATGACAGGCCAGACCGAGCACCGACAGCCCGCTCCGAGGGCCTGAGCTCCGGCCTACTCGAGCAGCTCGAGTGATGGGATTACTCAGAGCGCCCCGAAACTCGGTTAGTGCCCGGGAGCCCGTCACGACACCGAACACCACAGCCTACCATATCGGACGTAAGTCAGCGGCGACTGCTCGCATGTATACCGATTGGGATTCTTTTGTCAACGGGAAAAAATGAGAGAGCGAACTTTTTCTCGCACAACCGAGCACCTCACCAGACAGATTAAACATAGGGAATCCAGAGATATAATTTGACATAGTGATTGCTTATTAAAATACTGAATATACGATATTTACAAGGTTGGGTGACAGCAATTTACCACACGGGGCGAAGCCTTCAGACTGCTCGGGCGGGGAGAAGCCCCCGGCCTGCTCAACCTGAACCGCGAGCTTGACCGTCTACGGGTAGAAGCGTCGAAGATGCTCGATGTTCCACGGATTCGGGAGTGGCTGTCCTTCCTCCGTAGCCAACCTGAAAGAACCTGCCCGGGGGACCGCGACTACGGTGAAAGGACCTTCCCACACAGGGGACAACTTATTCATTCCTTCGCGCGACTGGATGCGTCGGAGAACTAGGTCCCCCACCTCGAGAGACCGGGCTCGGATGTGGCGCAGATGATAACGCCGCAGACTCTGCTGGTACCGAGCCGCCCGGACAGCAGAACGCCGCCGGCGCTCTTCCAGGTAGTCTACGTCGTCGCGCCTTTGATGCTCCTGCTCGCCCTCAGAGTATGCGTGTACTCAAGGAGAGCCTAGAGTAAGCTCGGAGGGGAGGACCGCTTCGGCGCCGTAGACGAGGAAGAAAGGAGTTTCCCCGGTAGCGCGGCTTGGCGTAGTCCGGTTGGCCCATAGCACGGCTGGCAGCTCATCCACCCATCCCTTCCCGTGCTTAGCGAGCACGTCATAGGTCCGGGTCTTGAGGCCCTTTAGTATCTCCGTGTTGGCACGCTCGACCTGCCCGTTACTCCGAGGATGAGCGACGGAAGCGAAGCAAAGCTTGATGCCAAGATCCTCGCAATAGTCCCCGAACAAGGCACTAGTGAACTGGGTGCCGTTGTCGGTGATGATCCGATTGGGGACACCAAAACGGCTAGTGATGCCGCGGACAAACTGGAGCGCCGTGCTTTTGGTCACCTTGATGACTGGGACTGCCTCCGGCCACTTGGTGAATTTGTCGATAGCGACATATAGGTACGCATAGCCCCCGACTGCTCGGGGGAATGGACCCAAAATGTCCAAACCCCAGACCGCGAAAGGCCATGACAGGGGAATGGTATGGAGAGCCTGAGCTGGCTGGTGAATCTGCTTTGCATGGAACTGGCATGCCCTGCAGCGCCGAACCAGCTCGGAAGCATCCTGGAGAGCTGTGGGCCAGTAGAAACCTTGCCGGAAGGCTTTCCCGACCAGCGTGCGGAACGATGAATGGCCACCGCACTCGCCCTCGTGGATCTCAGCGAGAAGATCGCCGCCTTCTGCCCGAGAGATGCATTTCAGGAGGACACCTCCTGCGCTACGTCGGTAGAGATCCCCGTCTACTATGGCATAGCGTTTGGACTGCCGAGCAACCCTTTCGGCAGTCGCTTCATCCTCGGGTAGGAACCTTTCTTTCAAGTACCCTCGGATGTCAGACATCCACGAGGCATCTTGAGAACATTCGGTGAGCACAGCGCACTCGCCGGACGGTGGCGCCCTGACGGGGTTTCCCACTGAGGGCACCGCCGGGGTTCCCTGAATTGAGTTCGAGGTTTCCCCTTCATCCTGTTCGGCAGGCAGGACGGAAGGCCGTGCGAGTCTTTCTTCAAAGACTCCGGCAGGGACGTGCGCACGTGATGAGGCCAGGCGAGAGAGCTCGTCGGCCGGAGCGTTGTCGCGGCGAGGAATATGCCGTAATTCGAGGCCATCGAAGCGTTTCTCGAGCTTCCTGACCGCGGCCACGTACGCCGCCATTTGAGGATCCGTGCACTGGTACTCCTTGGAGACCTGGTTGACGACCAGCTGGGAGTCCCCCTTGACCAGGAGGCGACGAATCCCGAGCCCCACCGCAGCCCGGAGGCCGGCGATGAGACCTTCATACTCCGCCATGTTGTTGGATGCGCGGAAATGCAACTGTACGACGTACCGGAGCTCTTCACCCGTTGGGGAGGTGAGAACCACTCCGGCCCCTGCGCCTTTTAGCGAGAGGGAGCCGTCGAAGTGCATGACCCAGTACCCGGGCGCGTCGCGCCCGGGATAGGCAGAAAACTCTTCTGGGTCGACGCAGGGGACGGGCGTCCACTCTGCCAAGAAGTCAGAGAGCGCCTGGCTTTTAATTGCCTGGCGACTAACGAAGTGTATATCGAACTCCGCCAGCTCTACTGCCCATTTGACAACGCGCCCGGTGCCCTCCCGGTTTCGGAGAATGGGTCCCAGTGGATAAGTGGTAACCACTGAGATTTTGTGCGCCTGGAAGTAGTGGCACAGCTTCCGGGAGGCAACGAGCACGGCATAGAGCAGCTTCTGAGCCTGAGGATACCTTGTCTTGGCTTCCCGGAGGACCTCGCTGACGAAGTACACCGGTCGCTGTGCCCGGCGGGCCCGGACGGTGGCCCCACCCGGGGGGCTGCTACAGCTCCCAGGGTCGGCGGTATGGTCGGGGTTGGCCGGGCATTCGAGCTCGATTCCTTGGCTAGGAAGAGCAGTGTGCTCGGGCTCGACCCCTCGCTCCGGGGGAGCCACGAGGACAGGTGAGTGATCGGGGGCCTCTGGGAGCTGGGACCCAGCACCCGGCCCTGAACACTCGTCTCGCTCCACCACCAATACTACACTCACAACCTGAGGAGTGGCCGAAACGTAAAGCAGCAGGGGCTCACCTTGAGAAGGAGCCACCAAAACGGGTGGCGAGGTAAGGTATTTCTTTAAGTCGCGGAAGGCCTGCTCGGCCTCCGACGTCCAGTCGAAACGACCGGATTTCTTCAGAAGCTTGAAGAGGGGGAGCCCCCGCTCCCCGAGCTTGGAGATGAAGCGCCCGAGGGCGGCCATGCAGCCGGCAAGGCGCTGGACCTCCTTGAGTCGAACCGGGGGCTGGATTTGCTCGATGGCCCGGATCTTCTCCGGATTGACCTCGATTCCTCGGCCAGAGACCAAGAAACCAAGGAGCTTGCCCGCCGGGACCCCGAAGACACATTTCTCCGGGTTGAGCTTGAGGCGGGTAGAGCGGAGACTGTTGAAAGTCTCGGCAAGGTCCTCGAGCAGGGTGGCGCGGTCTCGGGTCTTGACCACGAGATCGTCGATGTAAGCCTCGATGTTGCGGCCAACTTGCGAGTTAAGTGTAATACGAATGGCGCGCTGGAAGGATGATCCAGCGCTGCGCAGGCCGAAAGGCATTGACATGTAGCAATAAGTCCCCACCGGGGTAGTAAAAGCAGTTTTTTCCTCGTCCCCTACGGCCATGCGAATCTGGTGATACCCAGAATTTGCATCTAGGAAGCATAAAAGATCACATCCCGCAGTTGAATCTATGATTTGATCAATGCGAGGTAAGGGGAAAGGATCTTTAGGACAAGCCTTGTTAAGGTCGGTGTAGTCCACGCACATGCGAAGCTTGCCGTTGGCCTTCGGGACGATGACTGGATTTGCTAGCTAGTCGGGGTGGAGAACTTCTCGGATAAATCCGGCGTCGAGGAGCTTGCGGACTTGCTCGCGGATAAACTCCTGGCGTTCTGGCGCCTGCCGCCGGACCTTCTGCTTCACTGGGCGGGCGTCCGGATGCACGGCCAAGTGATGCTCGATCACCTCCCTAGGGATCCCGGGCATATCGGACGGTTGCCAGGCAAACACGTCTACGTTAGCCCGGAGGAAGGCGACGAGCGCGCTTTCCTATTTGCTGCCCAGATCGCTGCCGATACGGACAACCTGGGTAGCATCTTCGCCCACCTTGACCTCCTTCGTTGGAACAGTCGTGTCGGCGGCGAGTCGGGGTCTGGATGAAGAGGGTCCCGGGCCCCCTGAAGAGCCATCAGCCTCGGCTTGCGCTGAGACTAGGGCCGTGTAGGTTTGTTCGGCGCAGGAGACAGCGCCACCGGAGTCAGCGATCACGGAGATAGAGCCTGCGGGGCCGGGCATCTTAACCGTAAGGTATGCATAATGCACGGCCATCATGAACTTGGCGAGCGCCGGACGCCCGAGGATGGCGTTGTAGGGGAGAGGGAGCTCCGCGACATCGAAGAGGACGCACTCCGTACGAAAGTTGTCCCGGCTCCCGAACGTGACGGGCAACTCAACCTGCCCGAGGGGCAGGGAGTGTCCGGGCGTTACTCCACAGAAGGGGAGCGACGGCTTTAGGCGTCGGGAGGGTACTTGCAGCTTCTCAAAAGCCTCTTTGGAAAGGAGGTTGAGGCCGGCACCACCGTCGATCAGCACTGTGCCGACTTTAACATTGCAGACAGTGGGAGATACGACCAGAGGTAGCCGCCCCACAGCTGCAGTACTGACGGGGTGGTCGGTCATGCTGAACGTGATCGGAGCATCCGACCACCTCAGGGGTCTTGCGGCCTCCTCGCTCGGGGTTGCCGAGCATACTTCGCGCCGCATGACTTTGATGCCACGGCGCGAGCAGGGTGTGTAGGCGCCTCCGTCGATGAAGGCAACCGCATGCTCGGGCTCCTGGAAGCCGAGCTCGGCATTGTTGGGAATGACCTCGGTATTGCCTCCCCCGCGAGACTCGTCGCGCTCCCTCTGGCGCTGCTCCACGAGTCCCTTGACCGTACGACACTCTGTGAGGTCGTGCCATCTGGTCAGGTGTATGGGACACCATTTACCTGGCTCGGGCCCCGCGGGAGCGGGGACCCTCGCTGGAATAGGAGCCCGGCCAGGGGCCGGGGCTCTTGCTGGAGCTGACGCCCTAGCCGGCGCTGGGGCCCTCGCGGGCGCAGAGGCCCGAGGAGGAGCCCGAGCAGGGGCCCTGACGGGGCGCCGATCGGCATCCGGCCGACGCTCTTGCCGGCGATTGGGCTCTTGTGGCTCCCCGTGAGCGGGGATTTGGGCTAGCTCAACGGGGGCAGCCTCGCGCTTCCTCCTCTTTTTCTTTTCCCGCCTATCAGAGCGGGAAGAACTTGGTCGATCGGAAGCGGGGCGTGGAGCATGCCATGCCCTGGCCTCCGCAGCTTTGGCGCACTTATCGGCCAGTGCGAAAAGTTCCGCAGGGGTCTCGATCTCGTGCGTACCTAGCTTCTCGAGCATCCGCTCATCACGTACGCCCTGCCGAAAGGCAACAATAACAGCATGGGGGGCCACTCGCGGAATAGTGTTGCGAACCTGGCTGAAACACTGTATGAATCGACGCAGCGTCTCCCCTTCCTGCTGTTGGACGGCGTGGAGGTCGCACTCCAGCCCGGGACGTGCGAACGTACCATGAAAGTTGGCCACAAATTGGTGGCACAAGTCGTCCCAGGAGCTGATAGATCCCGGGGGTAAGTTCATAAGCCAGGAGCGGGCGGAACCCCTCAAGGCAACATGAAAATAATTTACCATCACCTTTTCGCTGCCTCCGGCCGCTTGGACGGCCGTCGTGTAGATCTGGAGGAACTCGACGGGGTCGATGGACCCGTCGTACTTCTCCGGCAGCTCGGGGCGGAACTTGGAAGGCCACCTCACCCGACGGAGCTCGGTGGTAAAGGCACGGCAACCGGTGCCGTACCCCGCAGCATGAGCGGGGGTTCTTGGTGGAGAGGAACGGCGAGCCGGGGATCCCCGGTGGTCGTGGATCGGGAGAGAGGAAGCTTGGTCCTCTGCCCCAACCCCCTGCCGGGTCTCCCGCTGGCGCTCGAGAGTGACCCGGGCATCCTCGTGTCCCCTTCGCTCGTCGAGACGCAAACGGAGGTCCCGGGCCTCAGATACGTCCTGGGGGATGGCGCTCCGCCTGGAGACCCCTCGGCCCGTGCGGGTGTTGCCCGCTGAGGAGCCGACTCTGGCGGCACCGCGCTGAAAAGTGGCGCGAGGGCTCTCGACCTGCACCTGGCGACGAGCGGTGCCGACCAAAGCGGCGATATCTTGCATCCACCGGCCTTCCGGAGTGTTTGGCGTGGCCCGAATGGGAGGGTGCCTGAGGAGGGCTTGCGCTGCAAGCAAGGCGCTCCCTGGGCTGGCCTCACCAAAAGCGAGCCTGCGCCGGGGCGGCGCTCGACGTGATCCAGAGGCGGACCTAGTGGCCGGGGCCCCGACCATCTGCTGGGGGTCGGAGAGTACGCCGGCAGCGGCGGCGCTGATGGGCCCCGGGCCCTGATCCCCTTGGGCGGGAAAAACCTCTTGGTCGTGGGGCGGCGTTCCGTTACTGGAAGTGGAGCCGGAACGCTGGAGACGGTGCCCACCGGCCATCTTTTCCTGTGGAGAAAAAAGGGAAACAAACAATCTAGGGATATTCCCCCCTACCTGGCGCGCCAGCTGTCGGAGAGTGAACTCCTGTCGCAGGGATCCCGAGAGACCCCTCTTTAGAGATTCGGCCGGGGGGATGATCCTAGAAAAGCTTGTACGGGAAAACGAGCGGGAACGGAAGTAAATGCGATGGCTTGCGGGTACACCGGGTTTTTGGACAGGTTCGGGCCGCGCGGGGGCGTAACACCCTACTCCTGTATGAGTGTTATATCTATCCTTGAAGGGGATCCTTCAAGGATATATCTGGTTCTCAAAGGAGAGCTGTTTACAAAGAGCTGGAGGCTCTTATGTTCTAGCTAGCTGGTCTCTTGATCGTCTTGCGATCGGGGGCTGTTGTTTTCTTGTTCTTCGACTGACTCTCCTCCTCCTCTTCTTTGTGTCCTCCATCCTTTCCTTTTATAGATGCGCCGACCTCGACATATCCTGAATGGGAAAGAGGGGACGCGAATGCCCAGGTGCCACGGAGAAAGGCGTAATCATTTCATCTTGGCGAAGTGACAGGGGCGGTGGAGGAAGGCGGCGTGCATTCGACCACCAGCCGCTGCGGAAGCTTCGGGGTGCTCTGAAAAGGGCCCACCGGACAGCCTCAGAGGTGCCCGGTGCGCCCACCCTGTCTTGTTCTCCTGCCAGGGCAGGGTGGCAGGCCGAGCGCTTCGATTCTGGCGACGTTATCCCGAGGCGCGTAGGCGAAAACGGGACGGGACCCGTGCATTTAATGGACCCACGCCCCCCTGCCATTGCATGGCAGGGTCTGACACTGGGGCGTGGGCAGCCGAGAATGTCAGGATGTCAGAATGTCAGGCCACGCGCGCCTATTAAATGCGGCATCGGGCCTTTGACTGGATGACACCCTGACGACGGGGCCCTTTGAGTCTTTGAACGATCTTGCGCGGACCTTCGGGGCACCGAGTCCTCGGGGGCTGCCATGTGCAGCCCCGAGCACTCTCTCCCGAGCTCTTCGGTGGGACCTTCGGGGCACTGAGTCCTCGGGGGCTGCCACGTGCAGCCCCGAGCACTCTCTCCCGAGCTCTTTGGAGGGACCTTCGGGGCACCGAGTCCTCGGGGGCTGCCACGTGCAGCCCCGAGCACTCTCTCCCGAGCTCTTTGGAGGGACCTTCGGGGCACCGAGTCCTCGGGGGCTGCCACGTGCAGCCCCGAGCACTCTCTCCCGAGCACCTTGGAGGGACCTTCGGGGCACCGAGTCCTCGGGGGCTGCCACGTGCAGCCCCGAGCACTCTCTCCCGAGCTCTTCGGTGGGACCTTCGGGGCACCGAGTCCTCGGGGGCTGCCACGTGCAGCCCCGAGCACTCTCTCCCGAGCACCTTGGAGGGACCTTCGGGGCACCGAGTCCTCGGGGGCTGCCACGTGCAGCCCCGAGCACCCTCTCCCGAGTACTTCAGCGGGACCTTCGGGGCACCGAGTCCTCGGGGGCTGCCACGTGCAGCCCCGAGCACTCTCTCCCGGGACTCTGCTTCTACCTATCTTGCAGGGTGGTGATATGTGGTGGACGGCCGGTCTGGCCTCGGGACTTAGGGACCCCTGGTTCTAA
Source organism: Phragmites australis (assembly GCF_958298935.1). NCBI lineage: Eukaryota > Viridiplantae > Streptophyta > Magnoliopsida > Poales > Poaceae > Phragmites > Phragmites australis. The sequence continues at coordinate 15,174,150 of NC_084927.1, forward strand.
ATACACCGACAGCGACCTTACAGGAAATATGATCATTTACTAGTATAAACTTACTCTTAGTACTTACACATAAAACTTTTAGAGTTGGTCGATGTTCCAAGAATTATTGAAGAATCATCCATCGTCCATTACTAAAAGACCTAGGGCGAGTCGACTCGACAACCGTGTAGAGATCCTCCCACTTCGAGGATAGCTTGTTGCCATTACGTTGGTTCTGAACAAATAGTAGAACCAGATTCCTGGTTTAGAGGGTTCATTGTCGAACGACTTAGTCATAGTAGCTCCAAAGGGATTTGATATTCGGCTGATCATATCAGCACTTGAGTCCTTTCTTGGTGAAGGTACCGATGGAGACAAAAAGTAACTTGATGCCCCTGGGCGTTACCTGAAAGGGCCCCAGAATATCTAGCCCTGATGTCACGAAAGGCTAGACCGTCATCCTCGTCTTCAGTGGCGAAGACTTCTCAGGGGAAATCTCCGCTAGAAGAGTCCAGATCCATCATGGATTTGTCATCAGATTGCTCCAGGTAGGTATCTCGAGAATCCATGTTGTTGGAAACTCATTGGTAGAATCGTTGCCGGAAAGTTCTTCGTGAAGTTTACCTGATCGATTGTCAGTTCGTCAATGGGAGGGGTGAAGTTATTGTAGAACCCCTCATCCAAGAAATCAGTTCTCTTGGGAGAAGTCGACAACATATTGTGTGTAGATTCTTCAACGCTTATTAGGGAGATGGTCATGGAGAAGATGGTAGTGAGAAGGCATATTGGAAGACAGATGTAGGATGGCATACTGCCAAATGTGATCAAGGAATTGAATAAAGTGAGCACCAGCCTTAGGATTGTCAAGGTTGCAAGGAGTGACTCTGACTTTGCAGAAGTAACACTTGTTGATCCAAACAACAATACAAAAAGACACACAATAGTCTTGAGGAATCACAAGCGTTCTTGCAGGGAGTGGCGGGTTACAGGAAAACCATGCACCCATGCATTGGGCTACATATGTGCAAATAGATGGGTCCAAATCAGTGATTGTGCATGACTATTATTCTGTGTAGAGGTTTAGAGCAGCATATGCTTGTATTTTGTAAATGTTCTGCTTCTATTTGAGTCATGTCATGAAACATTTTAGGTCCATTCAATAACCTGACAATCTTAAGTCAATATTGCAACTGGTTCACTCAGGGATAAATCAAATGCACTGAAATCACTTGGATGAGCCAAGAGGAGGAAGAGAAAAATCTGTCAATTTACAGTACAATACTTCTATAGAGCACGGTTGGTTGGTTGCTAGAGACAATGAGAAGATTAAACAGGTTAATGGATCAAACTAAGACAAAAAATGCAATATGATGCAAGCTTACATTAATCAAATGCAAGCTGGCATTACTTGGATACAAGCTAGATACAAACTGGTTCATCCAGCAAGCTGACAATTTCATACAAGTTGTTTCATTCATGCAACCTGGATACAATTTCGGCCTTGAAATCACTTGGATACACATACAGCCAGTACACACATATGCTATAAATCACTTGGATACATATGCTAGAAGAGTTCCAAACACAACACCTACACATACAGCCCGTACACACACTTTCTACTGAAACCCCACTATTTTTCTTTGCAAATTCTTTCTGAACTTCAAAAATTTGGTTCTTCATATCAAGTACATGCTTCGTAACTCTAAAATCTGAAACTTCACATCACAAAATTCAACAAATGCATCCGTTCCACCTATAGAGGAGTTTCACCTATGACCTTCCCCTTCACCAAGACCCCCAAATACTTGACATAATCTTTCTCCCACTTGTAAAATCCACAAGTTCTATCATTCTGCATCCAAAACATACCTCAATCAAAATTCCAGCAACATAAAAATGCATCAGATTCACACAACTATTGTAGGTACAACATTACGAAATGCTTCCCATTGCTCGACTGTCATACTTATTCATGCTTTTAGGCAGAATGTTAGTAAAAAAATGAAGAATGTGCAATCAAAGATGACAATCACACACTAATACATGGAATCAAAATGCCAACTAAAGACGTCCAAATGGGCCGTGCCTACTGGGCCGGCCCAAGGCACGGCACTGTAGGCACGGCCCAGGCACGGCACGGCCCGATTACCGACGGGCCGGGCCGGCACGGCACGACGCCACGGGTCGTGCCTGGGACGAGCGCACGGCACGACGGGCCGGCACGGCACGGCCCGGTCAAGTCGGGCCGGCACGGGCACGGCCCGGCACGGTCCGGCCTGGCACTATTTTCTATTTTTTTATTTATATTTTTAATTTTTTAGCTATTTTTAAATATTTTTTTTATCTATTTTTAAATATTTTTATCTATTTTTTTATTTGTTTTTATCTATTTTCTATATATTTTTTATGTATTTTTTCATTTTTTAATATTTTTTTATCTATTTCAGCCCGTCGGGCCGACCGGGCCGTCGGGCCGAAATCGCGCCTGGACCGGCCCGGCACGGCACGGTCACTGACGGGCCGTGCCGTGGGCCGAGGGGAAGGCACGCGGGCCGGCATGGCACGGCCCGTTACTGTAGATGGGCCGTGCCGTAGCCGGACCGTGCCGAGTCGGGCCCGTGCCGGGCCGGCACGAACGGCCCATTTGGCCATGTTTAATGCCAACAACATAAAAACACACAAGATTCACACAACTCACCGGTATATTATTCTATAACACCATAACTTCTTGGTTGCTTGCTCTGTGGCTTAACAACTGGAATCCCACACACTAGGCAATCAACATGTGGTAGCTCCTTCCCCTTCATAACGCTTCTGCTAGAACCAGCACTAGACTTCCCTAAAACTCTAACGAACTGTGACATTATGCCTCTTCCACAAATGCGTACCTTGGCAGAGGATGAGGGCGTGGACGAGGAGGACCATTGGGGTGGGCAAGGAGCAAGCCGGCGACGAAGGCGAGGGGGAGCACTGGGGTGGGCAAGGAGCATGCCGGTGATGAAGGAGAGGGGGAGCACTATTTCATCGGGGATACGAATGTTTGCCTTCAACGAGTGCAAAATGGTTCAGTTTTACCATCTGGCGCCGGGGGAAAGAATAGCCAAGGGCAGAGGCAAAAATGTCCATACTTGAATAGCATATGCCAAGGGCAGGCTCCAGTCATCTAAAATGACGCTACTCGAATTCGCAAAGATTGTAATGGCACTGGCCCAGTATCATTTTTCCAATAGAATTTTTCAAAACATCGTTTTCATAATGGCATGAATCTAATTTACCCTTCCTTATTTTGCTCTTTCATGAGGCTAATCTTTTCCTTCGATCCAGCACATTGTGTCACATGTATCTTTTCAAAGATATCTGGCCGCACTGCCGACCTCGCAAGCAAAACAAACAAATTAACTACGAACAACACCTACACATACAGCCCATACACACACTTTCTATTGAAACCCTCTTATTTTTCTTTGCAAATTCTTGCTGAACTTCAAAATTTTGGTTCTTCATATCAAGTACATGCTTCGTAACTCTAAAATCCGAAACTTCACATCACAAAATTCAACAAATGCATCCGTTCCACCTATAGAGGAGTTTCACCTATGGCCTTCCCCTTCATCAAGACCCCTTAAATACTTAACATAATCTTTCTCCCACTTGTAAAATCCACAAGTTATATCATTCTGCATCCAAAACATACCTCAATCAAAATTCCAACAACATTAAAATGCATCAGATTCACACAACTATTGCAGGTACAACATTGCGAAATGCTTCCTATTGCTCGACTGTCATACTTATTCATGCTTTTAGGCAGAATGTTAGTAAAAAAAATGAAGAATGTGCAATAAAAGATGACAGTCACACACTAATACATGGAATCAAAATGCCAGCAACATAAAAACGCACAAGATTCACACAACTCACCGGTATATTATTCTCGCACTTAAAAAAAACACCATAACTTCTTGGTTGCTTGCTCTGTGGCTTAACAACTGAAATCCCACACACTAGGCAATCAACAAGTGGTAGCTCCTTCCCCTTCATGGCCCTCTCCACGGCGCCCGTTGCCAGCGCCATCATGATGACCGAAGACCGGGGGGGGGGCGCGTTTTCAACCCCCCATCACTTCGCGCAAAGGCCATGATGACCGTCTTTCCATTTATGGCACCTTGAAACTCGTGCCCTCCCTTTCGGGGCACGCTACCGTCGGCGAGTATTTAAGGGAGCCGGCGGGCACGGACAAAGACAGTTGAGTCAGTTGATTCAGAGGATTCTCAGAGGCCGAAGAACATCTTCGTACAAGCATAGAAGCTGAGACCACCGAAGAACAAGGAGATCGAAGCTCTAGGATAGACAAACATTCTTGTAACCAGTAACATTCCTGGGAGACATTCTCAGGGCATTTATAGCATCCACACAGGAGTAGGGTATTACGCTTAGCGCGGCCCGAACCTGTCTAAAAATCCCTCCAGTGCATTTACTGCGTTCTGCATTAGATCATTCCACCCTACCTGCCATCGCATTTACACCCATTTATTTCTCCCGCAAACATATTCAGAATCATCCCCCGGCCGAATCTCAAAAAGGGGTCCCTCAGGATCCCTGCGATAGGAGTTCACCCTCCGACAGCTAGCGCGCCAGGTAGGGAGGTTGCATCCCTGAATTTGTTTATTTTTTTCTGCAGAAAAAATGGCAGGTGACCATCGTCTCCGGCGCACCGGCTCCAGCTCCAGTGAGGAAATGGAGCCCCTCGCGCAGGAGGCCCCAGTCGCTGCTGCTTCTCAGCAGCAGCCACGGTCCGCACGCACGGCGCTCCCCTCTCAGGGGGACCATGGCGCTGGGCCCAGTAGGGCCACCGCCGCCATCGCTAGCGCACCGCCTAACCCTCAGCACCAGACTTCCCCGAAACCGTAACGAACTGTGACATTATGCCTCTTCCACAAATACGTACCTTGGCAGAGGATGAGGGCGTGGACGAGGAGGACCATTGGGGTGGGCAAGGAGCAAGTCGGCAACGAACGCGAGGGGGGGCACTGGGGTGGGTAAGGAGCATGCCGGCGACGAAGGAGAGGGGGAGCACTATTTCACCGGGGATATGAATGCTTGCCTTCAACGAGTGCAAAATGGTTCAGTTTTACCATCTGGCGCCGGGGGAAAGAATAGCCAAGGGCAGAGGCAAAAATGTCCATACTTGAATAGCGTATGCCAAGGGCAGGCTCCAGTCGTTTAAAATGACGCCACTCAAATTCGCAAAGATTGTAATGGCACTGGCCCGGTATTATTTTTCCAATAGAATTTTTCAAAACATCGTTTTCATAATAGCATGAATCTAATTTACCCTTCCTTATTTTGCTCTTTCATGAGGCTAATCTTTTCCGTCGATCCAGCACCTTGTGTCACATGTATCTTTTCAAAGATAACGTTGTTCTACGTTTCTAGCGCCGGCTGCACTGCCGACCCCGCAAGCAAAACAAACAAACAATCTACGAACAACGCATCAAAAACCGATTTCCGTGCTGAACATATCGAAGTCATGTATCATATGTGAGCACCTACGTACACTGCCAATGGTGATATGTCTTTCTCACGCCGCATCTGCGACTGCGGACCATACTGACAGGGCCAGCACGCCGGCCGTCTAAACCTACTGCCAAGGTCAAGCCGCACGGATGCACGCTGCAGACTTTTTGTGCTGCTGATGCGAAAGATCTCGACCCCATACGGCTCCCGCTCCTTATCTTCCACAGCCTTTGCTTTGATAGGCAACGGGAGATCAGCCACGACATCGCTGCCGGGCAGATGTTTTCGCGAGCAAGGCGCGCGGCCTAGGCAGCTGGACTGATTGGGCACGTACGTACTCTGCCGTTCAACACCTCCATAGGACCGCCGAAAGCAGTATCGTTTTTAATTGCATTCATGATCACGTGTCACGGATCCTATCTTGTCGGACCTACGTGCAAACATGACAGCTACCTTGGTTATGGACTGGGGCTGCATTATTGAGCTGAGGAGCATTCCATTCGCCTTGACTATCACGAACAAAGAGAGAACAACGCTTCGGTGAAGGAGTGGAGACGTGAGGGTACAATTTTAACCACTATAATTTAAATTCTAATTACCATTATTTATATACATATGAGTACTTTTAATGGTAGTTTTTTAACGTGTGTCTGCGCACACTTGCGGGTGTGTAAGTAGTGGATTGTATGCGTCACTTTGTAATCCAAGAAAAAAGGAAACTGTCAAAAAAGCGATCGCCATTGAAACCTGTCTACGCTACTACGAAAGCAATGTGCTATTTAAATAGAGAAATCAAGGCGCGGGGAACGTCTGTTCGGATCGGAATATACACTTTTTGTACATCGCCAGCTTATTTTGATCCCATTACTCCGAAAAAGAAGTAGTCAATAACGTCATTTTCACTTTGAGTTACACTGTCGATCTCATGATCGTTGCTTTAGCGCACAACCGTGCAAGCCGTTTTACAGAAACCGAATCGTGAAGATCAAATGTTCAGCCTTCCCTGTCAGCTGTTTATGAAGGCCAAATTGTGAATCTGACCGGATCACAGCGAGTTAGACACGGTTCGACAAAATAATATAGTTGATATCAAATAGATAAAAGATCGGCGTCAACCATTCCGAGTAGGCTTCAAAATGTAGGGGTTTCCCTTCTTTTTTTAAATATATATACGAGAAACCAGGCACATTCGCATTCAAAATTAATCCGACCAGAACATAAATCTTGATATAATAAGTGTATATACTCACATCCCTTACCAACCGAGCTTAAATGTAGCGCTTCATATGGTCATCTTGAACTAGGTGGGATTTCTTTCACCAATCTTTGGTGCATGCTATTAAATTAAGCGCTCTCAGATTAAAATCAAAGATTTGATAGATAAATAACCCTTTTATTAGGTCAATATGATTTAGGTTATTAATGTTAACATAGTCAATGGCACAAACATTTTTTATAGTATACAAGATTTAATTTTATAGATACTATGTGATGAACTTGGGGTTCCAAACACCTTAAAGGGATGAATGTCAAGGTCGAAGAAGAGCTTCACAAATATATAAGGACCAATTGGTTAGATAAGTAAATATGGTGTCTCACTTGTGTAGATATGTTTGTATTTTTTTTTACGTATTATGAAGAGGATTTGGGTTTCGTAGTTTGATCTAGTGTCATTAGATTAGTTATCTAGTAGGTGATACACACATTAGGTTTGGATATCTCTAATAGACCAGAGAAAGATCCAAGATATCAAGAAAAAGAAGCTACAAGAATCAGGACATGAGATAGATTGAATTGGACAAGTTCTTGAAACACAGGTAACCTTATCATACGATGAGATCACCGTATCATATGGTGGTTGTCACCGTAACATACAATAGTGGATATTCCAAAGGCCACAAAGTTTTCTAAGTCATCGTACCATATGGTGGGGTCACCGTATAACGATAGGCACCGTACCACGAGATAGAGTATCATACGGTGAAGATCAAGTCACCATATTATATGGTGTGACAAGTCCGTATCATATGGTGGGTCACTATATCATAAGGTGACTATAGAGAAGGATCAATCGGTCAAGTTTCTAACCGTTGGAATGGTGGCCACCGTATCATATGGTGACAGGAGTTTATGGGTAGATTCCTCTAATGATTAGTTCTTAGAGTTGGCCCTATAAATACTCCACCCTCTGGCCATCTGAAGGTTGCTGGAGCTAGAGGGAGTGTTGCTACCCATATTTGAGAGCTCTTTTCACCCAACTGAAGATATTAAAATTCAAGGCAATTAGCAAAAGATTACAAACTTGATTAGTACTAGTTTAGGGATAATGTGCATTTAGCTAGGTGATTAGCCTAGAATTGGCTCAAGTGAGTGATCCACACTTGTTACTCTTGATGTTTGCCTACACCCAGACATGCAGCTTGCCGGTGGTGAGTCATGCGAGACCTTCAAACTGATTTGTGGAGCGGCCGCAAGCATAATGAGCAGGAGGAGTGATCTGTGCCTGAGTGGCAAAGCACTACCATAGTGAAGAGGGTAGTGAGCATCCGGGTGCGCCTATTAGAAGACCCAATGGTGTGTAGAGAGCTCTAACGGTAAGAACCATAAAGTTATCTAATCTGGGAGCTTGACCCTTGTGAGGGGCTCCAACATGGTCTAGGGGTGAGAGGTAACTCACCGATACTGTAACATCCCAAGTTTTAGCATTTTAGAATATAGCAAAATTCACTCCTTTTTAAAAATCTACTTATTAAAAACATAAAATCAAGAAATATATTTATATATATATATATATATGAATATATAGATATATACACACACATGTTTGTATATATCTAAATATATTATTTTGGCTAAGTATTTCAAAGAACACCAAAATAATTTATAAATTAATCCCTGAAATAATTTTAATCATATGCATTTTTATTTATTTGTTTTATGGTTATTTGAGTGGAGAATTGAATTTGAATGTCTCTCAAATTCAAATATATTCTTAGATTCAATTTTGCTGAAATCCAAACAAATGCAAATCTTTTGAATTCAAATCCTCTCCCAAATCTTAGAGCTTCAAATCCAAATCAAAATTCATATAAATTCATTTGAATTTAACCCCATCAATATCCAAACCCTTTTCTCTTAACGGGACGCCTCTCTCTCCTTTCTATTCTATGCAGCCCGTTTGCACAGCCCAGCCGGCCTAGGGTGCTCACTCTCCTCCCCCCGCGCATGCAGGCCACAATGCGCTCCGTGGCCCAACTCCCGCGCTCGCCCGGACCAGCACCCGCACGCGCACATCAGCTCGCAGCCGCTCGCTCGCTCGCACTCATTCGCTCTGGTCTCACTGACACGCGGGCCCCACTATCGCCGCTTTTCTCCCTCCTCCGGTGCATGCCGTTGCGCTATCTGCGTAACACCGCTGTGGCTAACGCATTGACGCATTCAAAGCACCGGCCACTTTTTCGCCCGCCCACTCCTCTCTCTGCTCTCTCCCCTATCTCTGCTCTCTTACGCGCAGTCTGAGGCAGCCCATGACACCGAGCAATTTCCGGTAGGTGCCACCACTGAGAAGCCATGCCACACCTTCTCATTGCCGCTACCACCTCCTGCTCCTTCTCACCCTATAAATTGGGCATGTCACCCAGCTTTTTCCCCTTTCTCCACACTCGGTCCACCATCACCGCACACTTGACCGCCACCGTTGTAGTGTTGTCGCCACCCTTTCCCCATGAGCATCTGAGGAGCACTAGAAGGCAGCTATCTTTCCCGTGCCACCCTTCCTCGCCTAGGAGTCGGACGGTAGCACACCTAAACTTAAGGCTAAGCAGACACCACCGTTGTTGAAGCTTCGCACCGCCGGTTGCCACCCCACCCTTCGTCGTTTCCAAGCCCGGTGAGCTTCCTCATCCCCTCTTGCTCCCTCCTAGCTAGAATATCATTGCTCTTGAGCCCCACCCCCATTGTGCGACATCTTCAGCCATGAGCTCGTTCCCCGCCGTCGTGTCGAGCTCGCCACTAGCGCTCGCCTTGCCCTAGCTGAGTCGGCCTTCATGTCGTGGTGTTTCCTATGAGCCATGGTCATTGGTTGCATATGCCCTACGCGGTCGATTAGCACTCTGCTACTACCCAGCTGCTGCTCCGCCGCCTTAACCCGCTTCGGCCGCCGTCTGATGCCTCTCCGGCTACTGCCTACCGTAGTTAAGTCCCCAAGCGAATCCCTCAAAGCAAGTAGATGCCCAGCACCCATTCATCGTCATAAGTCCCTGGCAGGAACACGATTTAGTCGAGCCCTCAGCATCGTACTGCCATGATTACTCACCGCAGTGTCCCCTCTACTGTTGCTTCGCTCTGCCGGTGAGCTCGCGCGTGTGTGGCAGGCCTTTGGCCTGTTGGCACAACCCAGCCGAGTAGGCTATGGCTCGACCCAGGAATAGCTAGCCTGCTGGCCAGCCCAGCAAACTAAGGTCGTGCCCGTAGCCCACAAAACCAATCAACCCAACCCATGTGGGGCCACTGTGTAGCCCAGCCTAGGCCCATGCCTTGGTTCAATCCAGTCCAATCTTGTACTATTTAGTGGGCCCTACCTAGTTATTTTTCAGTGGGACCTGTGGGGCCCACCCATGAATACTGTCATTTCATAATTTCTTGATTTAATTTAGATTAAATCTTCCGTGAGTCATAACTTCTCCGTTCTGATTCCGATTCTGGCGATTATTTCACCTAAATTCATCTAAATTCAATATATATATTTCTATCTTAGTGTGATATCTATTAGGGCTCAATTGGTATTAAATTTGGTGTTATTTGATTCTTCTTTAGTATAGCTCGTTCTTGACCACTGTCACGTCAGCAGAGCTGGAGGACTTCGTTGAGGAACCGGAGAACCCCGAATTCGACCAAGGTTTAGAAGAAGACTTCGAAGAAGGCAATTTCTATCTCCTTGATCATTTTTAGCCCATGTTTTTCAATAATCTAAATTGATCAACTTAAAACCTGACTTATTATCGCATGTGCTATGTATTGTGTTATTTCTAACTACTTGCAGTAGTTAAATCCTATCAAACAAATATCATACCTTAAATGTCTTATCCAGAATACATATCACCCTAGGATTTACCTGTCATTATCTATATTAACATCGGACGACGCCATGATATCTAGCATGCTTAGGATGGAATACTTCTCCTTAGATATGTCACTAGTGGAATACATCTCTTCGGAGTTGTCGCTTCACTTTTAATCAGTTCAACTCATATGCCATGAACCTTTGGTAACCGTGGATTCCTTCATGTGGTGTGCGATATGGTGTGTGATGTGTAAAATAGGTGAAAACAGTTTTGGCGGGGGCAAGTAGAGTAGTCCTCCAATAAGGATGCTCTTGAGGGGCTTAAGTTACCTCTGTGGTATTCAGTGCCAGCTGAAGATGTCTGCCCAGCCGTATAAGTATTGAATCGTTGCACCATCAAGCTAAGCTACCCCAGTGCAACCATGAGTCATGTATGGACAGGACTTGACTTTTCTATCTCCTGGCCAAATTGGACATTTTACTAGGAGGCCAAGGGGAGCAACGAGGACCCAAGCGCCTATCAGGTGCTCTACATTTGTGTTTCGGACCCAGCCACACTGTGATGGTCATTAGGGGAGTACACTTTGTACGAGACCTGGAGCACTAGGGACATCTCGAAGTAGTGTCCTGCGAAGGAAGGCGATTGAAGCGCCTTAGTATGATTCGCTCATCCGCTTGCAACTGGTGGAGGCTGAGCATATCATGTGGGTACAGTGTACAACCTTTGTAGACTGTAAATCTATTTGAATAGCTGTGTCTATGGTCATGGATATGACATTTGGTTAGACTCAGGGGCATGTGTATCTTTGATGAGTGAGTGTGTGGACTAAATGTCCGTATAATGAGGTTGTTGGCTCAGTCTGCCAAGAGTTGTATAGTACTAGAGATATGCCAGACATAATGATAGGGACATGGGAGCAAGGTGTAGCCCCTCCCAAGACCGAAAACCCCCCAAATATACATTGTTACTTTGTTTACTCCGTTTGAAAGTTATTAGTAAAGAATATAACTGGATACCTGCATAAACTGTTTTACGCTTAAACTAAACCGTAAAGCCTTATCCTTGAGTCATCCTTTATGCATCTATCAACACCTTGATATAGTATAAGACTTGCTGAGTATCTTCCATACTCATTCATGCTATCATTCAGATGAGAAAGCAGATAACGACTTCGCTGGAGATGAAGGCGCAGATGAGGAGTAGATTAGTGGTTGCATTCGCACCCTAGCTGCCTGTGGATTTGGGATGTTGTTCCTCTATGCTTTTGTTAACTTGTTGGCCAAGGCTTGTAATACTCTATTGTTTAAAACATTTGTATTTTTGTAACTGTAGCGAAAATGGCCCTATTAGGTCATGATTGTGATTTTGATGATTAATGGCAATATAGTCAATGGGACTAACATGTTCATCAAGAATATACGTTAGTAGGTCTCATGGATGCAATAAATGAAGAAGCCACCAAAGTCAGGACAAAGTTTGATTGAATTGGAGAAGTCTCAAGGAAAATGACTACACCAGATGGTCCGATGATACCACAATTATACACATCGGAGTGTTCCTCCCAGGTGTGTTATACTCACCGGATGGTCCGATGCTCTAAGGGGTATACACACCAGAGCATTCTTGTCAGAAGAAGCCAGAGGAGTTTCCACTCATCGGATGGTCCAGTGATAGGAGCAAAAGCACACCGGAGCATTTCTTGCAAGGGGTTTTCAGAATTGAAGAGTGAAGATCAAGGTACCAGATGGTCCAGTGATCAATGTTGTGTGCACCGAAGGCTTCACCGGAGCATTTAATAGAATGTGTGAAAAATCCAAAGAAGACTAAATTCTACACACCGGAAAGTCTGGTGATCTGAAGATCAAAGCACCAGACAGTTGAACAATGAAGAATTGGCTCGATCAGGCTCCAGTATACGCATCGGATAGGTCGGTGATGGAAATGGAGTATACACCGGATAATCCGGTGATCAGAAGAAGTTTGAGTGGAGTTCCAACAGCTAGTATCTACTGATGTACACACCAGATGGTCCGGTGCTTGTATTTTGTTGTCACCGGATCATCCGGTGTTCACAGAAAAGTTGAGTTGTTGGGATAACAGCTAGTCCGTGGAGTTGAGGCTATATATACCCCTCCACTCATTCAGTTGAAGGTGCTGGAGTCCATAGAATCCCATATACACTTGAGAAGACATCCAAGTCACAAAATTTCTTGTTCATCCAAGGCAATTAAGCACACCATTAGATAGTGATCAGTGCTTATAGGTCTAGAGAGTAGTGTTGCTAGGTGCTGCAACCTAGAGAGTAGATCAAGGAGTGATCCAACCGTGTACCGAGAGGTACGCCGGTGTGTTAGAGTCTTTGTGACTCGCCGGTAACTTGTTGACCCTCTGAGTTGGTGTGGAACGGCGGCAATAAGAATGTGTGGGGACGCGAAGGCCCTTGTTGTTGTGACTAAAGATCCGAAGTGAAGACGGCGTACAAGTAGTCGGAAGAGAGGTTAGTGGTGAGACCTCGTATTGGTGGTTTGGTGGCTCATCATGCTTAAAACCTTATCTTGGTGACTTGGTAGCTCAAGAGTCGTGACCGGAAGAGACTCGACGACCGGGAGCAAATCCTTTGTAAAGCTCCAACGTGGACTAGGGGTGGCTTGTGTGCCACTGATACCACAGGATAAAAAATCCCTTGTGCCTAGTTTGTGTCTCTACCTTATTTATGTTTTCGTATTTACATACTTGTAATTGACCTTGCTATAGTAGGTTACAATCCTCTTAAGTGGTAGAGTAGACACACTAGATAAACTTAGAGCACATTTAGATAGAAATTGAGATAGATTTATCTTGTGAAGTTTTGCAGCTATTAGTTTTTAAGTGTCCTAAATCACCTCCCTCTTAGGATATTGTCGTTCCTCACAGTTGGTATCAGAGCCTCGTTCTCTTGATAGGCTTAATATCTTAGAGTTGTGACGTCCGAGGTTGGGATAGATACCCATAATGCTCCACTTTTCAACGGCACTAATTTCCCCTGACGAAAAATTCTAATGACATATTATTTGCAAGCTAAAGGTTTAGATATTTGAGAGTCACCGAGGAAGGGATGGGGCAACCCTCACCAAAAAGGAGAAGCAATTAGATGCATTGACCAAGAGTATTTTTTATCATCTTTATGTCTCGATGCACTTAATGGTGTTTATTCTCTCACCAATGCACATGATATTTAGAATAGCCTCATCGAAATACATGAAGGCACAAAAGATGCGCGCAATGAAAACTATCATGTGCTAGTAACTAAGCTCAATGGTATCAAACTACCCCATGAAAATGCTAATGATATGTATTCTCATTTGAATATTCTTGTCAATGAGATCAATGGGCTAGGTTTGACACAAATTAGAGATGATCAAGTGGTGAGAAGAATACTTTAAGCTCTTCTTCCGAAGTACAAGCTAATTGTCTCCATTATCTACGACAACCATGACATGAGCAAGATGACTCCAAGTCAAGTTCTCGGCAAGATCACCGCCCATGAGATGATCATGAACATGGGGGTTGAAGCTTCTACCTCATCTGACATCAAGAACCTTACCCTCACAAGAAAGCAAGCTCAATGTCAACACATGAAGGTAAGGATGAGAAGATAAGAGCAAGAGTCAAGCTCAAGTGAAGATGATGATGATCAAGATGAAGGAGCTATGAAGAGGATGATCAAAGCACATCAAGCGATGAATAAATTGATCCCAAGTTTGCTAAACTCATGTTACAAGTAGAGACATCAAGAGGATCAATACTAAGATTGATCATCCAATCTCCTTAAAAGACTTGGTCAAAATAATTGATCATATCAAGAAAGAGAAGAAGATCAAGAGCAAGAGGGAGACCAGAACAAGAAGCAAAGCATTCGCAAGCATAGGAAGATAGGTGAGCGACGATGAAGAATCAATTGTTTTGACATTAAGCTTTCTCTCAATTCAATTTATTAGAATTCCTAGTGTAGGTTTTTCATATGGTAGGTTACTTGTGTTTCTCTCTTTCTTATATGCAACCTACATGGTTTATTAGTTGTAGGTTCTTTACATGGCACTAGTTTTATAATTGGTATCTTTAATGTGCCATGATTCAATCTATAGGATAAATCCTCATTGTTATAAATAATAAGTGCATATATTTCACAAGTATTCAACACTTGTATGCACGCATATAGGGACAGTATATCCTATGGGTTGTGATTTTGAGACTAACATGTGTTTCAAGTAATATGTTTTGTAGTCTCATGGAGTGATCAACACATCCCCGGATGTATGCAATGTTTAAAGACTTCAATTGATATAATTGTCAATTATTTTGTTCATTTAAGCTACCTCCATGTATAATATGGATTAAACTATCTATCTCTCATATTGTCAAGTTGTGTATATGTTTATTTCTCTTCTATGTATGCACGTATATAGGGGGAGTTTAAATCATATTATGTGAGTTTCATGAATTGTGATCAATATGTCTTTATTCCAATTGGTACCATATTCTCAAATTGTATTACATCAACTGGCATCCTTTATATTGGTATCATTTTATTGGATTAAGATTTATGAAGCTCTCTCTCATGTGCTCTAATGTCTTTCCTTGAGTTCAACATGTTTTTGTAGCCCTTTTTGAGATTGTTGAAAAAGAGGGAGAAGTTTGATGACCAAAGCAAAAAAGCAAAATATAAGATATCTAGGAATACCAAAGTTGACAAAGGGGAGAAGAAGAAGAAGATACAAGAAGCAACATGAGGCACCTAGGTTGACAAAAGGGGAGAAGCTCTTGCATGGGTCGATTAAAGGAGATAGTGGCAATGGAGAAAGGCAGAGCCATAACAAAAGGGGGACTAAGTGGTAAGAATATGCATCCAAGCAGTGTGGTAAGGCTTTGTGCTCTTTACAATTGGTATCATTTATTATTTCCACTTGCTTTAGTTGTGTTATCATCAATCAACAAAAAGGGAGAGATTGTAATGAAAATGACCCTATTAGGCCATGATTGTGATTTTGATGATTAATGACAATATAGTCAATGGGACTAACATATTTGTCAAGAATATACGTTAGTAGGTCTTATGGATGCAATACATGAAGAAGCCACTGAAGTCGGGACAAAGTTTGATTGTATTGGATAAGTCCGAGGGAAAATGACTGCACCGGATGGTCTGGTGATACCACAATTGTACACACCTGAGTGTTCCTCCCAGGTATGTTATACTCACCGGATGGTCCGATGCTCTGAGGGCTATACACACCGCAGCATTCTTATCAGAAGAAGCCGGAGGAGTTTCCATTCATGGGATGGTCCGGTGATGGGAGCAGAAGCACACCGGAGCATTTCCTGCAGAGGGGTTTCCAGAATTCAAGAGTTAACATCAAGGCACCGGATGGTCCGATGATCAATGATGTGTGCACCGGAAGCTTCACCAGAGCATTTAACAGAATGCGTGAAAAATCCAAAGAAGACGAAGTTCTACACACCGGAAGGTCCGGTGATCTGAAGATCAAAGCACCAGACAGTTGAACAGTGAAGGAATTGGCTCGATCAGGCTCAAGTATACACACTAGATAGTCCAATGATGGAGATAGAGTATAACCCAGACAATCCAGTGATCAGAAGAATTTTGAGTGAAGTTCAAATGGCTAGTATCCACTGATGTACACACCGGATGGTCCAGTGCTTATACTTCTGTTGTCACCGGATCATCCGGTGTTCACAGAAAAGTTGAGCTATTGGGATAATGGCTAGTCCGTGGTGTTGAGGCTATATATACCCCTCCACTTATTCATTTGAAGGTGCTGGAGTCCAGAGAATCCCATATACACTTGAGAAGACATCTAAGTCACAAAAGTGCTTAAAGTGTTCATCCAAGGCAATTAAGCACACCATTAGAGAGTTATTAGTGCTTATAAGCTAAGAGAGAAGTGTTGCTAAGTGCTACAACCTAGAGAGTGGATTAAGGAGTGATCCAACCATGTACTGAGAGGTACGGCGGCGCCTTGAAATCTTTGTGACTCGTCGGTAACTTGTTGACCCTCCGATTTGGTGTGAAGCGGCGGCAAGAAGATTATGCGGGGACACGGAGGCCCTTGTCTTTGTGACTAAAGCTCTGAAGTGAAGATGGCGTACAAGTGATCGGAAGAGAGGTTAGTGGTGAGATCTCGCCTTGGTGGTTTGGTGGCTGATCATACTTGAGGCCTTGTCTTGGTGGCTTAGTAGCTTAAGAGCCGTGACCAAAAGAGATTTGACGACCGGGAGCATATCCTCTATGGAGCTCCAACGTGGACTAGGGTTGGCTTGTGTGCCACCGATACCACGAGATAAAGAATCCCTTGTACCAAGTTTGTCTCTCTACATTATTTACGTTTCCGTATTTACATACTTGCAATTTACCTTGCTAAAGTAGGTTGCAATCTTCTTGAGTGGTATAGTAGACACACTAGATAAATCTAGAGCACATTTAGATAGAACTTGACATAGGTTTATCTTGTGATGTTTTGGAGCTATTAGTTTCTAAGTGTCCTAATTCACACCCCCCTCTTAGGACGTCACCGTTCCTCATAGTAATCTTAATACTTTCATGTATGATTGTGATGCCACAATTATTATACTATGCATATAAACTATTTGATCCAAGGACTGATACAAGAGGCATAGGAGATCCTGGGAAAGGGGTCTTACAGATACCATGAAAAAAGTCATCATGTCGAGTTTGCACTCTCTATCTCATTTACATTCCACACTTTTATATTGCATTGTTTTCTCTTCCACATTTACCTTTCCTAGAATTGCATGTATAGTTATTAGGATTGGAACCTAGGGTGCAAAACTTCATTGCGATAGAGTACACTAGATAAACCTAAGATACTAATTGATTTAGAATTATCTTGTTATTTTGGAGTTGAATAGTTTTTAAAATCTTAATTCACCCTCACCCCCTCTTAGGGAGTCATCAGTATGGCTCACATTTGGACCTTTTGGCTTCATCGCCTAGTGAGAAAGTGATGACTGGAGACGGGATGGATATCAGTATGGATCCTCACTTTGACCGTACAAAGTTTCCCCATTGAAAATTTCTCATGTCTGGCTATCTAAAAGCAAAAGGATTATATGTTTAGAGAGTGGTAGATATCAATATGAACACCTTGTGTAGGCCCAATAATCCTACAAAAGCCAACAAAGAAGAGTTGCAATTCAATTTATTGCTAGAAATATTTTATTTTCATCTATTAGCATTGATGTTTTTAATCGTGTTTATCGTCTCATCAATGCACATGATATTTGGACCATGCTCATTGAAATTCATGATGATTCAAAAGATGTGTGTGAAGAAAAATATCATGTTGTCAAATCTAAGATGAGTAATTTTGTCATACTTCTACATGAAAATGCTAGTGACATGTAGTTGCGATTAAATGCTATTGTTAGGGAGCTCAATGGCATAGGATTGATACAAATAATAGATGAAGATGTGGCGAGAGAGATGCTTCGAGTTATCCTTCGGCCCTAGTATGACACCATCATTCACAACTGTGAAGATTTGAGCGAGATGACGCCCACAAAGGTGCTTGGGAAGCTCACCGCACATGATCTTTACTTATATGAAGGGTGATCTTCATCAAGCCAAAAGAGTCTTGCTCTTGCAAGCAAGCAAGAAAGGATGAAGATGAAGAAAGATTCAAGCTTAACCAAGTGAAAAAGATGATGATGATTCAAGTGAAGATGAAGTTGATCCAGAAATTATTGATATAATAAAAAAAAATTGGACAAAACTCTGAAGAAGGTCAATTCCAAAGGCGTCCCAATGACAATTGAATATGCCATCTTCATACACATTAGAACAAACAAAGAAGAAGTGTCTTTGATGTAAAGAAAGAGGGCACAACTTTTAGTATTGCCCATATCTTGCCTAAAAGAAGAAAAAGGACAAGCTCAAAGAAAAAAGGAGAAACAAATGAGAGAAAGAGAGAAGGCACTCACAAGCATAGGCAAGCGGGTATATGTGGAGGAAGATGAGGCATCACATGTGATTATGAAGCAATCTTAAGCAAGAGATTATGAACTCTCACCATCAAATTATCAATTCCTCCACCGACTCCATCGTCATCATCACACATGTGCCTCATGGCCAAAGGTAAAATTGAAAGAAATGTAAGTGATTATGAAACCGACTATGAATCTCTTACTTACGATGTACTTGTTAAAATAATCAATGAACAACAAAAGGCCCTAATAAAAATAACTAACAGGTTCAACATTCTTAAAGATATTCATCTACATTTGTTACTAATTATGATAAATTAGCTAGCAAATATGAATTGCTTAACAAGGAGCATGAAGAGCTTAATTGAAGGATCTTGAGCAACAACCTAAGACCTCAAAGAAATCATCCATCTCATTTTTTTCATGTCAATTATAAGATGAATGCTTCTAGTTCTTGTGATGATTTAATTTATATATCATGATCATCTACTTGAAATAAAAATATTTGTATTGAGACTAACGTTGCAAGTGAGAACAATGAGCACAAGCAAGAAATAGAAAAGCTTAAGAAGGACTTGGAAGAAATGAAGCAAAGTACTTATATTGTCTCTGGTCAATAACTTGATTGGCACTATTACACATCTTCTTATTCAATCTCTCTCATATTCTATGAGGTGTGGAACAAGAATGTATGTAATTGTGATAATCCACGTTTACTGATTTTATAACTTGTGGGCATGAGCTGAGGCCCTTTTCTAGTTATTTCAGCTTATTTTCTTCCTTGCTTTAGGTACTTGCCACAATGTTGTCTGTAAAAGCCCAAATTCTGAACCCAAAATAAATAAAAACAATTTTATAAAGGAAATAAAAACTTTTGCAAAACTAAATAAATCCTAAGTATATTTATATTTGTATACAAGCATATGTACATATATATAGTTAAGTATGTATGAGTATAAACATATATATATATGTGTGTGTGTGTGTGTGTGTGTGTGTGTGTGTGTGTGAGAAGGGCTATTTTCTTTATATAAGTGTATATTTATCAATAAATGTTGCTTGAATTGTTTGATTTCTTCTTCTGTGCTTATGTGTGTGTGTGTGTGTGTATTGAGTATATGTGATGCATACATGTATGTATGTATATACTAGAGAAAATACCTAGAAATGGAAATAGAAAAGGAAAATAAAAAAGGAAAACCATCTCAGGCCGTCTACACAAACCCCAACCCAGCCCCTCCTCTCTTCCTTCTGGCCGGACAGCCCAGCTTGGCCGCCCCCTTCTCTCTCCTGTCCCTTCCCTTCTCTGTTGGATTGCAACCTGATCGATCCGGCCCATGCGCGTGTGTGATAGCCCAACCAAGCCTGCCTTCTTCTCCTTCCTCCTCTCCTCTCTGCTCTCTGTTGTCGTCTGGCAACAAGGTGATCGGGGAGACCACACGACGTATTCGTCGAGTGCTGGGTGGAGATCAAGCCATGACCGCCAAAATAGAGTCGCCCAAGCTTCTGGAAGCTAAAGCCCATGGAGGAGCTAGCCAAGCCCGGGAAGAACACGAGATGGCCTCAAGATAGAGTGAGTCGGTCGCACAGGAAGAAGGTCAAATTTGCACGCTATGGAAAGCAATTGACCAAGAGATCAAAGGGGAAAGATTCTAGAAGGTGTGCACATGTTTTTGCCCAAGAGATAGAAAGTCGAGCTCTTTTGAATCACAATACGGAGTTTGTATCACCATCACCTTCAAAATTCGAGTCTAACTCAAATTACGAGCCCTCGAGCCCTCCCGTGTATATAAAGCCAGCCATAGAGCCTCCACAAAGCATTGCCAACCATGCGCCCATCTAACAGAGGCAAAAGCACCACCGAAACCCAATTCCTTATGAGCTTCGAAGCTCAAATCCGCCGCTCAGGATCACTAGCCTCACCAGAAGCCCACCTACACCGACCCGTAGCCTAGACGTGTTCACCATGAGCACGTGGTCCTATTCCACCGCTCGTCGGAGTAATCGAAGCCCAGTGACGACATTCCAGCATCATCATTGAGAGCACCACCACAGGAAACGAAATCGCCACTGCTCTATTCGATCGAAGCAAACAGAGGTGAGCCATCACCATCTAATCTGTGTTGAACAATTGAGATGAGATCTTGCGTATCCGTTCGGTCTAGTTAGATCCAGATCGAACGATCTTAGATCGATGATCCAGATTATATGAACTTAATGCCGGCAGTTACCGTAACGTGACGTCGTTAGCACCACGTCAACTGTCCATGTCAGTTTTCTTTTTATTTGTTTTTATGTTATGACGATGTCATATATAGTATATATTACATAATAAATAGTTTTCCAGTATAAAGATAATTTTTAAAAAAATAGGAATACATTAGAAAATAAATTTTAATAATATTTTCATAGTTTTATTTAATTTTTTAATGTTTTAAATAGTATTATAATTTAAATAAATGCTAAAAAATTCTAGAAAAATCCTAGAAAATCATAGATGACTTTGAAAAATTCTAGAAAAAAATCCTAATCACATATTTTCATCTTTAGTTAATCGTTTTTGTCCAATTTTAATCTTTCAAAGGCTGGAACTTTTATATGTTTAATTTGACCTGTTCTTTCATGGAAATGTTTGAAAAAGTATGATTTTGTGTGTGATGATGTTTGTTGTGTGATATTTGGTTCTTTTTGGATCTTGGTGTTTATGTATTGCCTTTTTGCTTATGTTTGCGAGTAGATATCAACGTTCCAAAGGAGCTAGAAGGACTTCATGACCAACTTTGAAGATTCAACTGAGTACGATGAAGGCAAGTTATGTTCTTGAACATATTTATCCTAGTTTTTAAAATATTTTATTTTACAAACATGCATGCTAATAATTTTATCAGGAATCCCAAGATTTAGGCTTTACCTTAGTTGTCCCTTATCAACCTTGCCGCCATGGTTTTGGTTATGGAAGGGTAGATGGTTCTTAGCCTTGATTTGGGTTGGTGATCATGATAATGGCTCTACGAAATATGATAATGGTCCTATGCAATAATGATGGAAGATGGTTTAATTTTTATAGCAACTTGGTATAGGAATTTAAGAATGGTTTGATGAGACCAATACAGGATGTACGGTTGGGATGTGGTAGTCTTTCTCAAATCTAAGAACCAGTTCATAGAGTGATCTTTCCGAATTAACAATACAACCACAAGTCAAGAATGGGATGGGTATAGCCAATTAATTTGCATAGTCTTAGCATTGTGTAGACCATCCGATTATGTGAACGGAAGGGTGTACTTCCAGAGTTCCATTGGCTTAAGAGGGGGCTTCCATTATTGAGATGTATTCATGCGGCGATGAAACCTTAGCGGGTATGCACGTGTTGAGAGGGGCATTGTAAATTCTTTGAAGTGGTCAACTTGGCGCACACCTTGAAAGTGTGTAAGGTACTATATCATTCACAATGTCAAACCTCTGGTCGATGCCTTTGTCGAGTCCTTAGGCCTCAGGCTACTTGATGACAAATGTGAAGGGTATCGGCAGCAAATTATGATCATGACTTGTAGGTAAAGTGTACGACCTCTGCAGAGTGTAAAATTAGATATTCAGCCGTACTCACAGTTACAAGTGGCAAGAAAAACCTCACATGATTAAAACTTGATGGTTTGGTTGGTCTGATCAATCATAGTGGTGGGAACTATTATTGAGGTGTTGTTCAACCTTGGTGGTGAGAACCTTGGTTGGGATGTTAAAAAGTTGGTTAAGTCAAGATGGTTAGAATCTTGAGGTGGTTGTTTATTTATTGTTGTTCACTTAATTATTAATGCTTTTCAAATATTTTACCTAAATGTTGTTTTATGCAAAAGAGCCATATTACCATATTGTTGACAACCCTTCATCTGCATATTATTTCCTCATAACTTACCGAGTAGAACATGTGCTCACTCTTGCTATCACCAAACACTCAGTTGGAAAAGCTATCAAAGAGTTCATTGAAGATGGATCGCTCTAAGTTGCTTTCTACATCAGCCGTGCCTATGGAGTCATCGTGAAGGATTAGAGTCTACATAGTTCCGCTGTAGAGTTTAATTTGGATCTTGGTCCTTTAAGGTCACTTTTGTAAAATGGTTTAATGATGATTAAATGTGATATTGTAATGATATTCATATATAAAATCACTATGTGGTATGATTAATTCCTGGTCTTAGCACATGGATGAGATTGGTCTTTTCCTTGGACCGGTCTCGACATTGGCCTCCTTGGCTTATCATAAAAGAGTTTACCATCTCAGTGTAACCTCTATTACACGAGCAAATGAGGGAAACAATTGCAATACATTTTGACTGAGGCAATATTTTGCTACATTGGCTAATGATAGGAGGCCACATATTTGTAAATGAATTATTTTGTTACTTTGTTGTTTTGTCCATTTTCAGTGATAGATGCTGATTATTTTGTTGGCCTATAATGATGAGGCAAAGGGTGGTCTATGATGAATGGCTATTTTTCATCAATATCATTAATTTGCATCATCTATTTGTAATCATCAGATGATAAATTCATTGAGATACACTACTACAAAAATTTATAAGAGTGTCGGTTTAAAAACAGCTTCAGTGTCGGTTTTTTCAACTAGAACTCTTTACTCGGCACTGATAGTCAGTGACTATCAGTGCCGATTCTGGAACCAGAATAGTAACTCAGCATCACTGCCGGATTGAACCACGAACCGGCAGTGAAAGTGCATCGGGAGCCAAAAAAAGGAAACAAGCCAGCTCGACGAGCCGGCTCGGCTGCCGGTACCACCACGCCAGCTCTGACCGCACCACCGATGGCGCTCTCCGCCGCAGCGCTCGACTCATCTCAAACACAAGAACACATCTCAAACATAAGAACATAATCAAATCGACTCATCTCTCATCCATATACTCATCTCATCCATATTCGAACACAAAAACACTACACTACATCGCCAACCAGCGCGAACAAACAAGATGCATGAGCTCTACAAGTATACTATAGCTATGCTCTTGAGTAGGGCCGGGTCCTGCTGCTGGGAGAGCAGGGCCAGCACCCGATGGTAGCTCTCCACCGTCGCCCTATTCTTGAACCTCAGATGGACCTCAGCTCCTTGCAACTCTTACAAGTAGCAGCATCTGAAAAACAAAACCAGAGAAAGAAATAAATCACACAGATCTAGAGCAAGATGCGCAAGAACTAAAGCAAGTGTGTGTGCATGCTCGCGGGTGAGTGCATGGCGTACCATGAATTCATCGAGCTCGTGGTCGAGACCGACCTCCCCGGCGGCAGAGGTGACAGCGCACCTCTCTTGGCCGATCTCCTCCAACAGTGTTTCACCTCTCCTAGAGCCCGAGCATCCACCGAGAAGAGGATCGAAGCCATAGGCAACGGGAGTGCACCGTCCTACAGAGCACAGAGGAGAGATCAGAGAGAGAGGAGAGAGAGGAGAGAGAGAGGAGAAACGAGAGGAAGAGAGAGTGAGAGACAGTGGAGTGACGCTCAACCTTATCTCTTCATAGCTGTGTGTGACTAAGTGAGGGACGCGAGCCAAAACGCCATTTGATAGAAATTTTGGATCCGTCCGTATCAGTGCCGGTTGTGGCATGAACCGGCACTGAAAAAGGACTATTAGTACCGGTTCGTGGCTAGAACTAGCACTGAAGTATCAATACCGGTTCCAACCACTAACCGGTACTTATAGTCCTTTTCAGTGCTGGTTCTTAGCGGCTCACTCATTTTTTGCATGTGAGAGATTTAGAATCGGCACTGATACATCTTCAGTCACAATTTTTGCACAACCGGCACTGATAGAGCACTACTTATAGCCAATTTTGTAGTAGTGATAGATACAGAAATAAGATGCAGAGTAATGATAGGGAGGTTATTTTTCATGTGCCACTTCTGAGTCCACATATATATGTTAGCTATGATGGTTTGTACCCTAATTTGAGGCCCTAGGAAAATTTAAGTTGAATTTACAATCCAAAGTGATACATGTTTGTCTTTTTTCACATATTAGCAAATAATGATGTTGGATAGCTATATGTCATTCACTATTCCAGATATTGTGTGCACAAGCTACTAGGTGCCATTGCATTCAGTTACTTGTGCATGCAGAATCTAGAGGGAATTGCTTTCACTTGTAATGTGTTGATATCCAAATTCTGATGACAATCCCTAATTCATGTTCATGTCTCAATGATGATAGTTGGTGTCCGATGGGGACTACAATTGGAGGTGGTTATGTTTAGGTAGTTATTCCCTCATGTCTGTCATGCTAGTATGCATTTGTTTGTCATTGTGTATATTAGAGAGATATGTACTCATATTACATATATGTCTAAAATGTACTACTGCAATATGATCAGGTTTGTTTATCGATTCTTGTTCATGACTTAACTAAGGATTAAATTAAACCTAAAAGTATAGAAGCCGGTTAAACAAACTCCCACTCTCTGTATAACTAACCGCACCTGAGGAGCAGTTGATTAGATCAAGAGTGAGGGTCGATTTAATCGACTGCTTAAAATATCAAAATACTCAGCATAGTACAGTCGGTTCATATGAACAACCGACTGCAATATAGAGAATATTGCAGTCGATTTCCATAATGAACCAATCATAATACTCAACACAGTACAATCGGTTTATGTGAACAACCAACTGCAATACGAAGAATATTGCAGCAGGTTTTGACAACGAATTGACTGTAATACTCAGCATAGTACAATCGGTTTATGTGGACAACTGACTACAATACAGAGAATATTACATGCAATTTTAATAACAAACTGACTCTAATATTTAGCATAGTACAGCCGGTTTATGTGAACAACTGACTGCAATATGGAGAATATTATACCCGGTTTCGATAACGAACTAGCTGCAATACTAAGAGTAGTACAATTAGTTTATGTGAATAACTGACTGCAATACAGAGAATATTACAGCCAATTTCGATAACAAACTGTTTGTAATACTCAGCATAGTACAATCAATTTATATGAATAACCGATTGCAATACGGAGAATATTATAGCCGGTTTTGATAACGAACCAGCTATAATACTCAAAATAATACACTCGATTCATTATATGAAGAACCGACTGCAATACGAATAATATTACAGTCAGTTGCGCTAACGAACTGACTGTAATACTTTAGTTGGTACAATTAGTTTCGTTAAGTAAGCGGCTGCAATAAGAATTATTATAGTCAGTTCTTATAACTGTCTGGAATAGTTGCCTATTTTTACCGTCATCTTCTTGCAGTTGGTTCTAAATCTTATTGGGAAAATGATTACGAACTAATTGTGAAAATGATTTGTAGTAGTGCGACTATATGGAGTGGCCGCAAACTTTTTGAGAGGGAAGAGTGTTGTGACAAAGCAGCGAAGCACTATCACAATGAAGATAACAGTGACCATCCTGGTGCATCGATCTAGTGGGAGACCCACCAATATTTGTAGATCTCTAATAACAAGAACTGCGGAGTTGTCCAATCCAAATTCTTGGTCATTGCAAGGAACTTCAATGTGGACTAGAGTTGAGAGATAACTTACCCATATCACAGAAAAAAGTCATGGTGCCAAGTTTGTTCCCTCTCATTTACATTTTGTACTTTTATATTTTACTATTTTTATCTTCCGTATTTACCTTTGCTAGAATTGCATATCTAATTGTTAAAATTAGAACCTATAATATAAAACTTTGTTACTTTGAAGTATTCAAAGTAGATAAGTTTCAAGCACATATAGATAGAAATTAATTTAAAGATTTATCTTATTATTTCGGATCCGAATAGTTTATAGATATCTTAATTAAAAAACCACCCTTTCTCTTGTAACCGGTCCTTTCTTGCGGGATTTTCGGAGCACCAGCCGCCAAGATCGACAGGGACAGAGCATCGTTTAGTGTTGGAGCACCTCGTCGATGAGCCTGTCGACGTTGCGCATGGAACGTCCGCCGGGCCGCGCCGCGGCCACGGCGCTTTCCCTTAGCTCCGCCACGCGCCGCCGCATCTCCTGTCCCTTCTCTCCCTCCATGGCCTCTCGTATGAGTGCCTCCACCTCAGTGCGTCGCACCTCGTCGCCGACCTCCATACCGATGCCCCACTCGGTGCGCTTGTACCGGCAGTTGGTCTGCTGCTCGGCGAAGAAGGGCCAGCACACCATCGGCACGCCGCCGCAGATGCTCTCCAGCGTCGAGTTCCAGCCGGAGTGCGTCAGGAACACCCCTACAGCCTCGTGCGCCAGCACCGCCGCCTGCGGGCACCACGTCGACAGCATGCTCCGGCCCTCCGTCGCGGCCGCAAACTCTGGCGGCAGACCGGGGGACTCGTCGCCCTTGACGAGGTCCGGGCGCACGTTCCAGAGGAAGGCGTAGCCGGTGTTGGCCAGCCCCCACGCGAACTCGGCCAGCTGCTCGTTGGACATTACCGTGATGCTCCCGAAGTTGACGTACACGACGGAGCGCGGCGCGCGGCCGTCGAGCCACCGGAGCGGCGCGTCCTGCTCCTTCCACAGGTTGGACCCGATGGCGGCGACTGGGCTGTCATCGGGCACGTTGTTCCGCACCGTCAGCGGGAGCGGACCCACGGTGTAGACGGGTGGCAGGAGCTCCGCCATGGCGTCCAGCAGCGGCGCCTCGAGCTCGTCGAAGGTGTTGATGACCACGGCTGACGCCTGCGACATGGCGGCCGTCTCGTGGATGAAGAAGTTGAGCATGATGTCGTCCGGGTCCGTGGTGCGCACGAAGCTCGGGAAGTCGCGCAGGCGCAGGCCATCCCTCGGCGCGCCCGGGATCCAGTCGACGACGGTGGTGTCCAGGTACCCGTCGCAGAGCTGCGCCTCGTCCTTGAGCGGCACGAGGCCGCGCTCGACGAGGTGCCGGTAGTGGTAGTAACCGATGAAGCCGCAGGCGCTGGCGGTCCAGAGCGTGGCGCAGCGGAGCCCCAGCTCCCGCGCGGCGCGGAGCGCGAAGGTCATGGTGCTGTCGCCGACGACGCATGTCACGGGTGGCATCTCGCCGTCGCCGCCCTCGGCCTCGGCGTTGAGCCTGGCGATGAGGCCCTTGAACCTGGGCAGGCAGGTGGTCATGGTGGAGCGGCAGAGCGCGGGGACGTCCTGGGTGGCGTCGGCGTCGTAGCGCGGGAGGCCGTCGTCGATGGCGGCGAAGCGGAACCCGGGCGCGCCGTCGAGCGCCCGCGGGCCACGCGCGCGCAGGTGGCGGCGGTGGTTGAACTCGTTGTTGACGAAGGTGACGTGGAAACCCCGCGCGTGGAGGAGCTTGGCCAGCTGCAGCATCGGCGTCACGTGGCCCTGCGCCGGGTACGGGACCATCACCACGTGCGGCGGCCGCCGCTCACCCTCCGCCGGCGGCAGCGATCCCATGGCTTGCTCGCTACCACACTAAGTTCAGCTCGCCGCGGAAACTACTCGCTTGCTAGAATCTGAGGTGCAACTTGAGCTCCTGCCTCCAGCTGAGGTGCCGTTATATCGGTGCCGCCGTGTTCACGAGATGTTGGTGGGTTGGCGTCTCCGGAGATTGCGTGGTGTCTGCACGGCGGGATCGGATCGGGCCACATGCATTATTGTACGTGCGTCACGGTGTAGGCCGGGCTCGAGATTCGTGCACGGTTGCCTAGTAGTAGTATTTTGTTTGTGTACGGCGTATAATTTGTTGGGATTCTTGCACGTGGAAGTCAGTGTCGATCGTCTGGATTTTGTGCTGCACGCGGTCCACGCTCTTGCAATATTCTATTATACTGCACAAAATCAATGGGATTCTTCACCTGATCCCGTTTATTAGGAAAGTGCATTTCATAATATTGATTAGTCGGAAGCAGGCGGGGTTGCTGCTAACAAAGTAACAATTCACAGAAATAGTCCTAATCTACCTGTTGAAATGATCCTTCTTGTCATCTGCATTATTGACTATCCCCAAAATATGGCATTTTCACTATAAAATAATGATTTAGTGGGACACTCCTCTACAAATAGTTTTTTAAGCCGTCTGTGAAAATATTACTATATACAACTCTAAACTAACACTACTACAGAAATGGTTATTAGTGCTGGCTCAAAAACGTCATCAATGATGGCTTTTGAACTGACACTGATTACTCGGCTCTGATAGTCACGGAGTATCAGTGCCGATTTATGAACCGACACTGATAATGAGTATCAGCATTGGTCCATAACAAAGAATCGGCACTGATACTCAGACTACCAGTGCTGGTCCATAAGAATGAACCGGCATTGATAATCTGAGTATCAGTACTGGCTAGTGTAACAAGTCAGCATTGATACTTCTGTAGGCACAAATATATTATGAATTCAATAATATAGCATTTAAAATTTGATTTTAAATTTGTATTCAAATATATGTAAGTATTCATCATAGGAGGATATATACACATGGAACACAAATTGTCCATCCACATCCACAAATAATCATGAGTTCATCAATATCCACACATAAATATTATTATAGTTCACGTCATAGCTTAAACACATTGCAAATGCACTCATCCTAATTTTACAGTGCACGCCGAATCATATTGTCTTCATAGTTCACATATATGATATCAACTCCATATATCTCATCCAAATGGCATAGTTCATAAACTTAGCCACTCCATGACATAACGTAAGAGTGGACCCAAGCTAACATCCAAATGCATCATGTTGTTCTAGTAACAATCCTATAGACAAAGAGCATGAATATGAAGAGAAAATTTGATAATATATGAAACAATACTATAGACCAAAATCCATTGTACCAACCGTATCAAGCGCATGTAACCGCGACAGACTCATAGTCATTGAAGCCATATCCTCTCCATTCTACTTAAGCGCTTTCAATTTCAAATAGTTGTAGTCAGGTAAGATGTACTCAACTTGATCCTCAATCTCCTGCAAAACCACTGCCATCGCGTTTTTTTAGCCATATGGATCTAAGGTGATTGGATGCTAGAGACAACAATATTGATAGTTTTTTCATTTGTCGACATCTAAAAACTAATTGATATCTTTCTTGTACAACTATCACCTATAGTGGTAGACCCGTCTAGGAGAATGACGAGGAGCAACCCTGAGGTGGTGGGATGTTTTAATAGAGAGTTACAGATGGCTCCAAACAAGAACTGTTTGTACTGTTAATTTGAACATGATTTCGGATAAACTTTTTAAATCTTGACTATCAATATCATTTAAAATATATAGATTGGAAAGATGAAAATGATGTATTTAGATTTTTTTTCTTGAAATATACTTTCATAGCATCATAACTTTATGGCATTTTATAAATATATTTCAACATAAATAGTTGTCAAAGTTACATTATGGAGGCTGTATCGTTGTCCAAAAAGTCGAATATGTGTGACTAGATAGAGTTTATTTTAGTAAAAAATAAGTTTCAATTTGCTTTTAGGAGGTTTGGATAGTGAATGCAATTATCGTGCAAGTAAGAAATGATTCAATAAATTACAAAATCGAATAGTATAGACAAATTACCTGTTGTACTCATGGCGCCCATGCCTTTCAGAAATGAACATAAATTGTTTTACTTTAATTGCCCGCCCTTCCACGGCTTCACCTTGTTAAATACCACGCGTATGACGCGAGGGACCTAACTTTAAATTTGAGCCTTCTGATTTGTTGGATGGACGTTAGAGTGCCATATGCATCCAAATGAATTCATCTTTTTTTTATGCAGTACAGATCAACTCCCAAAGACTTCACACTTGTGGTCGCAAAAGGGGAAAATTACTTTTGTATAGACTTTTTTTCCCTTAGCATATACTAATCCTAATACCCTTCTCCTAACTCATCCACTACATCTATTCAGTGCTTCGACTGAGTTTACTCAACAAAAAACAAAAGGGAAACCTCACCTCAACAATTGGCTTGTTGGAGCAGATGTTCTTGTTGTGTTCCTGTTGAGGCTGGTGTTTTCTCCTACTTTCAAATACAATAGGCGATCCTCCTACCCGTTTGTTCTAAAATGAGTTTACTCATGCTTTTACAGTATATTGATTTACTGTTAAAAAAAATCATTAATCAATTCATACAATTACATATTCTTCATCCTATATTTAAGCCTATTGAAGTGTCTGTGGATTGTCCACCTTTCTTATCTTAAACTTGAACTATTTGGAGTTTGCAAAGAGTTAGTTTGCGAGTTTCATCCCTAATTGGCGCAGCTTAAATAAAATAATTGGAGTTCACTCCCATTACATGTTCTGTTGAGGGGTGCTGAAGCATAAGCGAATTACTTATCTTTTCCCATAAAATTAAAAAAAATTGGTGAAATATATAGTTGGTACATGTGACGCTAAGATTACAGCCATCACATGCATAGCGTCCAAAAGCAATCCCAGACTCTTCCGGCCATTGGGTACGGCAATCCTTCGATCATCTCAGGGGCCCAGGGCACATCAATAAGTGGGGAAGAAACGTGGCCGTGCATGGGAGCTAGCTGCATTATTGGCTTTTTAGGTCGACTCCCGCAGACCCGATATCTAAGGCTGGAAATGAATCGGATATAAGTTAAATAGAATATTTTTTACATTACTATCCATATTTTTAATATGAATATAAATATAAATCTGAATATCCTCTAATATAAATACGAATCGGATTGTTGGAATCCGAATCTATATTCGGATATCTATTCAATCGAGTTGTATGCAAATATCCTACACCTTTAACGAGAAGAATTTTTATTTTGGTCCGCAAAAATTCTTTCACATTTGGAAATACAAGAATTATCAAAATTTTAGAAATTTTGTTTGAAATTCACATCAGGAATTTAAATTTTTATCAAATTTGACTAAAATTTGATCAAATTTGACTGAATTTGTCCCAATTTGATTGGGTCGGAATATATAAATTTTGTTCATCTCTGAATTTCAAAAACTTTAGTGAAATTTAGTTCCCTAGTTGGCGGATACGGATATTATCCATTTCCATATCCAAATTCAAAGCAATTCAGATATCCACATTTGAATTTGAATCTCGAAAACAAATTTGGATATATCCATTTTAGTATCTATTTCATAAACAAATACCAATACAGATATCTATATTCGTGTTTTGACAGATAAAAATATCGGATAATTCGAATACTTGCTATCATTTTTCACCCCTACCAGTATCCCAATCCACATCCCTGTTGCTACAATGATGCGAACGGATTTGAGGGTTAGCTGGTGCTCCAGCAGAGCCCGTATGAAGTGCTACAGTGATGTGTGCAGGGTAAGTCTCTATATTTCGGGTACTCTTTTCTGTCCATATCACTGTTCACAGAGGATGACTATAGACCCAAAAAGATATGAAAAGTAATGAAAGATACGAAATTGTCTGTATCACTGTTCAGAGAGGATGACTATAGACCCAAAAAGATATGAAAAGTAATGAAAGATACGAAATTGTTTGTATCACTGTTCATAGAGGATGACTATAGATCCGAAAAGATATGAAAAGTAATGAAAGATATGAAATATGGTAGGTGATGAAGATGAAAAAAATAAAGGATACTGTAATAGTATTAGAGAATGCTATAATAACGTTATAGGGGATGGATTTTTAAAGTATCTACTAAAGGTAGCCTAAGCATACGTCACCGCATATAGCCATTCAGCCCACACCATACATGCATTAATTAGATCATGTTTGGATCAGCTAGAGCTTATAGAAAGCTGACTTATAGTTTATGGATTATTAAAAGTTGGCTAGTAAAAAGCTGGCTAGCCAGTAAAAAGTTGGGGCTGTTTGAATCTCTGAATTTAAGCTGGCTTATTATTAGTTTTAGGTGTTAATTATCTATAGTATCTTTACCATTATTATTGATATGCAAATGCGTGCGAGTGAGCGGGGTGAAGGGCAAAAGATCTTTTTAACATGCATTAGCTAAAATAAGCTGGCTTTTCCTAGCTTATGAGATTATAAAAAGCTGAGTAGTTGAATTATTATAAATTAGATAAAAAGTTAAGCTATTTGAATCATCTAGAGTTTTTAATAGCAGTTTTTTTATAAACTCTGACTTATTCAAAGTACCCTTACACACGCTAACACCAGCGCGGGCCCTCCATGACGCGATGCCTTCCACTACTAAACAGCACTACTACACAGGCGGGTGGAAACACCTTTTCACAGGCGTTTAGCGCACCCGCCTGCGACTGAAGACATGGATTTCCACAGGCGCAAAACAGACCGCCTGTGGAATTTCCATAGACGGTTCCTTAAGCCAACCGCATGTGGAAATCTATTTTCACAGGCGGCCCACTTTATGTGCCGCCTATAGATATGAAGATTTCCACAGGCGGATCTCTTACGGAACCGCTTGTGGTATGTATTTCTTTCAAAAAAAATATAATGAGCATACAGATTTCACACAGATTTCAACAAATTTCAATACAGATTTCAATATCACAAATTTCAATAGCATCACATATTTCACAGATTTTAATATTTAAAACAAGTACAATAATATTGACAACACCACAAGTCTTTCCTCTCCCACTCACAAAGCCTCGGATGGCTAGCTAATTCACCTCCGGGATCAAAGAATATGCCACTCTTGTGGATGACTTCGTGTAAAATAAACCTGCACATGTCACGTTGGATATTTTGAATATCTTTGTTTGTGAGCGATTGGTCGGTACATTGGATCATCCGTGCTTGATTGAAAACACAACTAAAAGAGTTAAAACACTCATGACAACGGAAACATAACCAAATAAGAATATGCAGGCGCAATAATGACTTATGTCCTCAGGGTTCATTGTGTACCTTCCGTTTACCCTAAGAAACTCGCAAACATAATATCCACAAAGAACGCTATTGAAATCTTGTTTGTGGCACTTCAAATAAAAACATGCTTCTATTCGTTAGTTCAATAAGAGTCTTCGTCATAAATAGTAAGATGCAAGCATTACAAATGTGTTATTACCGGAAAGTGTGTACGGATAGCCATCGCATCCGGTTTGGTCGTATCGTGTATCCCATCTTTCGTTACGTACCACTTGTAGGCCCTATTCGAATGCCAATAATTAATTATCAATTCATAAATGATTTATAAGAATTTTATGTATGGGGATTTCTTTTACCTCTGTATAACGTCAATGAAATCTTGATAGGATTTTTGTTTGAAATCAGCTGAGTCAAGGACCACGAGTCTGCTCGACTTCGGCATCAGTATTATACAAATATAGTGGTTGCTACATGAATACTTATGTTAGATTCTTGATCGATCAACTAAGTTGAATACTTATGTTAGGTTCATGACGTATCACACTTACTTAAAGTTGTAGGGAGCCAAGATGCAGTCCTTGTCCTGCATTTCTAGCATAGCCCTTCCTATGTAGGCTGACATTTCGAGCCTTTTTTATTTGGTCAAGTCTTTTAAGACCCTTGCTTTATCCTTTTTACTCTTCCCCTTAATCTGGGGGTCATCATTCCTCAAGTTCACGACCATGTTGTGCTAGGAAATTCGTTGCGGATTAATGAATCCGACGTGCCTCTTCAACTTTTTCGCATCGTTAAATTGCATCCTACAGAACAAGTCACTAGTCATTAGCTTCTATAGCATACATTGGTAGATATATGAATGTAGGGGCAGATTATATGCACTTACAAGCACCACACATTTATGAGATTGATGTCGAGTTTTTCGCAGCGGAACAAAGCATGCATGTCCTTAAAATCCAACATGAGAAAGGAGTCTCCGCTTAGATAAACGTTAGCGGGGATAGAAGCAATGGTTATGGAGAACCTCACGCGACATGCCCGCATGTACCATTCATGGAATTTCCTCATCTCCCATGGACCTTCTTGGAGTTGAAACGATGGCAGAAATGGCTTACCATGCTCATATTTCTCAGGAACATCCAGTATAGGCAAGAAATCCATCTGAGGGGTACTTAATGTTTTGCCAGTCTCTTTCGCCAAATCGCCCTTTGCTGGAGATTCCTGAGTGGATGATGCCT
This sequence comes from Phragmites australis, assembly GCF_958298935.1. Classification (NCBI taxonomy): domain Eukaryota; kingdom Viridiplantae; phylum Streptophyta; class Magnoliopsida; order Poales; family Poaceae; genus Phragmites; species Phragmites australis. Next base: position 15,208,712 of record NC_084927.1, read on the forward strand.
TTTGTTTTGAGGACAAAAGCCACCTCTTCACCGGATCAGGTAGAGTCTTCTCATATGGGGTAATCATTTTGGGGACTCTTCGATGCTCAGGTGATGAATATGCCAGAGACGGTGAAGCATGATGCGAAGATGCATGAGGCGGAGATATTGGGCGTGAGGGCGAAGCTGCCTGAGGAGGAGAGGCTTGGCTCTGGGGCAGAGTTGCCTAAGGCGTAGAGGCTCGGCTCTGGGGCGTAGGTGCCTGAGGCAGAGATGCTGGGCGCGTGGTCGATGCTGCCTGAGGAGGAGAGGCTTGGCTCTGGGGTGGAGTTACCTGAGGCGTAGAGGCTCGGCTCTGGGGCGTAGGTGCCTGAGGCAGAGATGCTGGGCACGGGGGCGGCCGTGACGCTGGCAATTGTGACTTCTGACGGCTGAAGATGATATCCCGTCTGGGCCACAGAATGAAGTTGCCAGCAGCCTCATCGAGAAGCTCGATACCCTCAGGTGTGCTGATGTCTAGCTTGTACTTCACGAAAAGTGGCTGTACCGAGTCCACTTGCACCTTGGCGTAACCGGCCAGAATGTCTTGATTGTGAAACAAACAGCCTGGAATGGCCTGGCCCGTGGCCGCCTCGACAATGAAGTCTCCCTTGCCTACCGGAACATGTAGCATGCAAGGGGTAGCCTCTGTGATGTCATCCACATGATATCTCTGGTTATCGGCCTACGTGGACCCAACGCTGCTCCGAAAGCCTGGGTTGGTTGGTTGCTCTATCAGCATTAATACCGCTTTTTCCTTCTCCTTTTCATTCCACATATTCATGAATTGGACCTTAACCTGTTCTTGTATATGTTCCTCTAGGGTCTTCTTATATCTATTACAGGTCTTGTATTGGCCCGCGGCGTCTGGGAACCCATGCTTCCAGCCCACTTTTGATCGTATGCCTCGAGTGCGACCCGAGTATTCCTTGTTCCCCAGGGCCTTGGTAAGCAGGTCATTCTCCCTGTCGGGCTCTAGAGACCTTTCCTTAGCAATCCCTTGAATGGTCTGGGTCACCTCTATGGTCTCGGGGCTATTGAAGGCTAAGTCCCCAGACTCAGTTCATTGTGACCGAGCGTAGACCCAGTTCCTGCTTTGCTCCTCATAATTTTTCAAAGGGTTGGGTTTCCCAGCCCGGGCAGCCTCTTCTTCTTGCCTCCTCCACTCAGGAATTTTGGGGGCGTACCCAGACAAGCCTAGGTGATGGTGGTGCTTGTTCTTCTTCGCAAGGTGCTTGAACGATTCACCCAGTTTGATGACCTTAGGTGTGGTCTTCTGCCTAACAAACTCTGCCCATTGGTCTGGCGTAATCTTTCCATATTTATTGTAGGTACCAGGTTCTTCTTCACGAATTCCTTATTCAGCTCACTCTTCCAACCCCAGAAGCTCTTTCCCATAGTTTTCAATGCATTATGTTTGGCGGCTTCCTCTGTTCCCGCGGGGAATCGGATGGTTCTCTGCAATGTTGCTCACCGGAACTCCTTCGCCTCATCCGGCAGCAACCGGCAATCAGTTATAGTGATTGGGACGTACTCCTTGACAAGAAATCCGCAATTGTTGCAGAATTTAGCGCAGGCCTCACGAGGTGCAACAGGCTCCCCTTCAACACCGACCTGTGTTATTGTATAAATGCCGGACGATAACTTGTTTCTGCTACGCTCGCCCCTTCTTCGTTTCAGCGTAGCCCCAGAGGGACCCAAAGTTTCGGGCACAGAGGTAGCGGTGGGTTGTGGCGCAGATGATCGACGTGAAGATCGTTGCACCCTGACCCTCTAGAGAGAAAAAAAAGGAGAGTTGAAATAAACAAAAGACATTCCTCCATTTAAGAAGTATAAAATGCATTGACTCAACTAAATACCTCTTCGGTAGGATCGTAGTCGTTGTCACTTTCGCGACGTCGGATCTCCCGATCGCACGGAACAGGGCTCGGGCTGTGATACGACCCCGAGCTTTCGCTGTTGTCGGAGGAGGACGACTGGTGAGGGCTTGGGCTCCTATCCGACCTCTTGCTTGCATCCGCCCCATCTTGTGCTGGTACGTCCTCTATTGGGAGCGGTGTCTGTGCCGCAGCACCCTCTATTGGGAGCGGGCTTGGGGTCTTATCAGACCTCCTGCTTGCTTCTGGTTTCTTAGACCCCATGGTACTTACTCAACAACTGGATTATCTTAGAGGAAAGAAAAGGAATCAATGTATGGATTTTAAACTTTTAGAGGAAAGGAAAGGAATCAATGTATGGATTTTAAACTTTTAGAGGAAAGAAAAGGAATCAATGTAACAGATCCAAAAAGATCCTAAAGGAACTGTGACTAGCAAATAACAGGAAATCTACGACAACCCATGGCCTTTTCCTCACTGTTCTGCATCTTTGGTCGACCTCCTGCTCTCTAACGAGGGAGTACGAGTTCTCAGAACAACTTGTGCGGACTTGGTCCTTGTTATCAATTTGATGTGCAGATCACGCCCCTATGTGTGATCCAATCTTGAGCATGCTGGTTGTTTTTAGCCAAGAAAAAATTATCCTGTAGGGACTACAGATGGTCCAGTTTTAATAAACTTGCAAAAAACCATACATCTTTCACAAATGCTACAGAAGATTTTTACCTCTCAGCCAAATAATGATATGTTCATTTCATTAAACATAAACAAATGTATTGCCCTGACATGCTAAATGTAGATACAAGGGATAAACTATGTTTCATTAAACTATGTTTCTTTAGGCAAAAGACCAAAGCTATAGATACAAGGGATGATAAGAGCAATATAATGGGAAGAATCATAAACTAACTTGATTTAGACCAAGTCATATTGAAGGGCAATCGTGATTGGCCACGTATTATGAATTCATTGCACATTTGCACATGCTATAAAAGTACCGAATGCTAGTTCAACTAGTAAACTGAAAAACACGATTATAAAAAGATAAATTGGAGTAACCACTCACATATACTAGTTCCTGCAACAAGCCTCGTACTGATTCATAAACACTCTAACCAGTATCCCAAACAGATGTATTGATCATTCAATATAGAACAACCTTTGGTACATGTGGATAAATTAACTCCATATCTTAATTAACCACCATAGAAAAATCTGAATATGGCCTCATGAAACGTAGAGTGAAAGACAACTGAGTAGGTGTTGCTTTGCGGAAGAGAGAAGAAACCGAGCCTGACTTCATTCTGGAGTGGTGACGTCAATTTCAGCGTTAAGCTCTATTGGCAAGGCCGCTAGGTGTGCCACCGAGCCTGACTGCGCGCATTGGAGCTCAGCTTAACGTAAGTGCTCATCTCCATCTAGAATTTATTCCCAAATGTGTTCACCCTCGGATGAGATCTTAAACAGGTGATGCATATACACACACGTACATGTTCAACGGTATTGTGGATTTTCCGTGCACTGAGGATCTAGTGCCCTACAATCTCTCCCTACTTTGTGTAAGGGGTGTGCACATGTGTACGTGCGTCCGTGTGATGTGAGTGAAGTATGTGTGTCCTAATGTACTCTCTCGAAAAAATCACATATAAGCAAAAAGCCTCTCTTTTTTTTACGGAAGGGCCACAAAAAATCACATAATGCTAAATACAGTTCAGCTAATGATCAATTTCAAATAGTTTCAACATTCATTGTATACAGATTAATGGCTTGCATTATCAATCGGATAAACATCATAAAATTTTCACATCATTTATATTCTTTACACGAACTTTAATCTATATAGCAATCACATGTGCACATCGGATGAACATCACAGAAATTGAAGTTCATCACACATGAAAAATGGTGACGCACAGATTTGGGCTCCTCCCCACGTTGCATCACAACGGCACGATGGCCGGCATGACAACAGCACGATGGCTGGCATCACAAAGAAAAGCAGGGCATCACACGGCCGGTCGGAGAACCGACTACGATAGCTCAGCTGGGAGGGGGATATGGAGCTACTCACCGGCGGCGTCAGCGCGGTCCAACTCGGCGGCGGTGTCGGCACGGTCCAACTCGGCGGCGGCAGCTCCTCCTCGGCGTCGGCACAGTCCAACTCCGCGGCGGCGGCTCCTCCTCGGCGTCGGCGCGGTCCTCCTCGGTGGGGGGACAAGGCGCGAGGCGGCGGCACCTCGTCGCAGATTTGGGCTCCTCCTCATCGTTGCATCATAACGGCACGATGGCCGGCATCACAAAGAAAAGCAAGGCATCACACGGCCGGCCGGAGAATCGACTACAACGGCTCAGCCGGGAGGGGGATATGGAGCTACTCACCGGCAGCGTCAGCGCAGTCCAACTCGGCGGCGGTGTCGGCGCGGTCCAACTCGGCGGCGGCGGCTCCTCCTCGGCGTCGGCACGGTCCAACTCCGCGACGGTGGCTCCTCCTCGGCGTCGGCGCGGTCCTCCTCGGTGGGGGGACAAGGCGCGAGGCGGTGGCACCTCGTCGGGGGCGGCGGCGTCGTGCGGTGGCCCTCCTCGTTGGGGGTAGCGGCAGAAAGAGAGAGCGCGGGAGGCGTACGGAGGGACTGCCTGACGGCGTGGTCGAAAGTTTGTCAAAGCGCTAGGGTTTTCAAGGCCGCACGCGGTTATATAAATAGAAACCATTTCCATATGCGGTTACTATCATTTCCATAGGCGGTTCCTTAAGCCAACCGCCTGTGGAAATCCATTTTCACAGGTGGTTCACCTCAGAAACCGCCTGTGGAAACCTGTGAAATGATTTTTTCTTGTTTGGGAAATACTATTCTATTACATATTAAAGCATCTTAAATTAAAGCATATACATGCCCTAAATTAAAGCAAAATCTCTCTTACATCATGCATACAAGTCCTCAATACAAATTAAAGCTTATCCTAATTTTATACAAATTTCAGGTTCTGTCACATTGGAAAATAATTCGCATAACATAGCACTATTTGCCTTAAACTGTTTTCCCTACACCATCTAGACGCATGTACGGCATCACAGATCTATCGAGGGTTGCTTCTACAAGTTTGATCTTTTCTGGATCTCCGAAAGGCGGCACATCGTCGAACTGATTGTACTCTTCCTCATCCTCCACATTCTCGACTCCGACAATTCTTTGTTTTCCGGCAACAACTACGTGCTTCTTTTCATTCGCGGGGTCGATTATATAGAAAACGTGTGCGACGTGATCAGAGAGTACCCATGGGTCATCTTTGTGGCCTACAATGCTGAGGTCGACAGTTGTGAAGCTGTAGTTGTCCACCACCATACCATTTGGGTGTTTGACCTATTTGCACCGAAAGATGGGGATCTTCAGATTCACTCCATAGTAGAGTTCCCAGATTTCTTCTATGAACCCATAGTAGGTGATCTTTTCCCCTGTTGTGTCACAGGCTTCTGTTCGAACACCGCTGTTTTGGGTCGTGCTCTTTTTATCTTTTGCTTTGGTATAAAACATGTACCCATTAATGTCATACGCTTGCCATGACGTAACTAAACTTGATGGGCCACAAGCCAATATTTTCACATTTTTTTTATCTACAGATTCACAATCCGGAAGGTTTTGGTTCTTGAACCATGTGGTGAAGCGACGCTTGTGCTCTTTCAAGATCCAATCATATGAGCGGCCTTGATTTTTTGTGTGGAGCTCATTCAGATGTTGCTCAACGTACGGTACCACTAACTGGATCTGCTGCAAGATGGTGAAATATGCTTCTTCCATTGATTTGTAATCATGATCGATGAATCTTTTCTTTCCTTTGGTCCCTCTCCTAGACAACCTCCCCTCATGTTGAGATACAGGTACACCAATCAGATTAGAATCTTTTATATAATCGATGCAACACTCAACGACTTCCTCGGTACTGTAGCCCTCAATCATGTAACCCTCTGGGTGAGCACAATTCCGTACATAGCCCTTGAGAATGCCCATGTACCACTCAAACGCATACATCTGATGCAAGAATACAGGACCCAGCGCAATTATCTCATTCACGATGTGAACCAAGAGGTGTACCATGATATCGGAAAAGGATGGAGGGAAGCACATCTCAAGTTGGCACAAAGTCTCTACCAAGTAACTATGTAGAGCACCCAGTTTTTCAGCATCGATCACCTTCTGAGCAATTGTGTCGGTGTATCAGGAACCAGGGGTCCCTGAGTCCCGAGACCGGACCGGCCGTCCGCCACGTGTCACCATCCCGCGAGGTCCCCCCTGCAGGATGAGGAAAATCTAAGTTCCGGGAGAAGGTGCTCGGGGCCACAGCCTCTGGTTCCCGAGCACCCCAGTTCCCCGATGACCCGCAGAGTCCAAGTACCGGGAAGAAAGTGCTCGGAGGGGTTCCCACTCGCCCCCAAGTACCATAGTCCCCCGATGGGCCGAACAGCCAAGTGCTCGGGAGAGAGTGCTCGGGGCTGCACGTGGCAGCCCCCGAGGACTCGGTCCCCCGAAGGATCTGCCCAAGTGCTCAGAAGAGAGTGCTCGGGGCTGCACGTGGCAGCCCCTGAGGACTCGGTCCCCCGAAGGGTTTACAGGAGTGCTCGGGAGAGAGTGCTCGGGGCTGCAAGTGGAAACCCCCGAGGACTCGGTTCCCGGAAGGGTCTAAAGGAGTGCTCGGGAGAGAGTGCTCGGGGCTGCACGTGGCAGCCCCCGAGGACTCGGTTCCCCGAAGGTCCTACAGAACTGCTCAGGAGAGAGTGCTCGGGGCTGCACGTGGCAGCCCCCGAGGACTCGGTTCCCCGAAGGGTCCTACAGGAGTGCTCGGGAGAGAGTGCTCGGGGCTGCACGTGGCAGCCCCCGAGCACTCGGTTCCCCGAAGGTTCGCGCAAGATCGCCCGACGCCCCGACGACCCAGAGGGACTCGTCGGCGGGGTGTCAGCCAATCAAAGGTCCAATGCCGCATTTAATGGGCACGCGCGGCCTGACATCCTGACATCCTGACATTCTCAGCTGCCCATGCCATGGTGTCAGTCCCTGCCATGCTTTGGTAGGGGGGCGTGGGTCCATTAATTGCACGGGTCCCGTCCCGTATCATCCGAGGTACCTCGGGATAACGTTGCTAGAATCAAAATGTTCCGCCTGCCACCCTGCCCTGACAGAAGAACAAGACAGGGTGAGCGCACCGGGCGCCTCTGTGGCTGCCCGGTGGGCCCTCTCAATGACGCCGGAGGACGTCCACAGTGGCGGGTGGTCGGATGCGCGCCGCATTTTTCCACCGCCCCTGTCACTTCACCGAGACGGAATGATGACGCCTTTCTCCGTGGCGCCTTGGTACTCGCGCCCTCTCTTACCCATTCAGGATAAGTCGAGGTCGGCGTGTGTATAAAAGGAAAGGATGGAGAACACATGAAAGCATAAAAAAAAAGCCAAGACACAAGCCTGACAAAGACCATACAAAGACAAGACGCGATCAAGAGAAGAGACTAAGTAACTTGAGACGAAGAACATCACAAGCAAGCTCGAGCAGAGCTAGAACACGGGAGCCTCAAGCTCTCTGTTAGGCAATACACCCTTGTAACCAGGCACATCCTTGAAGAATTCCCTTCAAGGAAAGATATTGCATCTACACAGGAGTAGGGTATTACGCCCCCGTGCGGCCCGAACCTGTCTAAACCCCGATGCATTTATCTCTTTTTTGCACTAGGTCGATCATCCCCCACCACCGGCCGTTGCATTTATTTCCATTTCCATTTGTTTCCCCGACGAGCTCGTTCAGGATCATCCCCCCGGCCGAATCTTTAAAAAGGGGTCTCTCGGGATCCCTGCGACAGGAGTTCATCCTCCGACAGCTGGCGCACCTGGTAGGGGGCAATATCCCTGGATTTGTTCGTTTGCTTTTTTCCACAGGAAAAGATGGCTGGTGGGCACCGTCTCCAGCGTTCCGGCTCCACTTCCAGTGACGGAGTGCTGCCCGACGCCCGGGAGAGCCCAGTCGCTGCTGCATTCCAGCAGCAGCCGCTATCCACGTGTGCGGTTTTTCCCTCCCAAGGGGATTAAGGCGCTGGGCCCAGTAGGGCCGCCGCCGCCGCCGCTGATGCACTTTCCGACCCCTAGCAGGAGGTCGAGACCCCGGCTGCTAGGTCCGCCTCTGGACAACGTCGGGTGCCACTTCGGCACAGACTCGCATTCAGCGAGGCTAGCCCGGGGAGCGCGCTGCTTGCAGCGCATGCTCTCCTCAGGCACCCGCCCGTTCAGGCCACGCCGAACACTCCGGAAGGCCGGTGGATCCAAGATGTCGTCGCTTTGGTTGGCACTGCTCGCAGCCAGGTGCAGGCCGGGAGTCCTCGCACCAGTTTGTGGCCAACTTCCAGGGCACATTCACGCGCCACGGCTTGGAGTGCGACCTCCACGCCGTCAAACAGCAGGAAGGGGAGACGCTGCGGCGCTTTATACAGCGTTTCAGCCAGGTCCGCAACACCATTCCGCGAGTCGCCCCCCATGCTGTTATCGTTGCTTTCCGGTAGGGCGTCCGCGATGAGCGGATGCTCAAAAAGCTAGGTACTCACGAGATCGAGACCACTGTGGAGGTCTTCGCACTGGCCGATAAGTGCGCCAAGGCTGCGGAGGCCAGGGTGTGGCATGCTCCCCGCCCCGCCACCGACCAGCTAAGTTCTTCCCGCTCCGACAAGCGGGAAAAGAAGAGGAGAAGGAAGTGCGAGGCTGCTCCCGTCGAGCCGACCCAGGGCCCCGCCCATAGGACGGCTCAAGAGCCCGACCGCCGGCAAGAGCGCCGGCCGGGCGCCGACAGACGGCCCGCACCCGCAAGGGCCCCTGCTAGGGCCCCTCCTTGGGCCCCCGTGCCCGCGATGGCCCCGGCACCAGCTAGGGCACCGGCTCCCGCAAGAGCCTCGGCCCCCGGCCGGGCTCCTGCTCCAGCGAGGGTCCCCGCTCCCGCGGGGCCCGAGCCAGGCAAATGGTGCCCCATACACCAGACCAGATGGCACGACCTCACGGAGTGTCGTACGGTCAAAGGACTCGTCGAGCAGCGCCAGAGGGAGCGCGATGAGTCCCACGGAGGAGGCGATGCTGAGGTCGCCCCCGACAACGCTGAGCTCGGTTTCCAGGAGCCCGAGCATGCCGTCACCTTCATCGACGGGGGCGCGTACACGCCTTCCTCGCGCCGTGGCATCAAGGTCATGCGTCGCGAGGTGTGCTCGGCAACCCCGAGCGAGGAGGCCGCTAGGCCCCTGAGGTGGTCGGACGCTCCGATCACATTCAGTATGGCCGATCACCCCGCAAGTACTGCAGCCGTGGGGCGACTATCCCTGGTGGTGTCCCCCACTGTCTGCAATGTTAAGGTCGGCAGAGTACTGATCGACGGTGGTGCAGGCCTCAACCTCCTCTACAAGAAGGCTTTTGAGAAGCTGTAGGTGTCCTCCAGGCGCCTAAGGCCGTCGCTCCCCTTCTGCGGAGTGACCCCCGGGCACTCCCTGCCCCTCGGGCAGGTCGAGTTGCCCGTGACATTCGGGAGCCGGGACAACTTCCGCACGGAGTGCGTCCTCTTCGACGTCGCGGAGCTCCCTCTCCCCTACAACGCCATCCTCGGGCGTCCGGTGCTCGCCAAGTTCATGATGGCCGTGCACTACGCATATCTCACGGTTAAGATGCCGAGCCCCGCGGGCCCCATCTCCGTGATCGCCGACTCCGGCGGCGCCGTCTCCTGCGCTGAGCAGTCATTCATGGCTCTGGTTTCAGCACAGGCCGAGGTCGATGGCTCTACAGGGGGCCCGGGACCCTCTTCATCCAAACCCCGACTCGCCGCTGACGCCTCGGTTCCGACGAAGGAGGTCATGGTGGGCGAAGGCGCTACCCAGGTCGTCCGGATCGGCGGTGACCTGGGTAGCAAATAGGAAAGCGAGCTCGTCGCCTTCCTCCAGTCTAACGCAGACGTGTTTGCCTGGCAACCGTCCGACATGCCCAAGATCCCTAGGGAGGTGATCGAGCATCACTTGGCGGTGCGTCCGGACGCCCGCCCGGTGAAGCAGAAGGTCCGGCAGCAGGCGCCTTAGCACCAGGAGTTTATCCGCGAGCAGGTCAGCAAGCTCCTCGATGCCAGATTTATCCGAGAAGTCCACCACCCCGACTGGCTGGCAAACCCAGTCATCGTCTCGAAGGCCAACGACAAGCTCCGCATGTGCGTGGACTACACCGACCTGAATAAGGCTTGCCCTTGTCATGGCCCAGAGTTTCTAGAACATGTAATTAAGTGCTAATGGGCATCATTAGCATCATTTGTTTTGTTTTGAGCAGTGTAGACATGCAATGTGAAATTTAACCGAATTTGGTTAAACCAGGGTTAACTGATGCGTTGTGAAGCATCTCCTAAAACTTCTATGGAAGTTAGGGCTGGTGATAATTTTAGAAATTAGTAGATGCCAGGAGGAGAATATAAATGAATTTTTCCAAATTTTTGGGGATTGTTTTCAAGGCATAAAAATCAGCACAAGTTTGAAAAGCTTGCCTATTTGGAGCATTTTCATTTGAAATTGGTGCAGGCTTTCTGAGTCAAACAAGTTCAAATGGGTTCCTTATGAGTTTTAGTTTCCAGCAAAATTTGTTTTGCAAATTTTGGACTTTGGGAAGGTGTTCAAATGGATGGCTAAAGTGGTGGAGATATTTTTGCCTGGCGGTTACTGTTCATACGGGACCCACTCATCATCCTCCCTCCTCACTCAGCCGCGCTGCTTCCAGAGCGCGGCGCCGGCTTTGTTGACTTCCGCGGCCGGCAAACCCAGCACGCCGTCGAGTCACCGACCGAGCCTTCGAGTGGAAGCGTCGTCGGCCTTAACCCCCCCTGGACGCTCTCTCGTGGTGTCTCTCTTCTCTCTTCCTCGCTTGCTCTCCCTGTCGCCCAGCACACCTCAGAGCAGAGCCACGTTACGCCGCGCCGCCGGCCAAATCGGATGCGCCGTCGACGGTTTCCATCGAGCCCGAGCCCCGTGGAGCCGTAGGGAGGAGCGCCCCGAGCTCCTCCGCCGTTTCCCCTCTTTCCCCGGCCGTTTCCCGCGCGGATTGGAGCCGCCCGCGTCTTCTTCCCCAACGGCGGCAACCGGGCTCCACCGTCTCCCGTCGCCCCACTGTTCTACAGCCTCACCGGCCTAACCCGCTGCACGGTGAGCTTCCCCATGCTCCTGTACGCCTTATGCGCGCGCCGTCTTCTCTCTGCCCGGTCGCCGGCACGGTGTTCCGTGGTGGTTGAATCGCCGCCGCCTCCCCACGCACGCCGCCGGTCGGGCCGCTATCGAGCTCGTCGGTCAGGAACCGTGCCGTTAGGTCTACGCGCTCACGTAGAACGTGTAGGTGTGCTCGGCCGGGCTTGTTGCGTCGCCGTTCGCCGTCGGCGCGTCAAAGTCGTGCCGCCGCCGTGCTAGTCTTGCCCCTCGCCACCGCTCGCCGTGCTCCGGCCATCGCCGGCGTAGACGTGTGCCCCCGCCGTAACCACGTGCTCGCGCTAGTGCCGTTTTCACCCTCGGCTGGGACATCCAGGCCGCCGTTCGCCGCCGGCGACGTCGCTCGAGCTGCCGGCGCGCTGTATACTGGGCGCGGGTCGATTTTGACTCGGGTCAAAATGTGCCGGCCCCACTGTCAGTCACAGCGGCTGGCCAAACCCGAGTGGAGAATGGTTTTGGATATTTAAGTATTCGGAAAATCGAAAAATGCGAAATTGGGTATTTGTTGAACTAATAAATCGGCTGAAGCTTTGTAAAATGCATAAGAAATGGAATGTGGCTCCAAAAATTGTAAAGCAAATTTTGTTAACTTTATATGCTCATGCTCTACTTGTTAAAATTGTTAGTGACCATGAAATATATTCTGGAATTTCTTTAGTTAATGTAATGTGCTTAAAGCCCCATTAATTCATAACTAAATATTGGTGACTCCAAAATTGATGAAATCAATTCTATAAATCTTGTTAGTTTATTCCCTGTTTAATAAAAATATGTACCTTCATTTTTAGCGCAGTTAGCATTCTAGATTGATTTAAGCTTTAGTTATGCGTTAATTAATCCGAGGATAATTGAATGGTTAACCCTAATCTCAATTAGGAAATCGTTAGTGCGTTAAACTCGTACCGCGGCGCTTTACACTGTTATTACAGACTATGAAACGTCATTCTTTGCATAACATTTATTGCATTGCACGCGTTATTCTCTCAGGGAACTTCGACCCGGCGAACGAGGCTGTCCCCGGAGGTTCCCGCAGTGGTGATCGTGACTCGGGTAGCTGTGAGCAGCAGCAGCTAGGGCAGCAAGGCAAGCATCTATCATATTGCACCGTGTCTACTTGAAAATCTAATATGTTATCTACGCTTATGTATACATTGCATGTGTCGGGTTCCGAGTTGGGTAGAACCTATGCCTATGCATTCTTCCATTTCGGTCACGTGTCATGTGTTATTCCATTGGAGCCTAGTGGTGTCGTCGTGGTCTACTTTTAGTTCGCTATGCTTAGTGGTACTTAGGCTTTCCGGTAGAAGTCGATGACGGCGTCCACCGTTGTCGCGAGCCTAGGGCTTTTTACCTATTCACATTTGTGGTTATGTTGATGATGTGTCGGTTGTTGAGTGGTGAGTTGAGACGAGGTGTGGGCGGTGTTAGGGGTGTCATCTGCTCACGAGGAGTCCTCAGGCAGTTCGGGAAGGGAACCCGGACACCGTAGACCGCTTGCACCGGTTAAGCACCGATCGTCGGTGTAGTCGGCTTTAGCACTTACCTTACTCACCACATGCTGATATAATGGTAGGCGAGCCGATTACCTTCGCAGACGTGGTCATGTGGGCCTCGTCATAGACGGTGTGAGTCCGGTTTGAGTCCGGGCTTTTAGCGGTATTAGTTTGCTCGGGGAGTAGTTCTAATACCGCCGTGCCGAGCTATGGTTGATCCACATGGTTGGGCCTGGTTGGGAAAGGTTGTCACGGGTACCCCCTTGTGTGCATCTTAGCGGGTGGCACAAGCCGTATGGTCCCTGTGTCGTGTGGGTCCAGGAGTATCCCCTGCAGGGTGTATAATCAGTTCGAACTGCCGCGCTCTCGGTCATGAGCATCGCTATCGCTTATCTCCACCGAGAGACCATGTTTTGGTCGTATAGTTTCGATGTGGGTTGTGGCATGGTTGGTTTGGGTGGTTTGTTCGGTATGTGGTCGGTGGTTTGGTGGTAATGGTTTACTTTTATACATTTGTTGTCTATATATCTGTTCTGATCAGTCGGTTGGCAGGGTCTGAGTGGGTGGTCGGTTAAGTCAGTTGCTTACACCTAGAGTCTAGGTTGCTTACCGCTTAATGAACTTAAACATGTCTTAATCCTTGCTACAGCTTTAAATGCATGATCCTTGGAGTTGAGAATATATATACTCATACTGTGTAAGACTTGCTAGTACCTTCGTACTAAGGGGTGCTGCCCTTAAGTTGTTTTCAGGTTCTCAGGTTGGCGAGGAAGAGGCGGTGTTCGGCTACTTTGTGCCTGCCGATCAGGGTGGCGGGCAGGAGTAGCACCTTCTACTCCGAACTCCGGCGCTTTTGGTATGGGGCCTAAGGGCATGCGGCTCCATACCCTTTTGTTGTATAGGTTTTTCTTCCGCTGCGTAGTTGTTGTTGTTCCTCTTTTGTTGTAAATTGTGGAAGCAGTTGCATGTTTAATAATTGTAATCCAGTTTAATTATTTGCTCTCTATTAAACTGTGTTGTGATATTTGAGTTGGAAGGCATGTGTTCCGATCCTGGGCACAAAACACGTGCCGGGACTACCGGAATGGTATTTTGGTTAATCGTCGAGGTTGTGATCATGAATAATGATTCTCCTGATGATTAGTTAGAATACTATTTGGACGGTTCCTCACAGCTTGGTATCAGAGCCTGGTTTAATTCAGTAGCCTAAACATAATTAGTGCGTTGTTTAGTAAGTCGACAACTCCACCTAAACAACCCACAATTTATGTTTACGCCTCTTCATGTTCAATATGTATTAAACTGCTATCGTTTATGCCCCTAAATTAAAATGCGTATTATGAGTGGCGTTTGTATATCTTATGCCACATTGTTTCGCTTTCGACCCTGCATTAATTCATGTTGAGCATTGCATCTTCGGCTTTGCATCGTCGGAAGGTAAGGTACGACGCTCGGTGGCGGTTAATCACCGAGGGCTCAGCCGGATGCGAGGCAGGGGCCCGGCATGTTCCGTACGGTGATCCGTACGGGAAGTGAATACGCTAGCAATGGCGTATGAACATCCACCATGCGATGAGAGACATGGTCGTCTACTCGTGTGGCGTTTACACGAGATGTTCCGTAGGGTCTACGGGAAGTGAATACGTCGTTGTCGACGTATGGATTGTCGCTTGTACGGCATGTGGTACAAGGGCCGTTCGCGCTCTTACCCTTTCTAGCGCGAAGGGTACGTTCTGGATGTTATAAACTGCCTGTGGTTTGATGCTTGCAGGTGCGGTTCTTATTTTGAGAAAGAAGCGGTAGTTAGGTTCGAGCATGCATCATTTCATGGCATTCATGCATGCATTCATATTTATACATGTGTTAAGGGATTCTAATAATGTATCCGGCGAATGCATGGTGCTAAGTCGGAGTTTGATGTTTCCCCTTTTGTTTTACAGTTCAGAATGGTTGTCACTCGGCGTGGTGGGGAAGTTCCGAAGGGTTCCGGTCAGAACAACCCTCCTTCACCGCTGACTATGGCGGATGTGCTCATGCAAATCGAGCAGAACCGCCAAGCGAATCACGCTCTCCTCCAGACGAACCAAGGACTCCTGGAGGCTCTCGTGCGCAACGCGGCTCCTCATGGAGGAGGTGGAGCCGTGCGCCGAGACGACTTTTCGGACTTCTTGCGAACCCAGCCGCCGGTCTTCTCGCGAGCTGAGGATCCTCTGGATGCAGATCACTGGCTCCGGACGATCGAGCAGAAGCTCGTCCTTCTTCGCTGTGAGGATCACGAGAAGGCGCTTTTCACCGCCCATCAGCTTCAGGGCCCGGCGGGTGCGTGGTGGTCCGGCTTTCTGGCCATGCACCCCGCCGATCACCGCGTGTCATGGGCGGAGTTCCGTGAGGCCTTCCGCTCGTTTCACATACCTAGTGGCCTCATGGAGGCTAAGAGGCGGGAGTTTGAGGACCTCAAGCAAGGAGGTCGGGCGGTGATGGAGTACGTGCAGGTGTTCAACCACCTTGCACAATACGCTACTGAGGAGGTCAGCACAGATGCGCGCAAGCAGCGCCGCTTCGTGAATGGCCTGAACTCGAAGATGCAGGACCGGTTGTCTACGCATAAGTTCGCCGACTTCAATGAGTTGGTGAGCACGTCGATCACGGTGGAGCTCAAGTATAAGAGCCACCAAGAGGAGAAGAGGCGGAAGAGGGGTTCCTCGTCTTCTGTGGGCGGTAGCTCGCAGCGCACCCGCACTGAGAGTCAGCCTCCACAGTCTCAGGTGCTGTCGGCTGGGTACCCACGGCCGATGTGGTTTGTACCACGTCCTGCGTTCTCCGCTCCACAGGGGCAGGCTGCACAACCAGCCGGCTCCCAAGTGAGTGTGACCGGTGGCTCAGGTGGTCCCTGCTTCAACTGCGGCCGCGTCGGCCATTTCTCGAGGGAGTGCCCGTATCCGAGGCCGGGAGCCGCGGTGAGTGCCCCGTGACCACCGCCGGCTCAGTCAGCGCCGCAGTCTTCGCAGGCGACCCACGTTCCCAAGCGTGGTCGAGCTCGCCATACTACCGCCGATGAGGTTCAGGAGGGTGACACCGTCCTGATGGGTACGTTGGATATGAGTTTCAACTCTGACATCTTTTCTGCAGTGGTTTTGTTTGATTCAGGAGCCTCTCACTCCTTTATATCTTCGGATTATGTTTGGAGGAGCGGGTTGAGAGTCAGTGCTACCCACACGTCGTATCTTATAGACACCCCGGGGGCCAAAGTTCTAATCAACCAGTGTGTGAATAAAGCGGCGGTAATTGTCAACGAAGTGCCCTTCTTTGTCAATCTGTTAGTGATGAACTCGAAGGGAATCGATGTTATTCTAGGAATGAATTGGCTCTCCAAGAACAAGGCTGTGTTGGACTGTGCTCGGCGGACCGTCACCCTAAATGGTCTGTCAGGTACTCGGGTCAAGTTGAAGCTAAAGGGTGTCAAACCCTGCCTGTTCGCCATAAAGGCTGTCCCCGCCAGGATTATGGAGACCATTCCTGTGGTGTGGGAATTTCCGGATGTCTTTCCGGATGAGTTGCCTGGAATGCCGCCTGGCAGGGCAGTGGAGTTCTCGATTGATCTCGTGCCCGGTGCGGCCCCGATTTCGAAGAAGATGTACAAGATGTCACCAGTTGAGCTAGTTGAGCTGAAGAAGCAGATTCAGGAGCTACTGGCGAAGGGTTTCATTCGTCCGAGTTCCTCACCTTGGGGATGCTCGGCTCTATTTGTGAAGAAGAAAGATGACACTCTCCGGATGTGTGTTGATTACCGTCCGCTGAATGCAGTCACGGTGAAGAATGTGTATCCGCTTCCTAGGATTGACATCTTGTTTGATCAGTTGACTGGAGCCCGAGTCTTCTCAAAGATCGACTTAAGGCTGGGCTATCACCAGATCAAGGTCCGGCCAGAGGATATTCCAAAGACAGCGTTCTCTACTCGATACGGCTTGTATGAGTTCACCGTTATGTTGTTTGGCTTGACTAATGCGCCGGCTTTCTTTATGTACCTTATGAACTCGGTGTTCATGGAGGAATTGGACAAGTTTGTCATTGTTTTCATCGATGACATTCTGATATACTCCAAGACTGAGCAAGAACACATTGGGCATCTTCGGGTTGTTCTGGGTAGACTCCGAGAGCATCAGCTGTACGCCAAGTTCAGCAAGTGTGAGTTCTGGCTCAGGGAGGTGGCCTTTCTAGGACATGTCCTATCAGAGAACGGGGTGGCAGTCGACCCGAGCAAGGTGCAGGATGTGCTCGACTGGGTTCAGCCCCAGAATGTCAGTGAGATCCGGAGTTTTCTTGGACTTGCAGGCTATTACCGTCGGTTCATCGAGAACTTCTCCAAGGTTGCGAAGCCGATGACTGAGTTGTTGAAGTAAGGCAGCGTGTTTGAGTGGTCAGATGCCTGTGAGTCTGCCTTCCAGACATTGAAGAAGCTGCTCACGACCGCTCCAGTGCTTGCTCAGCCTGATGTGACCAGAGGATTTGATGTGTATTGCGACGCGTCCGACATCGGTCTCGACTGTGTTTTGATGCAGGAGGACCGAGTCGTTGCATATGCATCCCGACAGCTGAAGCGTCACGAGGAGAGCTATCCGACACATGATCTTGAACTTGCAGCTGTCGTGCACGCTCTAAAGATGTGGCGCCACTACTTGATGGGCAACTTGTGCCGTATCTACACGGATCACAAGAGCCTGAAGTACATCTTCACGCAGTCAGATTTGAACATGAGGCAGCGCAGGTGGCTTGAATTGATCAAAGACTACGAACTGGAGGTTCACTACCATCCTGGCAAGGCGAATGTGGTCGCCGATGCCCTGAGTCGAAGGGCTCATTGTCACTGTCTTGTAGCCTCGCCGATGGATTCCACGTTATGCGACGATTTCCGGCGTCTTGGGCTTGATATGGTGCCGGATGGTTTTATCGCCAATCTCGAAATCAAGTCCACTCTCATTGATGAGATTGAGGCTGCACAGAGGGATGATAAGGGTATGGCCCGAATTCGAGAGAAGAGGAAGATCGGGCAGGCCTTGTGCTTTACTGAGGATGATCGAGGCGTTATCTGGTTTGGGGACCGTCTAGTGGTTCCGAGGGACGAGGCGTTGAGGAAGAAGATCCTTGATGAGGCTCATGATTCGTTGCTATCCATTCACCCTGGCAGTACGAAGATGTATCAGGATTTGAAACCCCGTTTCTGGTGGACTCGCATGAAGCGGGAGATTGCTAGGTATGTGTCTGAGTGCGACGTCTGCCGAAGGGTGAAGGCTGAACACATCAAGCCTGCCGGCACACTCCAGCCTTTGCCCATTCCATCTTGGAAGTGGGAAGAAGTTGGGATGGATTTCATTACCGGCTTACCGAAGACTTCGAGTGGGTATGACTCTATTTGGGTCATCGTGGACCGGTTGACAAAGTCCGCACACTTCCTTCCTGTCAGAACCACTTATTCTGCTAAGCAGTATGCGGAATTGTACCTCACTAGAATTGTTTGTCTACATGGGGTGCCGAAGAAGATCATCTCTGATCGAGGTACACAGTTTACTTCGCATTTCTGGAGAAACTTCCAGGAGGCTATGGAGACTGAGTTGTTCCACAGCACGGCGTATCACCCACAGACGGATGGTCAGACGGAGAGGGTAAATCAGATTCTCGAAGATATGCTCCGTGCTTGTGTGCTCACTTATGGGAAGAAGTGGGACATATGCCTGCCGTTCGCGGAATTTTCGTATAACAACAGTTTTCAGGCTAGTATTGAGATGGCGCCATTCGAGGCCCTTTATGGTCGAATGTGCCGTACGCCGCTGAATTGGTCCGAATCCGGTGAGCGGGCCTTTTTGGGTCCGGATCTGGTCAAGGAGGCAGAAGATCATGTCCAGAATGTCCGCAAGAGTATTCTCACAGCCCAGTCAAGGCAGAAGAGCTATGCAGATCGACGTCGCCGAGAGCTCACATTTGAGGTGGGGGATCACGTGTACCTGAAGGTCTCACCTCTCTGCGGTACATAATGTGTTTCATGTCTCACAACTCAAGAAGTGTCTCCGAGTCCCGACCGATGTCGTTGATGTTGCGCCCGAAGAATTGCAACCGGACTTGACATATTGTGAGAAACCGATGCGAGTCTTGGGTGAAACCGAGCGCAAGACGCGGCGGAGTTCAATCAAATTCTTGAAGATTCAGTGGAGTAACCACTCCGAGTCCGAAGCGACTTGGGAGCGGGAAGATCAGCTTCGTTCCGAGTATCCCGAGTTCTTTGAGAATTTGTAATGCCAATGTAATATAGCGTATTTGGAATCTCTCGCATGTATGTGTTCATCTCTATGATTGAATAAAAATCTGCGTTGGATTCCATCTCATGCGTCGTAATGTCGGCTCACAACCTGCTAAGTCATCACATCGTTCTCATTGTCCCCTCTCCGGCTCGTATCGAATCTCGGGACGAGATTCTTTTTAAGGGGGGGAGGTTTGTCATGGCCCAGAGTTTCTAGAACATGTAATTAAGTGCTAATGGGCATCATTAGCATCATTTGTTTTGTTTTGAGCAGTGTAGACATGCAATGTGAAATTTAACCGAATTTGGTTAAACCAGGGTTAACTGATGCGTTGTGAAGCATCTCCTAAAACTTCTATGGAACCTAGGGCTGGTGATAATTTTAGAAATTAGTAGATGCCAGGAGGAGAATATAAATGAATTTTTCCAAATTTTTGGGGATTGTTTTCAAGGCATAAAAATCAGCACAAGTTTGAAAAGCTTGCCTCTTTGGAGCATTTTCATTTGAAATTGGTGCAGGCTTTCTGAGTCAAACAAGTTCAAATGGGTTCCTTATGAGTTTTAGTTTCCAGCAAAATTTGTTTTGCAAATTTTGGACTTTGGGAAGGTGTTCAAATTGATGGCTAAAGTGGTGGAGATATTTTTGCCTGGCGGTTACTGTTCATACGGGACCCACTCATCATCCTCCCTCCTCACTCAGCCGCGCTGCTTCCAGAGCGCGGCGCCGGCTTTGTTGACTTCCGCGGCCGGCAAACCCAGCACGCCGTCGAGTCACCGGCCGAGCCTTCGAGTGGAAGCGTCGTCGGCCTTAACCCCCCCCCCCCCCCCCTGGACGCTCTCTCGTGGTGTCTCTCTTCTCTCTTCCTCGCTTGCTCTCCCTATCGCCCAGCACACCTCAGAGCAGAGCCACGTTACGCCACGCCGCCGGCCAAATCGGACGCGTCGTCGACGGTTTCCATCGAGCCCGAGCCCCGTGGAGCCGTAGGGAGGAGCGCCCCGAGCTCCTCCACCGTTTCCCCTCTTTCCCCGGCCGTTTCCCGCGCGGATTGGAGCCGCCCGCGTCTTCTTCCCCAACGGTGGCAACCGGGCTCCGCCGTCTCCCGTCGCCCCACTGTTCTACAGCCTCACCGGCCTAACCCGCTACACGGTGAGCTTCCCCATGCTCCTGTACGCCTTATGCGCGCGCCGTCTTCTCTCTGCCCGGTCGCCGGCACGGTGTTCCGTGGTGGTTGAATCGCCGCCGCCTCCCCACGCACGCCGCCGGTCGGGCCGCTATCGAGCTCGTCGGTCGGGAACCGTGCCGTTAGGTCTACGCGCTCACGTAGAATGTGTAGGTGTGCTCGGCCGGGCTTGTTGCGTCACCGTTCGCCGTCGGCGCGTCAAAGTCGTGCCGCCGCCGTGCTAGTCTTGCCCCTCGCCACCGCTCGCCGTGCTCCGGCCATCGCCGGCGTAGACGTGTGCCCCCGCCGTAACCACGTGCTCGCGCTAGTGCCGTTTTCACCCTCGGCTGGGACATCCAGGCCGCCGTTCGCCGCCGGCGACGTCGCTCGAGCTGCCGGCGCGCTGTATACTGGGCGCGGGTCGATTTTGACTCGGGTCAAAATGTGCCGGCCCCACTGTCAGTCACAGCGGCTGGCCAAACCCGAGTGGAGAATGGTTTTGGATATTTAAGTATTCGGAAAATCGAAAAATGCGAAATTGGGTATTTGTTGAACTAATAAATCGGCTGAAGCTTTGTAAAATGCATAAGAAATGGAATGTGGCTCCAAAAATTGTAAAGCAAATTTTGTTAACTTTATATGCTCATGCTCTACTTGTTAAAATTGTTAGTGACCATGAAATATATTCTGGAATTTCTTTAGTTAATGTAATGTGCTTAAAGCCCCATTAATTCATAACTAAATATTGGTGACTCCAAAATTGATGAAATCAATTCTATAAATCTTGTTAGTTTATTCCCTGTTTAATAAAAATATGTACCTTCATTTTTAGCGCAGTTAGCATTCTAGATTGATTTAAGCTTTAGTTATGCGTTAATTAATCCGAGGATAATTGAATGGTTAACCCTAATCTCAATTAGGAAATCGTTAGTGCGTTAAACTCGTACCGCGGCGCTTTACACTGTTATTACAGACTATGAAACGTCATTCTTTGCATAACATTTATTGCATTGCACGCGTTATTCTCTCAGGGAACTTCGACCCGGCGAACGAGGCTGTCCCCGGAGGTTCCCGCAGTGGTGATCGTGACTCGGGTAGCTGTGAGCAGCAGCAGCTAGGGCAGCAAGGCAAGCATCTATCATATTGCACCGTGTCTACTTGAAAATCTAATATGTTATCTACGCTTATGTATACATTGCATGTGTCGGGTTCCGAGTTGGGTAGAACCTATGCCTATGCATTCTTCCATTTCGGTCACGTGTCATGTGTTATTCCATTGGAGCCTAGTGGTGTCGTCGCGGTCTACTTTTAGTTCGCTATGCTTAGTGGTACTTAGGCTTTCCGGTAGAAGTCGATGACGGCGTCCACCGTTGTCGCGAGCCTAGGGCTTTTTACCTATTCACATTTGTGGTTATGTTGATGATGTGTCGGTTGTTGAGTGGTGAGTTGAGACGAGGTGTGGGCGGTGTTAGGGGTGTCATCTGCTCACGAGGAGTCCTCAGGCAGTTCGGGAAGGGAACCCGGACACCGTAGACCGCTTGCACCGGTTAAGCACCGATCGTCGGTGTAGTCGGCTTTAGCACTTACCTTACTCACCACATGCTGATATAATGGTAGGCGAGCCGATTACCTTCGCAGACGTGGTCATGTGGGCCTCGTCATAGACGGTGTGAGTCCGGTTTGAGTCCGGGCTTTTAGCGGTATTAGTTTGCTCGGGGAGTAGTTCTAATACCGCCGTGCCGAGCTATGGTTGATCCACATGGTTGGGCCTGGTTGGGAAAGGTTGTCACGGGTACCCCCTTGTGTGCATCTTAGCGGGTGGCACAAGCCGTATGGTCCCTGTGTCGTGTGGGTCCAGGAGTATCCCCTGCAGGGTGTATAATCAGTTCGAACTGCCGCGCTCTCGGTCATGAGCATCGCTATCGCTTATCTCCACCGAGAGACCATGTTTTGGTCGTATAGTTTCGATGTGGGTTGTGGCATGGTTGGTTTGGGTGGTTTGTTCGGTATGTGGTCGGTGGTTTGGTGGTAATGGTTTACTTTTATACATTTGTTGTCTATATATCTGTTCTGATCAGTCGGTTGGCAGGGTCTGAGTGGGTGGTCGGTTAAGTCAGTTGCTTACACCTAGAGTCTAGGTTGCTTACCGCTTAATGAACTTAAACATGTCTTAATCCTTGCTACAGCTTTAAATGCGTGATCCTTGGAGTTGAGAATATATATACTCATACTGTGTAAGACTTGCTAGTACCTTCGTACTAAGGGGTGCTGCCCTTAAGTTGTTTTCAGGTTCTCAGGTTGGCGAGGAAGAGGCGGTGTTCGGCTACTTTGTGCCTGCCGATCAGGGTGGCGGGCAGGAGTAGCACCTTCTACTCCGAACTCCGGCGCTTTTGGTATGGGGCCTAAGGGCATGCGGCTCCATACTCTTTTGTTGTATAGGTTTTTCTTCCGCTGCGTAGTTGTTGTTGTTCCTCTTTTGTTGTAAATTGTGGAAGCAGTTGCATGTTTAATAATTGTAATCCAGTTTAATTATTTGCTCTCTATTAAACTGTGTTGTGATATTTGAGTTGGAAGGCATGTGTTCCGATCCTGGGCACAAAACACGTGCCGGGACTACCGGAATGGTATTCTGGTTAATCGTCGAGGTTGTGATCATGAATAATGATCCTCCTGATGATTAGTTAGAATACTATTTGGACGGTTCCTCACAGCCCTAAAGATCCCTTCCCCTTACCTCGCATTGATCAAATTATAGATGCAATTGCGGGATGCGATCTTTTATGCTTTTTAGATGCAAACTCTGGGTATCACCAGATTCGCATGGCCGTAGGGGACGAGGAAAAAGCTGCTTTTACCACTCCGGTGGGGACTTATTGCTATATGTCAATGCCTTTTGTCCTGCGCAACGCTGGATCCTCCTTCCAGCGCGCTATTCGTATTACCCTTGATTCACAGGTTGGCCGCAACGTCGAATCTTACATCAACGATCTCATGGTCAAAACCCGAGACCGCGCCACCCTGCTCGAGGACCTTGCCGAGACTTTCAACAGTCTCCGCACTACCCGCCTCAAGCTCAACCCGGAGAAGTGTGTCTTCGGGGTGCCGGCGGGCAAGCTCCTTGGTTTTTCTTGGTTTCTGGCCGAGGAATCGAGGTCAATCCAGAGAAGATCCGGGCCATCGAGCAGATGCGACCCCCGGCTCGACTCAAAGAGGTCCAGCGTCTCGCCGGCTGCATGGCGGCCCTCGGGCGCTTCATCTCCAAGCTCGGGGAGCGAGGGCTCCCCCTCTTCAAGCTTCTCAAGAAGACCGGTCGTTTCGACTGGACGCCGGAGGCCGAGCAGGCCTTCCACGATCTAAAGAAGTACCTCACCTCGCCACCTGTGCTGGTGGCTCCCTCCGAAGGTGAGCCCCTCCTGCTCTACGTTTCGGCCACTCCTCAGGTCGTGAGGATGGTGCTGGTGGTAGAGCGCGACGAGTGTCTTGGGCCAGGTGCTGGGTCCCAGCTCCCAGAGGCCCCCGAGCACTCACCCGTCCTCACGGCCCCCCCTGAGCAAGGGGTCGAGCCCGAGCACACTGCTCCTCCCAATCAGGAAGTCGAGCCCGAGTGCCCGGCCAGCCCCGACCATGCCGCCGAGCCTGGGGGCTGCAGCAGCCCCCCGGGTAGAGCCGCCGTCTGGACCCACCGGGTATAGTGACCGGTGTACTTCGTCAATGAAGTCCTCCGGGAAGCCAAGGCAAGATATCCCCAGGCTCAGAAGCTGCTCTATGCCGTGCTCGTCGCTTCCCGGAAGCTGCGCCACTACTTCCAGACGCACAAGGTCTCGGTGGTTACCACGTATCCACTGGGACCCATTCTCCGAAACCGGGAAGGCACCGGGCGTGTTGTCAAGTGGGTAGTGGAGCTGGCGGAATTCGACCTGCACTTTGTCAGTCGCCAGGCGATCAAAAGCCAGGCGCTCTCCGACTTCGTGGCAGAGTGGACACCCGTCCCCAACATCATCCCAGAAGAGATCTCTGCCTATCCCGGGCACGACGCACCCGGGTACTGGGTCATGCACTTCGACGGCTCCCTCTCGCTGAAAGGCGCAGGGGCCGGAGTGGTTCTCACCTCCCCAACGGGTGAAGAGCTCCGGTACGTCGTGCAGTTGCAGTTCCGCGCATCCAACAACATGGCGGAATATGAAGGTCTCATCGCCGGCCTCCGGGTTGCGGTGGGGCTCAGGATTCGTCACCTCCTGGTCAAAGGGGGCTCCCAACTGGTGGTCAACCAGGTATCCAAGGAGTACCAGTGCACGGATCCTCAAATGGCGGCGTACGTGGCTGCGGTCAGGAAGCTGGAGAGGCGTTTCGATGGCTTGAGTTGCGGCACATCCCTCGCCGTGACAACACTCTGGCCGACGAGCTCTCCCGCCTGGCCTCCTCCCGTGCGCGCGTCCCTGCCGGAGTCTTTGAAGAAAGACTCGCACGGCCATCCGTCCTGCCTGCCGAACAGGACGAAGGGAAAACCTCGAACTCAATTCAGGGGACCCCAGCGGTGCCCTCAGTGGGAAGCCCCGTCAGGGCGCCGCCGTCCGGCGAGTGCGCCGCACTCGCCGAATGTTCTCAAGATGCCTCGGATGTCTGACATCCGAGGGTACTTGAAGGAAAAGTTCCTTCCCGGGGATGAGGCGTCTGCCGAAAGAGTTGCTCGGCAGTCTAGACGCTATGCTATAGTAGATGGGGATCTCTACCGGCGTAGCGCAGGAGGTGTCCTCCTGAAATGCATCTTCCGAGCAGAAGGCGGCGATCTTCTCGCTGAGATCCACGAGGGCGAGTGCGGTGGCCATTCATCGTTCCGCACGCTGGTCGGGAAGGCCTTCTGGCAAGGTTTCTACTGGCCTACAGCTCTCCAGGATGCTTCCGAGCTGGTTCAGCACTGCAGGGCGTGCCAGTTCCACGCAAAGCAGATTCACCAGCCAGCTCAGGCTCTTCATACCATCCCCCTGTCATGGCCTTTCGCGGTCTGGGGGTTGGACATTCTGGGTCCATTCCCCCGAGCAATCGGGGGCTATGCATACCTATATGTCGCCGTCGACAAATTCACCAAGTGGTCGGAGGTAGTCCCAGTCATCAAGGTGACAAAAAACATGGCGCTCCAGTTTATCCGCGGCATCACCAGTCGCTTTGGCGTCCTGAACCGGATCATCACCGACAACGGCACCCAGTTCACGAGTGCCCTGTTCGGGGACTATTGCGAAGACCTCGGCATCAAGCTCTGCTTCGCCTCCGTCGCTCATCCTCGGAGTAACGGGCAGGTCGAGCGCGCCAACGCGGAGATACTGAAGGGCCTCAAAACCCGGACCTATAACGTGCTCGCCAAGCACGGGAAGGGATAGGTGGACGAGCTGCCCGCCATGCTATGGGCTAATCGGACTACGCCAAACCGCGCCACCGGGGAGACTCCTTTCTTCCTCGTCTACGGTGCCGAGGCGGTCCTCCCCTCCGAGCTCACTCTGGGCTCCCCTCGGGTGCATGCATATTCTGAGGGTGAGCAGGAGCAGCAAAGGCGCGACGACGTTGACTACCTGGAACAGCGCCAGTGGCGTGCCGCCGTCCGGGCGGCTCGGTACCAGCAGAGTCTGCGGCGATATCATCTGCGCCATGTCCGGGCTCGATCTCTCGAGGTGGGGGACCTAGTTCTCCGACGCGTCCAGTCGCGCGAAGGAATGAATAAGCTGTCCCCTATGTGGGAAGGTCCCTTCATCGTGATCGGGGTCCCGCGAGAGGGTTCTTTTAGGTTGGCGACAGAGGATGGGCAGCCACTCCCGAACCCGTGGAACATCGAGCACCTGCGCAGGTTCTACCCGTAGATGGCCATGCTCGCGGCTCAAGTCAACCAGGCCGGGGGCTTCCCCCTGCCCAAGCTGACCGAGGGCTCCACCCATTGGGTAAGTCACCGTCGCCCAACCTTGTAAAACTTGTAAATTCAATATCTCAGTAGGCAATCGCTATGTCAAATTCATTTTTCTGGATTTCGTATGTTTAATCTGTCTGGTGAGGTGCTCGGTTGTGCGAGAAAAAGTTCGCTCTCTCATTTTCCCCGCTGATAAAAGAATCCCAATCGGTATGCATGCGAGCAGTTGCCGCTGACTTACGTCCGGCATGGTAGGCTATGGTGTTCGGTGTCGTGGCAGGCTCCCGGGCACTACCGAGTTCCGGGGTGCTCTGGGTAATCCTATCGCTCGAGCTGCTCGAGTAGTCCGGAGCTCAGGCCCCCGGAGCGGGCTGTCGGTGCTCGGCCTGGTCTGTCATACCCGGGCGCCACCGAACCATAGGACCTCTGGGTTATGCCTCTGTCCGCTCTCATCCACCGTTTTGGGTATTCAAGAGGTCTCGGGTCGAAAACGAGAGCAGTCTATAACAAGTACCGCACTAACAGGGCGCACCAGGCAAAGAAATTCCCTACTCTCTCTCTTAAGTCACAGGCCGACAATCAAGAGCAGCTCGACCGCGAGGGCTTCAATGCCCCGGTCTCTAGTCGGCCCCAAGGGTCCTCGGGTGGTCCTACCACTTAGGCATGAGTGGTCGAGATCACTCGACCCCGGGATCCTCGTGTGCCTCTGGGCGCTCGGGCACTCCATTGAAGGAACCAAGTCCCCGGGTACCCCGAGCTCGAAAGCACACACCCCTCCTGGATCGGTTGGCCGGAAGGCCGACAGCTGTCCGGTGAGTGGTTACATTCAGACAAGTCTGCGTTCAATAATTTTATGTTCCCGAGTCATCCTCGGGGGCTCTCGCATTTTAATCTGCTCGACGAGATGATCTCCTCGCGCACAAAACCCTACCGTGTGTCTACTTTTTCCTGGAATGACAGAGCGGTTCGTAGAAAGGAGTACCGCGTGTACGGTAATGTCTGACCGAAGCCCTTCGTGGTGGTCGTGGTGTTCGGTCCGCTTTTAAGGACCCCGAGCACTACCGAGTCTTGGGTGCCCTGGGTAATCCTATCGCTCGAGCTGCTCGAGTAGTCCGGAGCTCAAGCCTCAGGGGCGGGCTGTCAGTGCTCGGTCCAGTCCGTCTTAAGCCCGGGCACCATCGGACCACGGGGACTCTTGGTCACATTTCCGCCCGCACGCGTCTCCCATCTACTAACTGAGTGGTCGCGAGGTGAAAAAGTGTTCATCGGTCATGGCGTGTTCCGTGCTGGATCGATCTATCTCCCGAGCAAGGAAATTCATGTCTCTGTCTTTCAACTTAGACGATGCGGACTCGCGAGAGCTCGAGGGCTCAATGCGCCAATAGCAACAGTCGGGACAACTTCATTCTCGGGGATGGGAAGGTCGGGAACGGTCCGACTGAGTACTCCCCGGGGCTTCAAGGCAAAACATCAGAAGGAACATCAAGCACTCAAGAACACTGGAGTTGCGAGCCCAAAGAAAAGCTGCCATTATATTCACAAGGCACATACAAGCATTTCTGAGGGATCACTCCCATATTTACACCAGTCAAGACAACAACAAAAGAAAGAAAAACAACAACAAAAAGTCTAGTCGGCAGCGGAGGCGGCAGCTGAGTCTTCTGAGTCGTCCCCGGGGGCTGGCGGCGGCGGCACTTCCCGCCTAAAGCCGGCCGCCACTTCGGCAGCGGTACTCCGAACCGCTTCCCGGGTAGCCTCTCCCTCAGCTTCAACCACTCCTTCCCGTGCCGGCTCCAGCGGGAAGTTCGGGTCTCTGCTTTGGTAGCAGGCCAGGACGTGCTCGGCCACCGCATGGGCCAAGCCGCGTCCCTCCCGGGCGGCGAGTTCTTGGACAGCCCAGGGCAGGGCTTCGAGGCGCTCGCAGACCTGCTGAAGCCCTAACACTTGTCATGCAGGGCTGTTGCTCTTCTGGTCTTCAACGAGCCGTCCGAGACCGCCCTTCTCCACAGCCCATCGCATCCGCCGGAGTATATCCTCCAACATATGCTGCAGGTTGACCCGCGAGACGAACGCGGTCTCGAGCTTCTCCTTGGCAGCCCGCAGCTGCGCCTCAAGTCCCTGGTCCCCGGCCGGGCCAGAAGAACCGCCAACAGCTACGGAGCTGGCAGCCTGCTTCGTCTTCGCCACCAGCTCGGACAAGGCCCGCTCACGGGCGGTTAATTCCGCCTCGTGCTTCGCGTTCTCCTCCGCCCTGGTAGCAGCAGCCGCTGCCTCCGCGGTAGCCTCGCCCTCTCGACGACTCAGCTCGCCCTCCCGCCGGGCCAGTGCGTCCTCCTGTTGGGTCACCGAATCCTCCCGGGCACCAAGATCCGCCGCTGAGATCTTATTGTCCACCTCCCAAAGGGAGATGTCCTCCTCCCAGCGGCGGATGTCTTCTCTGATCTTCCGGAGGTCGTCTTCCCAATGTTGGAGGTCGGCGCGCGTCTGCTCGGCCACACCCTCCCGGCAGGACAGCTCGGCCCGCAGTTCCTCTACCGCCTTCTCACGGACTGCGACCGCCGCCTCCCTCTCCTGCGCCTGCCCCATCCTGGCAAGGGCCTCGGCAGCCTGCTGCCTCGATGCCTCAGCCAGGCGGGTGGCGTCTTCTCGCTCCCGAGCGGCTTTCGCCCGTGCGGCCTTCAAAATTTCTTGTTCCCGCGCGACCTCCGCGCGGGTAGCTTCCAAGAGCTTCTGTTCCCGCGCGGCCGCCGCGCGGGCTTTCTCCTGGGCGCTCGCGAGCTGCGCTCTCTCCGAAGCCAGGCGGGCGCGCTCAGCTTCGAGCTGCTCCTCCTTTGCGCCCACTGCCGCGCCCAGCCGCCCGACCGCCACTTGGACGCCTTCGATTGCAGCCAGGAAGGGGTCGGCGGGCTGGCCGGGCACCGGTGGGGCGTCGGCCTCCCCACAGATCTCCTCCGGGGGGTTCGAGGTCTCCGCAGGACCCCACACCACCATCCGCCCCGGGTTCTGCCTGCCCGGGGTAGGCTCCGCCGGCGCCGAAGACTCGGACTGCGGCCGCATTCCCATGTCGGCCGCCACGTCCGCCGGCCCCGACAAGGCCGCTGCCTCCAACGTCATCCGCCCCAGGCTCTGCACGCCCGGGGTAGGTTCTGCCGGCGCCGAGGACTCGGACAGCTGCTCTGTCCTCCTCTCGACCGCCACCTCCGCCGCTCTCCCAGTGGCCGCCACGACTGTTGGCGCCTCCGTTGTCCCTGCGTCCGCCTGCGTCGACGCGGCCGGTGGGCTCGGCTCTGGCCTCGGTGCCCGCACCCCTTCAGTCACGGTGGCGCCTGCAATCGGCCTGCGGGAGATAGGTGAAGATCAAAATCAAAACTCAGTTCGGGCAAAAAGCGCCTAAGAAAGAGCAAAGAAAGAAACTTACCGGTACTCCCATTTGGCTACCGGGAGCCTGAAGTCCGGGTCCGGCGGCGCCGGCCCGGAGTCCTCCTGCCGCCTCTTCCGCTGGGGGCTCGGCAGGGCCGCCGCGCGACTCTCAGGCGCCGGCGCAGGCCCCATCCGCACAAGCCACGGCTCCAGCACCGGAAATGCCGCCGCTACCGACAGCGACGGTGGAGAATCCGGCACCGAGATGAGGACTCGGGGACGCTTTCCCCGATCCCCCGGCTCCACCACCATGGTAGTATCGGAGGCACCCTCCTCTCTGGCGCGGCGGCTGCTGCCCGCAGCGGCCCCGTCGCCAGCCCACGTCGAGCTGTTTGTAGCCTCCTCGCCGAGCAGCTCGTCCAATCTAGGGAGCTCGGAGGCCTCGGGGCTCCGGCTCCTCGGCCGGTCCACGGGCCCCTGGGCGTCGAACTCCGGCAGCCGCGCCATGATCGCCACCCGGTCGAGATTGGCGCAGAGCGCCATCTCCGGCCACGGGAGTTCTGCCCGGCCCATGTCTTCTACTCCGGTGATCACCCGCGTCATGCCCCTCAGCTCCGCCGGGCCCAGGTCCCAGCTTGCGCCGATTTGGGTCCGGGTGATGTCCTCCAGCCCGGTGTAGAACCAACACGGCCGGGCCCGCTCCCGCAGAGGCACCAGACGACGGCACAGGAAATCCACCACCACCATGACGGAAGTCAGCCCAGAGTCGCGCAGAAGCCGGATGCGCTCCAACACTGGCTCCAGCCTCGCGTCTTCTGGTGGCGGCGCCTCCCGCATCGACCTCCGAGGTTCCGCCGCCGCCTCTGGTAGTTCGAGGCGCTCATGGGGGTCGACGTCGACGAAGAACCAGTCCCGTCGCCACTCCTCCCACTTGCTGCGCAATACCTGGGGGATGTAGTGCTCCCCCAGGCCGTCCCATAGCCGAAGGTTGCAGCACCCTGCGACATCCGCCGTGGAGTGCCCTCTCTTCTTCCCCACCGGCCGAAGGACGAAGAAGTGTCGAAGCAGCGTCGCCGAAGGCGCCACCCCCACGAACATCTCGCAGAGGTGCGCGAAGATCGCCAACACCATGATAGAGTTGGGGCTCAAGTGCACCAGTTGGATGCCGTAGGTCTCGAGCACTTGAAGGAAGAAAGTGGAGAACGGCGGCACCAACCCCGACACCACGAAAGAGGTGAAGAGAACGATCCGCCCGGGAACAGTCGTCGCTGGCGTCAGGCTCGCCGGTGTCACCACCACAGCTCCCTCTTGCCCCTCGGGCACCAGCAACTTCCTGATCTTGGCCGCCGCCTCTTCGTTCCTCAGGTGAGACTCCGGCATAATGCTGTCCGGAGCCTTGTCCCGACGGCCTCCTCCTACCCTCGGCATCTTGGCAAGAGTGGAGGTGTTTTGGTGATGGAAAAAGGGAAGGAAAAGTGCTCCGGTCGCCTGAAAGTTTCCTAAGGGCTTTGGAGCACAAAGAAGGCAAGAGCAGGAGTGCAAGAAGGCGTAAAGAGGGGGATG
This sequence comes from Phragmites australis, assembly GCF_958298935.1. Taxonomy (NCBI): domain Eukaryota; kingdom Viridiplantae; phylum Streptophyta; class Magnoliopsida; order Poales; family Poaceae; genus Phragmites; species Phragmites australis. The sequence continues at coordinate 15,239,609 of NC_084927.1, forward strand.
GACCGATCCCCTCCCCCTTTTATATCTCAAAGTTCAAATATTGCCCCTCGATCGACGCAACTGCCAGGCGAATCTCCCGCCGATCGTGCGGTGTCAGCAGCTGCCAGGCGTATTTTCCTCGATCTGCGCGACGGCCTCGCGTGCCGCCCGTACGGTCGTCATACCCTTCGGGAGTTGTGTGGACACGCGTCTACTCATTTCCCCGCTGGGTCGTACCCGAGGCCCGGGTCCAGAAAGGCCACTTCTCGAAAGCCTGCCATGTGGCGTCCACGCCAGCCTCGGCCTCGACCGCAACGAAGGGCCCATCCGCAGTCTCCGTGCCATCACCTACCAATGGGCCCAGGGGCTACTGTCGGTGTATCAGGAACCAGGGGTCCCTGAGTCCCGAGACCGGGCCGGCTGTCCGCCACGTGTCACCATCCCGCAAGGTGCCCCCTACAGGATGAGGAAAATCTAAGTTCCGGAAGAAGGTGCTCGGGGCCACAGCCTCTGGTTCCCGAGCACCCCAGTTCCCCGATGACCTGCAGAGTCCAAGTACCGGGAAGAAAGTGCTCAGAGGGGTTCCCACTCGCCCCCAAGTACCATAGTCCCCCGATGGGCCGAACAGCCAAGTGCTCGGGAGAGAGTGCTCGGGGCTGCACGTGGCAGCCCCCAAGGACTCGGTCCCCCGAAGGATCTGCCCAAGTGCTCGGGAGAGAGTGCTCGGGGCTGCACGTGGCAGCCCCCGAGGACTCGATCCCCCGAAGGGTCTACAGGAGTGCTCGGGAGAGAGTGCTCGGGGCTGCACGTGGCAGCCCCCGAGGACTCGGTTCCCCAAAGGGTCTAAATGAGTGCTCGGGAGAGAGTGCTCGGGGCTGCACGTGGCAGCCCCCGAGGACTCGGTTCCCCGAAGGGTCCTACAGGAGTGCTCAGGAGAGAGTGCTCGGGGCTGCACGTGGCAGCCCCCGAGCACTCGGTTCCCCGAAGGTTCGCGCAAGATCGCCCGACGCCCCGACGACCCAGAGGGACCCGTCGGCGGGGTGTCAGCCAGTCAAAGGTCCAATACCGCATTTAATGGGCACGCGCAGCCTGACATCCTGACATTCTCAGCTGCCCATGCCATGGTGTCAGTCCCTGCCATGCTTTGGCAGGGGGGCGTGAGTCCATTAATTGCACGGGTCCCGTCCCGTATCATCCGGGGTACCTCAGGATAACGTTGTCAGGATCAAAGCGTTCCGCCTGCCACCCTACCCTGACAGAAGAACAAGACAGGGTGGGCGCACTGGGCGCCTCTGTGGCTGCCCGGTGGGCCCTCTCAACGACGCCGGAGGACGTCCACGGTGGCGGGTGGTCGGATGCGCGCCGTATTTTTCCACCGCCCCTGTCACTTCACCGAGACGGAATGATGACGCCTTTCTCCATGGCGCCTTGGCACTCGTGCCCTCTCTTTCCCATTCAGGATAAGTCGAGGTCGGCGTGTGTATAAAAGGAAAGGATGGAGAACACATGAAAGCATAAAAAAAAGCCAAGACACAAGCTTGACAAAGACCATACAAAGACAAGACGAGATCAAGAGAAGAGACTAAGTAACATGAGACGAAGAACATCACAAGCAAGCTCGAGCAGAGCTAGAACACGGGAGCCTCAAGCTCTCTGTTAGGCAATACACCCTTGTAACCAGGCACATCCTTGAAGAATTCCCTTCAAGGAAAGATATTGCATCTACACAGGAGTAGGGTATTACGCCCCCGTGCGGCCCGAACCTGTCTAAACCCCGGTGCATTTATATCTTTTTTGCACTAGGTCGATCATCCCCCACCACCGGCCGTTGCATTTATTTTCGTTTCCATTTGTTTCCCCGACGAGCTCGTTCAGGATCATCCCCCCGACCGAATCTTTAAAAAGGGGTCTCTCGGGATCCCTACGACAGGAGTTCATCCTTCGACAAATTGCGTTAAAGAAGTGACACAACTATGTGATGACCACCTTATGTATCTTGGCTTGATACCCATGATTGTAATAGGGAGCATCTGCGTCATCATCACATGACAATCGTGAGACTTCATGCCGATTAGCTTCAAATCTTTCATTGAGACTAGGTTCTTAATGTTGGATGAGTAGCCAGTCGGGACTCTCACCCCACGTAAGCACTTGCACAGAGCCTTTTTCTCCTCAGGTGTCAGAGAGTAGCTAGCCGGGGGAAGATAATGTTTCCCATTTGGTTTGTCTTCAGGGTGTAGCTCTGGCCTGATTTCAAAATGCACCAAGTCCTTACGTGACTTGATTCCATCTTTTGTCTTGCCCGGTATGTCCAGTAAGAGGCCAAGGATGCTATCACACACATTCTTCTCAACGTGCATGACATCGATACTGTGACGGACGTCCAAGTCCTTCCAGTAAAGAAATTGACATCTTCTTCCACAGTGTGCTGGTCGGCGTCTCACTTTTCTTCCTCTTTTTACCCTTCGGCGGCTTCCCGAAAACAACCTTGATGCTACTGACCATTTGAAACACTAGTGTCCCGCTGCGAGGTTTCGGGCCAGTATCTTCCTCAACCGTGTTGTCAAAATTTTTCTTCATCTTTCGGTATCTGTGAGTTCTGAGTAAGAACCATCGGTGTCGCATGTACACCACCTTTCGTGAGTACGGAAGGTACACAGACGCGGTTTCGTCCAAGCAAACTGCACATCCTTGCTTCCCTTTAACCTGTGCCGATAGGAAAAAAAGGGCGGGATAATCATTGATGGTAACAAAAATCATGGCTTTCAGCATGAAGTACTGTCATCGGAACTCATCCTACACCCAGACCCCCTCGTTCCACAGTTTCGTCATATCTTCCATCAATGGTTCCAGAAACACATCTATATCATTACTAGTTTGTTTCGGTCCTTGGATAAGAATGGATAGTATAAGGTACTTCCGCTTCATGCATAGCCATGGAGGAAGGTTGTAGATGGCCAGGACCACTGACCAAGTGCTATGTGAGGTGCTCATGTCACCGAAAGGATTCATTCCGTCAGTACTCAATGCGAACCTTACATTCCTTGGTTCTTCAGCAAACTCTGGATACATGGCAAAGAACTTTCTCCATTACCTAGCATCAGCGGGGTGTCGAAGCTTAGTTCCATCCTTCTTGCAATTATTGAAATGCCAACGCATTAGTTCAGAGTCCTTAGGGTTCGAGTACAAACGCTGAAGCGGGAGATCATTGGTAGGTACCACATCACCATCGCAGGACTTCTTCTCTTCTTCTCCGCGTTGGAAGAAGTGTCTAGATCGTCACAACCAGCATTACTCTTCTTCTTCTTCGCGTTGGCGGAAGCATCTTCGTCCTCACAATCATCATTCCTCTTGTACCGACTCGCATTGCACACTGGACATCTATCCAAGGTTTCGTACTCTTTACAGTAGAGGATACAGTGGTTCGGACACACGTGTATTTTTTGCACATACAATGACAACGGGCAAATAAGCTTCTTCGCCTAATAAGTGGTGGTGGGCAAGGAGTTAGGCTTCGGAAGTATGTTTGCTAAGAGACTCAATAGATCCGAGAAACTCTTGTCAGACCATCCATTGCTGGCCTTCAACCTCAGAAGTTCAAGCACCGAATGTAACACCGTAAACTCCTTACCACAGCCCTTCGATGCCTTCTGTAACACCTCAAAATTATCTAAACCTCTCGTGTCCCTTAAAACGTGCGGTTCTGCGTAGCGCAGCATTTCCTCCAGATCAAAATCAGCATCATCATCTATCATAACATCAGTGTCGCCTTTGACTGCTCCCTCATCACCACCATCCACTTGATCAGCGGCGATGTCCTTGTTTGGTTCGCTTGTATGTTGTTCACCGTGATTGGACCAACATTTGTAATCTTCAACAAAACCTCTCAAGATCAAGTGTAATTTGATTATGCTTGATTTGTCCCACAATTTCTGGTTCTTGCAGTCAGAATATGGATAATATATTTTCTTTGTCTTTTTAGTTAAAGTGTCCTTCTCAACGGCTTCAATAAAAGCAGAGAGTCCTTTGATGTATATTTCTTCATGTCTTGACGTATCGTACATCCATACTCTGTCCATCTTTAACTGCAACTACAAAATTAGATACATCAATTAATTAATTTGAAAATCAGAATTAAAAAGATTTTTTTTAAAAAAAAGGAAAAAATTGGCTTGTTATGATTATAATATGTCTACGCAATTGAATCTACATTGACGTAAATTTATAGCTCAAAATAATATGAATTCATTACTCTCTATCCCCTCTCCCCTCTCCCTCTCCCTCTCCCTCTCTCTAGAGATCTAGATCTAGAGAAAAAATCCCCATTCATGATGAAACCTCATAAGGCTAAAAAACATCAAATTCTAGCTACATTTTTAAAATATAATGCTAGAAATCATGTGAATCTATACAATTAAATCAATATTACAATAAATTTGAGCTAATTTGATGATCTAAATGGCAAGAACCATGAGCATCTCTCTAGATCACATTTAAACCCTAATTTAACCTTAAATCTAAATCTCAACCTAAAAAAATACAAGCTATGGATGGGATACACATACCTGGCTCCTCCAAGAAATTCAAAAACAAAACATTCCCCTTATTTTCCAAATCCGCCACCACTTGAGCTGCTCTACTGTTCGGACAGCAGTAGAGCCTGCCTGAATGCTCCCCGAGACGATGCACTATTTATGGAGCTATTTTCACAGGCGGTTGACATAAGAAACTGCTTGTGAAAACAAATTTTCACATACGGTTCCTTATATGAACCACCTATGGAAATAGCTCCATTTTCACAGCCGGTTCATATACAGGCGATTCCTTCTATTTTCCCAAACGGTTCACATAAGGAACCGTCTGTGAAAATAGAGCATTTCCACAGGCGGTTCCTTATGTGAACCGCCTGTAAAAATAGCTCTATTTTTTCAAGCGGTTCACATAAGGAACCGCTGGTGGAAATTAGTTTTCACAGACGGTCCTTAGCCGCACGGGGACGTAGTCATTTTCTCAGACGATTAGTCCTATTAACCACATGTAGAAATAAAATCTAGATGTCTCAAAAAATAGTTTTTTATAGTGTTCAAAAGATCAGAGCCAGTTTTTTATAGTGTTCAAAAGATCAGAGCCAAGCAACCGCCTGAAGGAAGACGAAGAACACTGAACCGGCCATCTCGCACGTGTCTGTCTCGCGCGATTTGTCGCGGCTCTCTCCCCCTGCAGAATTATCGACGGCAGCGGTCCTGCCAAGGCGGCTGGTCCATGGATATTCTGTGGCCAGAGCGCCGGCTATAGCTAACTGCATGCGTGCGGAGCTATCTCACTCGTTCACTACTAGCCGCTAGCTAGCTGTTGTCGGCAGCATTGCATGCCCGGGTCAATGCTTAGTCCATGCACGCGCGCTAGCTAGCTGCACCGTCCATCCGCTCGCGATATTTGGTGCATGCCTGTCCGGTCGATCGGTCCTGCTAGCTATATGCGCTCAGCAATGGATGGAACCCCCATGCGAAAGCGACTCCTCGAATCTTCGTCGTCGTTAGCGGCGGATGGCGCGCGGCCCGCCAGCCGCCGGCGAGCTATCTCCCTCCACTCACTCGTCGTACACGTCTCATGTCGTGCCGCTGTGTGGAGCGCCGCGCGCGGCCGGTTGGTCCCACGCTACATCGATCTCACGATGTAAGCAAGAGTGCAACGTGCAGCTTCATGCGTACCTGGATATTTGGAGCATGGACGGGGCCAGACCGGACTAGTACAAAAACAAAATATAACCACCACAATCCGTTCCTTGCGGTTCCAAGCTGAAACCGATGCGAATGGCCTGCGAGCTACGAGCTGATTCTGATCAATATAGACAGCAACCGGTTCTAATGCCATTCGTTTTATGAGAAATAAAAAGGAATATCAAGAATTCATGTGGCTGAAGCTGAAGCAGCTACTTTTGAAACAACGAAAGATTATCTTAATATGTTCTATACACAAATTGATTCTGATTATATAATTATCAAAATTGGTTCTTTCCATAAACTGATTTTGATGCATCATAATCTGTTCATGTTATAACTGATATTTATAGCTTTTCTTTTTTTCTTATTCTGGCCTTCTTTTTACACAGATAGTTTGGGGTAAAAATAGTACGGATATTTCTCATCTGTCCGCTCGATGAAGGCTTACGAAGCAAGTATGAGATGCAATAATGGCTATCCGGTATTATTCGACACACTATTCGTATTTGACTCCAGATCCGAGAAAAGAATATGAAAAGAGAGCTAGTATCCATTCGAAGTATCTGAATGTTAGGTGTTAAAAAAAATCTATTGTGATTTCATTTAAAATATGATAAAATATAAGTAAATTGTCGTATATATATACACACACAGATAATACTTAATGCTCTCTTATTTTGATATCTCAACTATCACTCTCCATGCTCACTTTGATTGTACCTCTATACTATTTAATATGTTATATGAGAATGTGAATGAAATGAAAACTTTCTATCTATCCAACTAACTGAAAGCTTACGGTATTATCCGCTCCGACTCTGAAAAAAATATAGGATATAATACAAGATGAAGTATACTAAGATGCTTGCCTTGCTGCACTGGGGTTTGCCCGATACCTCCTGAACATAACTTGCAGAAGTGGTGTGCCTCGGTGTCACTCTCGATCACACTCGTGTCACACTCTGGACCTTCGTTCGCTTAAAGAAGAATGCGTGCAATGATGAGTATGAATGATATGCAAAGAAGGATGCTTCATAGTGCATGACAATAACGGAGATGCAATGCATCATACAATGAGTGTAAAGCCTCAAGACTTTCTTATTTGGATTATTGTTAAGCATCTAATCATTTCCTGGATTAATTAAGCTCAATACAGAACTTAAACATAAACCGATGATTAATTATACTTAACATGAGTGTGAGTATTTTTAATTAATAGGGCATAAATTAATAAGATTTACAAAACTAGATTCACCAATTTTGGATTTACCCATAATTAATTATGAATTGATAAAGATTAAACACATTTCATTAACCAATGAAATTCCAGTATATATTTCATAGCTCCTAGCATTTTTAACATGTAGATTATGCTCATATAAACCCAACAAAATTGGTTTAACTATTTTTGGAGTAATATTCTAATTTCTATGCATTTTACAAATTTCAGCCGATTTAAGACTTGATCAATAAACTAAATTTGCTATTTCCGAATTAACTGGATTATTAAAAGGCCCTAAACCATTTTATACCCGGCCTCAGCTAGCCATGGTCGCTGATAGCGGGCCCATGCACATTTGACCACGGGTCAAAATCGACCCACGCCCAAGGTACACAGTGCCAGCGGCACAGGCAAACTCGCCGGCGGTGAACGGTAGCGCGGATCGGTCGGCAAGTGGTACCAGTGGCACCAGCATGGCACGACAGACCCATCTAAGGTGCGCGTGGTCACCGGAGATGACCGGAGGGCATCCATCGACAGCAAACAGCGGCAATCAACGGCGGCGGCTTGGTCAAGCACGCCGGCGGCCAAACGGCGGCGTAATCGACCCGGTCGAGCACTCCTACAGCTCCTATGTGAGCAGGTGGATCTAACGGCTCGCGTCTCGACCATTGAACCCAGCTGCGGCCCGGCTGGCGATGAGTGCAGGGGCGGCGGCAGTGGGCGGCTCACGCTGAACCGCACGCCGGAGACGGGCAAAAGGTAAAACAAAGCGCGCCAAGGCATCTATAGGCCGTGGGAAAGCTCACCGGTATTTGGTTGGACTGGAGAAGGAGCGGTTCGGCGTTTCAGCGGTGAGGTGCAGAGTGAAGGCGTCGGAGACGGGTAAAAGGTAAAACAAAACATGCCAAGGAATCTATAGACCGTGGGAAAGCTCACCGGTGTTTGGTTCGACCGAAGAAGGAGCGGTTCGGCGTTTCAGCGGTGAGGTGCAGAGTGAAGGCGTTGGAGACGAAGAAGACAGCGACTCGACCTCCAAATCGGACAGGAAATGCACCAAATCGACCGGTGAGGGCTCGGTGGAAGCCCTGGTGCCACGCTTCAGTGCTCAGAGGAGCTTGGCCAGGGCGGATTTGATGTTAGCTCGACAAATTTGGGTCGGCGGCGCGTGCCGCGCTCTGCTCCGATGGTGGGTGGCAGGGAGAGAGTAAGTGAGGGATAGCGCAAGAGAGGCAGAGGGGGAGGGGATAAGGGCGGCCAAACCCCCTGAAAGAACCTCGGTGCATGATTTGACGGCGTGCTGCGTTTGCGGCCACTGAAGTCAGCAAAAGTGGCGGTCACAGAGAGGAGAGAGAGAGGGGATGGGTCGCGTGAACAGTAGCCGAACGGTGAAAAGATCTCCCCTCTGTTCTAATCCAAATGAAGGTCTTCCCAACCTCCAAATTTTTTGGGATAAATTTTTCTGGATTCTATAATTCATATGAAATCCATTTTAACTTGTTTGAGCCCAATATCCTGAGCCAATTTCCAATTATAATTCTCCAAAGATGCAACCTTTTCTAACTTATGGTAATTTTTATGCCTTAAAAATCATTCCCAAAAATTTAGGAAAATTCATTTATATTCTTCATATGGCATGGACTAATTTCTAAAATTGTTCCCAAACCTATGTTGCATAGCAATATTCTTAGTTGCTTCACAATGCATCAATTAAAATTAACTTTAACAATTTGAGTTCAATTTAAAACACATGCCAAGAATTGCTCAAAACAATATAAACATGATGCTAATGATGCTTATGATGCTTAATGACATGCTTAAGCCACTTGGGCTATCACACCCAGGCTCACCCTTCTAACTCGGGTAAGACGACTGCCATGGTGCCACTGTCGTCCATGCATAATCAATAGAGGGGCCTGTGAACAGGTGAATGTATTAGATATGGTAAATGTGGAAATAAATGTATTAGTAAAAATACAATATTGTACCTGTATGGTATGCGGGGGTAGTTGTAGATGGCCAGACCTAAGTGCCGAAGTAGGGTGCGAATGGTGGAGGTGCAGATGAAGACGTCCCAGCTTCATCATCGTAGTAACTTGCGGAAGGATGATTATATTAGATATACTATTGAATATATTGAATATGGCAGTATATTGGCGCCTATTACATGAGAGGTCTACGAACGGTGAAGGTGTCAGCGCTAGCCATGGTCTAGGTGTCAGCGCTAATAAGTGTGTAGGTGAAATTAATGCATCAGTAACAAAAGGAAATTGCTAAACGCCGTGCGTATGAAAAATATGTACGTATTGTTACCAGCCCTAGAGGCCATGGTCGAGGTGACAGTGTGGATGCCGTTCCTGGTGGAGGTCGTTACACATCAGACCTCCTGGATGACACTGTATGGACCCCACTGGACATGGAAGGAGCACTGATGAAGTCTGCGGTAGATTGGCAAGAGGTAAGCTTCAGGGCCCATGCGGTCCTGTCGATAACCCGCTTCACAAAGGAACAACTAAAACTCTTCTTTACAGGAAAAATCAATTAGGCAAGTTAAGGCAAGGAATTTTAGTTCTAGTCCCGCTAAATCCGCCGCACTAAGCGGAATCCCTTGCCTGTGGTGTCTCATGGTTCCAGTTGTGTTCCTATGGATATCATATATGATATTGGCCTGTTGAAACAAACATGAAATGTGAATTTCAGTTCATAGCAGTTCATATGGGATTATATGATGACAAAAAGATATGTTAATTAAACATATTGCTAATGCAGCGTCCTCGTCCCAATGACCCGGGTAGGCCTCCGTAGTCGAAGTGATGTGCGGCCGGACATTACCTGGGGTGTAGGTGATCCATGTACGTGTACACAAGATGTACCACCATAGGTACTCCTCTAAGCCTGGGTCGATGAAAGGATGAGGATCCTCGACGACATCCTCAAGGACATGGGCCCACGTCAAGACGTATGGCACCAAGCGATCTTCTCATAGGTTGCCACCCGGTTGGCCCTTACGTGTATATCTGCAAGTCAACCACATTAGATAGACTAAAAATGAGATTAAGTGTGCTATGGATTATGTATTTGATTTTAGTTACCCGTGAACGTGGGCGGAACCATACAAATGTTGATAAGGGGGAATGTATGGAAGCGTCTGAACTGCCTCATCACGCAGTGGGGTGAGTACTCATCGACGTAGATGTCGAAGATGAGCAGCTTCTTCGTAAGCCAATAGTCCTCATCGTGGCTGCACAACAGAGACAGACCGAAAGACGCACGTTCTTGTATCATCAAGTGGTTGAAGGGGGTCCAGACCATGTCCTCTGGATGCAGACAGTCGAACTGTGACCTAAAAAGCTCGTACATGATGTGGGCCTACTCGTGCATCTAGTGCGGCTGTGGAGAAAAATAGTAAGAAACCTGACTTAAAACATGTGACATATTTGTACACAATGAAATAGAAATGTGAGGTCCAAATACAACGTACATAGTTATGGCGATCAACTTACAAATATAAAATCGAGATACGCTAAATACATTCACATTTTGACCACCGTCATGACCCCATCTACACAGCAGGTGCATTTTTCGAACAATTTTTGTATGTGTGACCATTTTCATCGCACTTGTTGCGTTGCTTCACCCTTGGACCTGCCTTGGATTCATCCATATCATTCCGAATTCGCTGAGTTTCTCGATGTCCCGATGTGTACTTCACCTTCTCTTTGTCTACAACGTACATTTGCGCGGGACCCAGATCACTTTTAAACGTGTCAACAATGTCGTAGTTGTAAAGCTCATGATTCCCTGTCTTCAGTATCTGATCCTTCATAAAGTAGCATGAAACATATTGTCAGGGGAGTATATTGGACTCCCTACATGCAGCTATGATGTGTGTACATGGCCTGTGTACTTATGGCTTCTGGCACATATAGATGCATATTTCATTCTAAGCACACACTCTTGTACATGGCGCTTATGTCTGCCACCCCTACAACCCTTATCCCGACACAAGACATTGAACCTGTGCTCTGCAGTTTCCTCCTGATTTGCGCAGTGCATATGTGCCTTCTTTGCGGCCTTCTCCATGTAATCACATTGCATCGATCCATACAACATACTGTTATCTGCCATTGCCTTTGAAGTAGCTGCATAGTGATCAATGAAGTATTTGCAAGTTCCATGGAGAATGCCTTCAATAATTCTAACAAGTGGGAGGGACCTCATACCTCAGATAAACCAGTTATAGATCTCAACAAGATTTGTTGTTATCATCCCATGCGTTGCCCATCCAGTGTCGTACATCAATGCCCATTTCTCTCTTGGCTCATTTTGTATCCACTGCGAAAAATTCCTAACAGCTGACCTTGACCTCCTTACTATCTAGGGAGTATCTGTTGGGATGCATCCAAGAGCAACCGACTCATCTCCAGTGTATGCTACCTCAGCTGTCTACTTCGTGGTTAGTTCGTCTTGTCTTGCTATAGTGCATTGAACTTTCTTTGTTGGTTTTCACTGCACAATTTCTTGAAAAGATTTATCAAGTCCTTCTTTTTGAATTATCTGTAAAAGTTTGCACCCATATGCCTCATGCATCACCTGCTCTTCAAGTCAGGCCACTTTGCTCTTACACATCGTAGAACACTCCCGTATTGCACATACAGCAAAGCCTGCAACAGCCCTGCATATCTATCATGAATCAAACATACATTAGGTCGATCCAAAACAATAGCATGCTTCAAGAGACCAATACTAGCTGTCCCCATTCTCACTCTCTATGGAGGCAAACCCCAGTGACATGACTTGGTTGTTCCCGTCTACTGCAATTACAGACAGTATCTGTCATTTATACTTCTCAACGAGGAACGTCCCATCCAAATAAATAATGGGTCGACAGTGCCTAAATGCCATGACGGTTGTCGCAAATGCAAAGAAAGCACGCTGCAATACTCGTTTTCCAGGCTTCTCACTCGAGAGGTAATGCTTGATGTCAAAATAACTTCTAGAGTTTTTCGCATATATTGTGACTAGTTGACATGGTAAGTTGTCATATGAATCTTCATATGTCCCAAACCTCATCTCAATAGCCTTCTGTTTCACCCTTCATGCCTTGGCGTAGTTTATTATGTAATGTAACCTTTCCTCAATAACACGAATTATTAAATGTGGCTCATACTTTAGGTTGTCCACAATCTCTTCGTACATAACATTGGCAGCAGATGACAGGTTCCTGTAGGACAACTCTATTTCATCAATTTGATAGTCATGCTCTCTAAGTATTGAGTACTCCTAATGGTCAACCCACTTCCCCATAAAAGCGTGCACCCACCATGAACGATTAGTCACCAAACACTTGACGCCGCACTCCTTTTTTCTTGACTTCACAACCTTGAACTGCCTCCAAAGAGACAACAACTAGAATTTCACTGTATCAATAACAACCTCCTTAGTAGGGTACAAAGCACCCTAGGACGCCTTGTTCTCATGATATTTCCATAGTGTCTGATGACCTTCACTGACCACTAGCTTTGAAAATTCTTGATTTCTCAACTCTGCAGGAATAGAAGTATTTTTCTTCTCGTTGGATGAATCCTATCGGCAATTACTTCCTCGAGCTCCTGATCCTCCCTCTCTATCTCTTCAATTGTGCTAGAGATGTGCTACCCCTCATCGGTTACACCCCTCGGTTGCATCTCCTGCAAATCCTAATGTCTTGCTTGTCCCCACAGTTGCCGAGTGTGCTTTATCCATCACTGCCTGACTTGTTCCTGTTACTGCTTCCCCAATATTTTTCTCTGTTGGATCCTTTTGGTACGCCTCAGCTAGCAACACAAGAGGGAGACCATGTTCACATATTATATCTATGTACTATCTCCAAGTAGATGTCGTATTAATCAGGACGAGCTCCCTGAAGTACCCCTAAGCAGCACGACTTAGCCCAGCTCTCAGCTTAAACTCTTATTGCTGGGATCCAGTTGAAAATGACGTATCAACCACTTGCACATTCCTACTATAGTCGTCTCATTGGCTCTACTAAGTCTCTTAACAACATACTGAAATTCAGAGAGATTTACACCGCTAGGACTATAACAAATATGACATTTACCATAATATATATGAAAATATAGTTATCGGAGATCCTGAAAACATCCGAAAATATATCCAACATTAACACCGAAAAACTATACTTCTGATTATCGAATTTCTGACAAAATTACCGGAACCGATGATCACCTAATAATATATTTAGTTCGCTACAATCAATATTGCTCATAAGCAAACAAACCAATTTAAACTAATTAAACTCCGTCTACTTAATACAATTTTTAATTATCTATAATTATTACCTACATTACTATTTTGTAAAATCTAGATAATAAAAACTATCGTACTCTATATCATATTGAAATAGATCTTTATAATATAAGATAAAAAAAATCTTATTTTCTGATTACCTAGCTAAACCCTAGGTCTCATATAATATAACTAATATTATATCCCTAAATCCTGGATCTAGTGGTATTTTAATTAAATCTAGAAAATTTACCGGAAACCAAAATCCTAATCCACAGATAAAAAATAGTAGAGCTTCACCGCACTGCCTCCCTATCCTCTCATCCTCCTCTCTTTTTTTTCTAGATTTAAATACCTATTTTGACTGATTTTCAATCTATTTATAGTGTGTTGAGTGGATGAGAGGTATACGGTAGGAGGCTAACCACTTCTTGAGAGAATGATAAGGGCTCTAACCGCCCTCTCAGAAGGTGATAAGAGGTGCTGAGGCATACCCACTCTCTAAGTGAGTAGGTAGGGGCAGTACAGACTCTACTCTTAGGGGTTGGGCTACCCACTCCAAAAAGGACGATAAAATGTAATCTTACTATTGTAGCATGCTAATCACCCTGCAGCTCTTTTAAGAGTTGTAGACGTTTATTTTTACAAATCTTTTCTTCGATGAACTATTTATTTAAATATTACTATTAGAAAATGTAAAAAAAAGCTCGGTGATGCATAGGAGGTCCAAACAGATACAGCGCTTTGGTTTAGAAGGCTCGCCGGACGTCCATTCTCCCGGCTCCGTCGACTCGCCCTCCGCGCCGGCCGAACACGCCTCTATCCGGACCCAGGTATCCTTCCACGCCGCCACCACTGCGCCTCTCTCTTCCTTCTCCCGTCCTCACCCACCCCCCCCCCCCCCCCGCGGGGAGCACCACTGAAGTGTTGCGGGGATCCGATCCATCCGGAATTGAGGAGTTTGATCCCTTCTTCTGTTGGTTACATATGAAGCACTAGCTTGCTTGGACAAATTGGTTATTTTATTCAGCAGAATCTTTCTCTTTCTTTGTTGTGAGCTCTGAAATCTAAATCCTTACTTATTTCTTTCTCTCCAGTCCGTCCTGTTTGTTGCGGATTCGTTACTTCTGTTTCCTGAGTGGTGGAGCTGAACGGTGCAATGCAGTGCCTTCTATGCCTAAGCTAACCACCAGCTGTTCGGTGAAAATCCTGAGAGTCAAATAGCGACAGGTGGCCGCCGAATGCATGCAACTGACATGCTCGGTGAAATGCCCCTGCATTTCTTGCTCTGACCAAAAAGGATCTTTAGCGTTTTGCGCTAGTTAGTATGAACCAGATGGTGGTTTTAGTAAATGAATGCACAAATCATCACTCCAGAAGTTGAGGTTCTGGTGTTCCCACCTACGTAGGCATCTCGAGTTTGTTCGAACATGTCTTTATGGCTGCATTTCGATAACTTTCTTCAGAGGTCACATATCACTGAAATCGGTCCCTTTCAATATCAAAGACTGATATAATCTCTTGTTGTAGTTGTGGTTCTGGTTTTGAATAATCTGAAACTTTCCATGTTTCTTCCAAGCACAGATGTGTTCATATTTGGTTTTCCTAATTGTGTTCAGGTCTAAACATAGTTATACATTTAAATTGTCCAAAACCAAGCTTGGGAAGGCTATGACGTTGTGCAACATTTCTTCTTTTTGTTCTAGATGTAATATTTGCATTTGACTAAAAATGTTCAGGAAGATCAAGAATATGCGAAGATTTATTGTTAACACAAAGAAAATTTATGTTCCTCGTTAAGCAAAGGCCACCTGTATTTGATGAATCAGTCAACAACTAATTTAGTATTCATTAAGTTGCAATAGAAAAAAAAAACATCAGTACTGCTTGCATCCAGCTCGACTTGTTTATTCAGTAATAGTGATTAGTGAAGCTTTATTATGATGCTTGCGGTTTACTGTTTAGATGTCCGGCAAAACGAACTATCATGTATTATCTATCATTCTTATTCAAAATTTGTTACAAGTTTGTATTACTCAGCATATATATTATTTTAGGTAAAAATTCATCTGAACAAAGTCCAGTATCGAAAGGAAAAAAGATGGCTTTCATCTTTTTGTCACGGCCGGCGGTAGAGAACAGCGAGCGGAGCTGGTAGCAATGAGATGCCACTGAACGCGACCGAGGAACCGTGCGCTTGAACTTGGGCGGTGCCGTGATGGCTACGCCTGAGAGCAAGGCACGGGATAGAGGATTGAGTTGGATTCTAATTGCTTCCCTTCATTGCTTCTCACGGTTACATATATATAGATAATCTTGCCAACTCTTAGCTAACTCCAACTCTAACAAATCTAACCGAATCTACTAATTCCAAATCTATCTCTAACCAAATCAATCCTAATCTAACTTGCCGGTGAAGCTGCCTCCGTGGTTGGCTCATCTTTTGGGCGCGCCTGATGCGCACAACGTCGCTGGTATGTCTGCCCCCACGTGACATCTCTCCCTCCCTCTGGAAACAACTCGTCCTCAAGCTAGAATGTGAGATAACGTTGTTGAAACTCCAGAACATGTTCCCACAAGGCCTCTACAGCTGGTTGACCCTCTCATTGGACCAACACTTCCCAAACACCTCGGCTTAGGCGCGAACGTAGGATGATAGTAGGTGTTGGCACAACATGACCATTGTGAATTTGAAGAAGTGGTGGTGGAGCAGCTGGAGCATCACCGACGAACGGTTTCAGCAAGTTGATGTGGAACACCGGATGGAGGCGTGCCTGGCAGGAGATCAAGGCGATAAGCCACCGTGTCAATGCGTTCCCGAATTCTGTAAGGGTTGTAGAAGCGCGGAGCCAGCTTGCTAGAGGAAGCACCAGAGATGGATGTCGTCGGGCGATGATGCAGATGAAGCCATACCCATTGGCCAACGTTGAATGTGAGAGGTCGGTGCTTGTCGTCGTAGTAGCGCTTGTCGTGTTGTTGAGCTTGATGAAGGCGATTGCGGACGTTGGCGAGGAAGGAATCTCTGTCCACCAACTGCCTGTCGACTGCTGCCACACGCCTCGTGCCCCTGTTGTAAGTACGAAGGGTAGGAGGATTGCGACCGTAGACGATGCGGAACGGCGTATCCTGCAAAGTCGTGTGGAATGATGTGTTATCACAATATCCGGCCCACGGAAGCCACTACACCCATTGTCGCGACCGATCTCCGGTCATGCAACGCAAATACATCACGATGACCTTGTTCACCGCCTTGATTGACTGCCAGTTTGTGGGTGAAAAGCAGTGCTCTTCAGTAGACAGACGCTGGCGAGCTTTAATAGTTCTGTGTCCAGAAACAGCTGGTAAAGATGGCGTCATGATCAGAGACAATGGTCCAGAAACACCTCCGCGAAGAATGCACGGGCCACGGATTCGACTGTATATGGATGTGCCAGGGCAAGGAAGTGAGCATATTTGGAAAACCGATCCACGACAGTCAAGATGACTGACTTCCCGTGTACCTTGGGCAAAGCCTCAATGAAGTCCATCGCCACATCCTCCCAAACTTGCTCCGGCACCGGTAGAGACAGAAGAAGGCCGGCCAGATGCTGCATTGAGATTTTGTTTTGCTGGCAAACCGAACAGGTGCGCACGTAATCTTCGACAGGTGATCGTGCCCCCGTCTAGGAAAAATCGTGACTGACACAGTGGAGCGTTTTTTGAACTCCCACATGTCTTGGTTCATGCACCGCTGAGATGACCAAGGAAATCAGCGGAGAAGCATTGGCGAGAATAATGCGCCGGTCACGGATGATCAAGCCATCGCGTACCGACCACGACAGCCCCATGTCACCATTGTTGATCTTGGTCACGAGTTCCTACAGTGCTTTGTTCTCGGTCGTTTCCCATCGGATGTCGTCCAAAAGACCGAAGGTTGGCCCGGAGATTGCTGGTTTCCTTGATGCAACGAGATAAGGCATCAGCCACTGTGTTTGACGTGCCAGGCTTGTACTCGACCACAAAATCGTAGTCGAATAGTTTGCTAATCCAACGATGTTGTGGAATCGTCGACATGCGTTGGTCAAGCAAGAACTTCATGCTATAATGATCGGTCTTGACGATGAATGGATGCCCCCAAAGATATGGTCGCCTTTGGCACACCGCATAGACAAGGCCGATGAGTTCCTTTTCATAGGCGGCCAATTTAGCATGGTGTGGCGCTATTGACTTGCTAAAGTATGCAATGGGAACACTACCTTGGTGTAGAACAGCTCCAAATCCTGAGCTCGGTGCATCACATTCCACGGTGACGGAGATAGTAAAATCCGGTAGTTGCAATACTAGTGTTGTGGTCAGAGCGTCCTTCAGTTTGTCAAAGCGTCCTTTAGTTTGTCAAAGGTGGACGAGGCTGCGGTAGTCCAGGCAAAGCCCTCTTTCTTCAGGAGTTGAGTCTAGGGCTCAACAATGGAGCTGAAATCCCTGATGAATTTGCGGTAGTAACCCGCTAAACCGAGGAATCCGCGCAGTGCGTGCATGGATGTCGGACGCAGCCAGTCCAACACGGCCTTGATTTTAGCATTGTCCATGGAGACTCCGTCTGCCGAGACGACATGCCCAAGATAGGCCATGGATGGTGCACCGAAGGAGAATTTTGACTTCTTGAGGACAAGGTTATGCTAACGGAGGAAGTGGAGCACAGCACATGTGTGACGAAGGTGATCGACCCATGAGCTGCTGTAGATCAAAATGTCATCAAAAAATACCAGCATAAAGCGTCGTAAAATGGTTGGAGGATCTAATTCATCAAGGTCTGGAATGTCGCCGGTGCGTTGGTTAGGCCAAATGGCATCATGGCGAACTCGAAGAGACCCTCATGAGTGTGGAACACCGTCTTGTGGATGTCGCCATCGTGCGGATCTGGTGATAGCTGGAACGCAAGTCGATCTTGTTGAAGAAGCGTGCCCCCTTCAGTTCATCGAGGAGCTCAGCTATCACAGGAATTGGAAACTTATCCTTCACCGTTTTGTCGTTGAGAACTCGGTAATCGATGCAAAAGCGCCATGAGCCGTCGTGCTTCTTGACGAGGAGCACTGGCAAAGAGAAGGCCAATGTGATGCGGCGGATGAGTCCGAGTTGCAGCATATCGGCGCATTGGCGTTCCAGCTCATTCTTCTGGATGGGCGGGTAACGATACAGCCAGACGACCATTGGTGGTGTGCTTGGAAGCAGGTGAATACGACGGTCATATGCCCATGATGGTGGAAGGCCTGTTGGTGGTTGGAACAAGTCGTCGAATTCCTCCAGGATTGCATCGAGCACTACCCGTGCCGAGCAAACGTGCAGGACCTGAGACAACGCTCAGCGCGTTAGGCCATGCCAAGTGACGCGATGATCACTGCGCCAAAATGTCATGGTCATCTTGTCAAAATCCCAAATAATTGGCCCGAGGGTGCGCAACCATTGCACTCCGAGGACCACATTGTGCTCACCGAGGTCGAGGGAGTAGAGGTCGACATTGAAGGTTTCGTCATGAACGCGGATAGGTACGTGGCGGCAAATGCCTGCGCTCGGAACGCGGTCACCGTTCGCCACGGTGACCCGTAGGCCTAGGTGACTGAGTGGTGTTAGCCCAGCTTTAGATAGTGCAGTGTTGGCAATGAAATTATATGTGGATCCCGAATCCAGGAGGGCATGAAAGAGTTGTACGCCGATGTAGACTTGGATGCGCATTGTGTCACCGGACTGGATGTCGGATAGTGCATGCAGTGAGATTTTTGGCTCGTCTCTGGCATCTTCGTATCCGCCACCACCGTTGAGGCAGTCTAGGGCGATGTGAAACAATTTATTGCATTTATGCTCTTGCGAGAACTTCTCGTTGTAGTTGTAGCGCAATCCCTTAGCGCGGCGGTCTGCCATCTCGGCCGGCATCAGGAACTTGAAGCGGCGCGGCTTGGCAGTCACCACGGTCGCTGGGTCCCTAGTGGCTGGTCGCGGTGTTGACGGTCGACTGCGTGGTGGTTACGTGGCGTTCTGCACCTGAGCGCGGCGTTTGTATGCTCAGACCAAGTGCATCGTGTCCTCTAGTGTCGCCGGGTGACGTAGTTCGACATCCATGCGGAGGGGATCCAGGAGACCCGCAGTGAAGATTTGGATCTGGTGGTGTTCGGACATACCGTCGCAGCGATAGACCAGTGCGAGGAATTTGTCCTAGTACTCCACCATCGTTCCGGTGCGACGAAGCAAGGAGAGCTCGCCGACAATAGCTCGCCGAGGTTATTGTCCTAGATGGCCAGTTCAAAGCGGCGATGGACATGGGAGACATAGTCCAGCCAAGAAGGTTCACTGTTGTCCCAGGCGAAGTGAAAGTACCACAGCTGGGTGCCGTCATCCATGTGGAATGATGCCAGCCAAACTTTGCGATCCTCCAGGGTGTTCATTCCACGGAAGAATTATTCGCATGGATTGAGCCAAGGCAGTGGATAGACCATTCCGTTGTAATTTGGAAAGTCGAGTTTGTGGTAGCACGGAGGAGGGCAATCGTCATCCTGCGGTCCGCCGGCGTGCATGTGTTGCGGCCCATCGCCGCGAATCCATGTGCCGAGCTTCACTCTGTCGTCCATGGACAATCCGGTCTTCTCCAGGCGGGAGATAGCCACATTGTGTGCGGTGATCTAGTTCTTGAGGTCATTGACGTCGCCTTTGATCGCTGGGATCTGGCTGACCGTCACGGCGAGGGACTTCAGTTGGGTTGCGATGTCGCCGAGCTGCTTGACAATGTCGTCAATCGTCTTTGCAGCGTTGGCCATGGGGAGCGGAAGAGCGGTCTCAGAATACAAGTTGTCACGGCCGGTGGAAGAGAACAGCGAGTGGAGCTGGTAGCAATGAGATGCCGCTGAACGCGACCGAGGAACCATGCGCTTGAACTTGGGCGGCGCCGTGATGGCTACGCCCAAGAGCAAGGCACGGGATAGAGGATTGAGTTGGATTCTAATTGCTTCCCTTCATTGATTCTCACGGTTACATATATATAGATAATCCTGCCAACTCTTAGCTAACTCCAACTCTAACAAATCTAACCGAATCTACTAATTCCAAATCTATCTCTAACCAAATCAATCCTAATCTAACTTGCCGGTGAAGCTGCCTCCGTGGTTGGCTCATCTCTTGGGCGCGCCTATCGCGCACGGCGTCGCTGGTATGTCTGCCCCCACATGACATTTTTGTGACAAATTATTACTGATTCAGTTTTGTCCAGACATATTATTAGTAGTGTACAAATTCAGGAGCTTATTATTGCAGTAGTTCCATACTAACATTGTTTTTGGTCAAACTGAAGATGGGCATGTATTTAATATTTTTTTAGTCAAATCTAAATAAGCTCTGTATTTTGAATTGCTTTGCTTGCTGCTTCTATCTCTCAAAACAAACTTGTTGTATGCAAATGAATAATAGTTCAAAGGAGAACTGCTGAGGACCAATATATCACAAATTCGTTAAGTGGGAGGCCTAGTTTTGACACTTACAGGTTGAGACTTGGGCTTAGTAAAAGAGTAAAAAATAAAGTACCCAAATGTTATAGTTGGCGAAGTTGAAAAATATGACAATGTCTAGGTGTATTTCTTATTCAACACTGCAATACAGTGTTAATGATAAGGCCTCGCCTCCTCAGATTGTACCTGTGCTTCATAGCTGGCTAGGGGTTGAGAGACTTGCAAGGGGGTTACCGTGATTACCTTCTGGTAACCACAGCAGGGAGCAGCAGAGAGGTTAGGCAGGGAGCAGATCAGAACTGAGGGGAGGGAGAGAGATCAGCCGCGAGGAGAGAGAGAGGGAGAGGGAGGAGGAAGATAAATTTGTTTATTAATTTGTTCGGCCAGAGGCCACCTTTATATAGCCGACTAGACATGATCCCAGCCGGCCCATATGACCTCATTTATCTATATCTCTAATTTAAACTGACTCTATCTCTAACTCTTATCTCTAATTTAAACTAATCTATTCTATCTCTTAACTCAATCCCTCCCATAGACAACTTGAAACGGTGATGTACGCAGGGCTAAGTGATAAGACGTGTTGTAGCAGTACTCGGCCCAAGGAAGCCACTCCAGCCAAGCGTGAGGCCGATCACCCGTGATGCAACGCAAGTACATTGCGATGATCTTATTGGCAGCCTCCATCTGTCTATCAGACTGTGGGTGGAACGCCGTGCTCATGTGGAGGCTCACACCTGCCACCTTGAATAGGTCCCTCCAAAAGTGACTTGTGAATATGAAAGGTCAATGATGTCGCCTAGAGGGGGGGTGAATAGGTGTTTTTACAAAAATTCAACCCTTTCTACCGTTGGCCTAAACTTGCAGCGAAATATAAACTAACGAGTTTTTCACAAGAGAAAAAACTAAATATGCTAGGCTCAACTAGTGCACAATCACCCTAAATAAGAGTGAAAATTACAATCTTAAGGTGACAAAAATTACTCAATTTTAGCAAGAGATACGCAATAAAACTTAAATTGAAAAAGGCTGAAAACACTGTTCATATGCCTGAAATTACTGTTCATCGGAGACTCCGGTGTAGTCCGGATACTCCGGTGTGTACAGGTCCGGAAACTCCGGTAAAGGCCGGATTCTCAGGGTTCTGTACAGAACTGAGCCCGAAACTGAATAAAATTAATGAGTAGAGAGTTCTAGCTCAAACCAAGTGATGTCGTGTGTTCCCGGAGATGATTCCAAGTAGCTTCACGAAGAACCTACACTCAAATACACACAAACAAGTAGATCGAGCAATATGCACAAAGATTTGAGCAAGAACATAAAAGTAAGGAAACAAGAGAGGAGACACAAAGATTTGTTTCCCGAAGTTCGGATTCACCACCGTGAATCCTACGTCTCCGTTGAGGAAGCTCCAACGAGCCGGGTCTCTTTCAACCGCTTTCCTCGATCCACTCTTGATTTCTTCCCTTGCGGAGGCGAAGTCGAGCCCTTCACAAACTTCCGCGGCAACCCACAACCTTGGGTGCTCGTCGGTGACGCCTAGCCGCCTAGGAGGCTTCACCTCCAAGAGTAACAAACACGACGACGAACTTCTTGTCGAGAACTCAAGTGCTCAAGAATGGATTTGGCTCACTTGCACTCAATCTTCCAATCTCTCAACCCAACTCACTTTTCTTCTCGAATCACACACTAGAATGGAGTGGGAGAGGTTCTTTTGGCTCTAAAAATGTGTTCTTTCGTGCCCCTTGCAGCAGCCCCAAAGGATGGGGTGAGTGGGGTATAAATAGCCCACTCCAAACAACTAGTCGTTACTGTTTTTGTCAGAACTGACCGGAGTATCCGGTGAACACCGGAGTATCTGACCCTAAATCCAAATACGGCGTCAGAACGGTCACAGAATGTGTTAGAACTAGCCGTTATGCTCTTTTCTGGACTTTTACCGGAGTATCCGGCCTACACCGGAGTCTCCGGTCGGCATTTAACCCAGAAAACAGCCCCGGAGACTTCCCGGAGTCTCCGGACACTCCAGGTACCGGAGTATCCGGACTTCACCGGAGTCTCCGGCCTTTGCAGGTACCGGAGTATCAGGCCTACACCGGAGTCTCCGGCCACAGCAGAGCTGACCTCCGAAAAACGGCGATAACTTTTGATCCCGGAGTCCGATTTCGACGATTTTGGACTCTATGGAAAGCTTATTCAGAGGGCTACACATCCCAACTGAATTCATGACCTAAAACACATAGGATCAAATTAGGAACACTTCAAAACCTATTTTAGACACTTCCGCACTTCCCGCTCCGGACTCTTAACGACAAACTCTCACTTTGGGTTTGGTTGGGAACTCTTGAGCACTGAGACGCGACAATTAGCTCACGTTGCATCCCTCTTAATAGTGCGGCATACCTAGACTCAATTTTCAAAGATAA
Source organism: Phragmites australis (assembly GCF_958298935.1). Lineage (NCBI taxonomy): Eukaryota > Viridiplantae > Streptophyta > Magnoliopsida > Poales > Poaceae > Phragmites > Phragmites australis. Next base: position 15,262,716 of record NC_084927.1, read on the forward strand.
AACTCGTTTGAACCACTTTGAGCTTTTGAAAAACTTTCAAGTACCGCTTCTTTCTTTCGAACCTTGAGGGTTGCCAACTTTCATATATTCTTCACTCCATCTCTTCTTGATTCTTCATATGATTGATGTGAATCATCTATAGCTTCCCATGGCCTCGCACGGTCTATCGGCGCAAAGCCTTTACTCGCTCTTCACCACCGCCTTGGTCCTTCGGCGCCAAGCCATTTGCTTGCCCTTCACCACGGATGGTCCATCGCAGCCGAGTCTTGCTTGCCCTTCACCGTCTTGCCATAGAAAACCACTTTGTATTTGACATCTTCAAGGAATTCACTTTTTCATATATGGAGTCCACTCTTGTTCTTCACTCTTGGCATATATGATTTCAATTCAACTCATGCCTTCTTATGGATCCTAACCCCAACTCACTCTCAAGAACAAAACACATGGGTTAGTCCATAAAACCTAAATGACAACATTTATACCTTAAGTTACTCGATCTCCACAAATAACTTATTAGCCTTCATGCATATTGTCAATCTTCATATAGAACATAACCCCACTCATTCTTAAACACATAGCACACGGGTTAGTCCATAAAACTCTATTAACAAATTATACCTTTAGTTACTTGATCTTCACAAGCAACTTAGCCTTCAAGCTTATTGCTAATCTTATTGAGCTTCTTCTTCTTATGAGCATCACTAAAATCTTAATGACTTTTGATGCAATTCTTTGAACTCATGGCATTTCTCAAAGAATCCATGTTTCATCATTTATGCATCTCCTATGGAATAACCTAATAGCAATTCTCAATATGATTGTTAGTCCATAGGCATTGTCATCACTTACCCGAGCATCACCTAGAGCTCATGCATCTTGATGCATTTTCAATCTCCCCATTTACCTAGAGCTCATACATATTTCTCATCCATGCATCACCTTTGGAACAACCTACTAACAAACTCAACACCATTGTTAGTCCATAGGTATTGTCATTAATTACCAAAACCACACATAGGGGCTAGATGCACTTTCAGAATACCGGGTCACGGTCGCTCACAATAAAGGAGGGTAGCCTGTGGAGGCGAACGATGTCGTCGAAGAAGGGGTGTGCCACTGAAGTGGCTGTGTAGGGGTGACCAAGTGTGATGAAGTGTGCGTACTTGGAGAAGCGGTTGACGACGGTGAGGATGACAGACTTGTTGTGCACCTTTGGCAAGCCTCCATGAAATCCATGGAGATGTCTGCCCAAATGCTGGATGGCACCGCCAGGGGTTGTAGGAGGCCAGCCGGATGTAGCGTCTTTGTCTTGTTGCGCTGGCGGACAATGCACGCACGGAGGAATTCTTAGATGTGCTGCCTATCATGTGGGACGTAGAAATCAGGTCGCAAGTAATGCAGTGTCTTCTGAATACCCTCATGGCTAGTGCAGTTTGCTGCCTGCAGAAGCGTCGGCAACAATTTGGATGCCGTGGGCAGGAACACACAGCGGCCATAAATGATGAGGCCGTCAGTGAACTGCCATGGTGCACCAATTCGCCTGATAGAATCTTGTCACGCGTAGCTATCATCTCCATGTTGAGCTCCACATCACGACGTATCTCCGTGAAGGCTTGGAACATGGGCACTGAGATGGCCAAAAGGGTTGTTTGGTCGGCGTCACGATAGGAGAGAGCATCGGCCGCCGTGTTGAGACGGCCTGGCTGAAACTCACAGTGAAGTCGAATCCGAATAGCATGTCGATCCACTGGTGTTGAGGAATAGTGGATAAGTATTGGTCCAACATAAACTTGAGACTATAATGATCCGTGCGGATACAAAACTTACGCCCCCACAAATAAGAGCGCCAATGGCGGACTGCTTGTACCAGGCTGAAGAAGGCCAAGGCGCTGGCACCCTGGTGGAGAACCGTGCAAAGCCAGTCCCCGAGGCATTGTAGTCAATTATGAAGAGCTTGTTGAAATCCGGCAGCTGCAACACTGGTGCGCTGGGTAAGGCCGTCTTAAGCACTTGAAATGTTGAGTCCACCTCGGACGACCACTGAAACGCCTCCTTTTTTTTAGGAGCTTCGTCAGTGGTGACGCTATGATGCCGAAGTCTTGTATAAATTTGCGGTAGTATCTCGTGAAACCTAGAAATCCACGCAGGCACCAAGCGGAGCGGGGGTGCGGCCTGGCCTCCACTGCTTGGACCTTGTTGCCATCCATGGCCACCCCGTCTGTTGATATGATGTGGCCCAAATAAGGGATGGACAGAGCAGTGAACATGCACTTGGAGTGCATGAGGAACAACGAGTGTTGGCACATGAGCTTGAAGATTGATGCAACATGCTGAATATGCTCCGATCAAGATGCGTTGTATATCAGAATATCATCAAAGGATACCAGAACGAACTGGCGCAAGAACGAACGCAACACCTCATTAATCAAGGCCTAGAACGTTCTCGGTGCATTTGTGAGACCAAAGGGCATCACCAGAAACTCAAAATGGTCGTGGTGCGTCTGGAAGGTTGTCTTCTCAATCTCATTAGGGTGTATGCGCACCTGATGATATCCAAAACAAAGATCAAGCTTGGTGAAGTAGCAGGCGCCATGCAGTTCATTGAGAAACTCATCCATCACCGGAATTGGGTATTTGTCCTTCACTGTCCGTTCATTCAGCGCGCGATAGTCCACGTAGAACCTCCATGTGTTATCCTATTTTTTGACGAGGACCAGTTAGGAGAACGTTGAGTTGCTGGGGCGGATTGTACCCTACTCTAGCATGGCGGCGTCGCATTGGTGCTCCAGCTCATCCTTTTGCAGTTGCAGGTAGCGATATGGGTGTATCGACATAGGAGTAGTGTCGAGCAACAGATGAATCTTATGGTTGCACGAGCGCTAGGGGTAGTCCATGTGGCTTCACGAACAAATCGTCGAACTCTAGTTGTAGTGCATCTAAGTCATCTCCGTGGATCGCATGAGCCTCCATGCGCTAAATATCTTGACGAGGGGACCCAGGCCTTTCCAAAAGACACAACGATCACCCCGCCAGAAAGCCATGCATAGGTGGTTGAAGTCCCATAGAATTGGCCTAAGAATTCGCAAGTATCGTACTCCCAGGATAATGTCGTAGCCGCCCAATGGAATGGTGTAACAGTCCACTGTGAAGTCTTACAGGTTATGCGCATAGAGAGATCAGCGAACAAACCTACGTAGACCACCTTGTCATCATTGGCTATGGCAACGTTTAATCTAGCACGAACCTGTCCATCTGGCAGACCCATGCGATGAACAAGCGACTCGCTGATGAAGTTGTGGGTAGAGCCAGAGTCCAGCAGTGCGAGGAGTGCCTGATTGTTGATGATGACCCAAAGTTGCATAGTCTCCTCGGCTTGAATACCCGTGAGCGCGTGAAGAGAGACGATTCGCTCATCAGCGCCTACAAACGATGCATCATTTGGGCTGTCGTAATCATCGTAGTCATTCACCTCTATGTAGAACAGGCGCTGCAGCGATGCCCGCTTACGTACTGTTCATCACAATTGTAGCGTAGCCCTTTCTTGCGCCGCTCGGCCAGCTCAACTAGAGATAGGCGATGGAAAGGGCGAAGTAGGGGAGATGGCGTGGCAGGTCCTGGGGCCAACCCTTGTGGTCCAGGAGGCTTAGACGCCACTGTAGTTTGGGATGGTGCCGGCCTGCCTGATACACGACTAGAGGAGCATGTCGATGCTGTCACGCCTTCAATAGCCTGAGCATAACGTTCATACGCACAAGCCAAGCTCATCGCCATCTGTAGGTTGGGAGGGTCTGGCAGCTTGACGTTGATGCGCACCCGATCTGGTAAACCACTAGTAAAAACTTGGACCTACTATGCCACGGAGAGTTGGTTTGCACGACACAAGAGGGCCTGAAACTGCTCCATGTAAGCTTCGACTGTTGTAGAAAAGGAGAGGTGCGTCAATTTTCCCAACGGGTTATTTCATAGCGGTGACCCGAAGCGACGATGGCATAGCTCCTTGAAACGCAGCTGAGATGGTGTACCTGCATCCTGTTGCAGCATGAAGTACCAGTGTTAGGCGCTACCAACCAAATGATATGCCGCTGAAAGAAGTGCTCGCAGCGATTCAGGCAGCTAAACGGATCATCCTTGCCATCAAAGGTTGGAAATTCGGGTTTGTGAAAGCGATGCACACCTGTTTTACCACTTGTATGACCTTGCTCAATGGTAGAATTAATCTGCATAACAGATGAAATTTGGGGTGGTTGCAAGATCGGAATTGAGGATGGTGAGTGGGGAAATTGAATATTGTGGATGGTGATGGAGGGCGGTTGTAATACCCCGGGGACCACCATAAACCCGGAGTGCTACTAAACTAACCTACAACAGTCGCCGAACTTCATAGAAAAATTTGGCAGCATCTCCTCTGTATAAATATATGTCACACTAACAGAGAGAGAGAGAATATATGTCACAATAACAATATAAGCATCTTAGCAAACGAGGTACATGTCTCGATCATACATCCAAGCTACCACGGGTCAAAATATATATAACAGGGCTAAGAGTCGTCAATTGACAACATAACAAGTCTAAACCAAATTATGGAGTTGATTGTGCAAACAACGTTCAGCCACCCACTGCATGTGCGACATCACCTCAAGGCTCACCTGGAAAGATAGCAAGGGTGAGATTCAAAAATTTCAACAAGTGAATTGGATTAACAAGCTATTTAGCTACAATTGATTAAATATTATCTTTAATAAAGATAAGAAGCTGAATGAGTTAACGATATCTGAAAACATATAATCCTAACCATACAACAACATCCACGCGCTAGCTATGAATCACCATAGCAGCAACATCAAAACGGTATTAAAGACTTCTTTGCAATATAAGAACGTCATCGATGCAATTAAAGTAAAGACATCCAGAAGACTGCAAATATATGCATATGCCATACTCTTCCCTTCCTCACCCTTACCCTTCCACAGACGACATCATGAACGAACAAGACTATCGCCATCAGAAAGATAACGACTAGACTTACAACTTTCATTTTTAGCTTATGGTTGCATTCGACACCGATTAAGCCTGAACTTCCAAATTAAATCATTGCACGCAACAGATCAATCAAAACTCTAATCCGACAACGGAAACGACCAACCTCAACTAACCACAGGCATCTAAGGACTACAAAGAAGTCATCTTTGCAATGAGATCACGAATCAATGGCGAAATCCATGATCTTGCGAAAAAACCCTCTTCTTCTTCCTTCTTCCTCCTTCCTTTCCTCAACCTCCTTCATCCTCCTTTCTTCTTCCTCTTTCTTCTTTTTTCTTTCTTCTTCCTCTTTCTTCTTTTTTCTTTCTTCCTTCCTCTTTCTTCTTTTTTCTTTCTCTCTTCTTCTTTCTTCTTTGCTCAGCTTCCCCTTGCACTCAGTCCGGCTACCCCTCCTCTCTGCTCCTCCCAGGTCCACCCCCGACCAGCGGTCTCAACACCCCCCTGACCTCGGCCTCCACCAGTGGCGGTAGCCGGGGCGGCACGGCGCGACGGAGCGTGGTGGGGCGGGCCGCTAGGGTTTGGCGTAGGCGAGAGCCGTTTGGGGCTGTCAGGCGGAACAGGCGGTGATCGGGATGGTGGATGATCCCACCCGATCTTATCTCTTTCTCTCTTTTTTTCATCCAACGGTATAGATTTGTTAGGCTTGCTACGGCTTCACCGAGTATCCAAACGGGACGTTAGATAGCAAAACGGAATCACCTCGACGAGATCTACGCATCCGTTGTCTCCAATCATCCATCTGAGCATTAGTTCAAATGGTCAAATTTGAACTCCTCGCGGGTCCTGCGGTCAACTTCTGAATTTCTGAAAATTCTCGGGTATTATGGTGGCAGCAGGGGGGTGAGTGGTGTGGCATAGATGGGGGGCTGTTGTAGCAGGGAAAGGGGGGATGCTGCGGCAGGGGAGGGATGGTTGGAGATTGCGTGGTCACCGGCAAAGATGGCATAGACACCATCGGCTGCTGCAGCGGCAAGGAAACAGATGGCAAACTGGCCTGCAGAACAGCCAATTGGCTTGCTGTTTCTGAGGTTTTCTTGTCAATAGCAGCCATCTGCACGGCAATTTGCTCCTTCATGTCGGCCAGGAGCTTGGTCAGGGCATCCATGGCCTGCACATTGGAGCCGTCAGCAACAAAACCTGGCATCTTTGTACCATATTGATAAGGCCTTGCTTCCTTAGATTGTAGTTGTGCTTCACAACCGGCTGGGGCTCGAGAGACCTGCGAGGGGTGCCGTGATTTACCTTCTGGTAACCACGGCAGGGAGCAGCAGAGAGGTTCGGCAGCTAGCAGATCAGAACAAAGGGGAGGGAGAGACATCAGCCGAGAGGAGAGTGAGGGAGGAGGAAGATAAATCTGTTTATTAATTTGTTCGGCCAGAAGCCACCTCCTATATATAGCTGGCTGGACATAATCCAGTCGGCTCACATGATCTCCTTTATCTCTATGTATATCTCTAATTTAAACTGACTCTATCTCTAATTTAAACTAATCTATTATAACTCTTATCTCTAATTTAAACTAATCTATTATATCTCTTAACTCTAGCTAAATTGAACCAAATCTCTAGCTGGCTGGATATCCTACTAATGACGACTCTGCACTCCCATTTGTGCGCTGCTAGCCACCTTTGGTGTGCCGGCTATAATACTTGTTGGTCATAACAGTTAATATCTAAATAGTTCACTTGAACCTTTGTGATTGCAGTTACCTTGTGTCAAGCAAGATGGCTTTATCATCAATTTTCAGGAGAGTAAATATCAAAGATCTTGTCTCAAATGTTTCGGTGTACACTAGCGCAACAGGTGATGACTCATTCAGTTTGTCTAACTTGAACTTGTACTTTTCTGCTACTCTGAACAATTAGTTTGCCCGTCTGAACTATACTTGATTCCAGAGTCATCTGGAGGAATGGGCTTGGTATTTAGACGCTGGGCCACCAAAAAGGCTGCTGGATCCACAAAAAATGGCCGTGACTCGAATCCTAAGTATTTGGGTGTTAAGAAGTTTGGTGGAGAGGTACAACCTTCAAATGCTTATGATTTGTATTTACTTTTACTCTATGACATTAATGAGGTTACTGGAATCTCTTAATTGCATCAAAATGGAAATGATCCGGAGGAATCTCCATGGATGATACCATATTGGTACTCATTTTCATTGTTATCACAGGAAGTGGAAAATTAATCTGATACCGTTACTGACCACCTACATTTGTTTTATCTTTCAGAAAGTGGAACCAGGAAACATTATTGTCCGCCAGAGAGGAACCCGCTTCCATCCTGGGAACTACGTCGGCATGGGGAAGGATCACACTCTCTTCTGCCTGAAGGAAGGCCACGTGCGGTTTGAACGCAACAAGTTGACTGGCAGGAAGTGGGTTCATGTTGATCCTGTTGCTGGTCATGTTCTCCACCCTGTCTACACCAATGGCTCGACTACTGCAGCTGACATGGAGGTGCAATTGTAGCGACCGTGCAATTGCTTTTGCTCTTCCTCTTCCTGCACCAATAAATATGTTTGCAAGTAAGAAGTGCAAGCTGAGAGTCGGACAGGGAGAACTTCAGCATGTTTAATGTTGCCTTTTATTGGCATCTCTTTAGAACACAAAGTTGGTTTTTGTAGTTTTCCTGTGTATCTGTGCTGCATCATCAGAACCATGACTTAGATGATAAACAGAAACCGTTTGGTCACATTTGAATCATGGATTCTTTTAGAAATTTGGATGGCGCAATTTTTCTTTGGAAACTTCTCGAATCACCTCATCTGGAACAAATGGGAGCCCAGCTCTAAGATGATCTAAGGGAAGTCCTCCATGTGCTTTTCATGTGAGAGCTATAACCCAAAGGAAAGGGAATCGTATGTCTCCATGCTGCTGCTTCTCTTTCACCACCCATTTTGCTTGCGTTCCAAATCCCAAAGGTTTTCACTTTACACTCTACATTGTTACTGTGAATTATTCTCCTCTGTTGCATACATATCTTTGAATCGGTGGATTTGGGTTCTCTAGGAAAAGGAAAATGGGCAAGAGAGAAAGAAAACAGTGTCGATAGAAAGACATCAAAATGCTCAGAAGGGTTAAGAAAATATCAAATCATTATTTTTCTGCGTTGATACCTGGGATGAAGATGCTAAGACTAATTTTGAATTCATTAAAATATCATAAACAGTTCTTGTTTGTTGAGTACCCTTTTTAAGAAAAATCCTTTTAGGGCCCGTTTGGATCGCAGGAATTGGCACGAATTTAAATCATATTCTAGGCCCTATCTGTTTGGATCCACTATGAAAATGGAAAACGTGATTCCAGCCCATTCCATGGGAGCTCATCGATACTTCCAGAGGATTCCTGTCTGAAAAAACGGAAAACTCAATTCCATCTCATCTTGTCCGCTCTCGCTCGACCCTGACGCGGCGACTCCTCTGCCTCGGGTCGCTTCCCACCGCCGCCGCTGGACGCATCTCCGCCGTCGTCCTCCTCCACCGTATTACAGATACTTCTTCCTCCTCCTCGGCCAACCTCGACATCGGCTTCTTCCTCTAGATTGCGTTGTAGTCACTTCTGGCAGGTGCTCTCGCCAGATCGGGAGGTGGCGAGTGTGGGATACGACCACGAGCGCTTTGGATTACGCGTATCGTTGTCATAGATGTCCTTCTAGTGTCTATGCTTGATGAATACATGGGGGCCTAATGGTAGCTTGGCTGTTGTTGATCTGTAGTGGTTTTGGGTATAGAAGCAAACCATATTTGTGAAATATCAAATTATTTAGTCCTGTGCTTGAATCCACCTCGAAATTTCTAGTTGTGCTGCTATGACATGCTGTCGTGTCTATGGATGTTCTGGAAAAATTTTGTGTGTGCATGTGTTTTTTAGGCGTGGCTACAAGTATGAGCATGTGAACTGGTTAGACATGTAGGAGATGTAGAGTTTATTGGCTTCTGAATCTTGATGATTTTTTTATATTAATAGTCTCCGGCTCCTAGCATGAGTGTTGCACCATGATTTAAGTAGTCACTATGAAAAATGTGATGCATTTGGAACGCGTTATAACATAATCGATAGATTGTCTCAAACTCGAAGTTATTTTTATGTCTGCTTTACTGGTTGATGCAGTGAGTGGTTTCTGGTAATTTTTCACTTTTCAGCGAGCCAAATAGTGCCCAACAGATGAGCTTGATATGATATATACTTATGCGATGCTTTGAATACATCTAAAATAGCACCGAGAGTTACTGGAATATGATTGTCTTTGGTCTTATTTTCATGTACCAAAATTGATAATCTTCTCTTCTTTTCGCATTCCAAACTGCAGCTGTACCCGTTTTTTCATGTACAAAATTAGTAGTTCAGTTGCAGCATTTACATGCAAGAGACACTGATTCCTCAGTTAGCCTTTCAAGATACTCAGACTTACAAGTTACATAATTTATAAAGAAATAGAAATATCTTACCGTACATAATTCAGCAGGATAGCTATGTGGGATTAGAAAACTGAAAGTAGTTTGGTACTTGTATAATATTTTTTTAGTTTTAGAATGTAACTTGCCACTTCAAATAACAGCTGTATTCATGTTTTTATTGCAGAAAACATGCAAGTTGCAGTTGGTCACAAGTAGAAGGTTGTGAAATTTTGGGATTCAATAAGTCTGATGTATTGCAAAGATCATTGTATTGAGGAATGAGGAGACTCAGAGGATAGCAGCTGAGAGTTCAAAAGAGATGGCTGCACTGAATGAGTTAAAGTGTTGAAAGAAGATGGGACAAAAGCTCCTGCAATCTTGTTGAAGTGTTGAAAGAAGATGGGCCAAAAGCTCCTAAAATCGAATGAGTTGCTGCACTGAAGGAGATACCCAGGTTGGATGATGGTAAACTAGAGTTTTGTTTTATGTTCTTGCTTCTAGTGAGCGCAAGCTCAAGTGTTTGTTGGCACTTCCAATGGAAGGCGAAAGAAAGAATTGATGTGAGCAAAGTACTTTTCTTCATTTTGTGGTGATTTATAATTGTGTTTACCCAAGGAAATAATTGTAACAGAGGCTTCATCTCAGCTTTATTCAATAGAGTGGAGAACTTAAGGAGTGAGAGAGCATGAGAGAGGGAGGGAGAGAGAATGTAGAGAGAGAGAGGAGGAAGGAGTTTAATCAGCTTTATAATTTATTCGTGTATAGATTATTGATGGTGATTCCATATTTAATCGGCCAAACAACCTTTGTAATTTGATTTCTAAAAAAAGATTCAATTTACATCCGAACAAGAAAATTAGACTTGAATTAGATTCTATCAAATTCAATTCCATATGGAATTAGAATCTTATTACTAGAATCAAATTCAGTTTCTAGGATCCAAACAGGTCCTTAAGGAAATGGAGAATAGCTAGAACATCTAAACAAGTTCGATTATTGGATCATAAAAGCCTACATTTTGAAGGTCTCTTCCTTCTCTTCTGTAGTGAAAATGATTTTATTAGGCTATGATTGTAATTTTGATGATTAATAACAACATAGTTATTGAGACTAACATGTTTGTCAAGAATATATGTAGTAGGTCTCATAGATACAATACACGAAGAAGCTACTGAAGCCGGGACAAAATTTGATTGAATTTGAAAAAGTCTCAGGAGAGATGACTATACCGGATGGTTCGGTGCTCCAAATATTTGCATTCACCAGAGCAAGTCTAAGGAGGACAGAGGTATGAAAGCCTCACCAGATAGTTCGGTGATGAAGCAAGTAACACCGAATAATGAACAGTATAAAGATGAAAAAGAAGCAGAAGATCCTACCGTATAGTCCGGTGATTGATTTGAACGCACTGGAGAAATGCACCGGAACATTGTTGACAAAGGGGAGAATGTAGTGACCTCACCGGAATGTCCGGTGCTCTGAAGATTTGTACATCGGAGCATATTTTCTAGAGTGGGTTGCATTGGTTCGGTTGGCTGAGGATAACACACCAGATGGTCCGGCGATAAAGTGATGTGCACCGGAGAAGGCACCGGAGAAATTTACACAAAGAAGATGTTGGCTCGGATGGCTAAGGTATACTCACCGGAAACTTCGGTGATGAAGATAGAATGTACATTGGAGTATCTGGTGTTCATAAAGATTTGAGTGGGGTTTCAATGGCTAGTTTTTGAGGAAGTACTCACCGGATGATCCGGTGTTAGTAGTACTGTGTACACCGGATCATCCGATGTTAACAGCTTTTTAGAGCCATTGAGTTTGAGACTATAAATACCCCCAACTCAGTCATTTGAGTGTGCTGAAGTCCAGAGAAGTTCATATATACCTGAGAAGACATCTAAGCCACCAAAGTGTTTAAAGTGATCATCTAAGATGATTAAGCACAAGATTAGTGAGTGATTAGTGCTTATAAGCTTAGAGAGTGAGTTGCTAGGTGATTGCTGCTAAAGAGTGGATCAAGGAGTGATCCAACAATGTACCTCTTGGTATGTTGACACCTTGGAGTCTTAGTGACTCGTCGGCAAGCTTGTTGACCCTCCGACTTGGTGTGGAGTGGCGGTAAAGCGATTGTACGAGGACGTGAAGACCCTTGTTTTGTGGCTCAAGCTCCGAAATGATCACAGCAGCGAGGAACCAGAAGAGAGGCTAGTGGTGAGACCTTACCTTGGTGGCTTGGTGGCTCATCTGGGTGGAGGCCTTATCTTTATGACTCGGTGGCTCCAAGGCTGTGACCGGGTGCCGACCGGGAGCATATGCTTTGTAGAGCTCCAACGTGGACTAGCGGTGTCATTCATGCTGTCGATACCACGGTAAAAAATCTTTGTGCCAAGTTTACTCTCTCTACTTTATTTACGTTTCTGTATTTATTTACTTGCAATTTACGTTTTTAGATAGGTTGCAAGTGCTTTGATCGGTAGGGTAGGCACACTAGATAAAACTAGAGCATATTTAGATAGAAATTGATATAGGTTTATCTTATATTATTTTTAAGCTGAAATAGTTCTAAATATCCTAATTCACCTCCCTTTTAGAACATCACCGATGCCTACATCTTCGAAATCATACATCAATTATAACGATTCGATAGTCAGCTTAGTGGGATAGGTGTAAGATAAAGAATGCCCCTTCGGAGTAGGTAACATTTTTGCTATCATTGTTTTTATTACATTGTATCTTATGGTATCAACAAGGATTTCTTTAGAGATAACGGGAGAATCCAAATGCACCGTTACTTTTAGATTTGCCGACCACATGGCTGTTTTGTGTGGCCTTAATATTGCTTTGTACCTCCTGCCATAATGTATTGAAAGAAGCTTATACGCAAAATGAATAAATAAACATTCTTTTCATCTCTCAATTGTTTGACCAAAATAATTTCATTGTGCAAACTATTAAAATGTATTTTGACCCATGCTTTCATGTCAACCATGATGAGGGCAGATTGAAAGGGGATAAATAGCGAATCAGATGCCTCTACGAATGGTTGGAACCCAGGAAGACAAATCCACGTGGTAGGGGCAGTTCATAGTGGAGGGGACAAAGTCCACGAAACCGAGGACCAGCCCAAGAACCACCTGTCGATTTCCATGGACTGGAGACCGCGACAAAGGAAACCGCAACGGGCCATGTAAATGAGCACGACGCCACTCCTCTCCGCGAACCACTCCAACCGGATTGGTGAGCTGCTGAAACATCTCACCTTCGATCACCACATGCGGTTGCATCTTCCATCTTGACGAGCCAGGGGCTTGCATGCATGGTTGACGTCGCAGCAACGAGGACGCTAGGAACCGGTATATTTGGGCATGTGCAGTCCTCCGACGAGAAAGTTTGGCACTACGCACGCCTTGAGCACTTCGGAAATCAGGACGACCAACGGTGCCACCTTCACCGTCGCTGACCAGCACGACATATATACTGTCCCCGGAACATCAGTCCGGTAGGGAGGGTACGGTCTGTGGCCGGTGGCGCGGTTGCGCGGACGAGGAGGAGGCCGCCTGGGGCTCGCGCAACCTCAAGGGCTCCCAGTCCGGACCCAGCGCCGGCGGGAAGTAACCCGCGGCGCTGAGCAGCCTGGTACGTAGCGTCCGCGGCGGTGGTGTCCACCAGGTCCAGCTCCTGGGTTTGGCGGCCAGCATTATATTGGTTGATTGCCAAGCTACGTCGTGCGTGGGAAATCGATTAGTTTTGGCGCCGCGGACGTGCTCCTGGGTTTGCTTGGGCAGGGGTATCTAACCCTAGCTCTACGAACTTTATTTTTAGGTTCCGTAGGCCCCTTAATTTTCACGATCGTCGATCATGCATGCATGCATGCACTTAGGCCGATATATATGTATATTTAGAATTGCATCGTAAGTGGGCTCAAGAAGCCGCGTCAAGATCGATCGACGACCATGCTCATTCCCAGGCTCCCAGCCCATCGGAGCGGGTCGCTGCAGTACAGTTGATCCCGATCGCCGGAGTCAACTTTTCTCTTCCTGTTCTCGCCACCGCCGGCCAGATTCCCAGTTGCCAACGCCGCTAGGTGATGTGCCACGCGCCGTGCAGGAGTTGGAACAAACGGCCGCGAGGCTAGAAAATATTGGCAAATATCCTTTTGTTTTTCTTTTTTCCCCGTAGTGTGCGTGTCTGTCGAGACCTAATCTCAGCAAGTTCTTTTCCACAAATCTCGTTGGAATCGGGTCCTGACGGTGTCCCCCTTGCGCCTACGTGGATGGACTTTGCACGCATGGTGTCCTAGTATGCTGGCGTTGAACGCTTCGTGACTTCCTTTTGCACAACAGAAACAAGTTTTGAGTAATTTTGATGTTACGTGACTAACGGCCTGTTTATATTTTATTATGATTTTAACAATTTAGATTTTAATTATTCTCATAATTTAGAATTTAGATTGTTAGAATCTGAATTGTGTAATCTAAAATAAATAGCTATTGATTATTATAATCTCCCTTCTCTCCCCCTCCCCCTCCTCTATAGACTCACTTTCTTCAACAGGTCCTTATTTTTAGCCGCAATGCGTCGCCCGTCCATCACCTTCGCCTCCAGCTCCTTCACCAAATCTAGTAGCGCATCCCCCTTCTTGTCCATATTAGCACTCCGGTTCTTCACCACTGCCTCAAACTTGTGAATGTCTGTAGTGAAGGTCTCCTTCTCCATCTCCAGTGCCTCCCACCGCGAGGGGCCTGAGGTGAGCTTAATCGCCTTTGCCTCCAGTTCTTAGGCCTCATTCTCTAGAGCACGGATGGCTTTTGGGGGCCTTGAGAGTGGAGCGGGAGAGCTTGTAGGGGCAGTTGAGCATGCAGAGGACGTGGAGGAGGTCGTCCTCAAACCCGGCCTCCTTCTCCGAGATAGGGAAGTGGAGGCGCTCGAGGAGGTGGCGGAGAGTGGCCAGGATGTCACGAGCGGTGGGGAGGCGTGGTCATGCCCACGCCGATGAAGGAGGGGGCCGGCTACTGCAAAGGCTAGCGACATTGAAGTCACGTGGGAGAAGGCGAGGTTGAGGTTGCGCAGGAGGATGACACTGGGCTGCAGCGATGGGGTGCCCTCGACCACGACGGAGGGCGGCGATACAGGTGATGTGGAAAACTGCACGATGGAGAAAGAAGCGAAGGGAGAAAAAAGTGAAACATTATGTTTGTAATGGTAATGGTAGGTAAATATGTACTATAATCCATAATCTAGAATCATTCTTTTTCTAGATTATGGATTATGGCATAATCTGCCTCCAGATTATGGAATTTGATTGTAGAATCGACCTCTTTGTTTTCAATTCTAATTTAAAATCAGAATTCTAGAACCATAATAAAAAAATATGTAGGTCCTAAATCACACCCACATTGCAAGTTGTGGTACCACTGATGCAATTGGCTCGATACTAAATATTTTTTTAAGTTTATACCTAGACAAATAGAGAATGATGCTATGGGACTATTTAGTGTTGGAGCAAGAGTTCGTCTTACCCCGGTAAGTACAACCAGAGTTTCTTCTAAGAAGAAGACTCAAGCTTGAAGACGAAGTTTAAGAGGAAGGAACAACACGAATGTATTGATGATAGAAAAAAATGGATCTCTATGGTAGGAATATCATAGCGTGACTTGGCGTCTTCGGGAGGAGATGGCGCTTCGCGAGCATGCAGAGGCTGAGGCACGGAAGGCTGCCGAAGACCTCCAGGAGGCGAGGGAGGTTGTCGATACAGCCAACGCAGCTCGTGTGTCTGCCGAGGGTGACGTTGACACCCTTCGGGCGTCAGTGGTAAATATGCGGCGAGAGCTGGAGGAGACTCGGGCATCGTAGGGGGCACAGCGTTCGAAGGGCCAACAGTTAATGGTACTTGCGTCAGAGGTGGCCCGAGTTACCTCTGATGCCTTGAATGACCTTAGGGCTCGGTGCCCGCCACTACCCTCCGACTCGGAGGCATCGGTTATGCCGCTCTTCTGGCTTCGGTCTGCCGTGAAAGTCATGGTTAGGGTTGCGAAGGTCTATACGATGTACAACACTCATGTGGCTGCTGCGCTTCAGCTGACCCTGCTGCACCAGGCGGGGGTTGGTCCCCTCGAAGCACTGGAGCAGCAGGAACTGGACTCCGTGGCCGAGGCCTTCTGGCCAGAGGCACCTACGGCGGAGATTTGCGCAGCCCTGGAGAGCTTCCGCCGTAGTGTATGGGCGAAGCATGGCCGGAGCGTGATGTTGCGTAACATGGCCGGTCAAGGGACTCTGGGTGCCTCGGGGGGCCTTCTTACGAGTCTTTCGTTGGGAGGTTTGGTCCCTCACCCGGAGTCTACGGGCGTTTCGTGGCCCTCTGGAGGTTCTTAGTCTAGCGCTGTTGCCCCGTCGGAGCCGTGCGTGGATGCCCCGGAGGTGTAGCTCTGTCGCGAGCTGTCTTTTGTTTTCTTTTCTTTCCCGGGGGGGGGGGGTCAAGTTTTAGCATGTTGACTACCCCCTTCTGCTTCATGTATATAATCTTTTCTTTATTTGATGGAGCCGCGCATGTCTTTCTGTGGTTTGCCTGTGTTATTTCTAGAATGTTTGTGCCTTTGAGTTTTAACTAGAATCCGATCTGCGTGTATAGGTATGATGGCCCGAGGCCAGAGGAGGCCTTGTCCGTACCTTGGATAGTGCCTTTGGGGAGGGATCGTGTGCGTCCGGAGCGTCGGGGGCTACTCAGTTCGTTCGTCGACAGAGTCATTTCGTTATGCCCCATGATTCCGAGGGGCGTATTGATCCGCAGATGGCCATCGATGTATTGGTTAAGTTCCAGCCGGAGGTCCCTGGTGTTCGCTCTGGATGTATATTTTGTTGTAAGGGATGACTGGTGTGCGGCCCGAATAGCCCGAGAGGTTGCCGGCTCACGCTTCTTATAGCGCCTCATCCTTCCCCAGGGTTCTGACGGAAGAGTGCCCTCAGAAATTCTTGAGTCTATCTTGGGCGAGGTGAAGGTGGAGGAGGTACATGTCGTGGAGGCCTCACCAGAGGGGCAAGAGGAGGAAGAGCTGGACTTCTCGGCCTTCGACTCGTATCCTTTCCCGATGGATCCTTCGTCTTCCCGAGGCCGAGTCTCCATTTTGTGCAGTAGCTCTTCTTGCGGAGGGGGCTTGCGTCGGCCTCCTGTGAGGTAGTTGTCAGTTACGAATCTCCAGGCCCCGCAGTGTTTCTGGGAGGTGTGGCGGTTGGGCACCCTCATCTTCCCATAGTGGTACAAGGAGGCATAGTAGGCTAGCCAATTTGTTGGGTATAGATTCGATGTACAACGGTTAGTTATATGAAAACACTATTTGTATGTTATGTATGTACAACTTGCATTGTGTTAACTTGTTGTTTTGTTTCTTTTTCTCTCTCTTTTTATGATTGATTGCATCGACGCTTCTCCTGTGCCACTTATCCCAGCCCCTTCGCATCCTGCGGCTGCTTAGCGGCCACAGGGTGCGAGATTTCGAGGGGCATTGCGTTGCAGTAGGTGGGAGTGGGGAGCTCAGAGTTTTAGGTTTTCAGGATATCGGAAGGGTCAGGTGATTTTGGCATGGAGAATTTTAGTCATGCTGGTGCCGGGGTGTTTATCCCTTCACCATGTTAGGTCAGCCAGGCCTTAGAAATGACAGAGGGTGTTGTGCTTGTCCGGTATGAATGCACTACCTTCAAGATGTCGTAGCTGTCTTTGCCTATCCGCTATTTTAGGTTTGCTAGGCCCAAAGGATGACAGACGAAATGCTTTTCTAGCATGGAGGCTTAGGTCTTCAAGATGCTGGAGCGGTCTTTGCCTATCCGTCACATAGGTTAGCTAGACCATAAAGTTGGCGGACAGAATGCCTGTCCAGGACGGTGGCTTATGCCTTCAAGATGCTGGAGCGGTCTTTGCCTATCCGCCATGTAGTTTAGCGAGACCTTAAAGATGATGGACGGAATGCCTGTCTAGCACGGAAGCTTATACCTTCAAGATGCTGGAGCGGTCTTTGCCTATTCGCCACGTAGGTTGGCGAGACCTTAAAGATGGTGGACGGAATGCCCTTCCAGCATGGAGGCTTATTCCTTCAAGATGCTGGAGGGTCTCTTTTTTCCCTTCTTTTTTTTGGGTATCTTCGGAGAGGACTGAGCCTAGGGCTCTCTATGCATAGTACTTGCGGAGGGTCTTCGCATCCTAACTGTGTTTGAGGGGGTCCCTTCTGTATCGGTCTATTTGACTTGAGGATCAAGTATGGGCCTTCCCATTTGTTGCGTAGCTTTCCTAGGGCTAGGGCACGTCGAAGCACTAGATCGCCGGGTTTGAAGTTTCGTGGCACAACCCTTGGATCGTACCATGCCTTAGTTTTCTTGATGTAGTGATCGAGGTTCTGAATGGCATGGAACCGTGTACCTTCGGTAAGGTCGAGGGAGAGCTCCCTTTCTCCGTTAGTTTGTGGAAGTTGTACCCAGAGTGAGCAACCCTTGACCTCGTTGGGGGTCATGGCCTCGTCTATGTACAAGAGGCGGAAGGGTGTGAACCCGGTGGCTCGCGTGATAGTGGTGCGGAGGGACCACAAAACCTTGAGAAGTTCCTCGACCCATAGGCCTCGAGCTAAGCCAACGAGGCGGCGATTTAGACCGGAGAGGATGTTGCAGTTGGCCCTTTTGACGGCCCCATTGAACTGAGGGTGTCGAACTGCTGTGAAGCATAATTCGATGTCAAGGTTGTCGCATAACTGTATGAAAGGCCCAGAGTCAAATTGTGTGCCGTTGTCCACCATGAGCTGTCGTGGGATGCCGAAGTGGTAGATTATGTTCTTCCAGAAGAATTTCTGGACATTTTTTGACGTGATTGCAGTGAGGGGTTCAGCCTCGACCCATTTGATGAAGTACTCTAATTCTACCAATGCGTACTGAAGGTTGCCTTTGGCACGGGGAAATGGACCAATGAGGTCCATACCCCAAGGAGCCAGGGGCCTAACAGGGGCAATTGGTTGCAAGGGAGTTGGAGGTTGGTGGCTTCGACATCCCATCCATTGGCATTCTTGGCAGGTGCGGACGAGGTCTTCCACATCGCACATGATCGTAGGCCAATGGAGCCATTGGTGAAGTGCCTTACCGGCTAGGGCACGAGGCACCAGATGATTGCCGCAAAGGACTTCATGTATTTCTTGGAGGAGGTCGGCTCCTTCTTGTTTTGTAATGCAGCGAAGGAGGGGAGCACAGATACATGTCTTGTAAAGGGCGCCATTTATAAGACGGTAGCCCCTGGCGCGATGCTGGATGCGGCGGAGTGCAATCGGGTCATCCAATTCTTCTGTTCCTCTCAGGAAGGATAGGAGGGGGGCCCTCCAATCTGCGACTACGATGGGGAGGATGACGGCGGCCGTCTCATCAAGAGCTCTGGCAGTCGGCTGGTGTAGGGTCTCGAGGAAGGTGCCTATCGGTGGGTCTTTACCCATGGCTGCAGCCTTTGCTAGGGCATCTGCCTAACTGTTGTCCGGCCGCGGTATGCTTCGTATTGATATGCTGCGGAAGTGTGCCTCAGCCTTGTGAATGGCCTCGAGGTATGTTGTCATGTCTGGATGCTGAACTTGGAAGTTCTTGTTGACATGACCAGCGATTATCTGAGAGTCGGTACGGATGATGACTCTGGCTGTCCCCAAGGCTCGGGCCTTTCGGAGGCCTAAGAGGACGGCCTCGTATTCGGCTATATTGTTGGTCGTGCTGAAATCCAGGCGAGCAGCGTATTGGACCTGCTGGTCCATGGGAGAGATGAGGACCACGCCGGCTCCGGAGCCGATGGAGCAGTATGCTCCGTCAGTGTAGATGGTCCAGATGTTTTGGGTGGGTGTAGTGGTGGGTTCGGTGGGTGTCAGGTCCATTCGGCAATGAAGTCTACCAAGATTTAGGATTTGACGGCGGTGCGGGCCACAAACCTTACCACGAAGGGGGCTAACTCTACCACCCACTTTCCTATGCGTCCCGTTACCTCCCAGTTGCGAAACATGTCACCAAGCGGGTACGAGGTTGGGACAGTGATGTCGTAGGTAAGGAAGTAGTGTTGGAGCTTGCGTGAGGCCATCAAAAGGGTGTAGGCTATTTTTTCGAGCTCAGTGTAGCGTGTCTTGGCCCCAGCTAAGGCCTCTGAGACATAGTATACAACCCTTTGAGTGGAGAGACCGTTACTCTTTTCCTCTCGTACCAGGGCGGCGCTGATGGCGGACGCAGAGACGGATAGGTATAGGAGTAGTCCTTCACCGGGGAGAGGAATCACAAGTGTTTCGAGGTGGGAAAGGTGTGCCTTTAGGGCCTCGAATGCCGTCTGGCAGTCTGGCATCTAGCTAAATGGCTTGGAGCCCCTCAGCGTTTTGAAGAAAGGGAGGCTGTGCTCAGCAGATTTTGCAAGGAAGCGGCTGAGGGCCGCAAGGCTGCCGGCCAGGCATTGTACTTCTTTTGGATTAGCGAGAGGCGACATTTCTGCGATGGCACAAATCTTTCCCGGATTGCCTCAAAGCCTCTTTGGGAGATGAGATATCCTAGCATCTTTTCCATCCCTAATGCTAAATGCACATTTTTCTGGGTTCAGCCGCACGCCAGCGGCCCGAGGGATGTTGAATGTTTCTTGCAGTTCAGCAACATGATTGGCTTCTAGTTGGCTTTTTACCACGATATCATCCACGTAGGCCTCGATGTTGCGGCCCAACTACTGTTGCAGCACTTTGTGTACTAGGTGAGAGAAGGTGGCCCCAGCATTCCAAAGAACGAAGGGCATCCAGACGTAGCAGTACACTCCGAATGGGGGTAATGAAGCTGGTCTTGCTCTCATCCTCCGTTGCCATCCACACCTGGTGGTACCGGGAGTAGGCATCGAGGAAGCTCAGCATTTTGCAGCCGGCGGTGGAATCCACTAGCTGGTCAATGCGAGGAAGGGGGTACAGATCCATGGGGCATACTTTGTTTAATGACGCGAAATCTATGCACATACGCCATTTTCAAGCTGTGTTTCTTGACCAGGATGGTGTTGGAGAGCCAATCAGAGTGGATGACCTCTCAAATAACACCGGCTTTCAGTAGCTTCTGGACTTCTTCCTTTGCGGCTTCTGCCCGCTCCGGAGAGAGCTTGTGAAGCCCCTAGCGTATGGGCCTTGCCTTCGGGTCGACCTGAAGTGAGTGCTCGATGATGCTGCGGTTGACTCTTGGGAGGTCCTGTGAGGACCATGCGAAGGTGTTGAGATTACCCCGCAAGACGGCCAGAAGTTGGGCTTCTTGCACGGAGGTGAGGTCCGCCCTATTCAGAAGGTCCGGTCATGTTGGTCTTGGTGTATGGAGACCAGCTTTATGTCCCAATCCGGTTGTGGCCTCGGAGGGCAGCGGTGCTCAGGATGCGCCAATGGAGTGTCCTTCGAGTCCTCCTGTGTCATTGCATGGATATGGCGACTGGGGAGCAGAGCAGGGTGCCCATACTCGATGCGCCTAGCCAGGTCTTGGTCGTCGTGGATGGTTATTAGCCCCTAGGTCCGGGCATATTCAGGCAGAGGTAATTGTGATGGGGTACAACTCCGAATCTGTTCAGAGTTCCCCGTCTCAGGATGGCATTGTAGGCGTATGGTACATCCACGACGTCGAAGGTGATGACCTCGGATCGTGATGCAGAGCCCTCGCCGAAGATGATCGGGAGTTCTATCTGTCCCAAGGCATTGAGGGGGGCCCCATCGAATCCCTGGAGGGGTCTGCTGCTTGGTGAGAGCCGGCTTCATGGAATTCAGAGCTGGTCAAAGGCATGCACGAATAGGAGGTCCGCCGAGCTACCTCCATCGACCAGTATTCTTTGGACCTAGACTTCGGTGATGTTGGCTGAGATGACCAGGGAATCGGAGTGGGGAAATTTTACCCCCTCGGAGTCATCGATGGTGAACGTCATGAGGGTGTCGGCCCAGTCGGGGGCCTGTCGATGGATGCTAGTCGCTCCGATGTGGTGTACCCCACGTGCGTAGTCTCACCATTGTCATTTCGAAGTGCAACCGGAGCTCCCTCCACCGGTAATGGCGAGGACAATCTATTTGCCATGTGCCCCTTCGTCACTGTACCGCTCTAGGGATGATTGGAGTGGTGAAGGTAGGGCTAGCTGCGGAGGATTTTGCAGGGCTAGATGGTCGATCCGTCGGTTGGCCCATTGCCTGCGATCTTTGGATCACCCCTTGGGGGGATCATCAGTTGAGGCGAAGGCCACCTGCCTTCCAAGGTACTCCTCTCGGAATGTGGTGAGGGTTCGGAAATTGTCGGTATTATGTCCTCGTCCTGCGTCGTGTAGAGTGCACCAGGATACTTCCTTAGAATGTTGGTTTGGAGTGTGGCTTCGCTCCGGGAGGCCTCCGGAGCGTCCCCAGCCGCATCCTCTAGGGTGGCTTTGGTTCGGAGCCCCACGGCTTGGGCTGATATTGCTGACATTTCGGCGTTGTTGTTGTTGCCTCCTTTGGGACCCAGCGGTAAGGGCCTCCTCGAAGCTCCTCTTTGTTGGGGTAGCGGGGGCGTGTGACGATCCGGCCTGTGAGTGCGGCCTCTCGGGATTGGCTCGGGAAGCCTCGCTAGCTTGTGAGTGCCTCCGGCGGAGTTTTTCCTCCTCCGCCCATGCATATTCCTCGAACTTGCTCATGAGGACTTATATCGTGCGTATTGGGCGTCGGTTCACCTGATTGTATAGGGGGCCTTTGGCCAGGCCCTGGGTTGCGGCGTCGATGACCGAAGAGTCCAATATGCCCCTAATCTGGGCTTTGGTCTGGGAGAACCTTTGGAAGTAGTCCCGGAGGGTTTCGTCTGGCTCCTGCCTGATAGTGAACAGGCTGCTGGAGGTTACTGGTTCGATGAAGGTGCCCTGGAAGTTGCTACGGAAGAGGTCTCGGAGTTGGGGCCAGGTGTGAATGGTGCCGGGGTCCAGTGCCCAGAACCTGCGTATGGCCACCTCTTCTAAGGCGAGGGGGAAGCATTTAGCCATGGTGGCCGGTCCGCCTCTGCTGGCCTCTATGGTTAGGGCATAGGATCGGGTGAACTCGTCGGGGTCCGAATCACTTTTAAACTTGGGAAACTTCGGGGTCCAAAAACCCTCTAGGAAGGGTATGGCCTGCAGGTTGGCTGCAGAGGAGAGTCGTGGTCTTGGCAGAACGGTGTTGTCGGTGGTAGCGTCGGCCGCAGCCCCTAGGGACGTAGCGGGGGCCTCGCCTTGTTGTTGCTGGGTCTTCGGGGTAGAGAACCCTTTGGTGTCGCCTACAGCTGTGGTTATGGTTGGGTCGGTGGTGACCGTAAGGTTCCCGTTCCCCTCGGCTGGGGGCCTATTGTCGGCGTCTCCTGCGTATAGCTGGCTGGACTGCCATGTAGGCATGACTGGGGGGTCGGCCGCTGTCGACGCGGCCTTGGTGGTCTTCTTCTTAGGTGGCATCCTACCTCTCTTAGCACTTCTGTGTTAGAGTCCCCACGGACGGCGTGTGTTGGAGCAAGAGTTCATCTTGCCCTAGCAAGTACGGCAAGAGTTTCTTCTAAGGAGAAGACTCAAGCTTAGAGACGAAGTTTAAGAGGAAAGAACACCACAAATGTATTGATGGTAGAAAAAATGGATCGCTCTGGGAGGAGTATCACAACGTGACTTGGTGTGTTTTCACCTTTGTGTCTTTTTTGCTGTCTAACTCGTCCTCCTGCCCAGATGACCATGGCTCCCTATTTATAGGGCCGTGCGTAGCTTAGCGTATAAGTTATCATAATGTACAAATATCCAGGATCTGACTGAATTACTGGGCCTTATCCCAGATAACTACGTTCTACCCTATCGGGGAGATAAATATCCACCGTGGTAATTATCATGGTGCCTGCCCCCTGAAGGGGCGAGCTGGTCGCCAACCACGGTCCGGCGCTGCACTGTCAGGGGTGTCAGGACAGCCTCCATCTTGCCGGGGTGTCAGAGCGACGTCCACTAGCCTAGGTATTTAATGCCGATCACCTCCTTGCAGGAAAAGTACGACCAATGCTTCCCTTTTGGCAGATCTTTCCTGAGGCCTAATGACTCACCCAGTAGCCTCCGAGAAGTCGGCCTGGGCAATGGGAGGCTGAGGCTTCAGGAGACCGAGCCTTTGGGAGGCTGAGCCTCCGGGAGGCAGGACGCCGGAAGGCTAGGGCTTCGGGAGGCCGAGGCCTTAGGAGACCGAGCCTTTGGGAGGCTGAGCCTCCGAGAGGTAGGACTCCAGAAGGCTGAGGCTTCGGGAGGTCGAGGCCTTAGGAGGTCGGGCTGGTTAAGCTAAGGTGCCGCCGGGGGGTCCTTAATAACGATCCCCAACATTTTGCTCCTGGAAGAATCCAAATAGCCCTATATAAGTCAATCTTGTTGTTACTTCCCCTTTATCTCATTTGGTTCATGATATGCACATCAGCCCACATGACTATTTTGTGTGGATTTTATATTGGTTGTATGCTTTTGTCAAAAATGCATTTAGTAAAATATGGCTCATCTCATGAGCAGTTTAGTTAGGCTTAAATTCTTACTTGAGACGAGATCATGTTAGTGAGTTTACTTAGCAGAAGTTGACCTTGTGTAGTCATAAGTGATGCCTAAGTGTATAAACCACGGCTATTATATTATGAGCTTGAGCTTACTTGAGTTACAAGAGAGCCTAGGATCAAGCTACACTACTACAAAATCGGCCTTACATGCTAACTCATCACTATATGTTCATAAGCCGCATAGAAAGAATCTGTTATCGTGGCTTACGAACTTGCAGTGATAAGGGGAATCATTGTCGGCTGATGACTTGAGCTAGCAGTGATACTCGGCTCCATAATAACTGCCGGCTGACTTCACCAGCCAACAACGATAGTGGGACATAACTGCCAACTGATTATATGAGCCGGCAGTGATGTCTCGGTTATATAAAAGTGATCTTCTCATTCCTAAGCCCAAGCAAAACAGATAGGAGCTCTATTTTTGCTCGGTGGCGGCCATTTTTTGTCACCTAGTTAATAGGGGCTTTAAAATTTTGAGGTATCCTCCTGCCCTAGATGTTTAAAGGTATGTAATTTCATTTTTAGCTGAATTATATTTGCTAAATTTCTCTAGATATTGAAATGATGGAGATGAACATATGGCCATGATGTTTTAGGACAATGTAGATGTAATTATACCTCATTTATGATATGGAAGCTTCAATTAGTAGCTTATGGTGGTAAGTATCTTTATTATTGATTTACATTAGCTATAGGTATGAGTATATTTATTTTTTATTTTTAATGAATTAGAAAAATTAGCTATACAATTAAGGTATAGAGCATGCTCTAATTATATTTTTATATATTTTAATCAATTAGCAAGCTCCAATATAGAAACTTTAGGTCTGAGCATATTTATTTTTTTATTTGTAATGAATTAGAAAAATGAGACATGATATTTAGGTATGTAGCAGGCTCCAAATATTTTTTTTATATTTTATTTAATTAGCATGCTCCAATTTGGAAACTTTAAGTATGAACATATTTATTTTGATATTTAATGAATTATAAAATTTAGCCATGATATTTAGGTATGTAGCAAGATCCAATTATATTTTTATATTTTATTTAATTAGCAAGCTTTAATATAGAAACTTTATGTATGAGATTATTTATTTTTCATTTTTACTTAATTAGTCCTACATAAGGGTTGAATAATAATGAAATTTTTTAGGGATGGCACTAACAAACACTCATCGGAAGTGGACGCGAAAGCATACAAAAGATGGCTCCTCCAACCCAGGCCAATTGCCGGTAGTATATGGAGAGGTAATTTATTTGTTTGTGATTATAAAATCTTCTAGATATTTTGAATATGGATTTACAATAATGATATAATTGTAGAAGGATAAAAAATGAATTTACGATGCGAGCCATGTGAGCGCAGAATACAAGAATGGCTTGGTGTATTTCCTATAGTAGTCGCGGCACACAAGCCAAATACACAGTCTGAATACATGTGTTATCCATGTGTCGATTGCGAGAACAAAAAGCAGTTTTTCACCATCCAGCAGATACATTCCCACTTGATGCCAAGGGACTTTATGCCTTGCTATACCCATTGGAACGAGCACGGTGAAGCTGAGATAGTACAAGAAGGGTAACACATTGGCAAAAAAATGACAAAGAATTATGCACCACTATGCTAGCTGATGAATACATTGACTTGTCGTCTGTCGAAGATACGTTAGTTGATGATGGTCTAGAGAAGATGTTGGTTGACGATGATGACAATGATCTAGAGCAGATGTTGCGTGATGCAGATGGGAACTTCACCGATGAAAGAAAGTTTTAAAAGTTTTAGCGTATGGTAGAGGACTCTAAAACACTGTTGTCCGCGAGCCGCGAGAAGAAGCACACAAAGTTGTATATCATGTTTTTACTGCTACAATTGAATGCAATCAATGGGTGGTCTGATACAAGCTTCATAGAATTGTTACTATTCTTGAAGAAATTGTTTCTAAAGGGAAATGTGCTGTCTAAAAACACGTACCAAGGCAAGCAGGTTGTGTGCCTATTGGAGTTGAAAGTACATAACATATATGCATGTCCAAACGATTGCATGTTGTATCACGAAGAGCATGCAGCCTTGGAAGCGTGTCTCAACTATGGTGCATTATGGTACAAGCGTGACGGTGATGATATTGATGGTGAAGGAAAGAAGAAAAGGTATCCTGTCAAGGTGGTGTGGTATTTTCCTATAGCCCCCTGTTTGAAGCGTTTATTCGCGAACAAAAGGTATGCCGAATTGATGAGATGACACACCGAGGAGCGCAAGGATGATGAAAGCTGAGACACCCTTTGCAGAAGGTGTGAGGAATATAAGATTTGGGTTGAGTATGGATGGGATGGGTCCATTCGGCAACATAGCAGTAGTCATAGCACTTCACATGTGACTATGTATCTACAACCTTCCTCCTTGATTATGTATGAAGCGGAAGTACCTTATGATACCAGTGCTGATACAAGGGCCGAGGCTACCTAGCAACGATATCGATGTCTATCTAAAACCAATAATGGAAGATCTTGTAACACTGTGGAACGGTTGTGTGTGGATATGGGATAAATGCAAACGAGAGAATTTCACCCTATGCGCAATGCTGTTCATAACAATATAAGATTGATGAGTCCTTGGTAACCTATCAGGCCAGACTGTCAAAGACCACTTTGCATGTGTGCATTGCTTGGATCAAACAGAGAGCTTGTGGCTGAAGAACTGCTGAAAAATAGTGTACCTAGGTCATCGTAAATTTCTTCGCAAGGATCACCCGTACTGTAGAAATAGGAGACTTTTGATGGGAAAGTTGAGACTCGACCACCTCCTAAGCATCGCACTGTGAGATAGGTATATGAGATGGTAAAATAACTTAGGGTTATCCTTGGAAAAGGACACGGCAATACACCAGTTCTGAAATCTAATCTTAGAGCTCCTATTTTCAAAAAGTATAGCGAAAATAGCCCTATTAAGCCATGATTGTGATTTTGGTGATTAATGACAACATAGTCAATGAGACTAACATGTTTGTCAGGAATATATGTTAGTAGGTCTCATAGTGCAATACATGAAGAAGCCACAACAACTGGGACAAAGTTGAACTGAATTGGAGAAGTCACAGGAAGAGTTGCCTCACCGGATGGTCCGGTGCTTTGGGTGTTGAACTCACCGGAGCATATGTGACAAAGGGGAGAGAGGCCTAAAGATCTCACCGGAAGGTCCGGTGATCAGAGAAGATATACACCGAAGCATTTTATTCAGAGAAGATTGCAGTCATTGAAGTTGAAGATCAAAGCATCGGATAGTACGATAATCAATGTGTTGCACACACTGGATAATGAACAGTACAAAGAGGTAGAATGAAGTTCAACGCACCGGATGGTCCAGTGATGGAGGCTGTGCACACCGGAGTATTATTTCTAGAAAGGGTTGCATTGGTTCAGTTGCTAGAGTCAACTCACCGGATAGTCCGGTGATGAAGTGATGTACACTGGATGCTTTCACCGGAGCAATTTACACAAAGAAGAAGAAAAGGCTCGGATGACTCAGGATAATTCACCAGATAGTCCGATGATGTAGATGAAGTATGCACCGTAGTGTGCAGTGTTCATAGAGGCTTGAGTGGGGATTCCAATGGCTAGTTTGTGAGAGTTTACTCCGACTTGGTGTGGAGCAGCGATGAGAAGCGCATATGGGGACACAGAGACCCTTTCCATGGTGGCTCAAGCTCTGAAGTGATTATGGTGGCAAGGAAACTGAAGAGAGGCTAGTGGTGAGGCCTTATATTGGTGGCTCATTGGGGTTGAGATCTTGTCTTTGTGACTTGATGGCTCAATAGTCGTGACCAGGTGCCGATTGATAGCATATCCTTGGTGGAACTCTAACGTGGACTAGAGGTGGTATTCATGCCATCGATACCATGGGATAAAAATCCCTTATGCCGAGTTGACTCTCTCTACCTCATTTATGTTTCCGCATTTACCTTCTTATATAGGTTGCAAGCGTTTTGATCGGTAGAGTAGACACACTAGATAAACTTATAGCACATCTAGATAAAATTTGATATAGGTTTATTTGGTGTTGTTTTTGGAGCTGAAATAGTTCTAGGTTTCCTAATTTATCCCCCTCTTAGGATATCACCGATCCCTTCAACTGGTATCAAAGCTAGGGCTCACATCTAGCACTTCAATTTATGTTAGAGTTTCACACCTTTCATAAGGTTTTGCCAATTCAAGTGGGATTTGAGCCTTAGTCTCATTTGATCGGTTAGGCTTCACCGCCTAGTGAGTTGTGATGTTCGAGGTTGTGATGGATTCCCATAGTGCTCCACTTTTCGATAGCACAAACTTCCCTCGATAGAAAATTCTAATGACTTGTTATTTGCAAGCCCGAGGGTTAGATGTTTAGAGAGTCACCGAGGAAAGGATGAGACCTCGCATCACAAAGGAGAAGCAATTAGATGCATTGGCCAAGAGTATCCTTTTATCATTTATATGTGTTGATGCATTTAATCGTGTTTATTCTCTCACTAATGCACATGATGTTTAGATTAGTCTCATTAAAGTACATAAAGGCACAAAGGATGTGTGCAATGAGAAATATCATGTGCTTGTTACTAAGCTCAATGGCATCAAGCAATTATCACATGAAAGTGCTAATAATATGTACTCACGTTTGAATATTCTTGCCAATGAGATCAATGGGTTAGGTTTGATACCAATTGAAGATGATCAAGTGATAAGAAGAATACTTCAAACTCTTCTTCCAAATTTCAAGTTGATAGTCTCCATCATCTATGATAACAATGACATCAAGAAGATGACTCTAAGTCAAGTGCTCGACAAGATCACCGCCAATAAGATGTCAATGAATACGGGGGTGAAAGTTTCTTCCTCATCCGACACTAAGAACTTTGCTCTCACAAGTAAGCAAACTCAATTCCAACACATGAAGGCAAGGCTAAGGAGACAAGAACAAAAGTCAAGCTCAAGCGAAGATGATGGTGATCAAGATGAAGAGAACGATGAAGAGGATGGTCAAAGCACATCAAGTGATGAAGAAATTAATCCTAAGATGGCCAAGCTCTTCTCAAAGTTAGAGAAGAACATGAAGAGGATCAATGGCAAGGTTGATCATCTATTGAAGACTTAGTCAACACAATTGAACATATCAAGAAGGAGAAGAAGAAGACCAAGAACAAGAGGGAGACAAGGCGAAGAACCAAGGCATTTGCAAGCACAGGAAGATAGGTGAGCAATGATGAAGAGTCAAGCTCAAGTGATGAAAGCTTCACCATCCTTCCATCCAAGAAAAGCTCTTCCTCAAGTTCTTCATCACACAAGTCATCATTGCGCAAATCATCTCACAAGTGCCTTATGGCCAAAGGTATGGATAGCGATGTAAGTGATGATGAATTCAATGAGGATTCTCCTTCCTATGATGAACTCCTTCATTTGATCAATGAGAAACAAAGAGCCCTTAAGAAACAATCAAAAGAGCTTAAGAAATTCAATGCACTTAATGACATTCATGCTACCTTCTTTCTAATTATGAACAATTATTATGCAAATTCAATTTGCTAAACAAGTACATGAAGAGCTTAAAGCTAAATTTGAGTGCATTAATCTTAAACTAAGGTCCCTTTGAAGCAATGTGCATCTCTATTTTATTTCAAGCCTAAGGTAGATGCTTCTACTTCTTGCAATGATTTAATTGATATATCATGCTCACCCCAATGCAATGAGAAATGCATTGAGAATATTTTTGTAGAACCATCTAATGACCTCATTGCACAAGAAAATGATGAGCTTAAGCAAGATGCAGAGAAGCTCAAGAAGGACTTGGCAAGACTAAAGGGCAAGAATCATGTCCAACCTCCTCAAGATAACCGTGTAACCATGGTAAAAAGCTTGTGGAGGGGTCTACTGTGACATGCTTCAAATGCCATCAAGAAAGCCACAAGTCCTTCCAATGCAAATAAGTGAAGAAGGAGATCAAGGAGAAGAAGAAGATGACGAACCTCTCTAACAAAACATCCAACCTCTACACCAATCCCAACTACAGGCTCAAGACTAAGAGCAACCACTACAAGCTCAAGAAGAAAGACAATGGAAGGTGGTTGCACACATGATTGGGAGAAATGATTGTAGATGTAACCAATCAATTTGGGTGACCAAGGAAGTCATCACCAACATGAAGGGCCCCAATCGGTTTGGGTTCCAAAGAAAAGTTGAAGCCTAAAGCGGCTATGGGGATTTGAAGACTTGGCTCATAAGATAAAGTGAAGGTTCAAGCAAAGATGCCAGTGTACAAGATGGGTGCATTAATGAAGATTATGATCATCACATACCTAAATCTCCTTCCAAAGGTAAAACAGGTAAATGGTAGCTACACTTATGCTATTTTTTGCCACACTAGATCTAGTCTACTCATATTTGTTCGACAAGGTCATCCCGATCAGTCCCAGTGCACGCACCCTGCTACCAAACAGTTCTACCTTCTTAAACTAAAGATCGGGGAACTAGTGGACTCGCTCTCTTGCCACGCCTTTGACTCACGAACTTGAGTTAGACTCATTCACTATTGACTTCTTCTAGCTTATTTGTCTCATCTAGGATTATATATGCCAATTTCAATTTATTGCAATATATCTCACAAGTATTCAACACTTGTATGCACACACTTAGAGGAGTATATCCTATAGGTTGTGATTTTAAGACTAACATGTATTTCTAGTGATATCTTTTACAGTTTCATGAAGCAATCAACAAGTCCCCAGAGGTATGTAATGCTTAAATGCTTCAATTGGTATCATTGTCAAATCTTTTATTCATTTAAGCTACCTCCATGCATAATATAGCTTAAACTTCATATCAAGACATATTGTCTAGTTGTGCATATGTTTCTTCCTTATTATATGTATGCACACATATAGAGGAGTTTAGACTATATTATGTGAGTTTCATAAATTATAATCCATGTGCTTTCATAGCCTACAATTAGTATTATTCATTTATAGTGATATCCATACAATTGGTATCTTTTTATTGGATCATGATTTGTGAAGTCCTCTCCCATGAGCTCTAATATTTTTCCCTTGAGTTCAACATGTGTTTATAGCTCTTTTTGAGAGATCGTTGACCAAAGCAAGATGAAAGCACAATGAACAATGCGAGGAGATTGTAGAAACTAGCAAGATGTCTAGAAATACCAAAGTTGACAAAGGAGGAGAAGAAAAGATGCTAGACGGCTAGATTGACAAAAGAGAAGCTCTTGCATAGGTCGTCCAAGAGAGATAGTGGAAATAGAGAAAGAGAGAGCCACAACAAAGGGGGACTAAGTGGTAAGAACATGCATCCAAGCAATGTGGTAAGACTTTGTGCTTGCTTATGATCTTTATATTTGATATCATTTATTATTGCCACTTACTTTGGTTGTGTTGTCATCAATCACCAAAAAGGGAGAGATTGTAGCAAAAATTGCCCTATTAGGCTATGATTGTGATTTTGGTGGTTAATGATAACATAGACAATGTGACTAACATATTTGTCAAGAATATATGTTAGTAGGTCTCATGGATGCAATACATGAAGAAGCCACCACAGTCGGAACAAAGTTAGACTGAATTGGAGAAGTCCTAGGAAGATTTGCCTCACCGGATCGTCCGGTGCTCTGGGTGTTGAACTCATTGGAGCATTTTTTTACAAAAAATGGAGAGGCCTAAAGACCTCACCACAAGGTGCGGTGATCAGAGAAGATAACATTGGAGAATTTTGTCTAGAGAAGGTTGCAGCCATTGAAGTTGAAGATTAAAGCACCGGATGGTCCAGTGATCAATGTGTTGCACACACTGGATAATGAATAGTATAAAGAGGCAAAACAAAGTTCAACGCATCAAACGGTCTGGTGATTAAGGATGTGCACACTAGACCATTATCTCCAGAGAGGGTTGCATTGGCTCTGTTGGATGAAGTCAACTCACCGGATAGTCCGGTGATGAAGTGATGTGCACCGGATGCTTTCACCGGAGCAATTTACACAGAGAAAAAGGAAATGCTCGGATGGCTCAGGATAACTCACCGGATAGTTTGGTAATAGAGATGAAGTATGCACCAAAGTGTTCGGTGTTCACGGAGGCTTGAGTGGGGGTTCAAACGGCTAGTTTGTGAGATTGTACTCACCAGATGATCCGGTGTTAGTACTATTATTCTCACCAGATCATCTGGTGTTAACAACTTTTCTGAGCTGTTGGATTAATGGCTAGTGCGCGGGTTTGAGGCTATAAATACCCCTCCACTCAGTCATTTGAAGGAGTGGCATATTGTTGGAGTTTAGAGGAAGCTCATACACACTTAAGAAGACATTCAAGCCACCAAAATGCTTAATGTGATTATCCAAGGTGATTAAGCATAAGATTAGTGAGTGATTAGAACTTATAGGCCTAGAGAGAGTGTTGCTAGGAGATTGCTGCATAGAAAGTGGATCAAGGAGTAATCCAACCTTGTACCAAGTGGTAAGTCGGCACCTTGGAGTATTGGTGACTCGCCGGCAAGTTTGTTGACTCTCCGACTTGGTGTGGAGCGGTGACGAGAATCATGTACAGGGACGCAAAGACCCTTACCTTGGTGGCTCAAGCTTCGAAGTGATCACGACGGCAAGGAACCGGAAGAGAGTGGTGAGGCCTTGCCTTGGTAGCTTGGTGGCTCATCCGGGTTGATACATTGTCTTTGTGACTTGGTGGCTCAATAGCCATGATCGGATGCCAACCGGGAGCATATCCTTCATGGAGCTCCAATGTAGACTAGGGGTGGCATTCATACCATCGATACAACGGGATAAAAATCACTTACACCAAGTTTGCTCTCTCTACCTCATTTACGTTTCCACATTTACCTTCTTAGATAGGTTGCAAGTGCTTTGGTCGGTAGAGTAGACACACTAGATAAACCTATAGCGCATCTAGATAGAATTTGATATAGGTTTATCTTGTGTTATTTTTGGAGCCAAAATAGTTCTAAGTGTCATAATTCATCCCCCTCTTAGGACGTCACCGATCCCTTTAAAAAGAAATCCGGCTTTATGACTTAGATTATTGGTCAGATTTGGTGGTTCAACACATAATCGATGTCATGCACATTGAGAAGAATGTGTGTGATAGCTTGATTGGTACGTTATTAGACATACCAGGCAAAACAAAGTATACACTCCAAGCACGTAAGGACCTAAAATGTTTAAAACATAGACAGGATCTACATCATGAAGATATGGAAGAAGGTGACAAATATCTTGGTTCTGTTTGCTACAGTGTTAGCAAGTAAGAGAAAATTGCAATGTGCAAGTGTTTGCATCGAATCAAAGTTCCATCCGGTTACTCCGCTGTAGCGAAAATGACCCTATTATGTCATGATTGTAATTTTGGTGATTAATGACAATATAATCATTGGGAATAACATATTTGTTAGGAATATATGTTAGTATGTCTCATGGATGCAATACATGAAGATGCCACCATAGCTGGAACAAAGTTTGATTGAATTGAAGAAGTCCTAGAGAAATTGTTCTCACTGGATAGTCTGGTGCATAGGAGTTTGCAATCATCGGGGCATTTCTCAGAAAGATGGAAAACTAAGTTGAAATCAGATTGTACTCACCGCAAGGTCCGATGCTCAAGAGATTGCACACACCAGAGTGTTTTCACTCAGAGGAGGAAATAAATGACTTCACCGAATAGTCCGGTGATCTGAGTATTTTACATAGTGAAGTATTTGTTCAAGAAAAGACTGCATCTATCGAAGACTGAAGATCAAAACACCAGAAGGTCTGGTGATTAGATGATAGTGCACACCGGAGTATTTTCTAAAGAGTTTGCAAAGAGATGAAAAACAACACACTGAAAGGTCTGATGATCAGAAGATCTACACACTGGACAGTTGAACAGTGAAAGAAGATGGCTTGGTCAGGCTCAGGACAACACACCAGATAGTCTAGTGATGGAAGTGAAGGATATACCAGATAATCCAGTGTTCAGAATGTATTTGAGTGGGGATTCAACAGCTAGATTCTAAAGCTGTACATACCGGATGGTCTGATGCTTGTACTACTACTGTCACCGGATCATCCGGTGTTCACAGTAAGTTTGAGCCGTTGGAGCAATGCCTAGTCCACGGGGTTAAGGCTATAGATAGCCCTCCACTTAGTCATTCAAAGCTGTTGGAGTCTAGAGAAAGCTCATACACAATTGAGAAGACATACAAGCCACCAAGGTTCTTAAAGTGATCATCCAAGGTGATTAAGCACAAGATTAGTGAGTGATTAGTGCTTATAGGCCTAGAGAGAAGTGTTGCTAGATGCTGCAACCTAGAGAGTATATCAAGGAGTGATCCAACCGTGTAACGAGAGGTACGTTGGTTCCTTAGAGTCTTGGTGACTTGCGGGTAACTTGTTAACCCTCTGACTTCATGTGGAGCGGTGGCAAGAAGATTATGCGGGGACGCGGAGACCCTTGTCTTTTTTTTTACTAGAGCTCCGAAGTGAAGATAGCGTACAAGTGACTAGAAGAGAGGTTAGTGGTGAGACCTCACCTTGGTGGCTTGGTATCTCATTGTACTTAAGGCCTTGTCTTTGTGACTTGGTAGCTCAAGAGCCATAACCGGAAGAGACTTAGCAACTAGGAGCATATCCTTTGTAGTGCTCCAACGTAGACTAGGGGTGGTTTGTGTGCCACCGATACCTCTGGTATAAAAATATCTTGTGCCGAGTTTGTCTCTCTACCTTATTTACGTTTCTGCATTTACGTACTTGCAATTTACCTTGCTCGAGTAGGTTGCAATCCTCTTGAGTGGTAGAGTAGAGACACTAGATAAACTTAGAGCATAGTTAGATAAAAATTCACTACTACACAACACCCCTACTGGCTTTCGCTACCTATTTCCGAACCATTAGTACGTAAGGGATAGTGAAAATCACACCCTTTCACTACCGGTTGTACAACCGACACTGAAGGTGGTTCCAGGAGCCAAAAAAAGAAACTAAGCTGGCTCGAAATCATGCCGGCTCAACTGTCGCCACCGTTGTTTCTGCCACCATCGTGTTTTTGAGCCCTCGTGCCCCTGCCATGCGAGCTCCACCGTTGCCACAACAACTCGAAAAAGAAAAATCAACACCTTAAACAGATGAACTCATTTGCCCCCTATTGTTCAAATCGAACATAAAAATCATGCATTATCTATACATATACAGAAGGCAACAAGCAAACATGAACATGACACAATTTGTATAAAAAAATATTGAGTGTTGCAGCATCAACAGACTCCTGAATGTACTCGATAGCATCAGAGATCATCGTCGCCCTACCGTCCTATATATCCTAGAAAGAATCACAAAATTAATTTGTGATGAATATAACAAATAGATTGAGCAAATGGCAACCGACGTGTATCTTTTTTATGGTTGGGTATGAGGAGCATGAGGGCAGTGTACTTCTCAGTGAGCCTTAGCCAGCGCTGCTTCTCCTTCTTCTCGATGATGTTGGTCAGCCTGCCATGAAAGCCACCACCCAGCGCATGGCTCCATTTCCTGCCGCCAGTGACCCATGGTGGTGCCTTGGCTTATCTGCTCCTCTGCCTCCCGTGCCATTGCTCCCTCATTGCAGCGTCTCCGTCTCCACTTCCTATGTCGGTGACCCTATCCACTTCAGCCTCCGCGAATGGAGGTGGTGGTGGGGTTGAGGGCAAACTAACGGCAGGAGAGAGGCAGCAGCAGCAGAGGGAGCGGCAGGAGCTGCGGGTGATGGACTAGAAAGAGGAGGTGCAGGACTGGCTCATCCATGATCCAGCGTGGCAGAGGAAGAAGGCTCCAAAGAGGATGTGGTAGGAGGAGCTCAACCTCGACCTCCTTGCCGAGCTCGGTCCACAGTGGGAGGCTCATGCATGTCTCCATGGAACCAATCAGACTCGTCGTCGATGGCGCCAAACATGAGTGCCCCAAACCTTGTCCCGCGGAGGTACAGCTCGGCCGTGGCTCGCCGCCCCCTGTGACACACG
This sequence comes from Phragmites australis, assembly GCF_958298935.1. Lineage (NCBI taxonomy): Eukaryota > Viridiplantae > Streptophyta > Magnoliopsida > Poales > Poaceae > Phragmites > Phragmites australis. Next base: position 15,298,717 of record NC_084927.1, read on the forward strand.
AGTGGGGCTATCGCACTAGGGTCCTCGGGTGGTAGGTGGTGACAGGAGGTGGTGGCCATGCGTGAGGGGCCAAGAGGTGGAGGTAGGCGCCTAGGAGGCCAGTGAGAGAGGAGCGAGGCCGGTGGGGAGATAAGGTTGAGAGAGAGAGCCAGATGTGGATGGATAAGGTAGAGAAAGAGCTAGATGTGAAGATAATTAAGGCAAAGAGAAAGTCGGATGTGAAGTTTTGTGAGCCAAAAGCAGACTAGAATGAAATTTCGGATCCAGGCACTTCTTCACTGTCGGTTGGTACTATAATTCAGTAGTGAAGGGCATCACTACCGGCTCAATTTATTAGCCAATAGTGATTCCCCTTGTCACTATTGGTTCGAAAGCCATATTGGTTGATTTTTCTCGCAAGGCGTATGGACTGGCAGTAAAGCACCATCACTGTCGGCTCATTAGGAACCGGTAGTGATGAGCCGACATATATGGCCGATTTTGTAGTAGTGATTGAGATAGTTTTATCTTGTGAAATTTTTGGATCCATTAGTTTCTAAGTGTCCTAATTCACTCTCCTTTCCCCTCTCTTAGAACGTCACTGATCCTTACAATTGGTATCAGAGATAGGGCTCACATTTAGCTATACAATTAGTGTTAGAATCTCACACCTTTTACAAGGTTTCGCCAATTCAAATGGCATTTGAGCCTTAGTCTGATTGTGATCGGTTAGACTTCACCACCTAGTGAGTTGTGACGTCCGACATCAGGATGGATTCCCATAGTGCTCCACTTTTTGATGGTACAAATTTCCAACATTGGAAAATTCCAATGACTTGTTATTTTCAAGATAAAGATTTAGATGTTTAGATAATCACCGAAGAAGAGGTGAGACCATGTGTCACCAACAAGTAGAGGCAATTAGATGTATTGGCAAAGATATTGGCAAAGAGTATCATTTTATCATCTTTATGTGTTGATGCATTTAATCGTATTTATCCTCTCACCAATGCACATTATATTTGGACTAGTCTCATTGAAATACATGAAGACATAAAGATGTGCACAATAAAAAATATCATGTGCTAGTAACTAAGCTCAATGGCATCGAACAACTACTCCATGAAAATGCTGATGACATGTACTCACGTTTCAATATTCTTGTCAATGAGATCAATGGGCTAGGTTTGACGCAAATTGAATATGATCAAGTGGTGAGAAGAATACTTCAAGCTCTTCTTCCAGAGTACAAGCTAATCGTCTTCATCATCTATATTAACCATGACATGAGCAAGATGACTCTAAGCCAAGTTCTAGGCAAGATCACCGCTCATGAGATGATCATGAACATAGGGGTTGAAGGTTCTACCTCATCCGATGCTAAAAACCTTACCCTCACAAGCAAGCAAGCACCATGTTCACATATGTTCACTCATGAGATGAGGAGACAAGAGCAAGAGTCAAGCTCAAGTGAAGATAATGATGATGAAGAAGATGAGAACGATGAAGAAGATGAGCAAAGCACTTCAAGTAATGAAGAGATTGATCACAAGATGGTCAAGCTCATGTCACAAGTGGAGAAAAACTTCAAGAGGATCAATGTCAAGATTGATCATCCAATCTCCTTAAAAACTTGGTTAAAACAATTGATCATATCAAAAAAGAGAAGAAGACCAAGAACAAGATGGAAACAAGAGGAAGAATCAAAGCATTTGCAAGCATGGAAAGATGGGTGAGTCAAGATGAACATTAAAGCTCAAGTGATGAGAGTCTCATCATCAACTCCTCCAAGAGAAGCTCTTCCGTCATCATCACACAAGTCGTCATCGCGCAAGTTATCGCGTAAGTGGCTTATGGTCAAAGGTATGGAAAGTAATGTAAGTGATGATGAATCTGGTAAGGATTCACCTCTCAAGAAGAACTTCTTGATTTGAATAATTAGCAACAAAGGGTCCTAAAGAAACAATCTAAAGAATTAAAGAAATTCAATGCCCTTAATGATATTCATGCTACATTTGTTTCTAATTATGCACAATTATTAAGAAAATTTAATTTGCTAAATAAGTAGCATGAAGAGCTTAAGGATAAATTTGAGTGCATTGAATCTCAACCTAAGGCCCCTTTGAAACAATCTACATCACTCTTTAATTTCAAGATAACCATACTACCATGATGAAGAAACTTGCGAAGGGGTCCACCGTGACATGCTTCAAGTGTCATCAAGAAGGTCACAAGTCCTTTCAATGCAAGAAAGTTAAGAACGAGAACAAGGAGAAAAACAAGATGGCGAACCTCTCCACCTCCAACATCTACACCATGCCCAACTACAAAAACCAAGAGAACCACTACAAGCTCAAGAAAAAGAAAAATAGAAAAGTGGTTGCACATATAGTTGGGAGAAATGACTGTGGGTGAAACCAACCCATTTGGGTGCACAAGGAAGTCATCGTCATCATGAAGGGGCTCCAATTAGTTTGGGTTCTAAAGAAGACTCAAAGTCCATAAGTCGGCTCGGGGATTTGGAGATTTGGCTCACAAGATGAAGTGAAGATTCAAGCAAAGAAGTTAAGTGTACAAGATTAGGCATATTAATGAAGATCATAATCATCATATACTCAAATTCCCATCCAAAGGTAAATAAGGCAAGGGTACAATACACTAAATCCTCTAAATTGATGAATTCACTTATCTTCTCTAGGATTGCGCTCTCAATTCAATTTATTGCAATGCCTAGTATAGGTTTTTCATATGTTATGTTGCTTATATTTCTCTCTTTCTTATGAGCAACCTACATGATTTATTAGTTACATGGCACTAGTTCTACAATTGGTATTCTTTATGTGCCACAAAACAATCTGTAGGGTATCTTCCCCATTATTATCAATAACAAGTGCATATCTCTCATAAGTATTCAACATTTGTATGCGCACATTTAGGTGGGGTATATACTATGGGTTGTGATTTTGAGACTAACATGTGCTTCAAGTAATATAATTTATAGTCTCCTGAAGTGATCAACAAGTCTCCGAAGGTATGTAATGCTTAAAGGCTTTAATTAGTATAATTGTCAATTCATTTCTACATAAACTACCTCCATGTATGATATGGTTTAAACTTCCTACCTCTACTTATTCTCTAGTTGTGCATATATTGATACATTCCTTCAAGTGGTATTCACAAGTGGGTCTCATTATATGTATGCACACATATAGAGGGAGTTTAGATTATATCATGTGAGTTTCATGAATTATGATCATTGTTTGTCTTTTTCAATTGATATCAATGCCTCCTATCTTTACAATTGGTATATCTTGTCAATTGGTATCAATTCCTCATAAATCTTCATAAGTGGTATTATTCATATGGATTATATTTTATGAAGCTCTCTCTCAGATGCTCTAATATTTTCCCTTGAATTCAACATGTGTTTATAGTCATTTTTGATATTGTTGACAAAGGGGAAGAATTTTAAGACCAAAGCAAGATGCAACAACTATTTTGAGTAGATTATTGATAAAGGGAGATGCATCTCGGGTTGACAAAGGTGAAGAAACTCTGGCATGGATTGATCAAGGGAGATAGTGGCAACAGAGAAAAAAGAAGAATTACCTAAATGGCAGCTACAACTAAAAGGGGGACATAATCTTGAGGAAAATTGTAGCAAAAAGGAAGATATAATGTTGGTAAAAACATGATTGTTCTTACAATTGGTATCATAATTTGTTCTTACCATATATCCAAGCAAAGAGATATGGTCTTGTGAACTTTTGAAGTCAATTGATATCATTTGCCTCTTGCTTTGGTTGTGTTGTCATCAATCACTAAAAAGGGAGAGATTGTACCAAAAATGGCCCTATTAGGCCATGATTGTGATTTTTGTGATTAATGACAACATAGTCATTAGGACTAACATGTTTGTCAAGAATATAAATTATTAGGTTTCATATACATGAAGAATCCACCGCAACTGGGAAACAATTTGATTGAATTGGAGAAATCCTAGAAATATTATTCTCACTGGATAGTCCGGTGCAGAGGAGTTTGCACTTACCGGAGCATATACCAGAAAGATGGAAAACTAAGTTGAAATCAAATTATACTCACCGGAAGGTCTGATGCTCAAGATATTACACACACCAGAGTGTTTTCACTCATAGGAGGAAATAAATGACTTCACCAGATAGTCTGGTGATCTGTGTGCTTTACACAGCGAAGTATTTGTTCTAGAGAAGACTGCATCTATCGAAGACTGAAGATCAAAACACCGGAAGGTCTGGTGATTAGATGACAGTGCACACCGGATTATTTTCCAGAGAGTTTGCAAAGAGATAGAAATCAACACACCGAAAGATCCGATGATCAGAAGATCTACACACCGGACAGTTGAACAGGGAAGAAGATGGCTTGGTCATGCTCAGGACAACACGTCGGATAGTCTGGTGATGGAAGTGAAGGATACACCAGATAATCTGGTGTTCAGAATGTATTTTAGTGGGGTTCCAATAGCTAGTTGCTAAAGTTGTACTCATCGAATGGTCCGATGCTTGTACTACTGTTGTCACTGAATCATCCGGTGTTCACAGTAAGTTTGAGCCATTGGAGCAACGGCTAGTCCACGGGGTTGAGGCTATAAATAGCCTTCCACTCAATCATTTGAAGCTGCTGGAGTCCATAGAAAGCTCATACACACTTGAGAAGATATCCAAGCTACTAAAGTGATTAAAGTAATCATTCAAGGCAATTAAGTACAAGATTAGTGAGTGATTAGTGCTTATAGGCCTAGAGAGAAGTGTTTCTAGGTGCTGCAACCTAGAGAGTGGATCAAGGAGTGATTCAACCATGTACTGAGAGGTACGCTGGCGCCCTGGAGTCTTGCTAACTCGCTAGTAACTTGTTGACCCTCCGACTTGGTGTGGAGCAGTGGCAAGAACATTGTGCGGGGACCTGGAGACCCTTGTATTTTGTGACTAAAGCTCTAAAGTGAAGACGACGTACAAGTGACCAAAAGAGAGGTTAGTGGTGAGACCTTGCCTTGGTAGCTTTGTAGCTCATCGTGCTTGATGACTTTGTAGCTCAAGAGCAGTGAGTGGAAGAGACTTGGCAACCGGAAGCATATCCTTTATGGAGCTCCAACGTGGACTAGGGGTGGCTTATGTGCCACCGATACTAAAGGATAAAAATCCCTTGTGCCGAGTTTGTCTCTCTACATACTTGCAATTTACCTTGCTAGAGTAGGTTGCAATCATCTTAAGTGGTCGAATAGACACACTAGATAAACCTAGAGCGCATTTAGATATAAATTGAGATATGTTTACCTTATGAAGTTTTTGGAGCCACTAGTTTCTAAGTGTCCTAATTCACCCATCCCCTCTTAGGACGTCAGCGATCCCTGCTGGAATAATTGTTTGTGGGTATCGGATGTATACAAATGAGAATTTTTCACCATACGCACAATGGTGTTCAAAAAAATCTAAGATTAGCCAGCCCTTGGTAACCTACCGAGCCAGACTATCGAAGGCCACTTTGCATGCATGCATTGATTGGATGAAACAGAGAGCTTGTGGCTAAAGAACTGCTAAAAAATGGTGTATCTGGGTCATCGTAAATTCTTCACAAGGATCACCCGTACCGCAACAATATGAGAGCTTTTGATGAGAAAGTTGAGACTCGACCACCTCCTAAGCATCACACTGGGAGATAGGTATATGAGATGGCAAAGGGACTTAGGGTTATCCTTGGAAAGAGACACGGGAGTACACCGGTTCTGAAATCTAATCTTAGAGCTCCTGTGTTCAAAAAGAAATCTTGTTTTTATGATTTAGCTTATTTGTCAGATTTGGTGGTTCGACATGCAATTTATGTCATGCATATTGAGAAGAACGTGTGTGATAACTTGATTGGTACATTAGTAGACATACCGGGCAAAACAAATGATACACTCCAAGAATGGAAGGACATGAAACGTTTGAATCTTAGATAGGATCTACATCTCGAAGATATGGAAGAAGGTGACAAATATCTTGGTCCCGCTAGCTACAGTCTGAGTAAGTTAGAGAAAATTGCAATGTGCGAGTGTTTGCATGGAATCAAAGTTCCATCCGGTCACTCCGCTGATATAAAAAGACTAGTAAACTTGAAAGATTTAAAATTAACTAGCATGAAATCTCATGATTATCATGTGTTGATAACACAAATGCTTCCAATTGCAATTAGAGCTATTCTGTCACCGAAGGTACGAAACCCAATCATAAAGATGTGTTCATTCTTCAACAAGACATTACAGAAGGCCATCGATCTGACCAAACTAGATAAGTGTAGCAAGACGCGGTCAAGACTCTATCCCAGCTTGAGGTGTGTTTTCCTCCATCATTTTTTGATATCATTGTGCATCTCATTGTTCACATTGTGAAAGAGATAAGGATTAACGGCCCCATGTTTCTGCATTAGGTGTACCATTTCGAGAGGTTCATGAGAGTTCTGAAGAAATATGTTTGTAACCGAAATCGACCGGGAGGTTGCATGGCTGATGATTGAGAAACCGAGGAGGTCATTGATTTCTACGTCGACTACATGAATCTCTAATTGATTGGTGTGTTTGTATCTCATCATGAGGAGAGGCTACAGGGGAAAAGGACGATAGGAGCAAACTAATTTTGCACTAACGATCTTGTTTCATTCACAAAAGCACATTTCGTAATTCTACAACAATCAGTTGTAGTGGACCCCCGTATGTCGAAGAACACCAGAAGATACTACGCACCAAAAACCTAGGAAAGTCCTATGTTTGGATAACGCGAGAGCACCGAGATCATTTTGGCGTCTGGTTATGTAGACAGGTGATGGATAAGTAGATAGAGTATGCTCAGTTGAATGTGTTGGCTGACAGATCGTCAACTACAATCCTCACATTCTAAGGGTATGATATAAATGGTTATACATTTTATACGAGAGCGCAAGATAATAAGAGTGCCAGCTAAAATAGCGGTGTCCGTATAGATGCCTATGACTACAATGGCAATATGGAGACCTACTATGAATTCATATAGGAGATCTAGAAGCTCGACTATAGAGTGTTAAAGGTTCCTCTCTTCCAGTGCCAATGGGTCAGACTCCTATGGGGCGTAAAGATCGACAAGTACGGTATAACTGCAGTGGACTAAAAACTCGTTGGATATAAAGAAGAGTCATACATACTTACGAAAGATGCTACGAAAGATTTCTATGTAAAGGACCCGGACCCGGACTCGGACCTGGCTAACAAGGAGGGGCGCCACGTCATTCAAGGAAAAAGAATGATTGTTGGAGCAGAGAATGTCGTCGATGAGGAAGACTACAATCAATTCGACACGCTACCTCCTTTCAGAGAGGGCGCTGACCTAGGTCTCAAGGAAGACAATGACAAACCTCCCTATGTACACCATGATCATAATGAAGGGCGAATCGTTAAACCAGATTAAGTAGCTTTATTTGCACATAATGAAGGGCATGAATTACTATGCATTAATAAAGGGTATGAATTTCTATGTATTAATGAATGCATCTTTACTATTGATTTACATTAGCTATAGGTATGAGCATATTTATTTTTAATTTTTAATTAATTAAAAAATTTATTCATGAAATTTAGGTATATAGCAAGCTCCAGTTATAATTTTTAATTAATTAGCATGCCCCAATATAGAAATTTAGGTATGAACATATTTATTTTCCATTTTTAATGAGTTAGAAAATGTATCCATGAAATTTAGGTAGATATTGACCTCCAATTAGATTTTTTTAATTAATTAGCAAACCCCAATATAGAAATTTAGGAATGAGCATATTTAGTTTCCATTTTTAATGAATTATAATTTATTAATGAAATTTAGGTATATAGCAAACTTTAGGTATGAAATTTAGATATATAGCAAGTTGAAATTAAAATAAATATGTTTTGAAATTAAATTTAATATGAATATTGGCTTGTTGGAGATTAACTGAATGTTAATAAAGAATTTCAGTACCAACTACAATGAAAACACTTGAGTAACGCAGCGGTTTGTTCGGTCTTACTCTAGGGCAGGTCGTGGGTTTGAGTCTTGGTGCGTGAGCGTAGCACAAACAATTTTTTTGCTCCACCCCCACCCGACGCCGACAGTGAAAGGGGTTTCACTGCCAGTGAACCTCTAGGGCCGGCAATGAAAGGGGTTTCGCTGCCAGCCTAAGTCATGAGCTAGTAGTGAAGGTCTCCTTTCATTTCCAGCTGTCCTCTTAAGCTGGCAGTCAAGGCCCTCCCCTATAAAACCAAACTACATGTTGCATCCCCGAGGACTTAGAATTTTCCACCTTCTAGGCTTTCTCTCTATCTTCCTCCGCCGAATTGCCTCCCGCACGTCGTCCTGAAGCACCACCGGCTCCGCCATCCCTGCCCTCGGAGGAGAAGGACTAGGTGGCCCGTCTGCGCCATGTCCTTATGCACGCCGCTAGATTTGCTCTAGCTATGTGAGGCTCGGTTTTACCTCTGTTATGTGATAGCTCTCCTACATTTTGTTTGCCCAAGCGTCGTTTAGCTGCTGCTGTCAATTTCGGTGCGAGTATCAATTCATAGGATGTAATTGATTTATGACTTTATACTGGAATTTGGTCTAGCTCTATGGTGGATGGATCAATGGTTTGGTTCAGTTCTGAACACTGTTATTTTGTTTACTGAAGGACAGCAGCCGCACGTATGCGAGGTTATGCGTTAGGGGTTGTCATCAAGATCTTAGCTAGCTGACATCTGTTCCTATACTTGGTTTATGGTGTGCTATTGAACAGTTAGGAAGCAGGGTAAAAGTGAGCCATGGGTCCAACTGTTGTAATCAAAACTAAGAGCAAATGTTTAAAAAGAACCATGTTGTCTAGATTTTCTTGCTAGAGGTTGATCTGGTCCTTCGCTGCTATTGAGAATATATGCTCCTATGCTTGATCTTGCTCTATTATGACACTCAAAACATGCTAAGAACATATATATACTTGCTTTATCTAGCTTATATTTACATGCTAAGAACAGAAATTTACTTGATCTAACTTATATTTACTTGCTAAGAACAGATACTTACTTGATCTAGCTTATATTTACATGCTAAGAATAATTTCTCCCTTTTTCATCCCTCCTACTAATTCTCATTTTTGGAGAAAGCTTTGGCCAAATGAATGGCTGGCCATGACCTCCCTCCTATTTACAGCACAAGGTGCTACATGCCTTCATGTTAAGCTTTGATTTGTGGCAAACTTGTGATTTGAGGTGGTTTTGGAGGTTAAGTGTGAAAGAGTTTCTACAAAGTTGAGGGTGTTCTTTGCTTCCTTTTTGCTAAAAATGATAAGAACAGATACTGCTTCTTCTCTCTATGTTGTCTTTCTACTAAAAATGATAAGAACAGATGATGCTCCTCTCTCCTGCCTTTCCACTACTGTTGCTCTTTCTCTCTGTTGTCTTTTTACTTAACATTATAAGAATATATGCTCTTTTCTAAAGTTTGGAGCCTTTTATATATTTTTATTTATGGAAAAGATTTTCTTGGTTTTTCCATGCTTAGCCTCCTACATTAAATGCTCTCTTCGGATAAGCAAATATTTGTTTTGAAATACAACTCCTCCAAGTACTTTGGCCCTTGTCAAATAATCAATATTTGTATGAGGGCCCTTGGCATGGTCGGTTTCCTATTTTCTAGAAGTGAAATTATGAGATTTTCCGAGAGGGTGGAGAGGGAAAAAAAAGATCCAAGAGGGAAGAGAGGAAATTAGAGTTTATGGTATGTGCTAGAGTGAAAATCATGATCGGTGCAGGCACATAGCACTTGATTAGCCAGTGAAGCTAAATAAGCTATTAGATTCTGAAAGCTTCTTCAGCTTCATGGGCTAAAAATAAGCCCCATGAACCTTCTTCTCTCTTGATTTTGGCTAAGAGACCATACTTCCTTTTTTCTTTAGCAAATGTGTTGTATTATTTAATTATGTACTATGAGTTATAATTATGTAATCACGATATTATACTCCTTTTTGGGCAAAAAATTGTATTATTTAACTACATAGTATGAGTTGTGTACAGAAACAAACAGATTATGATAATGTACTTTTTTGTTAAATGTGATTATAATGTACTCATTTACAATATTGTTAAATTTCAGATTGGACACTTGAACTTGTAATGTTAACTTTAAATATGCTCGATGATGTTACATATGTGTTGAACTGGTGGTAGTTGGACTGCTATATATAACTCGGTGATAGTTGGACTGTCTATGCTGGTTGCTAGCTCACTGGTGTTTTGTACTCTCTTTTTTTGGCAAAAGTGTTGTATTATTTAATTATATAGTATGAGTTATGTAAAGACACAAACAGATCAGATAATGTACTTTTTTTTGTTGAATGTGGTCATAATGTACTCATTTCCAATATTGTATCTATATGCATTCTATCTATCGACTCCCTCCCGGTTATCTTACTCTTTCAACAGCCTCCCTCCCTCGTTAGTTTTCTCTCTATCTCCCTTCTTCCTCAACTATCTATCTATAGAACACTTAACCGCTTGTCGTCATCCTATGCAGAACAATCAAGAAGGGATGGCACCACCAACCGCTCATCGCCATCATATGCTGAACACTCAGGAAGGTGGCTCCTCCGATCCAGCCCAGGTGCCGAAAGGAGATGTGTCCCCATCAAACATTGAAGAAGGTAGCCCGAGCAACTACCTCAATCTGGACCAAACATATGCTAGTGGAGGCGATGAGATAATTCATAAGTAGATAAATGCATATGTTGTACACATGATCATACAGCTTCTCAATACTTTTTTCGCTTATGTGTAGATGCCTGATGCTCCAGAGGGTCGTGACAATGATCAATCCTAGGAGCGGTATCATGTCCGAGGTCCCTTGAATATGCCTGGAGGACGATTTTTCATCACGGAGGTCTCACCAGCTAGGGAGCCAACTGCACCAGAGAAAATTCTGGGGTCATACGAGTCAATTTGTGAAATAGATATTAAGGATCACGTGCCTATCAACTACAGATTATGGACTGGCGAATGAGGTGATCCACACGTGGTTCTTGATTGAATCATGAATGACATCTTGTGGCCATCATATTAGGGAAGTTTGAGTTCCCTGAAGAGACAGATATGGAAGTAGTTAAGTGTAAGGTGCTAATGATGAGGTGCCTTTCATTTAAGAATTAGAAGGGCACACTGAACCTATGTGCAAAAAGGTACAATGTCAGATTTCAGCAAATGACCGCAACTGGAAGATCATCAGCAAGCTTTTGCGGAGTACAAATTGTCAGAAGAAGCACATAAGTTGAGTGAGGTGAACAAAGCAAACTCGAAGAAGAACCTTTACCCCCACAAAGTCGACAGCTGTGGGTACGTGAGAAAAAAATGGCAGTTGCAATAAGAGCTAGATGAACTGCGAGAGAGAAGTGTCACACCTGAGATGGAAGGCTCGAACGAACGATCGATGTGCTTCCTTCGTGGGATGGGTGCTTCTTACTCGGCTGATGAAAGCTTATGCTTTACAACCTCCAAAGACTAGGAAGTGATGCAAACTCTTGCAAAAAGGCTTGCAGACACCCATATGCAACCTGCACAAGGCTCTTTCAAGCCAAATAGGAATAGGAACGAGCTCACCTTAGCCCTAAGAAACAAGGAGCAATGTGGTCGCACATGAGGTGTTGGTGTGATGGATTGAAAATATGGATTCCCACGCACATCAACAATTACAAGAGTCAAAAGATAACCCAAGGAGAGCAAGATGCAGAATGAGAGGCAGAACAATCTTGGGAGGAGTTCAAGTTCTTGTATGAATTGTACCAGGAAGATGCCCTCGACGTGTTTATAATCAGAGCTTGGACTCTGTAAGTGACTTATGTCTATCTACTTCTAAAGAATTGGAAATGTAAGTTAGAGAAGTCCGGTCCTTTTTTTTTAAGGGGGGTAGTCTTCCTAGCTAATCTTTTGATTATGGAACCAAAAGATAGATATTGGAAATGGCTAGTTAGCAAAGGTAATGCGATAATAAAGTGTGCTAAAGGAAACTCTGACCACAGAAGTGACTGCTAAGAACAAGTACTCTTTCCTCGGAATTAAGATATGGCTTACTAAATCATCAAGGATAAGAAGATCCGCCAAGGTCAATCAACAAATGAGAAGATCATTAAAAAAAATAAAGGACACTTATCAGGAATGCTAAAGCTACGGAATTCTCAGGAATCAGAAAGCACTAAGATGTATCATGATCTCAAGGATTCTTATCAGTAGTATGGAAACAAGAGTAGTGTAGCAAAGTATATGGTCTTATGTGACACATGTCAAAAAAGTTAGAACAGTACATCAGATACAACTGCAACCGTTGAAGATACACAGAATAGAATATCCGAGAAAATCCAACATCCTCAAGGTAATCGATCAAGATTTGTCAAGACAGATGCGAAAGCCGTCAAAAGCAAAGTGAGCAAAGTATGTCAGGGCAATGAGGTTAACACTGAGAAGAAAACACAATTTGGAAAGCGAGAAGAAAACTTGAAGACCAAGATTACTTATCTCATTTTCGATCTGCCCGAATCTCGAGGGCGAGATTCCTTTAAGGGGGTAGATTTGTAACACCCTGATTTTCAGATTTCTCAAAATTCTAAATTTTTCCAAAATTATTGAATAGCTTCACCAGTAGAATAGGTTTAAAACCTATTTTCTTAATCAATCAATCAATATATGTTATTATTTTGTGTGCATTGCACGCTGAGTTTTGTCTAGAGCCAGGTAAATGCATTAGAGTTTTTTCTTTTTCTTTCTCTTTGGTGTTTTGAGTGAAAAAGATTTTGAAAAAGGTTTTTAAAAAACTCAGTAGTGAATAAGTTAAGGATCTTAATGGTTGGAATTCAAAATCTTTGAATTCATCATCTATTCAATCCTTGATCATACTTGATCCTTCTCTAGTTCAATTTAAATCTTATCCAAATTCTTGTTTAAAGTCAATCTCTCCTCTTTCTCAAATTTTACCCAAATCCAAATTAAAATTCTTTATCTACTCCTATTCTTGTTCAACCTCATTTTTCGTTTCTCTTAAATTCACTCCAAGCTCGATTCAAATTCAAACCCTATTCAAATTTCTCCGCAAAAGGTCCTTTTCTAAACCCTAGATATACCTAAAGTGTGAAAAAAAAGAAAGGGTATGTTGCTACTCTTTTGAAAGAAAAAAGAATAGGAATTCCCGAAGTGGATTTCACAAATCAAAGATAAAGGATTCCGGAACAAGTAAACACGATTTTCAACTGTCTCAACAATAGAATTAGATTAGAATAAGGAATAAAAGTCTTGCATCTCCTCCTTCAAAACCCTAGCCTCGATCGACATGTTCTTCCAGCATTTGGGCTTCATCTTGCTCAAGTCAAAACCCTTAGCCATGTCTTCTAGATGGCCCAACAAAGGATCCACGAAATCTGCAAATTTTCGCGGAGTCCTGGATAGCCTCATCTTCTCAAGAAGTTTCATAGTTCAAAACAGTATCAAATGCAAATCTTGACAATACCAAAGTTGTAGGTCTCATAAAGAGATTCGATTTGAACCTATGGTAGTCCTCTTTTGGATAATGGAGCAAGGAGTTATTGCCCCCGAAATCAGTGCCGCGCAGATAAGTCCGAGTTCAAATAGTTTAACTTGTGGTGCATTTCTGAAAATCAATATGGCATTTTCATAAGTTCCAATTACTACGAGAGTTGTAGATCTTTTCGAGTACTACAATTTAGAATCAAGAAATGTTCAATTTGGATTCCAGACAATGTAGATCTCATCCTCGGAATAGAGAGCTGCGAAAAAGGGAACCGTAACCAACTCGAACTCGAATTCGATTCATGTTCGGCTTGGACTCCACCTCAACCAGCCGCCCCTAGCCCTATAAATATGAGTTGCACGTCCTCTTCTACCCCTATTCCATGCCACCAAACCCTAGAAGTCGTTGCTGCCCTGTCCGTGCGTCGTCGTTCGCCGGAGCCGCTGCCCGTGATGCGCTACCTCGTCGTCTTCTCCGCGAATCCTCCTTCCTTGACCATCAAAGAAAGGTGAGGACCGCTTCTTCTCCTCCCTTACTACTGTTTTATCATCATACTAAGTCCCTAGCCAAGCCCTAGCCTCGGCCAAAGCCTGATCTACGCCACCATGGTCATCGTCGTCGCGGACAGCTGCGCTGTAGCCGATTGGCATCGATGTTCCCGACCGACCAAAGGTCAAATCACCAAGCCCTTTCACCGGTGCATGTTCCATGATGTTCCCCACGCCCTCACCAACCAGGTCAGCCAGTAGAGCAGCCAAACCACCGTAATCAAGGTTGACATATCTGTTGTCCGATTTCTGGACGCGTTCTGCGCACACACCCGATTTGCATTCACGTTCCCCATCAATACGAAAGCCGTATGGATGCACCAACCGTGTCACGGCATGTCCCATCGAGTCTTCTACGTGACCCTAGGAGCCCATCCCCGTTTGTGCAGTGACACGACCAGGACGCTATTGCCAACTACAGCATGTCACAACCATCACCCATCTCACCTTCGTTTATCGTTTTTCCTCTGAGGGGATGATCTACCAAAAACCATATGGTAGCATAGTATTCCCGGGATATATGAACATCTCTGTTCAAACGGTTTCTCAAATTTCATAGGCAATCTCGTGGAACACAAGGGTCTAAGTTCTGCATCTATTCGCGGTCATCACCAAACCTAGCAGCAGTCATCATTGTTTTGCCGCTACCTTGGATGACCCCTTCCAAAACCAACCACACCACTGAGTTAGTCTTTCCACGTCCTACGCTATGCTTCCCTTGTTTCACTGAAACACCACTGAAACTCACTGATGTCTGTGGCCACACGCCCGATCGCCATCTCCGACGAAACATGAACCACCACCGCTACATAGAGTCACCAGTAGTACCCTTAACATAAAAGTGCAACCTTTGGCCTTTTTGATCCATCATAGGTGGTCGATACTAGATCTCAGCGTATCTCTTCTTTAATCCAAGATGGTACTTGCATAGCATACCAAGTCAGCGTCATACCATTCTTCTTAGCCTAGTCAGCAAAGTCTGGTTTGCCCTACACTTTTTGAATCTTGCGCAATAATGTTGTCAAGCCTAACACAGTGATAGTGCAATAAAACCTTCCCATAGGAAGATAGTTCCGGAAAATTAGCATTTTCTTTTCAGTATAATCCATCTCTCGAAAGCTATTCTCTTTTCATCTTAACTCCGATTTAGGCGATTCTTGCGTATAAATATTTCTAAAATCATCCCTATCCAACTATAGTATTTTAAAAGTGCTTTAATGATGTTTGGTATATTGTTCTTAGTGTTTTACTTTGTGTTGTTTGTCGGTAGTTCTCGCGATTAGTCGATAATGTTCCGGAGCAGTTCAAGGAACTTCAAGACCAAGATTTTGACAACACTAAGCAGCATTAGGTAAAAGGCAAGTGTCCTTGATCATATTGAACTTATATTTTTAAATATTTTATTTTATAAATTTGCATGCAATGTCTGTCAATTTGATGGGTAGTCACCTATGTTAAAGTTTTACCTAGATATTCCCTTATCATTCATTGAAGCCTATGTGGTTTATGGTTAGGTGTCTTGTGGGTAGAGTTGCTTAGCCATGCTGTCAGAATGTTGAGAAGTGTCATATACATGATTAATGGAGTTATGCAATGGTAATGATGAATTTGGTATAGTAACATGGAACCCTAGGACTTGGGCAAAGAATGGGTTTGGTGATGATGATTCGGGTGGTGGGCTTGTGGATACATTCCAGACAGAGATGTTAGGTTGGTTATTTCCCAATTGGATGTTGGATAGTTGGAGAGTCATTGCCCAAGTGTCACATATAAGGACTGGTTCGTGGAGCGACAACTCAAAAATTACCGTACCAACCACGAGGCCGATATAGGTAAGGCTTAGCATATTGATTAGATACCTGGCTGGTATTTGTTGGAGTACCAAGACCTAATCAATGGTCAATGCTTCCTAGTGATCTCCTGGCGGCACACCACTAGCGTGTGCTAAGTGTCTTGCAAACACGGTAACATGGAATTCACTGACTCGTGAGGAAAGCTGGACAACCTCTGCAGAGTGTAAAAAACTGTTATAACAGCCGTGCTCATGGTTATGAGAGACTTGGATCCTCACATGATTAGTGGGTTATGGTTATGGTTATGGTTCTGGTACATGGAGTACTAGATGGTTGTGGTTTTGGTTATAGTACATGGAGTACTAGACGGTTATGGTATGCAAGGTGGGGAGCCTTGTATGCTGATTGTTGGACTGTATGGGTTACATTTACTTAATAATTGTATGCTTTTTGAGTCCAAATATCTTTTCATTACTCGCATTTACGCAAATATACCATGTGTTAGCCTATTCTTGATATAAGCCTGCATATCATTATCTTTCCCACACTTGTTGAGCACGTCAAGTGCTCACACTTGCTATTTTTGCTACACCATGCGATATGTGTGTTGCTGCTTAGTGAGTGAAGATATTGAAGACTATCAAGACGAGGTTGTAATGTTCTAGGCGCGTGTCTCCCAGTCAGTTGCCTGCGGTGTCGTTGGGTACTAGTGCTTCTGTGCCGCTGCAGATATCTTCATAAAAGATAATATATGTCAATTGCTGTAAGAGTTAAACGGTTATTTAATAAAAGTATTGCTTTTGTTACTTCACCTGTGACGTCCTTATGTGTGTTGAACATCTTGAGCACACATAAATCGCATCTGGTTTTGGCCTTTAAAACCGGGTGTGACATATCCTCCTTATCATCCACCCATACTTAAGCAAGATTATTGTCCTGGACTCACAAAAGAGAGATAAGTCAACTTACAAAGACCTCATCGACATGCTAAACAGGTAAACTTGATCATTTAATCTTCACATCGATTGCATCTAAGTTTAATTGGAATTCATATTCATGTACAGGGCATACACAAGATACTGCAAAAAGAATATTGTCTACTTTCCATACAAGAAGCAGTATGATATAAAAACCGACTTTCCGGTACGTAGGAAATATTCATGTCTTGCATTTCCTACTAAATAAAAAAGTTCAATTCATTCCACTGACAAATCCTTTCCTCTTGAAGTGTATGAGGCAGCCACCCAGCAACAATCTCTGCGGGTTCTATATTCTTAGTTTTATGCACATATTCAGTGGAGACGGAGACGCTGTCATGTTTAATGATGTTAAGGTATGAAATTACATATTGATGCATTCTTTTTCAATTTCTATAAATGTTCAAGTACTAATTATTTTGATTCTTCAAATACAACGCTTCAAACACTGCACAAGTGCGATACTCCCTATGGAAATACATGATATTCAAGAACAGATCATCGGGTTCTTCATTGAACATGTTAGCAACCCAAATGGAAAGTTTCATGAATCGATTGTGTCATCGTCGTGTGAGGGACAATCAAATGACACCATACCTTCTAGTAGAGAGTATGCAATAAAGAGGAAGTCTACCAGAAACATTAACAATGTATATACGTTCAGATGACACCATATTTCTCAATTTATGTATATATGTTTACTTGATTAAATATGTCTCATTGTATGCATGTATTGAGAGGGAGAGAGAGATAGGAGAGAGAGTGGGAGGGAGGAGAGAGAGAGCGGGGGGAAAGCACTGCTGGCTAAAGGTCAGGGTTCTACCCCTTGATTCCCCAGGGATCACTGCCGACCAAAACCACTAGCTGGCAGTGACTCCACGGGCATCAATGTCGGCTAAAACCTTGAGCCTATAATGATAATCCCCTTCACTACCAGCACCCTGGGGCGACAGTGATAGTCCCCGACTATCACTGCCTATTGCCCACTGCCGGCTAGAAAACCAACAGTGAAGGGAAGGGGGTTTATTAGCCGGCAGTGAAGAGAGTTTATGTAGTAGTGCTACCTTATCCTTCTTAATCGGCTTTACGAAGGTACCACAATAAAAGGAAAAAATATATATATCATTTTGAAAGCACTACCATAGAAAGGGTCATCCCTGCCCTCCTTTCACTCCCAAATTGGAAATAACTAAGGTATCGCTAATGGTTCATAAGCTAAACCAACAGATCTAATCGTGAGCCGTTAAGAACTGGTAGTAATATGTATGACAAACTGGTAGTGATATCAACTATCGCAGCCGATTCAAAAGCTCAATGATAGAGCAATAATTGATCCAATAGGAATCGATAGTGATAATCCTTATCTCTATTGGCTCGTATTCCAAACCGACAGTGATAAGGATTATCATTGCCGATTCATATGCTCACCGACGGAGCAATAATAGAGCGAATACGAATCGACAGTCCTAGTTATTATCACTATCGGTTAATATTCCAAACCAGTAGTGATAATGCTAATATAAGTTCTGAGCACGTCCCATTAGTCTGCTCCCCATCTCACTTCGCTCTCAATCTTTAGAAGCCTCTCCTGAGGGGTAGTGGCGGTCGAAGTGGCGCGATGGTCATCGTCCCCACTTCAGCTGCCTCTACCCCTTGGGCCTGTCTTCCACGTCCTCCGAGCCCGAGCCACCTCATGCCTGCCCCCGTTTCTCTAAGCCTGAGCCATCTACCGAGCCCATAGCCCTGCCTCCCCATCTCCCAAGCCCGTCTCCCCATCTCCCCATCTCTATTTCCCAAACCAAATGAATAGCAAGTTGAGTGTTCATGATTGTGGTAATAGGCAAATCTGAATGAGTGGCAAAAAAATATATTTGCTTTAAGATGATTGTGTTTTTTCCATTCATTTATATGTACTATTGTCACTCATATAAAACAAGATATAAAACGGATGGTGCAAGGCGGTTGTTCCAAGAGCTCTTTGACGTATGGTGCAATACTACAAGCCTAGATCCCAACCCAAAGAGATCCTAGTACATCAACTTTGCAACATTCGTTCCTGTTTGTTATTTTGTAGTTTCAAATTAGGATCAAGCTTGAGCATGTGGATCAGTGTGCCATGCAGGAACATTTCGCCATTCATGTAGCTATAAAATAATCTACCATGAATATTTTGGCATGGGGTCTTTGTCTTAAAGTGTGAGATCAAACTTAAATATATCCTAATACTAAAGAGTTTCTGATAGAGTATTTTTTGCACACGTGGATGGATTATCACTGTCAGTTCAAGGCTAGAATCGGCAGTTATAATCCTACTATCATTGTCGGTTCATAAGTCAGTAGTGATAATCCATTATTATCCCTATTGCTAATTCACTACTAGTTTTAAAATCGGTAGTGATGCCAGTTTGAACCGATAGTGATAGCTTGTTCTATAGTAGTGAAGACTAGTTAATAAGCTCACGGTGTCACTCCAAAAGTTATCATTTTACACTATATCACTCCAAAAGCACTACATGAAAAAAAGTCATAGGTGACACGTGATAACTGTCATGGGTCACCTCGAATACGTCACTAATGACTAGTCATTGGTGACGAGTTCTGACTCATCACCAATGAGGTCATCAGTGACGAGTCGTAACATGACTCGTCATTTATGACTTATCATTGGTGACGAGTTCTGACCACTTCAGGAGGGGCGAAAACTCAATCTTTCAGGCCAAATTTGGCCTAAAAATTGCCAAAACTAACATAGTCAATGAGCAACAGATGTAACTTTTCCTGTAGATATCTGTAGAGTCAAAAAATATCAAAATCGGAGTCTATATGAAAAAATTATGCCTGTTTTACCAAAGGCATTCCGGGTCACCTATCAAATTACAATTATTTGCATGAGATATTAAAAAATTCATAAAATATTTATACAAATTTGGATGATCAAGGTTCTAAACCACTCGTTGGTTTGTATATAATTAGAAAATATGATATTTGCCTCTTTTGGTTTGAATCTTTAAATGGCAAATCATAAGCTTTCTGTACAATATCTAATAACAGAGATGAGTCATTAGACCTGTCACTTATGACTTGTCATTAATGACAGGTCGTAATATCATCTGTCACTTATGACTGACCTAGGGAGACCCGTCACTGATGATAAGTCATAAGTGATGGGTTATAATATGATCTGTCACTAATGATTAGTTTAGGATGACCTATCACCGATGGGTTGGTCATTAGTGATGGGTCACAACTTGATCTGTTACTAATATCATTAGTGACGGGTAACTTATGGTCTGGTCCCAATCCGATGCGACATAAGTGATGACCCATCACTAAATGTTCTTAAGTGACAGGTTCTGACGATCCATCACTTATATAGTATCTCCTTTATTTGTTTTTCATGTAGTGAAGGTTACTATTTCATACTATACAACTCCAAAGCTACCTAGATCCGCGAACTACCATCTATGGATCCTCTACTCAGGTTCTAACCACCACGAAATAATATCACTGTTCTTATTAAGCCAGGCTTAATCACACTAATGCATCCTAGCCAACTTAGATAAAGAGACGCCTCAATTCTCCTCAGCCCTAACCCTAGGTCGTGATACCATTTTGACACCAGTAAGGAGCCCTGGACCTAAGTACCACTACATAAAAAAAGATTATGGGTGACGGATAATAATCGTTATTAGTGATGGGTCACATACCTATCACTTTAAACGTGTAACTGATGAGTCGTCATTGGTGACGAGTTAAAACATGTTACCAATTCAGTCATACGTAGCTGACTCGTCACTTATGAAGGTCATATAACTCGTCACTTATGTTCAGTGACGTCAGTAATGGGTCATAATATTGACCTATCACTTATGACTTTTTCGTATTTTTTACACGAAAAAGGTTAAAAAAAATTCACTTGAGCCACCCAATATAGGGCTCATCACATATGTCCCACAAGTCACATCATTTTTTAGACCGCTTTAAGTCTTTACATTCTATAGGAATCGAACATGCGACCTTTCCTCACACGCGTACCCCTTTACCACCTCAGCTATCATGTTATTGTGTATGAAGCGCATATTTTATCCTTTTAATCTTCATTGCCGAAGGTCATAGGTGATGGGTCATAACCTTGACTGATTATGTGACGGGTCACTATTATGATCCTTAATCTCCAAAAAGTCCTGATTGTTTCGAAATATGAATCAGAGACTGAATCTTGATATACCTTAGAACAATACATTCTTGTTATCACCTATGACCATGATACCAAATAGATGATCCGAAGCGTCTTCTGTAAAGCGGGCATAATTTTTACATACGCATTCTTATTTTGACGTTTTTTTCACTCTATAGACATCTACAGAAAAAGTTATATCCATTTCTCCTCGACTTTATCAGGTTCAATGAATTTTTCGAGGCCAAAAATAGCCTGAAAGATTGAGTTCTCCCCCCTTGAAATTTCGGCATCATTTTTGAAACGCACATTTGTATCCATAGCCGTCACCTCTTACATCAAATTTGAGTAGAAATATATAATTATTCATATCCTATGCTGCTGAGATGAGAAAAAAATAAGAGAAAAATAAAAGAAAATAAAAAATATTATTATATAAGAAAAATTAAGTTACAATAGAAAACCGATTAACTAATACATCTAATGATTGATTAATTAAAATTTCTTTATCTACTCTATTTTATCAAATTAGTTATTAGTAATAGGTCACAACTTGACTCGTCACTAATGACTCTTTAAGATGATCATCATTGATGAGTTGTTCATTAATAACGAGTCATAACTTGATTTGTCATTTATGATCAATTATAAGTGATGAGTTATTTATGATCAGTTATAAGTGATGAGTTATTACTAGTAATAAATGAATTATCGTATTACGATAATTTTATATTTTTTATCTGTTTTTTATGTAAGTATATCTTGGCAGCTAAGTTCTTGACCTAAGTTAGCGAATGCATTATTTCGACCCGCCTGGCCCATGCGATGGCACGAAAGTCGTCCGCACGGCTGAAGAAAATGCAAAATCCAACCACATGGAGCAAGGACAGAAACTAGTATTTCCTAAAAGTAAATGGTTATTTTGTGTGGATTTCATGTTTACTTTTATGCTTTTTCTGACAATGCACTTCTTAATCGAGATGAGATCATATTACTTAGCAGAACTAGTGTAAAAACCCTGGCTATTCTATTATATTGAGCTTGAGCTTATTATTTGAGTTTTGCTCGAGCCTAATAACAAGTAGGCTTCTCAATCTGCTTTTGGAAGGTATTACCACAAAAGAAAAAAAAAATCATAAGTAACATTTGGAAAGCTAGTTAAATTCGTGGTGCCACTCCAAAGGTTGTCAATTTTTTTTAACATGTCCTCTTTACCCGGTTTTTTTAGAGATCTTTACGATGAGAGGTGCGAATTCGAGGTTTGAACTCCCGACTGATAGAGACACTCTCATGCGCCTTGTCGATGAGCCACGCGCTGGTTGGCCTTTCATTTATACCACACCAAAAGCTTGTTATTTCATACTATACCACTGCAAAGCTATATAGATCCACGAAATACCATTTATTGATCCTCTACTTATATTCCATCCATGTGAAATGACTTCACTGAGCCAGGCTTGGCGTTCCACCTGTTCAACCCTAGCCATCTTAGACATACCTCCATTTTCCTCATTCTATCCCTTGGTCTGTGCCAAACATTGGACCTAAGTATCTAAGTTCTTGATCTAAGTTGGACAATACATTGTTTTGACCGTCTAGTCCATGCGACAGTATGGAATCCGCAGCACGAAGAAAACACAAAACCCAACCAAATAGGGAAAGGACATAAAATGATATTTCTTAAAACTAAATGAGTAGATGATAAGCCGAATTGCTATCTTCGACACCTCCGATCTTCGCGTTTCGTCACTTAGCTCATGGAGTTTTGTGTAGTGAGTACACCAATCTATAGAACGTGGTTGCCAGGGCCGGCCCTGGGGCAGGGCAAGTGGGGCGACCGCCCTAGGCCCCAAAAGTTTGGGGGCCCGTCCCAAGTATATGCACTAGTCATACCGTTGCAAGTAGTCTGTGTAGCTGTATTTGGGCTACCTGCCAGCAAATGATCCGAACTAGAGAACTTCTGAAGCCCAACTAATGCCCAAGGCATAAGCCCACGAGTCCACAACAGTAATTAAGGGAGGCACTGAGAAGGCATGGGCTGCAATCAAGTCACGTAATAAACAGAAAATTCTATTCTAGACATCGAAGTGCCCCTCCGCCTCGTTCCTTGTTCCCCTCGACCCCTCCTCTAGTCCCAGTTCCTGATGAAAGAACTACTACCTGCTGTTGTTTCATGTGGTTTTCATGGTCGTCTGGTGCACAAATCAATCAAGGAGGTGAGTTTAGTTTTTATAGATAAAAAAGAGGAGGTGAGTTTAGTTAGATCGAAACCCTTTTAACTTTTCTTTCTTTCTTTTTATAATGTCTAAAGATCTCCAATGTTCTCTTCGCGTGAGTTTCTCGCCTTGGCACGGCTGTCAGGTTCTAGTATAAGCCATCGAAATTTTTGTCTTCCCTAAGAAAATCTTTGATTCTTAACATGTTGAATAAAATATTTTTCTATTTGTTGTATACTTTTCGAATATAAATAATGCAAGAATTCTTTAAGGCTAGTGGATTGAGAAACTGGAAATGTCTCGGTGAGAGTTTTCACGTCTGGAAGTGTTTTGTGATTTGTGTTAAGCATGAAAATAATTATGTTTCATTGGGCTCCAAAATTGTTCTGTTCTAGTATCATATTATAGTTCTCTAGTGCTACTAATATTGTTGAGCAACTAAATTGTTAATCAAATAATAGTTCATGTCCTTGTGATGTACTAAAAATTAGCTTCTAATTGAGATAAAAGGTTTTATTAGTGTGTTTCCAGTTTTTTTTTTTTAGATTATAGTGTGCTTCCAGTTGAAATAAAAGGTTTTACTAAGGTCGTATGGGCCTCCACTTTTCTTTCGCCCCGGGCCACCAAATAACCAGGACCGGCCCTGGTGGTTGCCCTCATGTTGTCTTGTGAATAGAAGATATGTTTGGTTTTCATATTATTTTCTGATTAGACTAAGAAAATAATGTATACTTTGTTCACTCTCGCATCACTAATTTTTTTACTGTAGTAATTTTGAATTCATATTTTTTCTATAAAAAATTTATAGATACCTAAAACTTTCGTATCATGAGATTAGACATAAAATATACTTTATTAGTATTATATATTTTTAAATATTCATAATTTTTTAGAAAAAATATAAATCAAAATTACTATAGTAAAAAATAGTGACATCTAAATAAAAATAGATGTGATATTAAACATTGGTGGCCCGAAATCGTCTCATGGCTTCGGAAGCCGGGCGAGGAGACGTCGCGCTTGCAATGATCGAGGACGCGTGGCGTGGAGCTCTGAACCACGCCACTGGATCTGAACAAACGGTGATGCGAGGAGGAGGAGCACATATCTCAGCGCAGGCCCCAGCCATCCATCTCTCCAAATACACTCCCGCACTCAGCCCTAACCAAAAGCCATCGCCCTCCTCCTCCTCCTCCTCCCCTCTCTCCCCCCTTCGCTGGCGGCGGTGAGCCGACGCCGAGGCGACCACCGACGAGCCGGCGCATTCTGCCTTGCAGCCCTTACTCCGAAGCCTCGCGCCCCGCCTCCGTCCGGGTGCCCTCTCCTTCCCTTCCGCTGGGAGCGCGCGTCGCGGCTCCTCTCGTCCCCACCCCCCCCCCCCCCGTGCCGTCGGGTAAGGAAACCCTAACCGTGCTTGCTTGTACGCGTTGCTCGATTTTGTTTCCGCGGATCTCTTTCACGCCATGATCCGTCGAGTCCGAACCCTCGCTTCCGGGATGGGTGCTCCAATCCGTCCGGTTTGTTGTGGATTTGCCTGTTGCGTTTCGTGGCAGTGGTTGCGTCAAAATCCAATTTTTTGGGGACTTCGGTTCAGCCGGTGCCTCCCATGGCGTGGGGCGTCAGGGCGCGTCAGCCGCTGGATAGGGTGGTAGGCCGTGCGTACAAGCGACCGTAGAACCAGCTGACGGTGTAGAATGGGGAAACTGCAGCCATTTCCCTTAACCCTGTATGCGATGCTTGCTCCTAGGGCTGTTAAGAATGGCCCCATTTGTTCAAGGTTCTGCAGCGATACATGTTCTCTGAGGGTGGAGAATTTTTTCTTGGTGCAAGGAGGTGCATGTTAGATCCGATATTTGGCGGGAGCGTGCCTGCCGGATTTGGCAGGGTGGGGCGGCTCACCGGTGTCGTATTGTTTGTAGAAAAAGGTGCATGTTAGATCCGATATTTGCCGGGAGCAAGCCTGCTGGATTTGGTGGGCCAGGCCGCTCACTGTGTGTCTCCTATTTGTAGACAAATCTGTAAGAGTTCTCGCTGCAAGATAAACACCGTCCTTTTTGATTTGGTAAGGTGTGCGGTGCTGTAAGTAGCGGTTACCTTAAGTGACATGTATGGTTGATTTGACAGGAAATATGTAATTACAAACACTAGAAATCTTTTTAAGGAAACTGCATGACATGTTTTGTTGTTTGTTCGCCGTTACTTTATTAAATATGGTTTTGATGTCCGTGTTATGATTGTTCATTCATCAGTGCCTAAACACTGGATTGCGGAAATGCACACGTGAAGCATTTTTTACCACCATATTTTTGGATGTTTATTGAAGTAAGGAATCCAAGGGCTGTAGTCCATTAGTTACCTGTCACGCTTAAGAGTTATAATGTTTTGAAGGTGCGTGTCTAGGACATCAAAATGACTATATGCACAAGTAGGTAGAGAAGACTTTGGAAGTTCACTTGTTGTTTTTTGTTTCTATAATAAATTAGTGAATTTGTGTTTTTGATATTGGGGAATCAAATAGGAAATGCACTACATAATTTCCGGATATTTCTTCATTCAACTGAAACTGCCAGGGAAAGATGATGTGATTCTGTGATGTCCACCGCTGACCACGAACTACTCTTTGTTGTCGTTTTTGGTGCCTGCTATACATCTATTACTGACAGTAAATCAATTCTCAGTTTCTCATATATATTGCATTGGTGTTATATCATGTGCGTGGTTCCACCAAACCCCAGCAACATTTACTAATTTTTTTTCACATTATTGTATTATAACTTGGAAATGGCTACATATTGTGACAAAATATGTTTGTATGAACATTATCATTATGATAACAAAATACGGGGTTGTATGGTTTGCTGTTTATTTTTATAAAGTTTATCCCTCCATCATTAGTTTTTGATCCTATGAGCTCATCTAGGACTGAATTTGACAGGCCATTGAAAAGCCTTGGTTTGTAACTGTGATTAGGATGACTTTTTCATTGGGAAACATGGCAACATTATGTGTGATGACTGAAGATTTTGAAAATCCAATGTTACTAGACTACCACAATGATTGTTAGTGACATCAATTTGGGGCAATGAGGCCTTTTATCTGTTTTTTATTTTTAATGGATGAAACTATTATTTTATTCATGGTTTCATAGTCCTCTTAGGGCCCATTTGGGTGAAGTAAATCCTAAGGATTTGGGTCCTGATCCCCCTATATGAACTAACCTGTAGCAGTTGATATACTTTTGAGATTGCAATTATGGGCTACGGAAATATTTGTTTGATTTATGTTAAAAGAAATTAATCAATGTGACTCTGTTGTTTGGGTGATTGATTGTTGTAACAATAGCAAATTCATAACAATTGAAGCTGCTTGCAAGCCTTGTTCTCAGGGAAAAATATTATGATAAGCATTGACAATTTGGCATTCTGTATTATTGCTTTGTACTTTTTGTCTGTACGAATTTTTGTCCTGGCTTTCAAATATTTTCTTCATGCTCATACTTTCATAGCATTATTTTCTGGTACTAGTAATTTTGAAACGATTTCAGTAGACTAACATTGGATCAAATCGACTTTTCTGCAGTTGGCTAAGTTAATGTGGGCTTCTTGATAAAGATGGCTGATAATGCAAAGGTACATCCTGTGGGATCTGGAGCCTATACAATCAATCTAGAGAACTTCAGTAAGCGGCTGAAGGTATTCTATGACCATTGGAAAGAACACAAGTCTAATCTTTGGGGTTCTTCTGATGCTATTGCCATTGCTACCCCACCTCCTTCTGAGGATCTTCGTTATTTGAAATCCTCAGCTCTGGATATCTGGTTGCTTGGATATGAATTTCCAGAAACTATTATTGTCTTTATGCACAAGCAGATACATTTCTTATGCAGCCAGAAAAAAGCAAATCTCATTGGGACCCTCAAGAAGGCTGCAAATGAGGCTGTTGGTGCTGACATTGTCTTGCATGTGAAAGCTAAGAATGGGGATGGTGCCGATTTGATGGATGACATATTGCATGCAGTTCGTAATCAGTCAAAATCAGGCAATGCGATTGTTGGGCACATTGCAAAAGAGGCACCTGAGGGTAATTTTCTTGAAACATGGGCGGACAAGTTATCTGGGTCGTCTGTACAACTTACAGATGTAACAAATGGCTTCTCTGAGCTTTTTGCTGTGAAGGATTCCACAGAGATCACTTGTGTGAAAAAGGCTGCTTACTTAACTTCATCTGTACTAAAAAATTTTGTGGTTCCAAAGTTGGAGAAGGTTATTGATGAGGAGAAAAAAATCTCGCACTCTTCATTGATGGATGATACAGAGAAGGCTATTCTTGATCCTCTCAAGGTCAAGGTAAAGTTGAAGGCTGAAAACGTTGATATATGCTATCCTCCTGTCTTTCAAAGTGGGGGGAAGTTTGATCTCAAGCCTGGTGCCTCTAGCAACGATGACTATCTCTATTATGATTCGGCAAGTGTTATCATCTGTGCAATTGGGTCCAAATACGGTAGCTATTGTTCAAATGTTGCCCGAACATATTTGATAGATGCTACCCCTACACAGAGTAAGGCATACGAGACCCTTTTGAAAGCTCATGAAGCTGCTGTAGAAGCATTGAAACCAGGCAATCAGATGAGTGTGGTTTATCATGCTGCAGTGGCAGTGATTGAGAGGGATGCCCCTGAACTACTTCCTCATCTAACAAAGTCAGCTGGAACTGGAATAGGTCTTGAATTCCGAGAATCTGGCTTAAATCTGAATCCCAAGAATGATCGTCAGATAAAACAGGGCATGATTTTCAATGTCTCCCTTGGTTTGCATAATGTCCAGGCAGAAACCACCAATGAGAAGACAAAGCAGTTTTCGTTGTTATTAGCTGATACGGTTTTAGTTAGTGAAAAAGGACATGAGATTTTAACAGCACCTTGCTCTAAGGCTGTTAAGGATGTTGCATATTCGTTCAATGAAGATGAGGAAGATGTTCCTGTGGTAAAGGTGGAGGCGAAAACCGTAGAGGTGGTGCCAACGAAGGCAACACTCAGGTCAGACAACCAGGAGATGTCCAAGGAAGAGCTCCGGAGACAGCACCAGGCTGAGCTTGCTCGTCAAAAGAATGAAGAGACTGCTAGAAGGCTTGCTGGGGGTGGTTCTGGTTCTGGTGATGGACGTGGTCACTCAAGGGATTCAAATGAGCTTGTTGCATACAAGAATGTTAATGATGTACCATATGCAAGAGAATTGGTGATCCAAGTAGATCAGAAGAATGAAGCTGTCCTCCTACCTATTTATGGCAGCATGGTTCCTTTCCATGTTTCTACCATTAAGAGTGTGACAAGCCACCAGGACAACCGCACCTGCACTATCCGCATTTTCTTCAACGTGCCTGGCATGCCATTCTCAAATGATAACAAGCTGAATTCTCAAGGTGCTATCTACTTGAAAGAAATTACATTCCGCTCGAAAGATCCACGGCATAGCAGTGAAGTTGTTCAGCATATCAAAACATTGAGGAGGCAAGTTGCTTCAAGGGAGTCAGAGAGAGCTGAAAGGGCAACCCTTGTTACTCAGGAGAAACTACAGGTGTCAAACAACAAAACAAAGATGATGAGACTTTCTGATGTGTGGATACGGCCTGCATTTGGTGGTCGTGGGAGAAAGCTTACAGGAAGCCTTGAAGCACATTTCAATGGTTTAAGGTACTCTACTTCAAGGGCTGATGAGCGTGTGGACATTATGTATGGTAATATAAAGCATGCGTTTTTCCAGCCTGCAGAAAAAGAAATGATTACCCTCCTCCATTTCCATTTGCACAATCATATCATGGTTGGAAACAAGAAGACAAAGGATGTCCAGTTTTATGTTGAAGTGATGGATGTTGTCCAGACTGTTGGTGGCAGTAGGAGGTCAGCGCTTGATCCTGATGAGATTGAAGAGGAGCAGCGTGAGAGGGATCGAAAGAACAGAATAAACATGGATTTCCAGAACTTTGTGAACAAGGTTAATGACCACTGGTCGCAGCCACAGTTCAAAGGGATGGATCTGGAGTTTGATGTCCCCCTTAGAGAGCTTGGGTTTCATGGGGTTCCGTATAAAGCTTCAGCTTTCATCATTCCAACTTCTACTTGTTTGGTTGAGCTGATTGAGACTCCCTTCCTGGTGGTGAGCTTGAGTGAGATAGAGATTGTTAATCTGGAGAGGGTGGGCTTTGGAACGAAGAATTTTGACATGGCTATCGTGTTCAAGGACTTCAAGAAGGATGTTCTCCGCATTGATTCCATTCCTTCGACATCGCTTGATGCAATAAAGGAGTGGCTGGACACAACTGACCTCAAGTACTACGAGAGCAGGCTGAACCTGAACTGGCGTCCTATTCTGAAAACCATCATCGATGATCCTCAAAAGTTCATTGACGATGGTGGCTGGGAGTTCTTGAACATGGAGGCAAGTGACTCTGAGACTGAGGAAACGGAGGAATCAGATCAGGGTTACGAGCCTTCTGATGCTGAACCTGAGTCTGAATCAGAAGATGAGGACTCCGACAGGGAGTCCTTGGTAGAATCAGATGAGGATAACCAGGAGTCTGATGAAGACTCGGAGGAGGAGAAGGGCAAGACCTGGGAGGAGCTGGAACGCGAGGCAAGCAACGCTGACCGGGAGAATGGCGCCGAGTCCGACAGCGAAGAAGAGAGGAGACGCCGCAAGGTGAAGACCTTCAGCAAGTCTCGCGCACCGGAGCGCAGCAGCTTCAAGGGAGCACCGCCCTCCAAGAAGCCAAAGTTCAGGTGAACTGCACCGCAGTTGCTGGGGTGGTGGTTCCTTCGTGAACAGAACCTCCCTTCCGGGAGGCAGGGTATGGCTGTAGTAGCAAGCAGGGAGTGTTGTTTGTTACCCCTCTAGATTCTCTTGGTACTCTCTCTCTCTCTCTCTCTCTCTCTCTCTTTCTCTCTGCATTAGCTTACTCCATTTAGGTGAAAAGTGACAGGTGAACTTTGGTTGGTGAACTCCGTAGTGGATGAAATGAATCTTGAACTTACGTCATTGGGGAAATCTAAGTCGACTCATTGTTGAACCTCCGTAGTGGTAGAACCTCCAGATTGTATAATATTTATGCTGGCAGTTGTTGGTACTGACTGAACCGTACATGAGATGCTGGTGCGCCAGTAGTTCCATTTCTCGTTTGTTCAGATATCTGTTGTGTATGAGTTTTCTTGGTCGAAGAAGCATTGGGCTAGACTGGTGTTTGCCATCCCATACTCCTTTTTGTTTCGTATGTTTTGGTTACCTCGTGTTGTTTTGGTTTCTGTGCATCGATGCAAACAAAACAGGCGTCTCCTACCTTGAATACATACTCGTTGCAAACAACATACACGAGAGGTATATGTTGTGATGTCATTCACTTGCAAAATGTACCCGTATCTTGGTTCTTTTGAGCCATCATCGGGTACTGTGGATGGCCGAAGTGCTGCAAAATGTCGATTCACTTGCAAAATTTATCCTCATGATGTTGTCTTGGGTGGCATCTTAATTCGCGCACTGTGGATGACCCAAGTGTTGGGACTGATTGTACCATTGTGGTTGCAACCGAATAACCATTGTTATTGACCTTGGTTTCTAAGATATGGTAGCGATTGAGTTTGATATTCACCTTTCCTTTTTTGTTTTAAGGGAAAAAGTGATGAATAGAAATTGAGCTTCAATTTATTTTGTTAGTGACTGAACCATTTTCAGGAAGCACTGAACAAAGTGGGTAAGGAGCTATTAGACTCAGTGTCTTCAGAACAGCAGGGAAATTAGTTTAAATTATCTCACAAACCGATGGGACATAGCTCAATACTTGCCCATCCAAACAATCTCTTCAGCCGAGCAGAAATAGAATTACAAATGTAGAACAGGAGAATGCGGGCAGTCTCAGGCTAGCGCCTCCCTGATTCTTTATTGGACTTGTTTTGCCAACATTTTGCACTGAGAAGTGTTTTTGCATCCAATATGCAGCAATTTTTTTCCTGTTGCAATCCAGATTGCCTTAGAACTTTTCTCCTGCCAGCCAGCGACTGTAGAACGCGAGCGCCTCCTTGGGCTTGTACTCAGGGACAGCGTGCCCAGCTCCCTGAAATGTTGCTATTGCCATGTTAAAAACTTAAACCAAATCGCATGAGATAATGATTCGAGGTTATCAGATGAAATTTGGGTAGATTTTAGCAATTGAAAAAGTACCGTGTTGTGCAGGCAATTAAATTCAATAGTGAATCATCGAAATTTTAGTTCAAACATGCATGGTAGCAAGAAAACTTAATAAACAAAATGTATTTCAAGCATCAGGGATAAATTTAAGCTACAGATCATACAACTTTTCAGGTGCGAGTGGAGATGAAGGAACTGGAGTTGCGTACCTTTATTGTGAGGAAGGTGAGATTGTGAGCATAACCTTCTGTATATCTGCAATGGCAGAAACTTGGATCAAATGCAAGAAATTTTGATTCCACCAAAAATGAAATCCAGGAAAATCAGTTCTCAGACATCTTTCTCTTCTTGTTTCTTAGTTCCCAATCAACAACTCAAATCCAGAACTAATTTTCGTGCAACTTTAACATGTATACATTTTTTTAACCACTAATTAGAAAAAATTTAAGTATGGCTCTTCAATTCTCGCAGCATTTAGTTTTCATTGATTGTATCCATGTTTATAGAGAACATTAAATGACATCAGCTTCAACTAAAATAGCATTTACGTGATACCAACTATTCCTACATGTATTGGGAAACCTGGTGATTCTAAGGCCAACAATATGAATTATGAAGAAAAGACAGAGAACATCGTACCCAGCAACTTGCTCTCCGAAGTACCATGGCCGCCATCTATCAACAACTTGGTAGCCTATCGATTTTACCCATGCTTCAGTTCCCGAGAAAGGAACACACAGATCATGGTCTCCACTACAACATAACACAGCCAAAGATCGTTAGATAAATTCTTAAGAAGTTTTTAGACATCTTCCTAATACATTATTCTACATATGCAGATGAAGCAAGAATCAATGTGTCGACTGCCTGTAATGAGTGTTCATCATTTTTCTGAGGAATATGTTTTCCATTTCGACCATTAGCCTTAAAGATGTTACGAACAAGTTTCACCTTTCAACAAATAATTTATGTCATCAAATTAAGCACAATATGATGCTAAACTTATGAGGTATATGGAATCTTACTATGAACAAAATATAGCAGATAGGATCACATTTGAAGTGGTCAAGTAATATGGATTTTTAAAATAATATTATTTTAATGGAAAATTGCAAAAATAATATCCGCTTTTGAAAAAATGCCGAAATAGTACCGTGTCGGCAAGTGAAAAGCCAACGAAAGAGCCAACGAGGGACCTGTCCGCAAACGAGATGTCAACATGCCTATTGTCGGCATTTTGCCTGCCAACAGATAACCTATCTAGCGTGCCGACATGCCACCCTGCTTTGCTGATAGAGGTCTGTCGACGACCCATATACCAACGTATCCTTTTAATTTTTAGCAGTTTTTTTAAAAAAATATATATATTTTTTAAGGAGAAAACAATATTCAAAGGTCATTTTGTTCAGACATTGAGTGTTCAGACATATGCCAGGCAACTTGATGTGGAATCATCGAACAAGAAGAGTTGAAGATGGCAATTTTTTTTCATGCAACTAGCAGACATGATGGCATATACAATACACTTTCATACTAACCTAGCCATGTACTACCTCTAAACCTAACATGTCTTAGCCAATGTAAACAACCCGATTACAACTGTCACTCTACTGAGTGCGTCTGGGGTACTTTCTCTTCCTCACAACATCTGGTCTTGCTTTATGCGCTCGATGTGCCCTCTCACGCTTCTCTCTGAAAGTGCATTTAGGTCCCTTATGTGAGTTTTGTACAATTGATAACAAACAATTAAGAGACTAGTAAGTTTATTGATGTTATGAACAAGTTTTAGTCCTATCGATGAATTTAAAAGACGTTGGCGTCCTAAAAAAAGAAACAGCATGTAGTTACTCATAGGTTTAAATTCATTTTATTTTCGAATTTGAGTTTAGGAATATCGTACTATTAAGAGGGATGCGTGTTGATAGTTTTGAAGGTGTTTCAGTACTCAAAATACCCTTTTAGACCTAAAAGTTGAGAGACAATTACTCATGAACACCGGGGTAGTTGCAAAAGTTGTCTGAACCCGGAGTCTTCTGGTTAGCTCGGATACTCCGGATTCTGGATAGTAGCCAGGAGTCTCCGAGTTAGACTTCGA
Source organism: Phragmites australis (assembly GCF_958298935.1). Taxonomy (NCBI): domain Eukaryota; kingdom Viridiplantae; phylum Streptophyta; class Magnoliopsida; order Poales; family Poaceae; genus Phragmites; species Phragmites australis. Next base: position 15,332,238 of record NC_084927.1, read on the forward strand.
ACTGAGCTCTCGGTTTGGGCTTGAGTGCCCAATACAGAGTCTCTGGGTTAGCTCAGATACTCCGGATTCTGGGCAGTAGCCCGGAGTCTCCGAGTTAGACTCCGAGCTGAGATCTTGATTTGGGCTTAAGTGCCCAACCTGGAGCCTCTCGGTGAACCAGGATATTCCGGGTCAGTACAAAAAGTACTATAACAACTAGTTTGAGGGGCTGAAAATACCCCTCTCACCCCCTCTTTCTTTTGCTACTAAGCTGCTGAACTAACTCAAGACAAACTCATTCATAGTCATTAAATAGCCCCTGTAGTGCTTTAAATCTTGCTAGATTTTGAGAGTTGAGTTGGAAGAGTGAGATTGAGTGCACTTGAGTACCTGAGTTCATCGTCAAACCGTCGATTCGCGTTCTTTACTCTTGGAGCTCCTAAACTGTTAGATGTCGCCCGGAGAAAACCCAAGCATGTGGAGTGCCTCAGGAAATTTGTGAAGGTTCTTCTCGCCACCGCAAGGGAAGAGAAACTCTTAAGTAAGCCCAAGCTCGATCTTCGTGGTTGCTTGGTGAGGATAAGAATTGAAAGAGATCTGACTCTTCGTGAGCACCTCAATGGAGACGTAGGGTCGTTTGATCCAAACTTCGGAAAATAAATTCTTGTCACCTTTACATTCTTACATGTTTTTCTTATTCTAGTTCTTTTCTTGAGGGTTTGTCTCGATCTACTTGTTTGTGAGGTTGTAATTGCAGATGGTTGGTAAAAAAAGCTCTTACATCAATTAGAACATGTGGTAACCTTTATATCCAACTAGACTTGCTTAGTTTTGCTCAGTTTTCAATTTCCTGTAGAGGCCGAACTATTCGGGTTAGCTCGGAGTCTCTGGATTGAACCGGAGTGTCCGGATTCTATAAATCCGCTGCGAAGTTTTAATTTTCAGGAAACGCCTATTCACCCCCCTCTAGGCGACATCGCGTACTTTCAATTGGCATCAAAACCTAACCCCTTACAATGTTTCACCACTTGGAGGATTTGAAGATGTAGGTGTCTAGTGAGAAAGGTACAGTAAACCCGAAAAGTCCGAAGGATGATCTTTCGACATCGAGTAACGGTAAAGACAAGAGAGTCGTAATTGAATTCAATTATGATAAATTGAATGCCTCTAATTCTTATATATCCGTATCATTTGGGCGCGCACCTTATTTCGATGGTACACATTATGCCGCTTGGAGACACAAAATGAAATTGTATTTAATCTCTCTTCATCCAAATATTTGGAAGATTGTATATAGGTTTTGAGTTATCGGATAAAGAAAAAGAACTCACTCCCGAACGAGAGCAAAATCTCCACCGCAATGCACAAGCCGTAAGTGTGTTACTCGGTGCTTTAAGTCCCAAAGAGTTCAACAAAGTGGATGAACTTGAAGAGGCCAAGACAATATGGGACACACTTGAAGTTGCTCATGAAGGCATCACAAACGTGAGGGAATCCAAGATAGAGCTGTTTGAAGGCAAATTTAGAAGATTTGTGATGAAAAATGATGAAACCCCTCAAGCAATGTATGATCACATGATGGTGTTGGTCAACAAGATTAGAGGACTTAGAAGTGAAGAGCCTGATGATCACAAGGTAGTGAGAAGATTACTTAGAGTTTTTGCACCAAGAAATCCCACCTTAGTCATACTCATCCGAGAGATAAGAGATTACAAGAGACTCACACCAAGTGATGTACTTAGGAGAATTCTCACTTATGAGCTCATGAAGGAGGAATCAAATGAAGTTAAGAATCTTGTCAAGTAAAATTCCACCTCTAAGAACAAAGAAGTAGCATTCAAGGCAAGCAGGAGTAAGAAAGTTGAAGAATCAAGCTCAAGTGAAGATAAGAGCTCGAATGATGATGAAATTGCTTTTTTTAAAGAAAGTTTAAGAAATTTATGAAGAAGAGTGGCTATAGCAAATACAAGAGAGATATGCCCAAGAGAAGAACATCCAAGAGAGCTTGCTATAAATGTGACAAAGTTGACTACTTCATCGTTGATTGTCTTAACAAGAAGAAGAGTAAGGACAAAGAAGAAAAGAAGAACAAACCTTTCAAGAAGAACAAGTTCAAGACCCATAAGTAGCAATATTCGGATCAAGCTCACATTGGCGAGAAATGGGACTCCAACTCCGACTCCAATGATAAAGAAGTCGCCACCATCGCCATTCGCTCTTCTATACCGACAAAGTCACTTTTTGGTGACATGAACGACGACGACACTCCCAAGTGTCTTATGGCAAAAGAATGAAAGGTAAAATCACAACTCAAACTCCTAGATAGTGATAGTGGTTGTGAAAGAATGCTTAAATGTCTTAGTAAAAATGTTATATGTAAAATAAAAGAGCTAATGAAAACAATAGAGAGTCAAGAGGAGATTCTCGAGAAACAAGAGGACTTGCTTATCATTAAAAAGGAGAGAAACCTTGAACTTTAGGAACTCTTTGCTAAAGAGAAAGAGAAAGTTGAGATATTGATCAAATATCTTGATTTGGCTAATATCTCAATTGCTAGCCTAGAGGAAAGCAATGTTACACTTCAAAAGAAATTCTTGTATTTGAATGAAACTCACAAAACTCTTAAAGTGCAATTTGATGCCTTTAGGAAAAGAGAAGAGAAGTTAAATTCATTTTATTTTTGAATTTAAGTTTAGGAATATCATACTATCAAGAGGAATATCTTAAAGGTGTCTCAATGCTCAAAGTACCCTTTTAGAACTAAAAGTTGAGAGCCACAATCACCAACAAACACCAGGATAGTTGCAAAAGTTATCTGAACCCAGAGTCTCCGGGTTAGCCGGATACTCCGGATTCTGAACGGTAGTCCAGAGTCTCCGAGTTAGACTCCGAGCCGGGCTCTCGGTTTGGGCTTGAGTGCCCAACCCAGAGTCTCCGGGTTAGCCTGAATACTCCAAATTCTAGGCAGCAGCCTGGAGTCTCCGAGTTAGACTCCAAGCTAAGTTCTCGGTTTGGCTTAAGTGCCTAACCCAAAGTCTCCATGTGAACCCGGATACCGGATCAGTACAAAGAGTATTGTAACGGATAGTTTGGAGGATTGTGTTTAAATACCCCTCTCAGCCCCTCCTTTTGCTGTTGAATTGCTGAACTAACTCGAGACAAACTCATTTATAGCTATTCAATAGCCCCTCCAACTCCTTTAGTGCTTTAAATCTTTCTAGATTTTGAGAGTTAGAGTTGGGAGAGTGAGATTGAATGCTAGTGAGCTTAAATCCATTCATTGAGCACTTGAGTTCATCGTCAAGCCATCGATTCGCGTTCTTTACTCTTGGAGCTTGAAACTCCTAGACGGTTAGGTGTCGCCCGGAGAGCATCCAAGCTTGTGGCGTGCCTTGAGAAGTTTGTGAAGGTTCTTCTCGCCTCCGCAAGGGAAGAGGAACTCTTGAGTAAACCCAAGCTCGATCTTCGTAGTCGTTTGGTGACGACAAGGGTTGAAAGAGACCCGGCTCTTTGTAAGCACCTCAACAGAGACATAGGATCGTTTGATCCGAACTTTGAGAAACAAATTCTTATCTCCTTTACATTCTTGCAAATTCTTATCTCCTTTACATTCTTGCATGTTTTCCTTGTTCTAGTTGTTTTCTTGAGGGTTTGTTGAAAGTGCCTAGAGGGGGGGGTGAATAGGCTTTTCTGAAAATTAAAACTAAAACAGCGGATTAAATCTGCCGGATACTCCGGTGAAGGTCGGATACTCCGGTATGGTCCGGAATATCCGGTCTAGGCCGGAGTCTCCGGTCTATACAGGAAATTTAGAACAACTACGAATTAAAGCTAATAGCTAGAATCTAAGGTTTAAGCTAGGTCTACTGGATATCACAGAGCTAGAATAACAACACTAGCAAGATGATCACTAAAGCAATTTATATGACAAATCACAAAATTCACACAATAAAGCAAATGACACAAATACGAACACGAGAGATTATCCCGGAGTTCGGCCACCTCACAAAGAAGTGCCTACGTCTCCGTTGAGGAGCTCACAAAGAGCCGCGTCTTTTCCAACCCTATCCTCTTCTAGCGACCACCAAGATCAAGCTAGAAATTCTTACTCAATTCGAAGATGTTTACAAACTTCCCGTGGTACTCCACAAGTTTTGGGTGCTCTACGGGCGACGCCTTTCCGTCTAGAAGCACAAAGCTTCAAGAGAAATGATTGCAGCGAATGCTCGATGAAGAACTCAATGCTCAAGTGGCTTGAACTCTCTCCAAACACAAACTCTCTAAAAATTTGCAAACTTTGCACTAGAGGTGGTTGGAGGGTCTTTGAATGCTCTTAAAGTGCTCAAAAGGTCTAAAGTTTACCAACAACAGCAAGCTCTAAATGCCATGGGGTGTGGGGGCATTTATAGCTCTCTCTCAAAAACTAGCCGTTACTGTTTTGTCAGAACTGACCGGAGTATCCGGTGTACACCGGAGTATCCAGCCCTAAATCCAAAAACGGCGTCAGAACGGTCACAGAACGTGTCAGAACTAGCCGTTACAGTTCTGTTAACTTACCGGAGTCTCCGGTGAACACCGGAGTCTCTGGTCCTGACAGTCCTTCCAAAAACGTTAAGTCCGGAGACTAGCCGGACCCTCCAGCCTCTCCAGGTACCGGAGTATCCGGTGTACACCGGAGACTCTGGTCTCTCTTTTCTTTTATCAAAAAGATTAAACGCTAACCGAGAGTCTCTGCCGGAGTCTCCCTCGGAGACTCCGGTTAACTCTAAAATATTTACCGGAGTATCCGGTGAACACCGGAGACTCCGGTCCCCTTTTAATTAAAATAAACACTTAACCGAGACTCTCTAGCGGAGTCTCCCTCGGAGATTCCGGTCTGTTAACCCTTAAATTACCGGAGTATCCGGTGAACACCGGAGACTCCGGCCTTTTTCCAAATAAAAATAAACCATAACCGAGACTCTCTGCCGGAGTCTAGCTTGGAGACTCCGGGCTAAATACTGAGTACCGGAGTATCCAGTGAACACCGGAGTATCCGGACTCAGTGGATTTTTTCAGAATGAACTCGGTGTCCGTGAGTGATTGTGTCTCTCAACTAGTTGGTTCTAAGGGATATCTTGAGCATTGAGACACTAACCAAGCAATCAAATGCAACCCTCTTAATAGAGCGGCTATCCTAGATTCAATTTCAAAAAATAAAAGAATTTAAATCCTATTGAGTACTCTTCGTTGATTCTCCATTTGTTTCGACGGGCGTCAAACGTTACTTATCTTTACAACTAATGCTTAAACCTGTTCATAACTTAGAAAAGCATGTTAATTCCTTAATCGTTTTGTCATCAATAAGCCAAAACCCACTTAGGGGGCCTAGATGCACTTTCATTTGTCTCGATCTACTTGTTTGTGAGGTTGTAATCACAAGTGGTTGGTTAAAAGAAACTCTTACATCAACTAGAACGTGTGGTAACCTTTATATCCAACTAGACTTGCTTAGTTTTGCTCTGTTTTCAATTTTCTGTATAGGTTAGACTATTCGGATTAGCTCGGAGTCTCCGAATTGAACCGGAGTGTCCGGATTCTATTAATCCGCTACGAATTTTTAATTTTCAAGAAACACCTAGTCACCCCCCCCCCTCTAGGTGACATTGCGTACTTTCACTCTCTCTCCACCTCACGGGCCTCCTTGTTCCAACGGGTCTGCTCCTCTCTCAGCTTCTAATGCTCCTCTTCCATGCATTTGCGCTCATCGCCTGCTTTCATTTGTTAAAATCGTGTCCATGCCGCCCGATGCTCATTGTGTAGGAGGAACACATATGCTGACGACTACTTAGTATCCATCCATTGTACAAACTCACAAAGTTGTGGCGAAAACTAGCAACAGAGACCAAAATGATGAGTGGTAAATGACATATAGTTGTGATATAGTTTGGCCACAAGTGTGTACCTGGCGGTAGCCACCAGTGATGCTGCTCTTCGGTGGGTCATACTCGTAGTTTGGACATATGAAGAACCTCCTTTCGTAGGTGTTTGAGAAGTCATTGGTCTTCTTCAGCCTATAAAATTCTCCACACCAGTACATCGACACTTCAACCCAGCAAGCATAGGAGCTAACATATATTTCTTTGGAAAAGGATCAGAGGTCATTTTAGTAGGAGTACAAGAGCTCCAGACGATTGGTTTTGTTCTACAAGTGGCCTTCTGGACTCGTATTTATATAGAAAATATGTGCTGGTTCATGGACCAAGTCCATGAAAAATAGTTAGGACAAGCAATTTATTCCTCTGTCTGGAGTGGTCATGTTGACTGAAAATGTTATTTCTAAAAACGCTACATCTAAAAAGTCTATGTCTAAAAAGGTTACGTCTAAAAAAGCTAAATCTGAAAAGGTATGTCTAAACATCTGAAAAAACTATGTCTGAAAAGTCTATATCTCATAATGCTATGTCTAAAAAGGCGTATTTTAGGATTATTTAGGGATATTTTTAGGTGTATTTTTCGGGTTAGATTTAGTGGTATTTGTAGGGTTATTTTGGGTTAGTGATAGGGTTAGTTTTAGCGTTATACTTGGGGTTTAAGGTTAGGTTTAGCATAGTATGTAAGATATAGTTATGTACTTGAAGGGTTATTTTTCTGTGGATGAGAATGTGGTTCCTCAAGTTTCTATGAGGACAAGTGTTTTGGAGGCAAGAAGGATCTAGGTATGCCCAGGAAGCGCGCCCGCGATCGCGACAGAGCTCTCTCTGCCCGTGCATCTATAAAAGCCTCATCTGACTTCCAAACGAAGCTATAAGATTCAATGGCAACTAGGGGTGGGAGAGGTTGAGGATCAAGGGTGGTGGGGAGGGCAGGGTGACATGGGAGGGTTCCTTTGGTCCTAGTGCCTACGACGAGCCACTCGACAACTTCCCTTTGTAAAGAAAGAGTGAGTTTCGTCTATCAAATCATCTTAAAACTTAAGATCACCGGAACGAGCAGTGACCCAAGTGCTCCAATGGATGTATGATGGGAGCATTAATGGAGGACGTCAATTCTTTTAATGTCCTTTTAGGAGGGTGAGAACTCTAACAACTTCAAGATCACATTTTCAGATCAATTAATAACAAACCTCTACATATTTGCAAGACTCTGACCACTGCGACAACTGTCACTGCACGAGATGGGTTGATCCTCCTGTCCTACAGAACATCCAAGATTACATCCATCACCTCCGAGACCATATCTTCGACTTGCAGTGGGAGGTTGACTATTAAAACTCCTCCTGACGAGGCCGAGCCAACCATAAACATCGATGATCCTATCGTATGTCTCGATTCCTGGCGCCCATGCCTGTACCACAAAACGCCTACTCCTCCACCACCACCAGCACAATATGGTGGTGCCACCTACTGGGAGTCAGGATCATCCTCGCAGTACACTCTAAGGCAATACGACTATAACCACTGTTCCCTGATGTGTTGCCTTACCTTTTTGCTTTAATTCCTTGTACTGTGTTTTTCCAATTGAACTAAAGATTCATCCCATCATGTAACGTAGTAGTACATGGGATTGAACTACCATGTAGTAGGGCAAGGGATTGAACTACCACGTAATTTTATTAGCAAAGTTGGACGTCTACGAGTAACACAAAGTTCACGGTAATACTACAATGTCAAGGATTGAAAATGAATTCTACTGCGTGAATTGGGGATATTTCCTCTTTCTTTCACGTGTTGCTTCACGCTCCGCTTCTTCCTAGCGACGCAAGAGAGATTCACACCTCTGTAGTAGTTTTTCACGCCTCTGAAGTTCAGTCTCCTACCTCCTTAAAATGTCCTCTCGCAGACGGTGTTTCTCTTCCCGCCTCTGAAGTTCCTCAGCCTGTCGCATGTGTTCCTATCCTTGCCGCTAACATTCCTGTTGGCGCTCTTGACGTGCCTCCTGCCTCTTTCGTACTTCCTTCATTCTAATCTTATACTCACGTTTGATTTCAGTCTCTCTAATATATCCCCCATTGTAAGGCAGTCTCACAACGTCAATCCACTCCTATTGTTCGCAATATAGAGTTGGGAGATGTGAACAAAGTGGAACAGAGGAACACACCATAAAACTATCATCAAGGTCTAAATAAATGAAGAATCGCCTACCGGAGCTAGGTTGCCACACCTACAGAACGAACAGACGTTCATGCCAGTGTAGCACTCCTATGGGGTGGTTCCTCCAAAAATCCATGATGTTCTCTTCCTCTTCTCTCTTCTCTCACGCGCTTGCGGCTCTGCTCACTAGAACTGAAAAGATTGAAAGGGGGAGTCGCACCCATTATATAGGGTACATGCCGGCACCCCAGGTGCCGACAGGACCTATCGGCACACCATCTACCGACAAGTACCCTGTCGCACTGCCAACCGCAATAAAAGTAGTGGCCCACCACCTATCGGAGGCCCACATGGCGATATGTACCTATCGACATCTTATCTGCCAATAGGTTCATTGTCAGCATTTCGCCTACCAATAGAGTACTATTTCAGCAATTTTTTTAAATGGATATTATTTTAACAATTTTCTATTAAATTAATATTCTTTTTAAAAAAATCCAAGGAATTTTTATTAGGCCAAGTATCCTTTGTGATACTAGCACTACTATCTGACATTATTGGTACCACTGAATTTTCTACGAAATTAGTTTTACATTTTTACATCCATCTTCTTCACTTTGAAATGAAAATAGAAAGTCAACCAATAAAACATGAGAATTATTATCTAATTTGCAATCCAAACATTAAACTCATTTAGTACATCGGATTATGCTTCATCCTAACAAGGCCATACATTGTGAACAACCAACCTAACAGTACCCTCTAGTAGCCCCTATGTGTTTACTCTTTATATAAATCTATAAATTATTCATATTTAACATCCCCAAAAGACGAATTAACTGATTTGTGCTGTACCTGTAAATTAGCACACGATATCCCAAGGCTGTGAACTTCTTGTGATAGCTGATCATCGTTCCAGTATCATGAGTGAAGTCTATTCTTGCGGTATTCAGTTCCCATGATCCAATTAAGCTTTTCTGATGTGCCATTTTGATTGAGGTAGATCCCCACAAAGAAGAAAAAGTTAAGTCTGACTTTAGGGTTAACTCAAATGGAATTTTTTTATTCATATCACTTCATACCGGTTTGGCATGAATTGCAGATCTGACATCTTCATCATCCAGCCATATAGTAGCAAGTTCATCACTCTACAAATACATGCAATTGTTAAATAGAAGAAACAAGAGGACCAATCATAGTTTTCCAAAAGTTGAACTTTTTTTAGATAAAGGAAAAGGTTGAAGTAAGCACCATAATTCTAGAAGTTCAAAAGAAACATAATCAACTATACTGATCACGATATCAGTGATAACCCAAATATTTGGCGGTAAGATTCTGTGCTTTATGCAGGAGAAAAAATGTGACGATAGCATGATAGGGAAGTAGAAGGACATTGTCCTAATTTTCATACCGTGCAGGGAAGTGATCTACCACCAAGACCTGGCCACATCGGAACGCGTCCATCCCTCAAAGCAGCACGGAGGGGCCAAGAACGCCCCGCCATTCGCTTCCTCACCGGAAATGGCCTCTCTGTCTCTCCTAGCCTTCTAAAACTCAACGGCAAGCTGCTGTTGATGAACTCTACCTCTTGCATTTCAGGATGATGGTAGCAAGGTGCAAGGATGTTGTACGTGTTCAGGTCTTTCAGTTCCTGCAGATGCCAAAATGGAGGTTACAGAACCCAACATTGCTCATACGCTGCCGATTCATATGTTCCGGATCAGAGACATTACCCAGTGCACTCTATCTATCTTCTCTTGGCACAGATTATCTACGTATCCAAAGAATGTCCCACGGCAAGTAGTTTTGACATCCTGAAACAAAGCATATCAGGTCACTTTTAGTTTTGTATCTGGTTTGAAAAGAAACTATATGTGGCACCGGGAGCTGCATCTGCGGCTGTTACCTTCTGCCATAACCTAGAATCTTGCAGAGACAGATCCTACTCTAAGCAAGTGTGTCCAAAAGTATTTAGCATAAGAGCTGACCACAGACCTCATACATGTCAGTTGAGATGAGGCCCATTCCATGTGCGAATGGCACAAAGGAATTGAAATCGTAGTCTACATCAGTTGCTGCATTGCCAATTAGATAGCCCTGAATAAATTTTGTAAACTTCTCATTGTAAGTCATACATAAAAGATTTGCTGGGTACAGTTGTACAATGAGACTGAACGAATAACCTTGAAGTTGATTCTTGGCTCCACACCTTTTTCTATCCCTGTCAGGGCATAAACACAAGAGTTTAGATTAAGGTCTCCGGGTGATATATGATCTGCTCATCTGCATCTTTGTGAGTCCGAGTGTTAACCTTTGACAACTTCATCAGCGATTGTGGGGATGTATATCCCCGCATATGACTCCCCGGAAATATAAAACGGATTCGACTGAAACTCGGGGTATAACTCAAACCACTGCAACAACACATCAAACCAGCCTCAGGTTCCACAGATGAAGTGCCTGATTGATGGCAAAGTTACAGCTGAAGAAGAGCAAGTACCATCAAAAGGAACTTGTGCGCATCAGCTGCGGTTTTCAGGTCACCTGTTGTGTAATCCGATTTGTTCAACGAGTACGACATCCCGACACCAGCAGGAGAGTCCAGGTACATGATGTTTGAGACCTGTTCAACGACAGATTGAGCCGATCACTTTGGATAAGCAAATTGACAATCTCACGAAATAGCTGGTGAAAGAATTACAAATTAACTGCCAAACACATTGAACACTTCAAACTTATTTCTTTATTACTTACCATTTTGAAGGGAAACATGTGAAATCTTTTTTTAACACATTATTTTTTTTCGAGAACATAAGAAGAAGTATTAGAGGATGTCACACCTAATGCAATACATGTGGAAAACAAACATGTGAAGAACAAAAAAAACACTTCTTTGGTTTCAGATGACAGGTGCACATGCACCAAGCTACCGATCACTACTTCTTCATGAATGTATTGTTATCATCTTGGAAATTATTAATTCATCAAAAAAGTTGGCACAAAGTTGTTATGCTGCCTCAGCATACGCCGGACAACTCCATGAGATTGATTGCTTACCTTTGACCAGCTGTAGGGGTTGAGCTGCAGCTTGGGCAGGCCGCCCGGCGCGCTCCCGGGCTCGAAATTGAAGGGGCCGTTCTCGTAGACGAATCCATCGAAGCTGGAGCACCCCGGCCCCCCGTTGAGCCAGACCACGACGGGGTCGGCGGCCGGGTCGCGCTCGGAGAGCACGAGGTAGTAGAAGAGGCTCTTCTCGCTGGCCTCGTCCACGGTGACGTACCTGCAGCGCGCAGGCAAGGCCGAAAGAGCGAGAGGCGCACGACCGAGAATCAAGAACCGAGCAGCTGCGCCAGCGAGAATCAAGAATAGTCACAAGAGCGTGCGAGCGGTAGCGGTTACCCGGAATAGTGCTTGGAAGGGAAGCTGGCGCCATGGAAGCCCGGAAGTCCGGTCACGAGGTGGCTCTGTGGAGCTGCGGCGGCGAGCGGGGAGAGGAGCGGCGGCGCGACGAGGAGGAGGACAAAGAGGAAGGGAGAGGAGGCCATGGCTGATCTGCTAGGTGAACTGGCAGCAACTGGCTGAGACATCACCACTTCACTCTCAAAAGCGGGCAGCATGGAGGCAGCGAATCAGCGACGGCGATGGATTTGGTAGAAGCTGGGACCCACCAAGCGGCTGGGTGGGGCCTACTTGTTAGGCCACCAACCGAAACAGGCGCGGGTGTTGAATCACGAGGCAAATTTAATATTACCTACCCTCCTATCTCATTTTCAGTTTAGTTACTGAGTAATAAAATAGATGATATGGATGAAATCTTACACAAATTTTTTTTATATGATTATATAAAATTTATTTTTATTAAATCAATGCCACTGAATTTGGTGATCTTCTTGTCGTGGATGACACTATGGCAGCAAGTACGGACGATCCGCTGACACACCAAGTGATTCTTAGCTTTAGATTTGTGTCCAACAATTGGCAGTACAACTGAAAGCTCAAGTCTGAATATAAAGCTCATTTTACAAAGATGTGCCTATTTGACATCATAGGTTTTGAATTTAATTTTGACACCGATGGAGTATATAATATCGGTAATATCTTGCGATAACCTCGCACCTTTAGGTCAGATTGTGAATTCAAATAGTAAAAGTACTTTGGATCACGAGAATAGATTGGCTTTTAGAACCAAAATCCATAATCAAAATACCGAAACAATCAAGGTTAGCCTTGGTGTCTATTTGGTATGGCTCCAACTCCCAACTTCTCCCTAGATCTGGGTAAGCCATGCCAAACACTTTAATTTTTACAATGTAAAAGTGATTTGTGGCCCTTGGATCTGGATCCAGCCATCAGCATATGACCGAACGCTGGAGTCTACTGCCAACTGAACAGGAACCATGTCCAGGATAGATAGATGCAAATCAGCAAAGCAAATGAGCTGATATCAGAGATCATCCAACATTCTTAGACATACAATACAAAACTTTCTTAGACATCCAACTGGAATGGTTTGTCATTACAGCAATGAAAATATGATACAAAACTTGAACAAAGTAAAACTAACATAGACCAAAGCATCACCTAACAGAAAACTCCAAAGATCTGGGAAACTGAAAGAAAAATTACAAAAAGGAGGAGAAACTTCATGCGATGCATGTTTTTTATCACCCCCATCAATAGCTGGGACATTATTATTATTACTACTACGAACTGATCACACTAAACTGACTGAATACTTTACAAAAAGAATGAAAGCAGCATCCCTACTCATACCAGCATGCAGAATACAGCACGCAACAACTTCCCCCAATTTTCCAACAAAACAGGCACTGGTCTTTGCTTCAACATTAAATCAATGCGTGCAAAGTCACAAACAAAGCTGAACAAATCTCCAGCAAAAAATAATGGCCATCTCAGTTGATTGGCGAGCTCAATCTTTTATGCTCTCCTTTGTAACTGAAGTAGGCTTGGGCAAAGTTGGCAGAGTGACAGGACTAGAGACGCCATCAAGATCAGACCAATCATTATCTGTTACCAATGCAGTAACAAGATTTGCAGGAACTCCAGTACTTGATTTAACAGTCAACAAATGCTTACTGCTGCTCAGTCCAACATCGTTTGCCAAATCTTTGGTTCCAGAAGTGGAGGATGTACTTGTTGCTTCTGTATTCAGGAAGAGGCAGATAGCAGCACAGTCGTCGATTTTGGATGTGGGGTACCGTGTCCTCCATGCCCGGTGAGCCGATTCAACAAGAAATCGTGCTGCTGAGGCCTGTGAAGGAGCTTTGCTGATGATGCTAACAACTTCGGCATTGGAAAGTACATCCCACACCTACAGTCAGCAAAGAAACCAGTTAATCATATAACACAAGTCCTCCAAGCTCTTAAAAAGATCCACTTCTACAAATATACAGCAACCAAGATGTTCAAGTTAGTCTGTGCTCACCCCATCAGTCGCCAAGACAATAAACTCATCCTTTTCCGTGATGAGGTGGTAAGAAACATCAGGCATAGAAATTACACCATAATTCTTTAGACAGAAATCTCCAAATGATCTTGCCATGGCCAACCCTGGCGAGTTGAACGTCGGAAGCCAAACACGAGCAACATCTGGCTCATCTGGAAGAGAAAATACTCTACCCCTCCGTTGCCTGATTCGCTCTGCTTCACCTATAAATGATTCACTTTGCTTTATTTCGGGTAATATCTAGCAATCATAGCATCAAAATTACTTCATGTAACCAAAGGAAAATAATAAAAGAAGGAAACAGCCATTTGGTGTGCTCTTTCACCATCATTTCACACAAAAGCTCTATGAACTTGTGGCAAGCTGTAATTGAGATTTCAACACTAGAAGCTCATTTAATCTTGTTTATAGAAAAATGCCTTTGCAGAAAATATACAAAAGCATTAACAGTCTTGGAAGGATGGTCAAATAAACCAGATCCACTGAATGAGATTATCATAATCCACCACAAGATCTAAATGAGCCTTCAAATTCTTTGGATGCGCCAAGTTGCTAAAACCATAGCGCATCCGAAAACAGGAAACCTATACTATGGACTTTACAAATCAAGTTAAGCTTTTGCTCAGAAAAAGGCAGATGCAGAAGTACTTTTACTAAACTAAAATGTCCTACTAGACACTTTTACACTAACAGTTGTTTTTACTGGAACAATAACCCGTTTTTTTTAATCTTATTATAACTTCCGACTTCTGAGCACAAATGGTTGACAAGAATAACAAATATTAGTATATCAGCATCTAGAAAATTAATGCCTCATGTATGAATCACATTCTAGCAAGATGATGCATTCTAAAGGATCACATTCATAAGCTATACTGCAATTTCAGATAAGGAAATATTCACAATTCAGATAATCATATAAAGGCATCATTGGCAGAAAAACATACATTATCATGATGGATATAAGCCAAAATTGAAGGGAGAAGACAATAAAGCACATACTATCTTTTCAGCTGTAGCAACAATTTTTGTGGATACTTGTCTTGCAAAGGGATCTTCGATTAAAGTAATTTACAAAAGGCATTTAGGTCTCTAATCTACAAGAAAGCTACAATTGACAAAGTTTATTATGTGTTAAAAAACGTGAAAAAACATAAAATCACCTAGTTACAGGATCTGGATAAATTTAACAACAAACACAATCTGATATCAACAACTTTCTTTCACAAATCTCCTTTCACATGTGTATCTCATGAAGTAGTTTCCTTATAAATCACAGGCATGTGCACCTATTTCAGGAGCTTCACTGACATGCACTGAATCAGCTACTACACTTTTTACACAATCATAAAAACATTAAATGCTTTTTCAGAATTTGAGAAAATTATAAGGTTAGAAGATAAATAGCATGGAATACTATATAGATGAAAAGAATGATAATACTGTTAGCACTCTTTGTAACAAAGGAAACAGATAGGTGTGAATTGCATAGCACTTAAGAACAAAAGCAGAAATCCATCATCATATTGGAGACTTCTAGAATAACACACTACGAGAAGATGAAACATTACTTGGAATGCTAGGTTTGAGGTCCACCGTCAATTGAAGAGCAACTAGCTGATTATCTTCATCTCTAGTGCCCAAGACAGCTCTAGAATCCCCCAAGTTGCCAATTATAAGATTTTGTCCCTGTAAAACAGCAAGATAAACGGTCTGGAAATGAAGAAAAAAACTGCAACCTCACAGTAAAGAAAGGACATGGATCATCATACGAGAAAACTCAGTTTTGACCAACACAGTAGGTGTATTTCTACCTGCTTGATTACTGTGACTGCTGTTGTTCCACTGAATGCACAATCAATATTTCTGTGTAACTTCAGATCCCTGTCCATTATATAAAATGCCCTCAAGAATGAAGCTCTCAACACTGTGTAAAGTTCTGGGTACTCTCCATTCTCCTCATTTCCAGGGGAAGCATCAGCATCAGCATCCCCGTGTTTCATTGAAACTCCTCTAGTTGTCCCACTCGTGACAGTGCTGGTGGAAGTCTCTTTGTAATCATCCCTTCCTAAATTTGCACTCAACTTTAGAGGGAGAAGATCTCTGACCCTCTTGGCAACCAAATGCCCATTTGGTCCATGGCCATCAAAAACACCACAAAAAATGGTATCATCTTTTGAACCAAAATTCTGCAAGTGAAAAATAGGCATTACTATAGGAACCAACTATATAATATTTGAAAGGACATCACTGAACAGGGAAATGGAGACTGCACAATCAGTTTATTTGCAATTTACAATCACGTAAGAATTAAGAAGGCTGTGTACTCCCTCCGTAGCCGTCATGTGCACAGACCAAGAAAGTACTAGGTTTAAGAAAATGTTGATGAGAAATGACAGCACATATGATACGCTACAATCATTTAACCTCTTTCGCATAATTAAAGCAAGGGTAGAGAGTGAAAATATTATAATAACCACACTATTTTTTCCGTCAATGGACAACTATTTTAAAAACAATGGACAACAAACATTGGTATTTTGTAATTCAATCTTCAGTGAACTGTGAAGAAGATTCCTAGGAAATAATTGAACCTACAAAACCTAAATCTAAAGAGACAAGAATGACTTATATGGCATATACAGATAGATAACCAAACATACTAAACAAAAATATGAGAAAATGGCAAGTCCCAACTGTTCAACTGAAGGAGTACATCAAGCAGATAAGATTGTCCATAAAAGGAATAACCACGGATAAGGATCAGAATCATGTGAAGCCCCTCCATGCTTCCAGGTTTCTCCATGAGGAGAGCAATAATTAAGCCTGATTAAACTACTATGTAAACCACTCTCGACCAGCAATATCCAATAGCGATCCATGTGAAGCGAGGTAAGAGGAGACGAATCAAACTGGTATTCTAATCCAGATGTAGGGGGATAACCCAGGCATTCTACACCAAGACGCCACATGTACGTCTTGTGTCAAAGTTCAAATCTTTCGTTGTGGGGGCCAGCTCAAGCATACCTAAGAACTCCTATTTAAAAATCGCACATAGAGCAGACAGTTCTACTTTTGCACGTTAACATCAGAACTGGCCAAAGCTTAACAAACCATGAGCATGTCTCTTCTTCGTCATGCCAAAGCTTCACATCACACGGAGGAATAGGACGAAAAAGGTGTCCATGGAACTAACGGGAGATGAAAAACTGATAAATTATTTACTGGACAAGATAAATGTTGGCGGTAGTCTACCTCCCAGACCACCATGGCGTCCTGGTTGACGCCCTTCCTGCCCTGCATGGTGTAGAGCGATGCAACGGCGGAGGCGGAGGCGCCGTTGCCAGCGATGCGCCCCGGGGGCTCGGCGCGGCGGCCCTCAGCGGATGCACCGCGCGGCGAGGACGATCCTCCGCGGCGCCGCCGCCGGATCGAGCGCACGGCCCACCTGTACTGCACAGGGGCCGTGGTCACGGCGTTCGCGCTTACGCCCAGCGCCCCCAGCAGGCACTCGAGGAACTCGACGCAGCACCCTCCGCCACCGCCGCCGTAGGGGGACACAGCCGCCTCGACGGACGCCGGCCTCGCCTCGGCGAAGCGCGCGGCGACGGCGACCGCCAGCAGCCGCTGCTGCTGCGCCTGCTGCTGCTGCCCCTGCCCCCCGCCGCAGCCCGCGCGCCGGCGCCCGCCCCCAGCCCCGGCCCCAGGCCTCCTCCCCGCCGCGACCGCCACCATCGCCGCGAAACTCTCAACAGCCCCCGGCGCTTCTTGCGATCTGCTCCCGCGAGGTTCTGGAAAGAGAAAAATCAAATCTTAGAAGCAGCGGAGACGAGAGAGGCCGAGCCAGCGACGTGGCCACGACCAGCGAGGGAGCGCAGGAGCGCGTCAAGGAGGACGCGGTCGTGGCGGGGCGAACGAAGGGGGTCTGGAACGGAACGGAACGGAACGCCCTTCTTGAACGGAAGAGTCGGGAGCAGTAGTTTATTGCCGATATTATTATGCAGCCGAGATGGCGAAAGCGAGGGGCAGGGCCGAGCCGAGCAGACAGCAGACCGCAGAGCAGAGCACTGGCAAGACCGAGACAGCTCCGATGCTTTTACCTGCCACCGTGTGGTGGCCTCCGTGGCGCGGCGCGAGCAGGAGAGGGGTGTGGACCAGCAGAAGCGAAGCGAGGATCTCCTCTCCTCTCTGGCGGCCAGCAGTCTGGCGAAAAGCGAAAGGAGAAGCAACCTAAGGTGAAAGAAGGAGTGAGTTATTTAGACGGCGACGGACATACGGTGAAATGAAATGTGATGGATGGCATCGTCTCACCTGCGCCGGTTCTGTACGTGTCGGCGATTTCGACGGTCCAACTCCGGCAAGATAGGGGGTGACCGCATGCACCACAACGGACTTGCCCACGGTTCTCCACTACGACGGACCACAGCTGTGACGGCTCTTCTATTTATAGGGCAAAAGAACTTCTTTCTATATGGAGGAGACGTGCCGCAGCAACCAAATTGCCGCGAGATTCTCACGAGGTTCGACGGGCTTGGTGGTGGCCTAGTGCTTCGACAAAGCAGTGTCGTCGCGAGTTGGTAGTAATATCTAGTAGTAGAATTGCCAGCAGTAAGTGGTGGTGGATGCAGACCATCTTAGTTTCATGCATGTTTATAAAAGTTACGAGGTCCAACAGAATACAAATGTAACTTAGTTTAATGACAAAGTAGTGAGTGGTAGTGAGTTGCAAACAGTGATCAGCGTTATAATTGTCAGCTAGTATGAGGTAATGGATCTCACTTGCAACCACATCACCCTGAGTCTTAGTGCATCGTCAAAGTCACAAGATCATTACTTGGTGTGTGATTAGTGCAGCAACAAACCAGTAATATAGTTTTAGCTAATAAGATAGACTCACATATAACCAAATCTTCTCAAGATTTGTGCAAGATCATAAATGCCTCTAAGGGATACATCCACGGCTCACTTGATGAACCCTTAGAGTGGCAACAAACAAATGAATGGTGGGTTATTGATAATAATTGCTAGTATAATTGTTGGCTAGTGAAAGGGGTGGATCTCACATGCAACTAGATTGTATCGAGATATATACATGCTCAACAAAGTTACATGGCGATTGCCTCAAGATACACCATGCTCACCAAGTTATAGAGCTAGCGGAATACAACTGGAACTTACTCTCTAGTGCAGTAACAAAGTCGTGGGCTATATTGGGTGGCTAACAGCCACAAGTAAAAGAATTGCCAGCTAAGTGCAATCAAATCACCTCAAGATCTATGCATGCTCGTATAAAGTTACAAGGTTGAGTGGACCACAAACACAACGTACTTGGTGAATGCTAGGTATGACAATAAAGCAGTGTGTAATGATGTGTTGCTGACAACGACTAGTAATATAGTTGTCAGGTAATAAGAAGTGGTTGGCCTCATATATAACCAATTTAACTCGAGATTCATGTGTGGTCACAAAAATCTAGAGGGTTTTATCCATAACTTACTTGATCAACACTCGGTGAAGTGACAAAATAGTAGGTCAGGTGAGATTGTGAGTATTATAATTACTAGACAGTAAAATGTGTTAGGTCTCATATTCAACCAGATTGCCTATTAGATGTCACAGTGGACAATGTTGGGTTGCTAGCAATTGTTATTAGTACAATTGCCGGCTAGTAAGAGGTAGTGGATTGTATGTGCAACTAAACTTGCTCAACATTAAAATAGTATCCGCTCAAAAACATGCTAATGGGCTACATCCATAAGGATGTTGCGGTGTGATAGTAGGCAATGTTAGGTTGTTATACAATAGGTAGTGGTACGATTGCTGGTTAGTAAGTGCTCTTGATCAATCTTATGTACGATCAAAATGAGGTATGTCGTGTAGACGAAAATCTGTTAGATGATCAGTAAAATCTTAGCTATGCATGTTCTCAACTTTGTTTCGATAGGTAGATATCTATCCCTTATGCCAATGAAAATGTAAACTCATTAGTAGTTTTCCTTGTCATGTCCATAATTTTTTAATTGAGTATTATCCCTTACGGTAAAGAGTAAAATATTTTTCCTCCTAGAAGGATAAACAACTTTATATCCAGAGTACCGAGGACCTCATATCCTTCTTTAGGTTTCATTGAAGGCTGGGCTGCACAGCGTGGCAAAATGAATTTATGTACCAAAAAATGACGCCACACATGCCATCCTGTTCCTCTAAAAAATCGGCATCATCCTGTACATCTATCTTTTAAAAAACTGCATTATATTAATTTTAAAGCTAATTAGTAAACTATTTTTTCACAAGAAATACCACTAGCCAGTAAATAAAAGGTAAACCATGCAACGGAAAATTTTCCTTTTTCTTTACGGAGCAACATTTGGTGTATCCCAGACTGCGCTACCAAGGTCAATTTTCTGAGAACGGTGGCAGTTAATTCTTTTTCAGTGTTGTTTTTTGTAAATTTAGCACAAAATTGTGTTATTGAAGGTAAAATTTGTAACATAGGTCTTGGGAATTTTTTCAGGTACGCAAGGTTACAAAAACCGGCTACAAAGCGATTTTCGCCGGAGGATACCCATAGCACTATCTCGCTGTTTCATGCTATTATAAATCTAACTAATACAGATCCTTATATATTGTATAATGTTAGAAATTCTAGAAAATTTCAAAGTAATTTTAGAGAATTGGGAGATGACGAGTACCAGCTACAGAACGGGGTCCAATAAACTCTCCGGCATCTAGTTGTTCCAGTCCAGGCTATAGGGTTTCTGTCGCCATATATTCATCAGAGACCACCTTTTTTTCTCCAAAGAAATGTCAACAATACTGTGTCACAAATAGCAGAAAGAAAGTTCATATTCAACAACACTTCCTTTCCCAAAGAAATGACGAGACATTACTGTATCGCAAACAGCAGAAAGAAAATTCATATTCGACACATACAAATCAATTTTTTTTATGGGACGTGCAGCCTTGTATTTCTCACCTTATATTTCTCACCTCAGCATTACACTAGTCACAAAAAGGCTCATTGTGTAGTGTACAATGTTTTTGTTTTCATTGTTTTCCGTGGTCAGAGAACACAATCTAAAGCCCTACCTTTCCTTTTCGTGAAAAGAATATAAATCAAATGAATTTTCATCAGTGTTTGTGTTGTACTACAGAGTTAGCGTATTAAATAGCAGCACACCATTGTCACCAACAACAAAATCAGGGACTTGTGCCAGTGAAATCTCCATCCAAAGGAGATATCGTGTGCATCAACGGTATATATTGCACCCGTCTTGTCATCCATAATTTTAATGCTAGATGAACCTGAAATTACAAGTAGATGAGCAGAGAAATTAGAGGCGCCACAAGAATAGTATTTCAGAATTTAGAACGTGCAACGCTTGCATCATGCAAGCAACTTTGTGCTGACCAACCATGGTTTTCCATCTCCCTTTTATTTCAAAAAGATGTTGTCTTTCACCAAAAAGAAAAGAAAAAAAACGAGGAAACAAATGTAGATGAAGTTCTGTGTCTAACCACGTATGTACCGTGTGCTGAGCTCATGGTTCCCAGCTTTGTGCAAAATATTTTGTAATCAGTCAAGATTTTCGAAAAGAATAACAACAAATTACTGCTGCAAGCTTCTATGAAATGAACTTAGAATGAGCAGATCTGAACGTGAGAGCACTTACAGTTGTAATCAGTCCACCCTATGACCTGATTTTCCAAGTCATAGACAACCAACTTGTTTGAAAGGACAAGATCTGAAAGGAAACAGATAATGGTGTCAAAAAAATACAACATTACAAACAAAAAGGATTTGCTAGTGTAGTGCAACGCAGACCTCCCAAAAGCACCATGTCCTTTCCATCCTTCGATTGTAATCCACCATTTTGGAATCCCACACAATATAAGTCATTCTGCTCCAACAAAAGAAAAATGTGGATCCTTAGTGTCATGAGCATATACTTTTTTAAGCCCATGTAATCTTAAACAAGGGAGTATTGTAAAACGGAACTGACTCGGTACTAGCAGTGTTATTTCAAACCATTATTGTGCTTGAATCCAAAATAAGAGAAATGTACTCTTTGTTTACAAATCTACTGGAAATATGTTTTCAACTATATGTCTATATCTATAGTTCTATACTATAGAGTATGCAGCATAGAGGCTTTACTGAACGTAAGTAAGTTTACAAGTAATGTATCCATATGAACAAAGGGCAGAAAAAGAATTTGTACCAAACAAAAGAAGAAAAACTTCCAGCTACAAATAAAAAAAATGTATACATACACAAAGAAATTGATAGGAAAATTTTTTATTATAAGCTGAATAACAAAAAATTGAAAACTAAATGGGACCTATCAGAAATTTTATAAAATAGGCACACCATGTAGATGTGAGCCGTGCACACACTGTGAATGTGTGCTATTGTCCTTTTCCCCCTTCTCTACAATTTGGATGAATTTCAACCAGAAATTTTGCAAGTACGCATAAATCTATATGTGCTGTACACATACTTGGGGTTTGCTTTATTAGCCCTCTTGCGAAAAGTTTACTAAACTTAAAGCAAGAGTAGTTATTAATGACCATGGGAAATTATGTAATATCACAGTTAGTTTAATTTTGATACTTTTATCCAAAAGAATATATCTCTTCTATTCAGCAAAGTTCTTTCTCGCCGAGGATAAACAGATGACCCTAGAAAACCACCGAAAAGAACAAACCGATGCTAGAATATACCAGAAGAGAAATGTCATGTTACCCCATTTTGGAAAAAGTACTCATGTGGATACACATGCAGTGGAAGATCATCCTCAAAATGGAAGGTGATAGTTGGGAATGCATCATCAACACTGCAAGAGAAATGAACATAACAGTTGGAATCATAACAAGCGAATTTATCTATGGGCTAGCCATCATCTTTGTGGCAATTCAATTGAACACAGAGCAAGCATGCAGAAAGGAGGTTGTTCATTTATGAAAGAAGTATGAGAGGGTAATATCAATATCAAAATTGCAATATATATACTATTTTGACATATAAGCAGTGCAGCCTAGAAGGAATTACGAGTATTAATTGGCACTGATCCAACTGCAGCTATATTCTGTGTAAAGCGTACCTTCCAGAATATTGGAAACACAGAAAATCTTGGACATTATGGAAGGTTATATCCTGATGCTTGTTAAATACCTACAATTGGTTGAGAGATATAATATGTAAAAACATGCATACGATCCTTCATTACAAGGAAAAGACTAGCATAGGGTCTTTGTCATACCACAAGCATTATATCCTTGAAAACCAGTTCTGGAAGGTATGTCAAGGTTGTACCACTGTCAATGATGGTACCTTTTTTTCTGCCTGTTTCAAAAACATGAGCTGGGAGCTGTAGTGTGGTATCACCGACATCAATAGACTTAAGGTTCACATTGTAGTGCGGCCTGGGTGGTAGAATCTTGACATCGTTAGTGTTGTCTAAATGCAGTAAGAAGGCCAGCTGCACTGCATTACATATCAACAAGAACTAAAACGCTATCTTCCAAAAAAAGTCTGCACATTCACTTAAAGTTTGTGATAGTGCCATTGATACAAGACTTTTACCTATTTAAACTTGAATAAACAATGGCATGTTAAAAGAGATAATAGGCAAAAAAGAACAGAAAGGGTTACTAGCGCAACAGCATTGGTGAGCCAGCGATCTTTTTGTAGCATGACATGGATGTGTCAGTGACAGCACATTTGTCTTCCCCTCTTCCCCACAGGTCTTCCAATATACATTGATCTTTCTTTCCTTTGCAAATCCTATATTATTCAATTTTGTTCCATATTTAATTCATTTCCAGTTCTCATATCATCTTTTCCCTTGTTACTTGGATGCTAAGCAAAGTGCCTAACCCATGGTTGTCAGAATCGCGTCAGCAGTCAGCAACCGAACATGTCAAGCTCTTGGACACCAGTTACTCAAGTAGGTCAACATTCTTTAATCAAGCAAAGCGAGTGGGTACACTATCAGAGTAAAACAGTAACGCAATAGTTGTCCACCATTTCATAGAACAAGTACAATCACAACAGGTTTTTAGGGCTGGGACGGTTCCCTCTTTCCTTTTGCTTGAGGCACCATGCATGTGCTCAGTTGGTTCCCAAACAGACGTGAGAATTCACCTAGAAGCCAACTGGCTCAATTCATTTCTAAACACTCCAACCAGCTAATCAGCCAGATCGATGAATGGTATCACTAAAATGGACAAGCCTCCAGTTTTGGTTTTCCCAGTAAAACTACAGCAATGCGGGTTCAGTCCAGCTTAATAACTAGAGTTTCTCCTACCACCCACCACACGTCCACACTCAAAGCTGGATGATGAACATTGACATGACAAATATGTTACTGTCTCAGCATTTCATCATTCAACAACATGCAGCATCTTCTAAATCACTTTCATCTGAATCCTTAGAACTCCCTTTTCACAAACTAAGTTACAGCTCGGTATTTTTTTTTGCACATCCCAATACAGGATAAACCAATCCATTTATACCACCGCATCCATATACAATTTTGTCCTCTAACTAATCGCTGCTCCCTCTGTTTGCAAATACTTGCCAGTTTCGACCACTTGTTCAGAAGTTTTTTTTTTCCCGAGGAATAACTTCCAATTCAACCCTTATCAATTGCCCCCCTTCCTACCATCTATGATGGCCACAAGATCAATTAGATCAGTTATTAAGGAAATTTTGGTCATATTTTATTACAAAAATATGATTATATGTAACCATGCCTTGGTCAAGAGTGGCAGATATTTGCAAAAGGAGTATGAAAGTAAAATGGACAGTGCATTAGCACTTCTTAAAAATAAGCACATCATATATAGCATAGGTACATAATATTTCATATAGCAAGGAAATATATTCCTTCAACACAATCTGAAGAACTAATGCCAACACAATCTTGGGAACTAATGCATATTTATCATTTTCTTTCTACATTTGTGGCAGATGTCCTAAATGAGAATCATTATGTTTTCCACAGATCAAATTTTAGAGGGAACCCTCACTAAGGACTTTCTATTACTGGCACTTAAGGGTTGGAAAAAATCATCAAATCTTCATTACCATGTGGGGCCTTCAGTATAGCCAGAGGCCACATGGACACACGGCGTGTGGGGTAGAATTAGAGCTGCGTCAGGAAAGGTGACATCAATGGAAGCAACTGAACAGGAGTCTGCGTAGAGTTAGATAGAGTTGGCAAGTTGATGAGTTAGTAGATTGGGAGTCCAGTTCATATTAGAGGTTGATTGTTAGGAGGCCTCTCCCCCTATATAAAAGTAGGCAGATGATGGTTTAGCTTAATCAAGCAAGGAGTTATTCACCTATTATCTATGTGTACTTCTGTCCTGCAGAGTCTACTTTTGCCCCTGTTCATACTGATGTGCATCCTCTTCTCACACCTGCTATGCTACTTCACGCCACCATCCGCACCACAACCCCTCCACGACATTGCACGGGCCCTATCGACATCCTAGGCACTAAGTCATGCTTCTCAGGATTTATAAGATAAAAACATTGGCACTGTACTCTGTTCCAGAAAATGGTGCATTGGATCAAATAGAGAAATGTAAACATTCATATACCTTCCAACAACATTTGAACTGTACTTAGAGCCACTGCATGAGGTATATGTATTTACACTAAACACACAATCCTTCCAAAGATTATCTCTATCAAATGGTAACCATAGGCATTCGAATATATCCAAATATTTCCATTCCATAAGTGTTCAGCATATGCTATTTAAGTTTAAAGAGGAAACATGACAATGTCATCAAGATCAAATATGAGCTCAGTCACATAAATAAAAATGAAGCAATTGGCTTAATTGAAAAACTGGTAAAAATATATACAGGCACAAAAGAACCCAAATGGTGTTATGTGTGGTATTAGGAAAGGAAAGTTGAATAGGCAAGTTGGATTCGGTTTAGAAAAGATTTGAGATAAAGTTAGAAGTCGGATTAGATGTTAGCATAGTTAAATTCGGCTAGGAGAAGTAGAGTCTAGTTGTAATCAAGGAGGACTCGAGATGAATCTATTTAGGACTCGAGTCCTATTAAGTTTAGATTCGGCCAAGCTCTATATACAAAGAGTAGCCACCCCCCTCCCCTCCCCTCCCCAGGGAATCAATCAAGCAAGAAGAATTAATCTAGTCTCCTCTAATATTCTAAGTCTCTCTCATTTGTAGTCTAATCTCTCATCCCTAGCAGCTAACGCCGCCTGACTATTCTCCTGGTGGATGTTTACCCTTGTTATGATCTTAGGACCATAACAAATGGTGATTTAGTAATTAATGGAAGTGAACTTTTACAAATAGTTAGTAAAAGCATCATCTTTGGCATGCATAAGTCATCAAGCTAAGGTTGTAAAATGCATCATTGCCATCAATCAGATTCCAATAACTAAAACAGGCATTATACTTATCTTATCAAGTGGCAGGAAACTTCTCTTTGAGTCCAACTCAGAAATTTTAATTAGACAAAATAGCAGTGATTCTTCATTTTTTTTATTGTATGTACGAGTGAGGATATTATCCTACCAATAAAAACATAACACATGGTGCAAATATTTTACTACTTAACACAGAACTGTAGTACGCCACTTTTATTTCCCCTGATAGAGAAGTGTGATGATCTCCTAAGTCCTAAAGCAAGTTTAGGAACTGAACATTTATTTAAAAGAAAACACTATCAATGTAGAAGACAGTTCCAGAAAGGTTCGCCATGAGTGTAAAGCAATTAAAATAATAATTAGTATGACAAGGTTAACATACATGTTGGGTACCAATGGTGTCGTTTTTACTTTTGGCTGCACCACATTTCCAATAGCAAAAATTCCACCTCCGTTTATGGTATCCAAGCAATGAGCAAATATCTTCTTTACTTTACCAGCAGCAGCCAGCTGTGATAGCATTGATGTATTTGACTGGCCAAAACCAAGAATCCCATCAAGGGCTTGGTTTGAACTGCCCAAATCTCCACCTTGCTGAGCACCACACCTACAGAGGAAAGGAGAGCCATTAATCCCCACTGAAGTCTTCAATGCTGTTAACACGAGTTAATTATTTAATCTTTGCTGCCTACTTGATTCTTCTATTGCAATCTTCTCAATAAAAGCGTGTAAATGTAATGAATATTGCAAACCCAACAGCAAAGTTTGGTACCTTCCTTGATACCTAACTTTTCAGTGAAGTAATAGCGCAAGCAGAAAGCCAAGACGGAGGGCAAAGAATAAAGCTTAATCATCTGATACAGAGCATAGAAAATTGAAGCACATACCAGAATAGAAATATTAGCTATCTTTGAGACAATGGGCAGGAATCATGTAAATACTTTCCAACAAAGTAGTAGCAAGTTCAAATCCTACCCAGAGGTATTGCCACATGATGAAAGTGAATAGATAGGAATAACTGCAGAGTTTTCTAACATACACACTGATTCTTATAGAAGTTATTCAGCATTCACATCTAAAGTTGATTAACGGACTGCACCTGTAATGACAATGTTATTGAAGCGATATTGGGCAATAATAGCCCAACTAATGTGTGCCATCCAATAATAGCTCATACGAAGAAGGTTGTAATGCGACCAACCGAAACGACTTACCCAAAGGTGACGCTGGCATTGGCAGACCGCGTCTGCCCATCCCCTGACACCTGATCATACTCCAAAGCGTCGGTCACAAAGTACCCAGTTGTCGAGCTACCGTCGCCGTACATGACGCTGTACTCGCAGGGGATGCTCGTGGTGCACCCCGGCAACTTGCCGCCGTAGGTAGACACGCAGAATCCCTGGTCGCACGACACCATGCTCCCGCTCGACGACCCCTTGGGGTCGTACAGCGTCAGGTCTATCTGCACACAAATGCACATCCCCGAAGCATCATTAGAGCTCACATCAAAATGAACCGGCAGATCTATGGTAATGCAAGCTTTGGAGGAAGCGAGCTGGGAAATGGTACCCCGAGGCCGCTCTTGCGGGGGCATCGGTCGCAGGAGATGCAGTTGACCCAGAGGATGTCGCTGCCGGTGTCCACCTGCACGTAGTACCGTTTGGGCGGCGTCCCTATCCTGATCTCCGTGTAGTACAGCCTGCGCGCGCGCGCGCGCGACTCCGTCCCAAACCAAATCAGCCCCAAAAGTAAAACCAGAGCGCCCCGGAGCCGAGGCGGAGGGCCAGCTTACTGCTACGTACCCGGCGTCGTTGGGGAGCCCAAGGCCGCCGAGCGGGAGGTCGACGGCCGCGAGGAGGCGGCCGTGGCGGTTGCTGTCGTGGGCCCGGAGGGCGCTTACGTTACCTCCACTTCCTCCCCCTCCGGCTGGGAACTTGCGGCGCACCTGGAAGACGCCGGTGGCCTCGGCGCGGAAGGCGGAGGAGGCGGCCGCAGCTGCGGCGAGCAGCGCCGCGGCGAGGAGGAGGGCGGCGCGCGGTGCCATCGAGGCCGGTCGGTTGGTTAAATGGTTATTCGTGGAAACCCGAAACTGCTGCTGCGTGCAGCAATTAATTGGCGTCCTCCTCTTCGGTTGGGCTCCTCTCCGGGCCGCGGAGGGAGGGAGGGGCAACCGAGGCACCGGGAACCCCGGGAAACATGGTAAGGGAGAAAGCAAAATTTACTTGACTCTATTTTACGAAAGTCTACTTATTAAATTATAGTGTAAATAATATGTATAGAATATCACTAGAGTCTTTTTAATAAGTTTTATAAAATTTGTTTCTAAGAAGGAGGTGGGAAGGGAACTAAATCCTCTGACTTGAACAGTGGCTTCAGCTTTATTTACTGTAGTATGAATATTGCATATTAAATTCCTGTTTACAAAATACTATTTGTGTAGTATTAGATCTGCTTAGTTTATTTCAGATTCGGAGATTCACATCCATTTAAAGACTGACCCATTCTAGTGGGGAGAGGTGCGGATAGGAAACAGTAGGTTCATGTGGCCCGGCCGACCGATCAAGCGTGTAAATAGCATTTCAGCAGTCTAAATGGGTCCACTCCTGACATCATGGTCCAAGAACGTGTTACAAAAGAGGGCAAAAATGCAAAAACACCCAAAGAATCGTCATTTAGAGTTTAATTTTTTTCTACCCTACAGTTTTGCGACCATTATTTCTCGGTTGGTTTGCAACTCACCACTTAAGCCAGCAAAATCCAAATTAGATAACATACGCGATTGTATTTATCAAAATAGATAATATATTATTGTATTTACAATTTTAACATATGTATTCGGTACCTTATTTACCGAAAACTGACTTTTGATACACCGTACGTCGAAAAAACACGGGCTCGATCATATTCAACACATGATGTGCTGAATATGGTATATTCGACACCTCATATGCTGAAAATCATGTGTGTTTGGTACATGGGGTGTCGAATATGTGCTACAGTGTTGTATTCGGTACCTCATGTGCTGAATATGGTGTCACGTCCCAAATTCCATAATCGTGAGATTAAGCTTAATCATATGTCATTAGCGTTATAATTAAATACGAGGGGAATTATTTTGGCACGTTGGAGCAATTCATTTAAAATTATTTGGATAAGAGAAAGAAAATTGGGAGAGAAAAAAATAGAAATCGCATTAGAAATATCTTATTTCTCTAACATGTGGGCCCCACAAGTGGCCCCACCATCCCAACCACTCAAATGGGCAGTCCCACCTGCTCTCTCTCTCCTCCCTCACTCACCACGCCCCCACCCATGCAGCACACAGCAGTTGCAGCAGCTACCCCTCTCAAGCTCTCTCACTCTTGAAAGTGCATCTAGGCCCCCTAAGTGGGTTTTGGCTTATTGATGACAAAACGATTAAAGAACTAACATGCTTTTCGAGTATTGAACAGGTATAAACATTAGTTGTGAAGGTAAATGACGTTTGACGCCCGCCGAAACAAATGAAGAATCAACGAAGGGTACAAGATAGAGTTTACATTCATTTTACTTTTGAAATTGAGTCTAGGATAGACATATTTTTTAGATGGATGGATTTGATTGCTTGATTAGTGTCTCAATGCTCAAGAGATTCTTTAGAACCACCCAGTTGAGAGACAAATTCACTCACGGACATGAAACTCTTTCTGAAAAATCTTCAGAATCCGGAGTCTCCGGTGTTCACCGGATACTCCGGTACTCAGTGTTCAGCCGGAGTCTCCGAGATAGCCTCCGGTAGAGAGTCTCGGTTACGGTTTATTCTTTTTAAGAAAAAAAGACCGGAGTCTCCGGTGTTCACCGGATACTCCGGTAAAATGTTTAGTGTGCAGCCGGAGTCTCCGAGGTAGACTCCGACAGAGACTTTCGGTTAGCATTTAATCTTTTTGATAAAAGAAAATAAAGACCGGAGTCTCCGGTGTTCACCGGATACTCCGGTACCTGGAGATGCCGGCGGATCCGGCTAGTCTCCGGACTTAGTCTTTTTGGAAAATCTGTCAGGACCGGAGACTCCAGTGTTCACCGGAGACTCCGGTAATTAAACAGAACTGTAACGGCTAGTTCTGACATGTTCGTGACCGTTCTGACGCCGTTTTTGGAATTAGGACCGGAGACTCCGGTGTACACCGGATATTCCGGTAAGCTCTGACAAAAACAGTAACGGCTAGTCTGTGAGAGAGTGCTATAAATGCCCCCTCTCTCCATAGCATTTAGTGCTTGCTGTGGCTAGTATTCTTGAGACTTCTTGAGCACTTTAAGAGCATTCAAAGCCCCTCCGATCATCTCTAGAGCAAAGTTTGCACAAATTTGAGAGTGTGTGTTTGGAGAGGGTTCAAGCCACTTGAGCATTGAGTTCTTCATCGAGCATCTACTGCGATCATCTCTCTTGAAGCTTTGGGCTTCTAGAATGAAAGGAGTCGCCTGAAGAGCACCCAAAACTTGTGGTGTGCTCGGGAAGTTTGTAAGCATCTTGATATTGAGTAAGAATTTCTAGCTTGATCTTGGTGGTCGCTAGAAAAGGATAGGGTTGGAGAAGACCCGGCTCTTTGTGAGCTCCTCAACGGAGACGTAGGCACTTCTTTGTGAGGTGGCCAAACTCCGGGATATATTCACGCGTTCTTATTTGCGAAATTTACTTTATCGTGTGAATTTGGTAATTTGTCATTTAAATTGCTATAGTGTCAATCTTGCTAGTATTAAGTGTTATTCTAGCCTTGTGATATCTAGTTGACCTAGTGTAATTCTTAGACTCTAGCTGTTGTCTTTAGTTCACATTTATTCTGAAATTTCCTGTCAGGCCAGAGACTCCGGACTAGACCGGATACTCCGGACCATACCGGAGTATCCAGACTTCACCGGAATATCCGGTAGTTTAATCCGCTGTTTTTAGTTTTAATTTTCAGAAAAGCCTATTCACCCCCCTCTAGGCACTTTCAATTGGTATCAGAGCCTAACCTCCTATAAAGCTTCACCGCTTGGAGGGAATCATTATGTCGACATCCGGAAGTCCGAGGGGTTTCAAAGATGATCCATCAAGGAGTGATGATGGTAATGGTAAAGGAAAGGGAAGTGAGATTCCTTTCAATTATGATCGTTTGAATTCTTCAAGCAATTACATTTCCGTGCCATCCGGACGTGCACCATTCTTCGATGGTACACATTATGCCGCTTGGAGGCACAAAATGAAAATGCACTTAATCTCTCTTCATCCAAGTATTTGGAAGATTGTTTGCACAGGTTTTGAGTTGCCGGAGGAAGACCAAGAGCTCACCTCAAGTGAAGAACAAAATATGCATCGCAATGCTCAAGCTACAAGTGTGTTGCTAGTGCCTTGAGTCCGGAGGAATTCAATAAAGTGGATGGACTTGAGGAAGCTAAGGAAATTTGGGACACACTTCAAGTTGCTCATGAAGGGACTACAAGTGTGAGAGAATCCAAAATAGAGTTGCTTGAGGGAAAGCTAGGAAGATTTGTGATGGAGGATCATGAAACTCCTCAAGCAATATATGATCGGATGATGGTGCTTGTGAACAAGCTAAGAGGGCTTGGAAGCGAGGACATTGATGATCGCAAAGTGGTGAAGAGACTACTTAGAGCATTTGCTCCTAGAAATCCCACTTTGGTGACGCTCCTCCGAGAGAGAAGAGATTACAAGAGGCTCACACCAAGCGATGTGCTTGGAAGGATTCTTGCTCATGAGCTTATGGAAGAAGAAGCAAATGAAGTGAAGATTCATGCTAAACAAAGCTCAACCTCAAGGCATAAAGAAATTGCACTCAAGGCAAGCAAAAGTAAGCAAGTCCAAGAATCAAGCACAAGTGAAGATGAAAGCTCCGAAGATGAAGAAATGGCTTTCTCTGTGAAAAGGTTTAAGAAATTCATGAGAAAAGGAGGCTATTCAAAGTACAAGAGAGACATGCCTAAGAAGAGAACATCAAGAAGGGCATGCTATGAATGTGGCGAAATTGATCACTTTATAGCCGATTGTCCAAACAAGAAGAAGGGAAAGGACAAAGAAGACAACAAAGTCAAGCCATACAAGAAGGACAAGAACAAGATGTACAAGAAGAAATATTCGGGTCAAGCACACATTGGAGAAGAGTGGGATTCTAACTCCGACTCGGACTCCAATGATGAAGGAGTCGCCACCATTGCTATTCATGAGCCTACACCAAGAAAATCACTCTTAATGAGTGATGATGATGATGGCGACTCCCCAAAATGCTTCATGGCTAAGAGCCGCAAGGTAAAATCTCAATCCAAGCTCCTAGATAGTGATAGTGAGTATGATAGTGATTGTGATAATTTGTTCAAAGGTTTGAATAAAAATGTCATGGCTAAAATAAAGGAGCTAATGGATACAATAGATAGTCATGAAGAGACCCTTGAGAGACAAGAAGACTTGCTCATCCTTGAAAAGGAGAGAAACCTTGAACTCGAGGAGCTCTTTGCTAAAGAGAAAGAAAAAGTTGAGAAATTGTCTAAAGATTGTGATTTAGCCAATTCCTCAATTGCCGATCTTAAGAGTAACAATTTCTTGCTTCAAGAGAAATTATCTTGTTTAGATGAAAATTATAGAACTCTTGAAACACAAATTGATATTCTTAAGAGAGGCTCATCCAACTCTAGTGAAGCAAATTTACTATCTAATGCATCTACTAGCAATGGATGTTCTCGTTGTTCTAACCTTGATATTAATGCTTGTACAACTAATATTGAATCCTTGCAAGTATTACAAAAGGAAAATGAGAGGCTAAATGCTTTGGTCAAATATGGGTGCATCAAAACTTATAAGTCAAAGGATGCACTTTACAAGACTATTCAAGCCAAAGACAATAAGCAAAAGAGAGGTCTTGGATTTGACCAATACACAAGCAAGCCAAATGATCGTGTGCTATTGAATGGAGTGGAATGCCTCAAGTTTGTCAAAGGAGGCAAACAAGTTAATCACATGACTCAAACACGGCAACCGAAGGCTCATGCTCCCCAATGTTCCTTTTATGCCTCATACATGCTAAAGAGAGACCACCGTGGTAAAGTGGTTGCTCTTTATGTTGATCCCCGCACAAGAGATAGAATTGTAAAAAGGAATGTGTGGGTGCCAAAAGTGCTTGTGACTAACGCTAAAGGACCCAAACACATTTGGGTACCTAAAATAAATGCATAACTTTGTTTTGTAGGCATACTCCTCCGGTGGATCAAGTTGGGTCATTGATAGCGGATGTACAAATCACATGACCGGAGAAAAGAGTATGTTATCCTCCTTTGAAGAAAATGGAGGACCTCATGAAAACATCATCTTTGGCGATAATGGAAAAGGAGAGGTAATGGGCCTAGGTAAAATCGCCATCTCAAATGATACTTCTATTTCAAATGTCTTGTTAGTAAAATCACTTAATTACAATTTATTATCCGTATCTCAATTATGTGAAATATGTTATAATTGTCTTTTTACAAATGAGGGTGTGGTTGTCTCTAGAAGGGAAGACGCCTCAATAGTCTTCACCGGCAAGTTGAAGGGTAAACTCTATCTTGTTGATTTTTCAACGGATGGAGTGAAGCCTAAAACTTGCTTGATGGCTAAGTCTAGCATGGGTTGGTTTTGGCATCGCCGACTTGCTCATGTTGGCATGAGGAATTTGTCCAAACTTCAAAAGGGCGAACACATCCTAGGACTAACAAATGTGACTTTTGAGAAAAATAGAATTTGTAGTGCTTGCCAAGCGGGAAAGCAAGTTGGGGCATTTCATCCCTTGAAAAATGTGATGACCACTACAAGACCATTGAAACTCCTTCACATGGACTTATTTGGGCCAATCACTTACATAAGTATCGGAGGTAACAAATATGGTTTAGTTATTGTTGATGATTTTTCACGTTTTACTTGGGTATTCTTCTTGCATGATAAAAACAAAACTCAAGCTATTTTCAAGAAGTTTGCGAGAAAAGCACAAAATGAGTTCGAAGTAAAGATCAAGAGAGTTAGAAGCGACAATGGAAGCGAGTTCAAGAACATACAAGTTGAAGAGTTTCTTGATGAAGAAGGAATCAAGCATGAGTTTTCGGCTCCCTACTCCCCTCAACAAAATGGAGTGGTCGAGAGAAAGAATAGGATTCTAATTGAGTCCACAAGAACAATGCTTGATGAATACAAGGTATCGGATCAATTTTGGGCGGAAGCAATCAACACCGCATGCCTTGCCATCAACCGATTGTATTTACACAAGTTGTTAAATAAGACTTCATATGAGCTTCTAACCGGTAACAAGCCCAATGTTTCCTACTTTAAGGTCTTTGGTAGTAAATGCTTCATTTTAAACAAGAAAGCTAGAAGTTCAAAATTTGCTCCAAAGGTAGATGAAGGATTTATGCTTGGTTATGGATCAAATGCCTACGCCTACCGCTTTTTCAACAAAACCTCCGGGTGTGTTGAAATTGCGAGAGACGTAACATTTGATGAATCTAATGGTTCCCAAGTGGAGCAAGTGGATACTAATGTTTTAGGTGACGAAGAAATACCAAGCGAAGCAATCAAGAAGATGGCAATTGGCGAAATCAAGCCCTTAGAACAACAAAAGACTCAAGAAGCTCAAATCGATGGAGATCAACCATCTTCATCGATGCAAGTTGAACCATCAATATCAACCCAAGATCAAGACGACAAGAGACCACAAGATCAACATCAAGACCGTGAAGATCCAAACAATTTTTTGAATGATGAAGTGGAAGACATCCAACATCAATCACAAGTGCTACATCCATGTGTTCATCAAAGTATCCAAAGAGATCACCCTGTGGACAACATCCTTGGTGATATACAAAAGGGGGTAACTACTCGCAATTGCAAATTTTTGTGAATTTTACTCTTTTGTTTCCTCTTTGGAACCCTTGAAGGTAGAAGAAGCGCTTGATGATCCGGATTGGATAATGGCCATGCAAGAAGAATTGAACAACTCCAAAAGAAATGAAGTTTGGTCTTTGGTGGAAAGGCCAAAACAAAATGTGATTGGGACAAAATGGGTCTTCCGCAACAAACAAGATGAAAATGGGATAGTAACAAGGAACAAAGCTCGCTTGGTTGCTCAAGGGTTTACTCAAATCGAAGGTTTGGATTTTGGTGAGACATACGCTCCCGTAGCTAGGCTAGAGTCAATTCGTATTTTATTAGCCTATGCTACTCACCATGATTTCAAGTTATATCAAATGGATGTGAAGAGCGCATTTCTAAATGGACCAATTTCCAAATTGGTGTATGTGGAGCAACCGCCCGGCTTTGAAGATCCCAAACATCCCGAGCATATTTTTAAACTCCATAAGGCGCTCTATGGGCTAAAACAAGCTCCTAGAGCATGGTATGAATGCCTTAGGAATTTTCTTGTCAAAAAGGGCTTTGAAATAGGCAAAGCCGACTCTACTCTCTTTACTAAGAATGTTGATAATGATTTATTTGTTTGCCAAATATATGTCGATGACATTATATTTGGTTCTACTAATTAACAATTTTGTGAAGACTTTAGTAGGATTATGGCAAGGAGGTTTGAGATGTCCATGATGGAAGAATTGAAGTTCTTTCTCGGATTTCAAATCAAGCAACTCAAAGAAGGAACCTTCATTTGCCAAACCAAGTACATCAAAGATATGCTCAAGAAATTTGACATGGAGAATGCCAAACCAATCAAGACGCCCATGCAAGCTAATGGACATCTTGATCTCAATGGAGAAGGCAAAAGCATGGATCAAAAGGTATATCGTTCCATGATAGGATCTTTGCTTTACTTATGTGCATCTAGGCTCGATATCATGCTTAGTGTGTGTATGTGTGCAAGATTTCAAGCCGCTCCCAAAGAATGCAATTTAATGGCCATTAAGAGGATTCTTCGATATTTAGTTCATACTCCATACCTTAGGTTATGGTATCCAAAAGGGTCATCCTTCGACCTTATCGGCTATTCGGACTCCGATTATGCCGGTTGCAAAGTGGATAGAAAAAGTACTTCGGGAACTTACCAATTCTTGGGTAGGTCCTTAGTGTCATGGTCATCCAAGAAACAAAACTCCGTAGCTCTATCCACCGCCGAAGCCGAATATGTTGCCACGGGAGCGTGTTGTGCTCAACTCCTATGGATGAAGTAAACTCTAAGAGACTATGGCCACAAAACTTCCAAAATTCCACTTTTATGTGATAATGAGAGTGCCATCAAAATAGCCAACAATCCCGTACAACACTCAAGAACCAAGCACATAGACATTAGACATCATTTCTTGAGAGATCATGCAACAAAAGGGGATATTGATATTCGCCATGTGAGAACCGAAAAACAATTAGCCGATATCCTCACCAAACCACTAGACGAGCAAAGGTTTTGCGAGTTAAGAAGTGAATTAAATATCCTAGATTCTCGGAACGTGGCTTAAACTGTTGCATACACTTGCTTGTTATAGATTTATAGCTTTCTTAGTTAAGAGTTTGCGAAAATTGCATTTTGAGTGTTTTTCTCAAAATTATTTGGCTTTTTGATCTCTCGATCATAATTTGCAATTTGTGATCATAGTTATGTAATGATGCTTGTTGGCTGATCACATTTAGCAAATTAATCCTCTTGTCCAACATCTTTCTCCCAGAAAATCCCCTCCCCAACTTTTCAGCTCTAAATCTTCCTGTGACAGTTCCAGGTCTCGGAATGTCCGGTGTTCACCGGAGTATCCGGACTTGACACTGTTCACAGCCTCAGCTGATTCCTGTCCTGTTTCCAGTTACCGGAAAGTCCGGTCCCCACCGGAGTCTCCGGTACATGCGTCAGGACCGGAGTCTCTGGTGTCCATCGGAGTCTCCGGTAAAAGTGTCAGGACCGGAGTCTCTGGTCTACACCGGAGTCTCCGGTGTTTCCAGAATCCTATATATTTCCCCAGCCCAAACAGTTATCTATTCTCATCTATTCACTTGTCCTCACTCCAAATAGCTTTCTCTCCGGTGATTTTTGAGAAGAACCCAAGGATCTTCAAGTCTTGCTACTTTTCTCACTTGGATTGAAGGCCGGAACCTCCGGAGATCCCTATTCTTCAAAATCCCTGGAGGATTTGAGCTCAAAGGTACCGTTTTCAACAATCTTCCCGATCTCTTAATGCCCTTGCCTAGAGTTGTTTTCCCTTGGTAGAATAGTTCCTAGTACCTTCTAGAACACTTTCCCAAACTTGTTTCATCTCTAGTCGACCAAATCTTCCAAACCCTAACCTTTTTGGAATTCTGTCGGGGCTGACCGGAGTATCCGGTGATACTCCGGTATCAGCCTGAAATTTCAGCATATTCTGTCCAAACTTTTGTTCCTCACATCCTTTGTTCATTCCATATCTCCTAGGTGTTCTTGCAATGGCCGGAGACCGTTTTGAGAAGGGTCACACTTTCGAGAGGAAAAAGAAACAAAGAAGTGACCCTCGTGCTCAAGAAACAAGAGCTCCTGCCCGATCGGAAGATAGTGGAAGCAGTCATGCTAGTGGTGAAAGAGTCCGCAAAGTAGCCGCAGGTGGTGGTATCCACATTGAGGAAGGCGGAGATGCTGGAAATTATGAAAGGGATATTGTGACCGTTTGCCGAACCAAATCTCAAGCTATGCGAGGCCGAGATTTTGCAAGGGGAAAGGGACCAGCTAAAGTGACAGCAGGAAGAGGACAAGGAAGCATGCCCTCTAGGGAAGAAAGAGGCAAAGGTGTTGCTCAAGATCACTCGTTTGAGTCCGAGAATGATGAAGAAGAACAAGTCGATGAAGTCATTGGACCCTTGAAACTTCATAGACCTCGGAGAACTGCTTGTGTCATTGATACTCCAAAGCAGACAGTGAACTACATGAAGCATGTTTCCAGGGTTGTTAGTGAAAGGTTGAACAACCCGTATGATTATGAGAAGAGTATTGCAGATTATCACTTCTGAAATGATTTTCAGGCAGACTTCTATGAGACAGTAATCTTGGCCAAGAAAAAGCCTATTACTCCCATGCAATGGATTGATTGGGATTATATGGCCAGGAAAAATGACCCTGTGTTCACTGAAGTGATTGCAGCTTGTGAGAGCAAGAAGGTAAAAAATATTATGGCTTTCAGGTATGATTGGTGCGAGGAAGTTATCGCACAATTATATGCTACAGTGTGGTTTGAGGGATGTGAAAATCTCATTATGCACTGGATGACAGAGGGAGTCAAATACAGGATTAGCTTCAGAGGCTTTGGTCACTATTTCCATCTTGATGCCAGAGATACTTCCAAAGATCAAATTCACAATGAGAATCATCTGACATTGGAAGAAATTGGGTTCATGTATCTGAATCATGGACGAGTTGAGTTCGGAAAGCTCACGGGAATGAGGCCTTTCTATCGTTGTTTGAACTCCCTATTCCGACTCACCTTGGCGCCCAAGAGCGAAGATGCAACAACAGTTCAGAGTATATCCAGAAATCTCCTTACAGCCATATCTAATGATCATGCTCCTTTCAGCGTGGCTTACTTTCTTTGGGAAGAAATTGTCTTTACATCCAAGTCGCCCATAAAAAGTTGTGGATATGCTCCTTATCTCATGTTTATCATTGAAAAGGTATCCAAGAAGACTTTTGTGAAGGAGATTAAGTATGAACCCTACAGAATGAGGCCTTTGAACATTCAAGCTCCCTCCATATCTCCATCACCTCCTCGTGCTCCTCCTAGCTCGAGACCATTTGCCTCGAGACGTGCTCCTCCTCAAGAGTCATCATTCATCAAGAGCGCTCTCAAAGCAATTTTCAAGATTTGCACCCATAATACCACTCAAATCAAGGATCAAGGTGCTCGCTTAAGGAAAATGGAGAATCGTCAGAAACAAATGTACTCATCCATGAACCTCCAGCCACCTTGCTCTCCTATTGAGTCAGATGAAGCGGAGAGTGCACCATTTGAGGTTGAGAACCCTTAGGCATGGTATGATGAAGCCCAAGCTGCTGCCGAGAGTTCTCAACAACAAGCTCAAGATGATTCCTCTGACGGCGCCGAAGGAAGTGAAGAAGAGGAAGAAGATGATGAGGAAGATGGCAGCAGCGAGTAGGCTCTCTCTTTTTGGTGCTGGATGCCAAAGGGGGAGAGATAGTTATCCATTTCCTTAGTTTCCTTAGCTTTGGACTCCTTTTAATTCCTATCGCCGTTGGACAATTGGACTTTTGTTTGCGATGAACTTTGTGTCGTTTAATTTGTAAGACCTTTTATGTTAGTGTGATGATTGTCGTACTTTCTTAAGTTTTGTGTGCTCTATATCTTATCATAAATTTTGTATCCCACGGATTCTAGGATATAGGGGGAGCTCCTGTGAATTTAAATTCTCAAATATGTGCATTGATGTTTAACTCCGTTTAAACCAATGCACACATTTAGGGGGAGCTCACCATATCTTCTAGAATTCAAAATCTTTTTCATATATCCTTGTGTATGCTTTAATCGGGTTGTCATCAATCACCAAAAAGGGGGAGATTGAAAGTGCATCTAGGCCCCCTAAGTGGGTTTTGGCTTATTGATGACAAAACGATTAAAGAACTAACATGCTTTTCGAGTATTGAACATGTATAAACATTAGTTGTGAAGGTAAATGACGTTTGACCCCCGCCGAAACAAATGAAGAATCAACGAAGGGTACAAGATAGGGTTTACATTCATTTTACTTTTGAAATTGAGTCTAGGATAGACATATTTTTTAGATGGATGGATTTGATTGCTTGATTAGTGTCTCAATGCTCAAGAGATTCTTTAGAACCACCCAGTTGAGAGACACATTCACTTACGGACACGAAACTATTTCTGAAAAATCTTCAGAATCCGGAGTCTCGTACTCAGTGTTCAGTTAGAGTCTCCGAGATAGCCTCCGGCAGAGAGTCTCGGTTACGGTTTATTCTTTTTAAGAAAAAAAGACCGGAGTCTCCGGTGTTCACCGGATACTCCGGTAAAATGTTTAGTGTGCAGCCGGAGTCTCCGAGGTAGACTCCGGCAGAGACTTTCGGTTAGCATTTAATCTTTTTGATAAAAGAAAATAAAGACCGGAGTCTCCGGTGTTCACCGGATACTCCGGTACCTGGAGATGCCGGCGGATCCGGCTAGTCTCCGGACTTAGTCTTTTTGGAAAATCTGTCAGGACCGGAGACTCCAGTGTTCACCGGAGACTCCGGTAATTAAACAGAACTGTAACGGCTAGTTCTGACATGTTCGTGACCGTTCTGACGCCGTTTTTGGAATTAGGACCGGAGACTCCGGTGTACACCGGATACTCCGGTAAGCTCTGACAAAAACAGTAACGGTTAGTCTGTGAGAGAGTGCTATAAATGCCCCCTCTCTCCATAGCATTTAGTGCTTGCTGTGGCTAGTATTCTTGAGACTTCTTGAGCACTTTAAGAGCATTCAAAGCCCCTCCGATCATCTCTAGAGCAAAGTTTGCACAAATTTGAGAGTGTGTGTTTGGAGAGGGTTCAAGCCACTTGAGCATTGAGTTCTTCATCGAGCATCTACTGCGATCATCTCTCTTGAAGCTTTGGGCTTCTAGAATGAAAGGAGTCGCCCGAAGAGCATCCAAAACTTGTGGTGTGCCTCGGGAAGTTTGTAAGCATCTTGATATTGAGTAAGAATTTCTAGCTTGATCTTGGTGGTCGCTAGAAGAGGATAGGGTTGGAGAAGACCCGGCTCTTTGTGAGCTCCTCAACGGAGACGTAGGCACTTCTTTGTGAGGTGGCCGAACTCCGGGATATATTCACGTGTTCTTATTTGCAAAATTTACTTTATCGTGTGAATTTGGTAATTTGTCATTTAAATTGCTATAGTGTCAATCTTGCTAGTATTGAGTGTTATTCTAGCCTTGTGATATCTAGTTGACCTAGTGTAATTCTTAGACTCTAGCTGTTGTCTTTAGTTCACATTTATTCTGAAATTTCCTGTCAGGCCGGAGACTCCGGACTAGACCGGATACTCCGGACCATACCGGAGTATCCAGACTTCACCGGAATATCCGGTAGTTTAATCCGCTATTTTTAGTTTTAATTTTCAGAAAAGCCTATTCACCCCCCCTCTAGGCACTTTCAACTCTCCCTTGGATTTCTCTCTCTAGGAGCAAGGTCAATGTATGCATGTGGTACCATTGCATTCTCTAGCTCATGAGTTACTCATCTATCCAATTCATTTTCGTTTTCATGGAAGAATTGAGTAGTTCTTGAAGTTCTTGAGCTTTTTGGAGCAAAAATGGAGTTTTGGATAAATTTTTGCTATATAGTCGTGTTGCTAATTGACGAGTGAGTTCCAGGACCCTTGGACTATCCCTAACATGTTCCCTTTAGGCTTGTTGAAGATTGCAACTCGAATCGACCAAAAATGCACTTGAGAACAGTTTCTTCGGGCTGACCCGGATATTCTGGCCTCACCCGGATACTCTGGGTTCAGCAAAAATCGTCCGTCGAATTGTGTTCAAAATTTGTTAGGATTTAGGGTGCAAAATGGGTTTGGAATCCTTTGCATATGTCATATACATGTTTGTGTAGCACAGATTTGTAAAGTGAGTCGAATCGACCGAGGGAAAAGTTGTGGAAGAACCTAAGTCTGCCTCACCCGGATAATTCGGGTAAACCCGGAGACTCCGGGTAATTGCGTTAATGATTAACAGAAAGCCTCTTCCGGAGCCTCACCCGGAGTGTCCGGCACAGTCCAGATAGTTCGGACCAACCCGGAGGTTCTGGATTAAGTTGGAATAGTGGCTAATTGAGTACCTTCACCGGAGGATGGCTCGGAGGCTCCGGAACCTGGATACTCTGAGCTAGTCAATAAAAAGGCAGTAACCAAACGCCTCTTCCGGAGGTTCACGCGAAGGGTCTGGACCCGGATATTCCGAACCAACCCAGATACTCCGGGTGGTTGTTATTTTCCAGATTTCGTTTAGGTCATTTAGTATGGCATTGATTCGCATGTTTTATCCTTCTAGCATGTTGTTAAGCATTGTAGCATACCTTGTTGTATTCACTCATGCTATCATTGCATGCGCTCTTCTTTAGTGAACAAGGAGCCAGAGCGGGAGATGACCGTAGTCGAAGGTGACTCCAATCTTCCGAATTTCTGCGAGTGTTGTGTGGGTAATTATAGGTAGCCACCAGAGCAGCAAGGCAAGCAACTAAGCATATTGCACTGTTCAATTGAATGAAGTATAAAATTGATAAACTATACTTATGTATGTTTTCATGTGTCGAGTCGAGATTGAGTACAAGTGGGTAGATCCTATGTTGAATGCATTACTTTTACCTTGAATTATTGTTGATCCTTTCTTTATTGCCTTGAGTATGTTGTTGGTGTTTAGATTACAAGTTAAATCAAAATGCTTAGCAATGTATAGGTCATTCGGTAGAAGTCGAGCGGTGAATTGTTTCATCGTTCGTGAGCATAGGCGTTATTTACTTTCACAATGATCCTAATATTGGATATGGGTTGATGATGGTTGTATGAGTGGTGAGTATAAGACGAGATGTTGGCGGTGCTAGGAGGTGTTTATCCTACCCGGATGTGGAGTTCCTCTGTGTAGGTTGGAAGAGGAAACTGAACACTGTAGACCGCTTGCGTCGTTTAAGCACCGATTGTCGGTGTAGTCAGCTTTAGCACTTACGTACTCACCATATGCCGATCTAATGGTAAGGCGAGCCGAATAACTTTGTAGCTGTGGTCACTTGGAACCTGAACATCGACGGTGTGAGCGGGCGGGCTTGTAGTGGTACTAGTTTGCTCCGGGAGTAGCTCTAGTACCACCGCACCAAGCGATGCATGTTTCAAATGATCGGGGTTTATTGGGAAAGGTTGACATGAGTACCCCCTGTATGGATCTGTGTGGTCATGCACGCCGTATGGTCCTCAAGTTGTGTGGGTCTAGGAGTATCCCCTGCAGGGTGTAAAAATATTTTGAAATACCGCACTCTCGGTCATGAGCATGCTTCTATCTATCTGCATGAGTGGTAGAGTTTTCGCTTGTGGTTAATGGTTGGATATGTGGGAGATGGTTGAGTTGGTCTTTGTTACTTATATGTTCTTATGGTTTCAGTTATTCATGTTTAGTTGGTTATGGAAGGGTAGAATTATATTTTGTTGGTTAAGTTATTTGCTCACACCTATATGTCTAGGTTGCTTACCGCTTATGTTTAACTCAACCATGTGGCTTTTCCTTGCTAATGGCTCAATGCATAATCCTTGGAGTCAAGCTATGTATATGTTCTCTATATGGTTTAAGTCTTACAAGTATCTTCGTACTCATGCTTGCATTTTTAGGTGCTGCTGGTGAGGAAGAGCCGACGTTTGGCTACTTCATACCTGCCAATCAGGGTGGCGAGCAAGAGTAGTGCATCCTACTCTCAGAGGTCATGCTTTTGGGGTGGAGCCTAAGGGCGTGTGGCTCCACTCTCTTTTGTTGTATAGGTTTATGTTTCTGGTGCGTAGATATTGTTACCTTTTGATGTAAATTGTTGGAAATGGTTGCATGTTAAAGACTTGCAATATAAATGTTAATTACTTGCACTTTCTTAAGCTATGTTGTAATGCTAAATGATGGAAGGCACGTGTTCCGATCTTGGGCACAAAACACGTACCGAGACTACCGCGATGATATTCTGGTTAATGATCGAGGTTGTGATTATGAATAATGATCCTCTTGGTGATTAATTAGAATATTATTTGAACGGTTCCTCACATATGGTCTGTACCGGCTACGGGCACTTTGATTCTATCATTTTATGCCGTGAACCTCATATGCCGGTATAGGCTATATTCGGCATATTCGGCACCTGGCTATAGTGTCATATTCTGCACTTCATATGCTGAATATGGTCGGACCCGCATTTTTTTTGTGTGCGGTATGTCAAAAGTCAGTTCTCGGTAAATGAGATGCCGAATACAGATGCTAAAATTAGATGCCGAATATAGTCGGGCCCGTATTTTTTCTGCGTCCGATGTATCAAAAGTCAGTTTTCAGTAAATAAGATGCCGAATTCGGATGCTAAAATTATAAATACAACGATATGTTGTCTATTTCGACAAATACTGTGACATATGTTGTCTGATTTTGGATTTTAGCCCTACTTCAGCTTGTCTTCGTATAGACCACAACTGTCTTAGCGAAATTTCCAAAATTCATGAATATCGAAAAATGCAGTCAAAATTTGGTGAGAATTCGACCGAACTAAATTGGTTAAACTGGTTTGACCAAGGCAAAATCA
Organism: Phragmites australis; assembly: GCF_958298935.1. Taxonomy (NCBI): domain Eukaryota; kingdom Viridiplantae; phylum Streptophyta; class Magnoliopsida; order Poales; family Poaceae; genus Phragmites; species Phragmites australis. The sequence continues at coordinate 15,376,446 of NC_084927.1, forward strand.
GGTCAATTCAATCGAAAACTGACCGAATTCTACCGAAAACCAACCACATTTCTCGCATTTCATTTGTGGTCGAAACCGCTTGATTTCCTATGAAAACCGCTCAATTTTCATCAAAAACTATTTGATTTTATCGAATTTCAGTAAAGTTCAAGAAAAATTAAAAAATAATTTAACCTTATAAAATCGATAACTAATTTATCTCAGCTTCAAATCAAGTGAAACAAATTGTTGGTTTTCTTGTAACATGATCTAAAGAATAAAAGTATTTATACTCATAAAAAAGTTGTATATTTTGTGCGACAAAATTTATTTGCTAAACCTAGTTAAATGTATAGTTAATTATTTGCTAATCAAAAAATCTGAAACCAATCTTTTTAGTCTTCTTACATGATCCTCTATCTTTTAAAAATACATGAAATAATGAAATAGTTATTGTAACGTGCAGGATTGAGTAAATGTGTTGCAACTAGATCCATTCATAAGTAATTCATCACTCCCCCCAAAATTAGTGAAACAACTCTTATTAGTTTACTTAAACAATTCTTTGTGTAATAAAAATAATGGTAGACATGACAAAGTTAATTACAGAGCTATTCCTTAACATGTTCACTTTATGCTTGTGAACTATGTAAAAACATGGAGAAATTAATAAAACTTTAAATGAAGTAAAACTAATTTTAGATCCTCTTAAGGTGCACCATACACACACAAAATATGTGTTTGTATGTTAATATTGTCCTTAACGTGAACCCTACTAAATGAGTTGCACGCTTTTTAAAGCATGCTTTTTCTTTTTTCCAAACTTCCTCTCCATGAAATATAATGTAAAAGATATTATTTTTGATTTTTTTCACAGAAGGTCTTAGAATTATCTTTAGTATTTTCGATTTTTTTGTGATTTTTTTGAATTTAAATTCAAAAACCGTTCGAATCCAAAATTTAGTGCGGGTTGAATTGACCGGTTTTCATGATATTTGACAAGTTTTCGACAAATTTCAAACCCTGAGTGTACTCAATGAACCATAGGACAAGTAGGTCCCATGATCACCACGACCAATCACCAAAATTCACTCATTTTCTTTCTCAATCCGCATGCAAACGAGGGGATAAAACAAATAAATCAAGTAAAGAACTCGCAAATTGCGGACTACAATGAAACGGGCCACTTTTAACTATAATACCCTAAATATTAGCAAAAAAAATGTTGATGGGGAAAAGTGAAAAGTGTGGGCAAAAGCTTGAGTTTTTATCTATAAATCAGATGGACGATCAGAGACTGTAGATGCATAAAGCTCATCAAAACGAATCTGTTTGACTATTCAAAAGTCTCATTTGGACACTAGATAAATCCATAGTGAGCCCAAAAAATATAGATTGTTGTATAATAACTAAAAAAACGAGTATCAATCAAGTCAGGCAGGACTCTGACTCCGCTAGGCCACCACTCCTTAAGTAAGGGTTGTCAGGTAGGCGGGTGGCCCTAGCATGCTCCTACACCACTGCCCTAGCCCACCCGCTGTCATCATCGGGGCCAAGCCACCAAAGCCGGGAAGCCATATGTAGCAAACATGGACCTTTTAAGGAATTTATATGATTTTGGTGATTAATGTCAAAATAGCCAATGCAACTAACATATTTGTCAAGTATATACTTTAGTAGGTCTCATGGATGCAACAAGAGAGAAGTCATCGAAGTCAGGACAAAGAGAGAAAAGAATTAGATTTGTCCTATGAATTTTGATGTAATCAAATGGGATGGATTTCTATACAGTCATATAGAACTCTTCACAAGCTTTACATAGAGTATAAGATCATCAAATTTGAAGTTCAAAGTGAAAAGTTATGTCCAAAATACGAAGTGATAGTGTGCTAAAAATGAACGCGCTGGATAATCCGACATACACAAGATTGTTGCATAGGATAATCCAACATTCACAAAAATAAACATATCATAAGCTCCGGTGTTCACAAGAAGTTCATGTCGTACTATTTTTCAGATGGGTTGCAAAATGACTCTATTGACATTGTATGCACGTAGGATGTTTCGGCGTTCACAGAGAACATCACTCTAACATGTTTGTCAAGTATATGCTTCAGTAGGTCTTATGGATGCAACAAGAGATAAGTCATCAAAGCCAGGACAAAGAGAGAAATGAATTGGATTTGTTCTATAAATTTTGATATGATAAAATGGGATGGATTTATGTACAATTATGTAGAACTCTTCACAAGCTTTCTATAAAGTCGAAGATCATCAAAATTAGAGTTTAGAGCAAAAAGTTATGTCTAAAATACAAATTGATAATCTGTTTGTTGGATCAAGAGATCGTCTTGCCCCAGCAAGTACGACGAGAGTTTCTTCTAAGGAGGAGACTCAAACTTGGAGATGAAATTTGAGAGGAAAGAACACCATGAATGTATTGATAGTAAAAATATGGACCGGGCTAGGGGAAGTATCACAGGAAAACTTTGTGATTATGCTTCTCCGTGATGTCTTGAGCGGGCTCTTTTTTTCAACCTCCTGTTCCAGGTGACCATGACCCCCTATTTATAAGACAATATGTAGCTTAGTGTACAAGTTATCACAATATACAAATATCTAGGATCTGGCTGAGTCTTGAGCGGGCTCTTTTTTTCGACCTCCTATTCCAGGTGACCATGACCCCCTATTTATAAGACAGTATGTATCTTAGTGTACAAGTTATCACTAGACCTTATCTTGGATAACTACCTTTTAGACTACATAGAAGATAAATATCTACTGTGGTAACTATTTTGGTGCTTGCCCCCTGAGGGGTGAGCCGGTTGCCAATTACGGCCTGACGCTGCTCTACCGGGGGTGTCAAGATGACTTGCATCGTGTTGGGGTGTCAGGATAAGCACCACTTGCACCGACATTTATCGCCCGTCACCTTGCGTCACATCGGCGGCAGAAGGGGGTGTCCTTTCTTCTCTGATGTTATCTCCAAAGGCCGGTCACGCCTTCAGAAGGCCGCATGGGCACCGAAGGGGCGGCTCAAAGGTATTTGCAGCCCCCGGGGATAAGGCCTCCTATTGAGCTCGGAGGCCGCAGGCTCTAGGGCACTTGCTATAGCTCCGAGCCTTCAGAAGGCCACGTACGAGACGGAGAGGTGGCCCGAAGGAATTCGCAGCCTTCGGGGATGGAGCCTCCTGCTGAGTCCGAAGGCTGAAGGTACTTGTGGGACCTTTGATAGCGACCGCCAACCATTATCCTCAGGCTGGTCTATTTCCCCCCAACACTGTTCAAAATGAACACGCAGGATAATCTGGCGTACACAAAGATTGTTCTATAGGATAATCTGGCGGTCACAAAAATAAACACGCTGGAAACTCCAGCGTTCACAACAAGTTCACGTCAGACTATTATTCCAGAGGGGCTGTAAAATAGCTCGGTTGATATCGTATGCATGTAGGATGTTTGGCGTTCAAAGAGAACATCACTCCGGAGCTTCCGGCGTCCACAAGAAAGAAAGTGGTGTTTCAATGGCTAGTTCATAGAGTACACGTCGGATAGTCTGACGCTTGTAATATTGCACATGTCGGACCTTTCAGTGAGTACAACAATATGTGATCATTGGAGCAACGACTAGTTCGTGTGGTTGAGGCTATATGTACCCCCATTCAGTCATTTGTGTGAGCTTGAGTTCAGAGAAGTTCACATACATTTGAGGAAACATCCAAAATACCAAAGTGCTAAAAGTGATCATCTAAGGCAATTAGCACAAGATTAGAGAGTGATTACTACTATTAGGCCTAGAGAGAGTTGTTGCTTGATAATTGCTGCCTAAAAATAAGATCAATGAGTGATCCTACTGTGTGCCAAATGGTACGCCGGTACCTTAGAGTCTTAGTGACCCGCTGGCACCGTGAACCTTTATGGCTCAAGCTTATCAACCCTTCGACATCGTGTGGAATGGTGACAATAAGCTTGTACGAGGTCTCGAAGACTCTTGCCTTGGAGGCTTAGGCTCCGAAGTGAAGGCAATGACAAGTGACTGGAAGAGAGGCTTGTGGTGAGCCTTGCCTTTGTGGCTTAGTGGCTCAACCTACTTGAGGCTTATGTGGCTCAAGGGTTGTGAACGGGTGCCAACCGGGAGCAATAGCCTAAGTGGCTACTTCAACGTGGACTAGGAGTGACGTTTATACCATCGATATCATGGGGTAAAAATCCTTTATGCTGAGTTTGCTCCTTCTACTTTTTTTACATTTCTGCATTTACATAGTTGCAATTTACCTTTGCGTGTTCATCTTCCTAGAGTAGTTTGCTAGTATTGGTTATAGGTTGCAAACCGTTCTGAGCATTAGAGTAGATAAACTAGATAAACCTATAGCACTTTTAGATAGAAATTGATATAATTTTATCTTATTAGGTTTTTGGAGCCGGTCAATTTTAGGTGTCCTGATTTAGCCCCCTCTTAGGACGTCACGGTCCCTTTCACCAGGTTTCCTCATTAGTTGTTATCGAGTTGTTGCCCCTGTGTGACCAAGCTGGTGGCTATTGTTGCCTGTTGTGTCGTGCCCTCTATTAGCTGCTGCTGCTCTACGTGTGGCTAGGGGGAAGAGAAGGTAAGGAGCAGGGGAGAGGGAAGAAGAGAAGGAAGAGGAAAGAGAAAGAGAAGAAAACAAAAGGTAGGGTTCTGTGAAATTCCATCAAATCCTCCACAAATTCGTTATGTATCACTACAAGGGTAATTTCTAGTAGTCTTTAGATGCTTGTAGATGAGTTTGGATGGAGGAATTTGCTGCCAAAATTCATGATCAGTATAGTTCAGTGGTATTATTTTTAAATATGGTATTAATCGGTGCTGATTTTTTGCCATAAGATTAAAATTAAAGCTGTAGGTCTTATTGATATATGTCCAATGCGCTGATTTTATTTGTTTTGGATAAGCGGTTTAGGAGAAATTACCAAAATAATGCTGCTATCTGGCGAGTTTTAATCTACACAATATTTTATTTATACGTTTTTGACCTAGTTAGAAGAAAATTACGCCCAAAGCCATAATATCAAAGGTGTAGGAATGCTTTAATAGATATCCTATATGTATTTATTTGCTGCATTTGCTCAAGGGGATTAGAAGTTACAAATGGAACATCAAGTGATCAAATTTTTAAGTCGGTATTTCTGACAATAAGGAAATTAGGTTTAAGCGTGTGGCTGCTAGTACCATTGTGAAAAGTTTTAATGGTCCAAGAGGGGATGAATTGGGCTCTATTTAAAAATACTTGTACCAAATTCTATAACAAATAGCAACTTTATCCTAGATGAAAGATAATGCACCTACACGAACAAGCTAGAGGAAGACAAGTAAACAAGCAACCTAGAAAACAAAGTAGATTGCGGAATTGAAGTCTTGCAAGAATGTAAATGCTCAAAGTGAATGCGAGAAAGTAAGAAAATTGACAGGAAGACACCAATTTTTTCCAAGGTATCGAGGAGTTGGCACTCCCCCTAGTCCTTGTTGGAGCATCCATTAAGGATATCGTTCCCCCTTGAGCTAGCAAGACTCAAGTGCTCGCTCATGATTGCCACTTCTCCATCTCCAGATTAGCGGGTATCAAACCAAGTATATTGCTATTCTTAGGGCTCCCACAAGAACTCCAAGAGATCACCAAGACACTTGTAATTACCAAAACTCGGCTAGGTATTGCCAACCATCAAGAGTAACAAGCCAATAGCTTCACTTGACCAAGGTCAAACCTAAAGTACAACTAGATACACACTTGCTACATTCTCTGCACTAATGATATCCTTAATCTTCAATTACGAACTTTGCAACTCACTCTAGTGCACTCTCTTGCTTGATGACATATATAGTGTATAGGCTCTTCTGGGTTCGCAAGAGATAGAAGTGAGATGAAGGTGGGGGGCGGGGTATCTATAGGCTAGAAGTTTAAATCTAGCCGTTACCCAATCACCCACTTTTTCTGTGACTACCGGAAGGTCTGGTGTACACCATCTCATACGTACCAGACCATCCAGTGTGCTTCTTTTCCCAAAAGCTGGTAGAGTAAAAGAATCGGTGATGTCCTAAGAGGAGAGGTGAATTAGGACACTTAAAACTACTCGGCTCCAAAAACTTCACAAGATAGACCTACATCATTTTTGTATCTAAAATGTGCTCTAGATTTATCTAGTGTGTCTACTCTACCGTTCAAAAGGTCTACAACCTACTCTAGGAAGGTAAACTACAATATGTAAATGCAAAAACGTAAATAAGATAGAGAGAGCAAATTCGACACAAGAGATTTTTATCCTATAGTATCGATGGCATAAATATCACCCATAGTATACGTTAGATCTCTATTAATGATATGCTCCCTGTTGTCAAGACTCTTTTGATCATGGCTCTTGAACCACCAAGCCACCAAGGCAAGGCCTCAAGTCGGATGAGTCACCAAACCACCAAGGCAAGGTCTCATCGCTAACTTCTCTTCTGTCACTTGCCGTCGTCTTAACTTCGAAGCTTGAGTTATCAAGACAAGGTTCTCCACATCCTCATATAAGCTTCTTACCGCCACTCCACACTAAGTCGGAGGGTCAACGAGCTTGAGTCACCAAGGCCCAATATGCCATCAAGTCACCAAGACTCTAAGGTGCTGACGTACCACTTGGTACATGGTAGGATCACTCTTTAATCCATTATCTAGGTAGTAACACCTAGCAACAACTCTCTCTAGGCCTATTAGCACTAATCACTCTCTAATCTTATGCTTAATTACCATGGATGATAACTTTAAGCACTTTGGTGGCTTGGATATCTTCACAAATGTCTATGAGCTTCCCCTGGACAGTCACACCTTCAAATGACCGAGTAGAGGGGTATTTATAGCCTTAACCCCACGGACTAGTTGTTGCCCCAATGGCTCAACAATTTGGTATGTGGTATGTCAATCTCATTTCACAAATATCTATTAATTGATCTATATTTGGTTTTAAATTGAAACTTGAGATACGTGGTACTTCTGTAGTGATCCATTTTATCTCAAGATCTTATTTGAATCACCTTCTCATTCGGATCAAATAAACTATGGTTTTTGTTTGTTTACTTGTGATAGTTGATTTTGTGAAAAATGCATTTCAAGCATGGTGCTAAATTTCTAAACCTTTCTTCTTATGCTTCTTTGAAACAAAATTGATCTATGCTATTTGCAAATACCAACTTGCGATATCTCCATATATTATTGTTCTTATAATTGGTAGAGATACAAGTAGTAATCCTTGTTGATCATATTTCTTTCAATTTTTGCTTCTAGTGACTTCTTTCTTTGTGAAAGATTTCCTTTAACTCTAAAAGGCAAGGAAATAAGTTTATCAAAGCTTGCTATCTCAATGTTTGTATCTTTTTCAATATACTTGCTTGAGATAAACTTTTGAGGATGTATGCAACTCATTTCTTTATATGCTCAATCTATACACATAATTTATTTGTTGAACTTCATGAATGATCATTGTTGATATTTTATTTTAGATGTAATTTGGATATTATTTACGATATCTTATCTTTCATTTGATATCTTTATGGCTTGTATGTTAATTTTTATCTAAATTATATCTTTATTGGATCTTGGAAGTGATGAACATGCTTATTTAATTAATTGTTAATAATTATAGCATATTTGATTTATTTGATCCAACATATAGAGTAAGCATCTCTTAAAAGCTTTTAATTGCTAAAAAATGCATAGAGTATTCATTTACTTCAATTGGTATCTATTTCATATGCACCACTTTTTGAAGAGTTTGCTCTATATGGTGGGTTTTGCTAACCTCTTAGGACCCAATGAGTTTGAGGACTAATTCGTACTTAAATGAGTTTTAGATACAATTGTAACGGAAATGGCTCTATTAGGCAATGATTGCGATTTTGGTGATTAATAATAATATAGTAATTGGGACTAACATGTTTGTCAAGAACATATGTTAGTAGGTTTCATGGATGTAATACATGAAGAAGCCACCGTAGCCAGGATAAAGTTTGATTGAATTGGAGAATCCAAGAGAATTGACCTCATTGAAAGATCTGGTACAGAGTAGTTTGCACTCACCGTAGCATAGAGGTTGAAGCCTACCGGATAGTCCGGTACTCTGTGTGTTGAACTCATTAGAGTATTTCTGGCAAAGGGTGAGAAGGCTGGTGACCTCACCGGATGGTCCGGTGATCTGCACAGGGTAACACCGGAGTATTTCTTGTAGAGAAGAATGCGAGTGCAGAAGACTAAAGATCAACCCACAAGAAGGTCCGATGCTTGGTTTGTGCACACTGGAGTATAGCACTGTAGCATTTCTTGTAGAGGTGACTACAATTGCGGAAGAATAAAGATCAACTCACAAGATAGTCTGGTGATCACAGAGATAATTGCGCTGGAGTATTTCAAGGGAAGAAATGAGATGGTTTAACTTATTGTCGAGGGTTAATCCCTGACAATGATTCCAGGGTATGCTGGACAGTGGGTGCATGAACGGTGTTTCAGGAACTGGATGTGTGTGTAGACAGTGAACTCGGGGACACATGGACTTATACAAGTCTGGGCCTCCCGAAAGATAATAGCCCTACTTCATGTGTGTTATGGAGGATCTCAGTTGATTACAGATAATGTTCTAGCTGGTTGCCAGAATTGATCTCTCTCTCAAACAGAGTCCTCATCCCTTTATATAGTAGGGAGGAGGAGAACTTACATATGGGTCCAAATAGAAACCTCTGCTCATCCTAATATCTAACGCAAACCATCATTATGGAGGACAAGGCGTGCCCACTTGCTCTGAAGGCTCCGTATATCCTGTCGCTGCGTGTTGCCATGCTAGCCTGCAAAGTTCGCCTCTGTAGCATTCAATACTACGGGACGGGACAATGCCCTTCTACGCTGTCCCTGTCCACTTGTCTAGTCGGGCTTTTGATGACATCCCATCTGTTGTGCGTCACCGTGCTGGTCTGCAACATTCCGCCCTGTAGCATTTAATGCTATGGGACGAGACAATACCCCTCTGCGTCGTCCATGACTTCGTCCACTGGAGCTGGCACCTGGGGAAGGAAAACACTTAAGTGGATATCAATAAAGGTGCTTTGGACAGGTTGTGTCAAATTTGTCCCCGCGACATGTGGGGTTGGTTGCAGGTTTATATGATGGCGTAGGGGGACTGGTTGCGTAGGTGTTATACTGGTCGCTGGAGCCATATCCTAATCGCACGATCGACTAGTTTTTAGGAAATATATACTTCTAGTCATTAAGTCCTCGACGGGGCCCATTAGTCGGGGTACCCCTTTACTCAATACACCGACACTCACCGGATGGTCCGGCGTAAATGAAATGAATACTGGATGAATGCACTAGAGCATTTTACACAGATAGGCTGCAAAGACTCGGATGGCTCAAGATAACTCATTGGAAGGTCCGGTGATGGATTTGAAGGCATACCTGAGTGTCCGGTGTTCATAGAGGCATTAAGTGGAGTTCCAATGGCTAGTTTTTGAGTTTGTACTCACCAGATGATCTGGTGTTAGTACTATTATTCTCACCAAATTATCTGGTGTTAACAGCTTTTTTGAGCCATTAGGGCTACGGCTAGTTGGCGGATTTGAGGCTATAAATTACCCTCCACTCAGTCATTGGAAGGTGTGGCATGCTGCTGGAGTCTAGAGGAAGCTCATACACACTTGAGAAGATATCAAATTGTAGGGAAAATGGCATATCATGCTATGTTTGTGATTTTGGTGATTAATGACAACATAGTCAATGTGACTAACATGTTTATCAAGAATATATGTTAGTAGGTCTCATAGATGTAATACATAAAGAAGCCACCGAAGCAGGGACAAAATTTGGTTGAATTGGAGAAGTCCCAGGAGTTTTGTTCTCACCGGATGATCTGGTGTTGAATGTGTTGCACACATCGGACAATGAACAATGCATACAGACAGAGGCAATTTTGCCCTCACCGGATGGTTCGGTGTCAAATGGGCAGAAGCATCGGAGCAATTCCAGCAGAGGCAGTTTCAAGAGTTAAAGTTGAAGATCAATTGACCGGATGATCCGGTGTTCAACAAGCAATACACACAGGGGTATTTGGTTCTGGGCAGATGATTTTGAAGGCATCAGATAATCTGGTGATGAAGCAAGAGTACAACGAATAAATACACCGAACAGTGAACAATACAAAGAGGCAGGCAAAGTTCAAGCCATCGGATGGTCTGGTGATGAAGTCATGTGTACACCGAAGCATATTTTCCAGAGAGGGTTGCATTTCGCTTGGATGGCTGAGGATTGCTCACCAGATAGTCCGGTGATGAATTGATAAGCACTGGAGAAGGCACCTGAGCAATTTACACAGAGAATATGTTGGCTTAGATGGCTAAGGTATACTTACTGGAATGATCGGTGATGATGTGGCAGTATACACCAGAGTGTCCGGTGTTCACAGTGATTTGAGTGGGGTTCCAACGGCTAGTTTGTGAGAGTGTACTCACTAGATGATCTGGTGTTAGTACTACTAGTCTCACTGGATCATCTGGTGTTTACAACTTTTCAAAGCCGTTGGGTTAACAGCTAATGCGCGGGTTCGAGACTATAAATACCCCTCCACTCAGTCATTTCAAGGTGTGGTGTGCAGTTGGAGTCTAGAGAAGTTCATATACACCTGAGAAGACATCCAAGCCACCAAAATACTTAAAGTGATTATCCAAGGCGATTAAGCACAAAATTAGAGAGTATTTAGTGCTTATAGGCCTAGAGTGAGTTGTAGCTAAGTGCTGCAGCTTAAATAAGAGATCAAGGAGTGATCCTAGCTTGTACCGAGTGGTACGTTGGTGGCTTGGAGTCTTGGTGACTCGTGGCATCTTGGGTCTTGGTGGCTTAATCTTGTTGACCCTCCGACTTGGTGTCGAGCGGCTAAAAGACACGTGTACGGGGATACATAGACTCTTGCCTCCTTGTGACTGTTGTCCGCCCTGGTCACGCCACTTGGGTTCCGGGCAAACATAGTTCGCCCAGGGAGTGGTTGTTAACGTCGTCAGTCCTCAAAGTTCAACTCTGAACTTCGCGTCACGTGGGGAGGTTTAAGTGTCCTGCGAGAGAAAAGAGGGTACGAGAGAGAGAGAGAGAGAGAGAGAGAGAGAGAGAGAGAGAGAGAGAGAGAGAGAGAGAGAGAGAGAGAGAGAGAGAGATAGATTGCCACTGGACCTGAAGGACTCTTGGTTCCTTCTGTGCGCCCCTCGAGTTTCGAGCGGTTTGAATGTCGCGCTGGTTGGGGCGCCGCTAAGATCTTTTAAAGGACAAGTGTTTGATGGCCTTTCGATCCACCCCCTCACCTTCCTTCTTACCTTTAGGCCTTTAATGCCTAGAGTCCATTCGTCTCTATCCCATCTCGCATTCTGCTCCGTAGCATAGGCAGGCCCTGAGGCCATGGCGTACTCCCTTCCTTCATCGCCAGAGGGGTTGATGATCTTGGATGACTTGGCGGAGGTGAGGTCGCCTCCGGCTCTAGATCCACTTGCCCTAGTGCTTCCGGAGGCTGTATTTGTTGCGAGTGCGCTTGCGAGGTTGAAGTGGGTGCTCGCAAGATTGGAGCCCGCAACCATCAAGCTTGCACCCTTCCAAAGAAGGCCGCCTTTTACTAGTCCATCTTCTCCTGCCTGGGCAGACCCCTTGACCGAGGTCATCGATATTTCCAATGATGAGGAGGAGATCGACTAGGACCTTCTAGAGAAGGAGATCGATGAAGAGGAAGAGTTGGAGATGAAGTGGAGGGGAGGTCTTCAAGGTGGGCTGGGGCCGATCATCAGCTCCAGCAGGGCTTTTGCGCCAGCCACCTTTCGTGGCCCTTATGCAGGTCATCGTCTGATCCCCGGAGTGGTGAGCTGTCATTCCAGGGAGGAGTATAAGAGGTTCCTTGACTTGTTCAGAGGCATATAGAGGCGAAAGTCCAGTGTACTCTTTCTATCAACTTCGCGCTAGTCACTTGAGCCAGGAAGGATAGGGCAGGCATTTACCAGGATATTTAGCCCGATCGGATGTAACTAGTCAGCTAATAACCTATCCTCTTTATGAATGAAAAATACTGGGGGTTTTACGATATACATCTTTGTTCCGGCCCCCTCCTAGGGCCTCGCCGATGACCGGAGGACCAAATAGGAGTCCTGCGGTTTTTCAGACTGATTGGCTCGGACCATTGTTTGGAGTTTTCGGAAAACCTTCCTAGTGTTGATGCGATGAGTTGGCTATGATGACCCGTCCCGCTAGCTATTCAGTTTCTTGGGGCGTATAATAGATCATAGCTCGATAAGTCCGTCGGTGGCGACCATCGCTTGGTCCGAGTGAGGATTTGTGGCCTTGTGGTCGTTATTTTTGGCCGCTCGTACCCCGGCCATCACGCGTGCATACGGGATGTAGCTTTGCATTGTTCTGGGTCTCTGGCTGCCTTGTTGTTTGGCGCCCTGATCGCCAGGTTCCGTAGTGGCTGTCAAGTGTGGTCACGTGCTATGGTTGGAAAATCAATTTGTCGGGAGCTCGTTGCTGGTTGGGAAATCCTGCAAAATGGGGAGTCTAGTTTTTTAAATTTGAGAACTTACATGTCGTATGGGTTGTTGGACAGTATGCACACATCACGTTCTCAGACCAGGGCAATTTTCGCAAAGCTATGCATTGTGTTATATCTGGTATGCGTGGTGCTGAACTTCCTGTCCGAGTTGATTCAGTCTTTGCCCTCCGTTCTTTCGTTGAAGCATGCTCATGCAAGCTTTATTTGACTTTGTAGCAACATACTCAATTATTGGTTTAGTGCAGTTCATTAGCTACAATTAGTTTTTGTTCTGCAGATCTTGATGAGATCCGACCAATACTTCCTCAACTTCTTGATGGTATTTACAGCAAGCACTTTCCTAAAACTTGTTTCCAGTAGTGGTTTAATATTGGTTTGCTTGTTTATATTGCAGAGTTTTTTTACAGTGTTACCTGGACACAGACATGGGTGTCGGAATCCGACTCGGACTCGGGTGTCCGATTCGGCAAAGAAAATTTAAACATGCGAAATACAACTTGAAATCCGATACAGGTGTCGGAATCCGAATCAGATTCGGAGTATCCGATTTGGCAAATAAGTTTAGACACGGGTGTCCAGGTAACACTGGTTTTTTAAGCTTACGAGCGAAGTTAAGAATGAGGACCTTGTCTTCACCCTTGAGACAATTGTTGATAGATTTGGTGAAGAGATGGCACCATATGCACTTGGATTATGCCAGAGTTTGGTACGTTGCCCCTATATGTAACATATGGTTATACGCTGCTAACTTCCTTAAAGCTTTATGCTTACTATTTTGGTAGGCTGCTGCCTTCTGGAGATGCATGGCTAGTTCGGAAGCTGATGAGGAAGCCGATGATACTGGTGCTTTAGCTGCTGTTGGTTGCTTACGTGCCATAAGCACAATCCTTGAGTCCGTTAGCAGTCTTCCTCATCTTTATATCCAAATAGAACCCACTTTGTTGCCTATATTGCACAAGATGTTGACTTCAGATGGTCAAGGTATTGTATTTTCTGATCATATTTATGGAGATATTTACACTTGCAATAATATATAGTGTTCCATTTGTATCGTTTGCTAATAAATTTAAATCTAGCCCCTTAAACTTGGAGAGACGTAAGGCTGGATTGATTTTCAGAAGTTAAAAGGATATAAAATATTTGCGCTAATACCAGTTTTGATTGAATCAGTTTTTGGATATCTTTCCTGCTTTTCTCCCCTTATACATTTGAGTTTATTTCGCAGATGTCTATGAAGAAGTTCTGGAAATAGTCTCCTATGTGACCTTTTACTCACCGTCAATTTCATTGGACATGTGGAGCTTATGGTCATTGATAATGGAGGCTCTTAATGATTGGGCCACCGAATTCTTTGAGAGTAAGTCTAGTTTTGAATGGCAAGATGTTAAGTTTAGTTTACGATGTAAATTTGTTTAACATTATTCATATTTCTGCTTGTGTTGTGAGGTCTCCATTTGACTGTTGTCTGTACACATGATTGGTAACCGGGAAATTGTTCATTGGTTAAAAAAATATCTGAACCAATTAATTATTATTACTTGTTGTGCGATCATTTTGCCATTTTCCTTCATGTTTGCAAGTTCTATTTGGTTTGTGCTGGATCTTTGCCTAATTCCATTTTGACTATTTGCGCAATTATGTTATGCTCATTTAGTGAGCTCTAAGAAGCCCCACTTGAAATTTTCACCATTTTGTTTAGTGTTGGGCGGTTTGGTTTTCTGCTTGGTAACAACAGCTAGTATTCCATATCCTGTGTCCTACATATAGGCCGTAAGGTTAATTTGAGTATGTTCCTGTCTTTTTGGAAACTATATTGTTTCTATGCTTCGAGTTACAATATTCAAACTATTAAGGTATCACATTAAATATTGAATAGAAATATTCTTCTTGACATATTTTTGAGCAACTGAAACTATCTTGAACTATTAAAGATGAGAATAAGCCAAAAGCTGCTAATTAATTGCAAATGATTAAATTGAAATTATGATGGCCAATGTGGTAATTTAGCATCCTTTTGCTACGGGTTAGTTTGTACAAGGTCCCTTTTTTTTGGATAATATCATAATATGAATCATTTTGCCTTCTGTTGCTACGTTTTACGTAATAGGTGCAATACTCTTGTGTGCTGTTATTTGTCAGTGGTAAATTAATTGCTTTGTTTGTAGCACACTGCCTGGTGTTGGCCAATAGATGTAACTAATGTCCTACTGGTTTTTTGGAATGATGGTTAAGAACTTGATACTTTCAGAAGCAATCACTTTATGCAGTATTTTTGTCATCTTTTTGCGGTTCAATTTTAAATGTTCTTGTTGCCCTGCAGATATTCTTGTCCCATTAGACAACTACATTTCCCGTGGCACTGATAATTTTCTTACATGTAAAGACCCTAACTATCAACATAACCTATGGAAAGCACTATCATCTGTGAGTTTGCACTAGATTCGTAGTCTAATTAAAGTTCTAGTAAATTTCAAGTGCCTTTGGTTCTTATGGTTGAATAGCAATACTTTTAGATTATGACAGACCGAAACATGGAAGATTCTGATATTGTGCCTGCACGTAAGCTCATTGAAGTGTTTTTCCAAAACTGCAAAAGTCAAATTGATCATTGGGTTGAGCCGTATCTCAGGCTTTTGACTGATCGGCTGCGTCGAGCAGAGAAGCCATATCTGAAATGTCTCTCTTCTACAAGTGGTAAGAAACAGAACTCTTGTCCTTCTCCATTTGTTCTAGTAAGTTGTTGACACACTTTTGTATTACTTTCTTTCAATGTTTTTAGCTTTCCGGTATGAGTTGCTGACTTACTGTGTACATAAATAGATATTTTTTTTTGGAAAATTGCTCTGGTAGCTCCTGTTCTGCGATTTGCTGAGCTCACCACTCAAAATTTCATACTCGCCTGCATTTTGGGAAATACACCACTCAAAATTTCAAGGTCACCCAAATAGCCGAGTATCTCCTCAGCTCCATCCAGAACTCTGCCTCTGTCTCATTAATATTGGGCGTTTCCTGGCTGTTGCAAATGTATTTTCTGAGGATGCTTCCACTTTCTTCAACCCCAAGCAATGCCAAACCTCCCACCTCCTTCGCATTCCTTTCATTACACAGAACCAAGGACCTCCTGAAGGCCTGAACAGAGCTTTTCTGCCCCTTGAAATCAACACCTCCAAATTCACAGTTTTCCTCAGTTGATCTGGAGTGGCAATTACCCTCATCACAAGGTCCAGAACCTCTGAGTTCATTCTCCATACTCAGAATTGCAGTGGCAATGCCAGGGAAAAAATTAACGTGAACCTGAAACAGAACCAATCATTCCTTGCAACTTTATTTGCATCAGACATTGCTGACTTCGTACTAGCCATACATTGTCACAGGTTTTATAATGCTTATAAGTTAAGTTCATTGTTCTAATAAAAAATAGTAAGAGCATTGATATCATAATTGAAGTGTATAGAGCAAGAGACCAATTCTCCGCTATATGTTTATCAAGGCAACAGAAAGAAAAAGAAGAGTTAAACCAGGCCTGCAGGCTGCTGGGTGCACTAGTGTTGCTGGTTGTTGGAGATTGATTGGGACACAATTGCCTGCCCTCTTACTGTGCTCTGTTGTGCCGCTTCATGCTTCTGTCCGGTACCAAGCCTCAGCACCCGCTGATTGGCTGCTAGCTCGCCATGCACTCTCTGGACATCGTTGCTGCCAACAGTGCTCGATATAAAGACAGATAGGGATAGTTCCTTCCAGGTGTTAGGAGCTCCTCCCAAGTTTCAACCGGCCTTCCCGGGGTATCTACCTCGGCTTGCCTGGGGTTAGATGGTGTAAACCTGGGAAGTATTTGTTGCTATTTAGCCAAGCAGGAAAAAAAATGAGTGTTATATTTGCGAACTGCAGAAAAACAAGTGCCATGAGAGCAATTGCCCTAGATCTTTTTATTGCTACTCATCTTGCAGTTCTTGCATCACTCGAGATATCGGTAAACTGTCAGTAATGTAAGATGGAGTTGTTTTGTTGTTTAGGACATTGAAATTAAAATCTAGCTGTTCCACTTGATGATTTCACTTCACATATTATGATCGGTTCTTTAGATTCATGTTCTGCTCAACTGACATCTTACCTGGGAGATAGGGTTTCCCCGTATTAAAAAAAAGGGTCTTATGTCGAAGATTAGTTCTTGATAATGTGTCCGTAAATAGACTGGGTACCTTCGAGTGCAGGGATTAATCACGAGACGGGACAATCGATGTATACATGTTCGGGCCTCCGATTGGAGTAATACCCTATGTCCTATGGGGGTGTTGCTGCCGTATATTGATGATATCGAGTACAAGCAATGGGGCTAAATCTATTACAGAGAGTATATCAGATCTGATTTAACCTAAAGCTAAGGTCGCTAAGTACCTTCTCTGCTAGGGTCATGATGCTTGCCTTAAGTTCTCTCTTCCTATGTTTTCCTTGTGTGTAATTCTCGTGTCTCCTCCCCCCCTCTTCTTCTTCCCCCCAGCCTTATATAGGGGTGGGAGTATTGACTCATATCCAGTCGTAGTCGATAGAGAGTTGCTTTCCTTGACGTCCAAGTAGATAGATCTGTTTTGAGTACTAACCGCATCGAGTTAGGTAACTAATCCAAACCTTCCTGATATGTACTTCCGCGATTCTAGGTGTATCAGGTACTACTGATTAGGTTCCGTGATATCTAAAACTTCTTAATATGTGTTATACATACCCTGTTTATATATGATATATTTCTAATACGCATATACCCTATAGTTAGATATTCGATATCTTCTTTTGTCAAGATAAACCAAAGATGGTTTCTTATGACTACAGTGGAATATCTATCTTGCAGTAAACAATATAAGCATGGATACCAGTGTCATAAATGGGCTTATCTTGTCTTTCATAATGCATGATGAAAACTCATGTCCTAGGTTAGTTCTTGTGTTCCTTCTGATGTCTGTATCTGTGAATCAGTGGAATATCTGATGATTCTTGTGCTGAGTCAATCTCATCAGTGAAGTGATAATCAGAATTCATGTATGTTCTAACAGTGTAACATGCAGCTCCCATTGTTTAACCATCACATACATCTAATTATTGTTCATGCCAATTGCAGATAGCTAATGCGCTATACTACAATCCTTCGCTAGCACTTGAAAAGTTGCATATGCTTGGAGTTGCAACAGAAATTTTCAATCTTTGGTTTGTAATGTGTTACACACTGGATAGTAGACAGTATGTATTGCTATATATGAGTGTCTAATGTATCTGGATACAACTGAAAGTAACTAGAATGTGTTCTTCGAGCTCGGAGACTCGCCTTTGACCAGTCCGATCATTCCCGTCTGCTCTCTCTCCTCCCCTTCCCCATCTACTTGTACCCCAAGAAGAACCTCCCGCTGCCGTGATCTGGTTGCTTGCTTCGCTGGGCCTCCCCTTCAGCGATTGTCCCAGCCTGGGCCGACGAAACGTGAGCTGGGCCTCCGAGTCCTCTTGCCAATCAAGTTCTCAGCTCCACTAGTCTTGGCGCTTGTTTCGTCAGTATCTTCAGTCTTGCTCTGCCTCCTCCTCCATGTCCTTGATGATGTCATAGATGGAACCGTGACATTCTCCTCCCCTTGAGAACCAGCTTGTCCCCAAGCTGGTGCTGCTGGAAACTGTTGGTGCAAGGCTTGTTCATTCTCCCAAGTAGCAAGAGATGATGGAAAAGCTGACCACTCTATCAGAACTTGGGGGATCAGATCATCTTTGTGCTGATAAAGACGACGATCTAGAATCCTCTGAGGAATCTGCAGGGATTGAGAAGATGGTAAAGTGGAATGAACAATAGTGGAAGCACTTACAACCTTCTTCAGTTGTGAAATGTGAAAAACTGGATGCACTGAGCTGTCAGCCGGCAAGGAGAGCTTGTAAGCCACAGCACCAATTTTTGCTTCAATTGCATAAGGACCAAAGTACCGAAAGGAAAGTTTGTGGTGAGCTCTGGGTGCAATTGAGGATTGAACATATGGTTGTAATTTGAGATAGACCAAATCACCAACTGCAAAAGATCTGTCCGACCTCTTTTTGTCAGCCTGTTGCTTCATTCGGTTCACTGCACGCTGAAGATGTTGCTGTATAAGCTGGAGCATGACTTGACGATTCTGAAGCCATTCTTGCAAATCAGGTATAACACAAGAGTCAAGTTGATTAATCCCAAAATGTCTTGGTTCATGCCCATAAAGGACTTCAAATGGGGTCTTGCCCAGTGCTGAATGGTATGAAGTATTATACCAAAATTCTGCCAATGAAATCCACTTAGACCATTTGGTGGGGCAAGCATGCACAAAACATCTCAGAAATGTTTCTAAACACTGGTTTACCCTCTCTGTTTGTCCATCCGTTTGAGGATGATATGAGGTGCTCATACGTAATTCAGTGCCAGATAACTTGAACAGCTCCTGCCAAAGCAAACTTGTGAAGATCTTATCCCTATCTGACACAATAGCCAAAGGCATGCCATGAAGTTTATACACATTGTCCATAAAAGCCAAAGCTACTATCATAGTAGTAAAAGGATGAGCTAATTTGATGAAATGAGAATACTTGGAGAATTTATCAACTATGACCATAATACAATTATAAGATGATGACTTTGGGAGACCTTCAATAGAGTCCATAGTGATCATCTTCCAAGCCTGATCAGGTATTCGCAAGGGTTGGAGTAATCCAGGATAAGAACTTCTTTCCACTTTAGCTTGCTGGCATACAGTGCAGTTTGCAACAAAATTCTTGATCATGTGTTTCATGTGAGCCCAATAAAAGAGTTGTTGAATTTTCTTGTAAGTAACTACAAAACCAGAGTGTCCACCAATGGGAGTGGTATGAAATGCTGCAATAATCTTGCCTTGCAAAGTAGTGTCAGCTCCCACCCACAACTTGCCTTTGTATCTGATAATGCCATTAGTGAGCTGAAAGTTACCAGATGGATTAGTGATGGCCAATGTAGTAAGGAGCTGCTGAGCTTTGGTGTCCTGAGAGTAACTGCCAACAGCTTCCGTAAGCCATGTTGGTTGCACCACAGAAATTGAAAGAAGGGCATCAGAGGCTGTGTGAGTGACTCTAGAGAGAGCATCAGTAGCATAGTTTTCAGGACCTTTTTTATAAACAATCTTGAAATGCAAGCCTAGCAACTTGGTTAAGGCTTTACGTTGCCATGGAGTGGTTAATCTCTGATCCTCCAAGTGAATAAGACTTTTCTGATCAGTCCGAATAATAAATTCTCCATGTTGCAAATAAGAACGCCAATGGTCAACAGCTAGCAAAATTGCTAAATATTCTTTTTCATAAGTGGACAACCCTTTAGTTTTAGGACCTAAAGCTTAACTTACATAAGCAATTGGGTGTCCATCTTGTTGGAGAACTGCACCCACTCCATTATCTGAAGCATCTGTTTCAATGACAAATTGTTTGCTGAAATCTGGCATGGCTAAAATAGGAGTATGAATGAGAGCAGATTTGAGGACTTGAAAGGCATCAGCAGTCTCAGAGGTCCAAACAAACTGTGCTCCTTGGTTTACTCAGAAGCCCAAATTTTTTGACAAATCTTCTGTAATAGCCTGCTAGCCCTAGGAAACTTCTGACTTCCTTGACATTTTGAGGAACAGGCCAGTTTTGGACAACATCAACTTTGCTAGGATCAGTGGCTACTCCTTGGGCACTAATAATATGGCCTAAGTAATGCAATTTTTGCTGAGCAAAAGAGCATTTGGATAATTTAACTTGAAACTTGTGTTGTCTGAGAATATCAAATACCATTGTCAAATGCTGAATATGCTCTTCCCAAGTTTTGCTATAGATAAGTATGTCATCTATAAATACCACAACACATTTTCGAAGAAGAGAAGCCAAAACAGTATTCATGACTTCTTGGAAAGTGCCAGGACCTCCAGTCACACCATAAGGCATAACTTTATACTCAAAATGTCCATGATGAGTATGAAATGCTGTCTTATGTCTATCAGGAGGAGAGACTAAAATTTGGTGAAAACCAGAGCACAAATCCAATGTAGAAAACCAACAGGCAGCATGTAGTTCTTCAAACAGTTCTTCTATGATGGGCAAAGGAAATCTATTCTTAACAGTTAGAGCATTCAATTTTCTATAATCAACACATAAACGCCATTCTCCAGTCTTTTTCTTAACCAGAAGAACAGAAGAAGCGAAAGGACTAGAGCTCTTTTGTATCATACCATTTTTGAGAAGTTCCGCAATTTGCTTCTCAATTTCATCTTTCTGAGCTGGTGTATACCGATAAGGTCTAATTCTGAAAGGTTGTGCACCTTTGATCAAAGGAATAGTGTGATCGATTGCTCTTGGAGGTGGTAAGCCGCTGGGCTCAGAAAAGACATCAGCATATTGAGTCAAAATTGCTTGAACAGCATCAGGTAAAGGAGAGTTGGCAGAGGCAGTGGTATTTTTATCCATAGATAACTGAACAATGCACCATATTTCATCATTCTGCTCCAGCATGGCCAAATGAGATAAATCAATAAAGGAAAGTGCAGCATGATGGGTTGTGAGACCCTGCAACTTGATTCTGACTTTGTCATAAAAGAAGGAAATCCACTTGTCCACCCAATTAATTTCCATTGGACTGTGTAATTCAAGCCAATCCATCCCCAGTATTATATCATAACAAGTTAATGGCAGAATCTTAAAGGTAGTTTGAAAAGAGACTCCCTGAATCCACCAAGAACAATCTGGAATTTCATGGGTACAAGACAATATACCACCATCAACTACTTTGACATTGATAGGGTGAGATAATTGATGCCAACCAGGAATGGAAGTAGCTAATTGTTCACTGATGAAAGTATGAGAACTACCAGAATCTACTAACATAATCACTTTGTGCTGACCAAGATATCCTTGCCACTTAATAGTCTTACCCCCAGTGGTGCCATTAACAGCTGTAGCAGATAATAACATAAGATCTTCTTCGGTATCAGAAACATGAGAATCAGGAGAGTGTCCAATACTAGTATCTGCTGCAGGAAGGAGCTGCCAAAGCTCTTCAACCACATGGAGAGGGACAATAGAGGAGCAAACATGTTGGTGACCCCATTTGGCACCACATTTATAACACAAGCCTTTAGCCTTTCTATAATCTCTTAAGGCAACCAATTTATCTTCTAGAGCTTTCTGATGAGTTGAGGCTTGCATTTTCTTGTCCTCAGGTAGCATTAAATTGGAAGGCTTAGTGAAAGTTCCCAGGTTAAGAACATGTGACTTGTTGTGGTGATTGATAAATGAACCACTGTCAGATTTCTTGAATTCAGAAGGAACAGTGCCCAGAATCACCTCTTCCTGCAAAATAGCAAGAGAACAAGCAGTATCTATGTCTGGAGGACGCTGAATCAACACAACTGCTTTGATTTCAGGATTAAGACCATCTATAAAACGATTGGTGATAACAGCACTAGTGAGAGAGGGATCATGAGCAAGTAACTGGTGAAGGAGCTCATCAAATTGACTAATATAATCCAGAACAGATCCAGTTTGTCTAATGTGAAAGAACTGCCTAATGAGGTGATTATGCTGATCTCTCTCAAATCTAATACCAATAGCATGACACAACTCTGACCAGCTACAATGTTTCAAAGTTTTGTCCATGGATTGAAGCCAAAAGGCTGCAGAACCGACAAAATGCATTGTGGCCACCTTTACCCAGAGATGATCTTCTAAACCATATAACTCAAAAAAAGTTTCACGACACTTTTGCCACATCTTAGGATTAGAACCATCAAATTGGGGAAAATTTAGTTGAGGCAACAAGGCACCTAAGCTGGGTGACAGGGAAGCTACTTGTGATGTAATGGGATGCCCAAATCTGTAAGAACCAGTGTGTGGGGTGTGAAATTGAGACACACCTGTGACCGGAGGTGGTAGAGAGGTGTTGAAAACCCCAGTACCGAACCCCCAGTGATCATGAACAACACGGTGGCCATGAGGCCCAGACGCCGCCTCAGATGCGGGCGCCACCAGATGAGCGGTGACCGGCGTCAACACTGGTTCCGAAGAGGGCAGTGCTGATGAAGATGGAAGTGAAGAAGCAGCGCTCAACACCAGATGATCCAACTGGGAACGAAGACTAGAAATGGAAGATTGAAGCTCTGTGACCTTTTTGTCGACGCCAGGCTTCCAATCCTCCAGTTCGCCTTGGATAATCTTCAATGCTTCCATGGTACTCCGGACTTCTGAGATCCCCTTTTGGTTTTCCACGATTCCTTCGTTGTTCTTCTTGAGCATAGCAATAATCTCAGAGAACTGCTCATCAGTCTTCATGGTGATCTGCAGCCGAGTTTGGTGATTATGATGCGCCAGAATCGATCGAATCTGATACCAGAATGTTACACACTGGATAGTAGACAGTATGTATTGCTATATATGAGTGTCTAATGTATCTAGATACAACTGAAAGTAACTAGAATGTGTTCTTCGAGCTCGGAGACTCGTCGCCGACCAGTCCGATCATTCCCGTCTGCTCTCCCTCCTCCCTTCCCCATCTACTTGTACCCCAAGAAGAACCTCCCGCTGCCGTGATCTGGTTGCTTGCTTCGCTGGGCCTCCCCTTCAGCGATTGTCCCAGCCTGGGCCGACGAAACGTGAGCTGGGCCTCCGAGTCCTCTTGCCACTCCAGTTCTCAGCTCCACTAGTCTTGGCGCTTGTTTCGTCAGTATCTTCAGTCTTGCTCTGCCTCCTCCTCCATGTCCTTGATGATGTCATAGATGGAACCGTGACATAATGTTACAACAAGTAAAAAAGAGCGGACAGTGGGCTAACTTCAAGAGATAAGTTTTACTGGCTCTTGTAATATTTGCAAGGTTACACCTTTTGTATTTATGTACTGTAGTAACTCAAAAACGGTGTTTTGCTTTATTTACAGAGAGTACGCTAAGAAAGTCTGCTGTTTAGGATTGACTTCACTTATTGGCCTTCCGGCTAGTCACATTCCAGGAAAAGCTCTAGAACGAATTTTCAAATCAACACTAGAGATGCTTGTTGCTTGCAAGGATCAAATTGCAGGTGCAGTTTTGTCTCTTGTTTAATGTGTGATGATCCGCCAATCCTTCGAAAAGTAACATGTGCTCACTCTCCTTAGATTATTACCCCCTGCTAATCTTGCTTCTACCTTGCTTTTTTGGCAGTGTTTTTGCTGTGGCATTGCAGTGTTCAAGTGTTTACACTAAATTCCTTACACTAAATCTTGATATTTTGCATTAATAAGCAGAATCTAAGAGGCAAAATGATGCTGCCGCTGATGATTTGGATGGCTTTGATGCTGATGAAGAAGAGGAAGAGGAAGTTGAGTCTGACAAGGAGATGGGTCTTGATGATGAAGATGTCGAAGGAGTAACTAATTTCAATCCTCAGAGATTTGCAGAGGTTTGTGTTGTGATCTTGGCATAGGATTTCATTGCAATGCCTTTTGGCTTCTTGCTTTCTTTTTCACTTAGATGCGCACCATAGTTGATATCCTCCAAAAGATTTATCATGGGTAAGTTGATATAAAGAACCAATCAAGGAATAGAAGAAAAACATGCTTCACTTTTCATTGATGAAAAAAAATTTAGTGCCAGAAACATACGGTGCAGAATTGAAGTAGTGACCTATAACTGAATTGTAGTAATTTGTTTACAATAACTTAAAAGAAGTTGTATCACTAATATTATATCAAGGACAGTAACAACTGACAACTACTGTTCACTATATATATGAATAGGATTGCTGGTTATCTTTATGTCACTTATTACATTTTTTGTGACATATATTGCACAATCAAGATAATAAAAAAAATTCTGACACTTTACCAAAGATTCCTGAAGTACTAGTGTTAGTGTACATATGAGTGGTTATTAAAGATTCACTAGCTTTATTTGGGCTTGCTTGGTTCATTGGCCTATTTACCTTTTGTTTGTTTAGTTTTTAACTCGTACACTATGTTGCATTTGAGAGAGGTGCTCCTGGGAGCCTTGCTAAAAGTGTGAACATTACTGTGTTCCACATCTTGGGCAGCTTGAGCAGTTTTTGCCTCTTGTTCATCATATTTGGAGTTTGGACCTAGGTGTGCACCTCGTGTGCCTTGTTTGCACTGAATTCGAATAGAACCTCTCAGAATCCTCTAAGCAGATTTTCTTGCAGGAAGAACTTGAAAGGCCTTATGGCAAATATGCCACATTGTTATTTTGGGTATATTCCTCATGGTTTGCTTGCACCGTGTGCTCACCTTTTGTTTGCTCCCGGCGTTCGGTGATTCAGGTAAGAGTTTTCCATCTAGAAGATTTAGAAGATGATTTTACTGATGACGAAGACCTACAAACTCCAATTGATGAGGTGGGTGGATCCATTTATCTTCTTTGTTGAAACTGTCCATGGTAAAGCTAATTCTTCTGTACAAGTTCATTCTTATCAATATGTTCCTGTGTCCTTTTGGTGGATGATACCATGGGCGTGTCCCAAGGTGGCCGCTTATAGTTTTGGAAGGTCTGGTGTAGAGTGTATATGATTGGGCAAATGTTGAAGGATTGTCATAACGATGGTTCAGATATATGTTCTTTGTTGAAAGATACTGAATAAAATTTCGGTCGTCGAATTGTTCATGCTGCTGAAGCATATCTGTATCGTGTAACTGCGGCTGGTGAAACAATCATTGCATGAGCTCCAGTTCAGGGAGCTTGTAAATTGTATCTGGTCACTGTACACTTTTTAAGTTTCTGCAGGCGAGGATTCACGGTTTGTTTTATTTCCCATTCTCATTCGTGCCCACAATGTAAGCGGTAAGCCTTTCATATCCCATACATCAGGCAGTTGGATGGCACTGTTTCTTGGTTTAATTCAAGAGGACCTAGTAATAGTTTACAGTTTAACAGTTACAGTTTAATAGTTCTGAACTTAGGGCATCTTAGCTTTAATGGTAACTATAAAAAATTGAGGGGCTTAGATGCTTTCGGTGCAGGTTTGGTGTTGCAATCACCTATCATCTTGGTGGGTAGAGCGCAGGATTTCTTACATGATCAG
Organism: Phragmites australis; assembly: GCF_958298935.1. Taxonomy (NCBI): domain Eukaryota; kingdom Viridiplantae; phylum Streptophyta; class Magnoliopsida; order Poales; family Poaceae; genus Phragmites; species Phragmites australis. The sequence goes on from NC_084927.1 coordinate 15,402,054, forward strand.
GTTGTAGCAATTTGGCTGGCATTCTAGTTCTAGTTTAATTGAAGTCTAATTCCATCTAAAAAGAGAAGTTCAGGGTTTAGGGTTCAGTAGCACCCTGCCTTAATAATCGCAGAAGCCCCCGGGAACTTGACAGCAAGTGTATGCAGGTAGCATAAAATGTATGAAGTACATGTAAGATGTAAGATGAATAAAATGTATGAAGTACTTGTAAGATGCAAGTGTATATAGGTAGCTGTATGAAGTACATGTAAGATGTAAGATGAATAAAATGTATGATAACCTGGAAGTCTTGATATTTCTTGGCGAAGTAGCAACGAGCTGTATCAATGATTCTCAAAGGAAGACCGGGGGGCTTTTTTCTTACAGGAGGTTAATGGAGGTGAGGAATCAGAAGAGCTCTACAGAAACAAAACTCGAGTAGAGATGAAAACAAATTACAGTACTATTCATGATTTTGTTGCAAAAGAGAATACTATATATTGTCATGTTTTTGTTGCAAAAGTGAATACTATTCATTTTCATGAAGGAGGCGAGGAATCAGAAGAGCCCTATAGAAACATACCTCGAGCAGAGACGAAAACAAATTATTATAGTACTATTCATGATTTTGTTGCAAAAGAGAATACCATTCATTTTCATGAAATACTGGTAATATGAAAATGGATAGTACATATTGTGCTGCCGCCATCGTAAGTGAAAGATATGCATATTTTGAAAAATCACATGCTTATCTATCGGTAGGATGTCAATGTGTAATGTGGGTGAAAGAAACATATGTAGTGTTTGCATGTGGAACGTGGGACCAGGGCCACTCACTTTGCCATTAGAAGTATGTGCGTGTAATGTATACTCTAGATATCATTAACAGAGATCTACTACTATAAAAATAGTAATCAGTATTAGCTAAAAAATATCATCAATAGTGGTTTTTGAACCGACACTGGTAGTCACGGACTATCAGTACTAGTTTATTAACTGACACTGATAATAAGTATCAGTGCTAGCTCATGAAAAAAACTGACACTAATACTTAGACTATCAGTGTCGGTTCATAATAAGTAATCGACATTTATACTCAATTATTAGTGTTGGTTTTTGGAACAAACCGGCACTGATAGTCTTTATATCAGTGCCAGTTTTTTATTATGAGCCGACACTGATGATCCCTCCCCCTGTACATAATCTAGCTGTTGCCGACAACAGCACAAATAATATCACATACAGCAAGATAAACACGCATTCAAGTTTCACATGAACATATAATTTTCTCAGCACATATAATATTACATACATACATAATTCATTCACATCTCATCTCATTCATGCATACGTGACCTTGTTATATCACATGTCATTGATTAGAGATCATAACTAATATAAATTTGCACAAAAAAATTCATAATTAACAGAAGTATGCAACAAAAGGGTAAGAAGTGATGTTATTCAATTGTTCTTGTTGACCGAAGACCCTGAACAACGCTTTTTGCCTTGAGAAGAATCAGGTAACAAACTCCACGGGGTAATTGAAGGGATGGCTTGCGAACAACACCACTTGAAAATATGGTACCACCTGGACTCTGGAATAACTTGGTCATTGATGAACCCACAGAGTTGTTCCTAAATTGCATTGATTCTCTACGGCATGAGAATACCTGTTTCCAGCTCGAGGTCCTGTAATTACCAGAATTGAAGAAATTAATCTATTTGAACATGAGTAGGAACTAAAAATTAATCATCAATATGCATATCACTTACCTCAGCTTTAGTAATGGTAGTATAATTGTTTTTGGTGCATCCATACATGAAGTCATGTACATAGTAGCCACATAAATTATTGCCCTGGGTCTGAAGCCTAAAAGGAAAGTCTGTTACAATCTTCCTTTCCTTTCGGAATGGAAAGTGACATCCTTTCCTCTTGACGTAGCGCATGTACACCCTGTACATATGTGATTATTGATCGTAACTAGACTTCGATTCAATCAATTCAAAGTTTATATCGAGGGTAAATTCCTGACAGTGATTCCGAGGTATGTCGGACAGTGGGTGCGTGAACGGCGTTTCAGGGACTGAGTGTGTCTGTGTGTAGATGAAGGATTCGGGGACACCAGGGTTATATAGGTTCGGGTCTCCCAGAGGATAACAACCCTACATCTTGTGTTTTGTGTTATAGTAGATCTCACTTGGTTACAACGGTATTCTAGTAGTTTGCCAGAATTGATCTATCTTGGTTACAGACGAGGTCCTCATCCCTTTATATAGTAGGAAGAGGGAGAACTTACAAGCGGACCCTACACAGATGATCCCTGCTCATTCTCATATCTAACTGAACTCATCATTACGGAGTACCAGGCATGCCAACTTGCTCGCTGTCTTTGCTTAGCCCGTAGAGCCTTATCTTGCTGCATTTAATGCGATGGGACGGAACGATGCCCTTCTGCACCATCCCCGTCTGCTTGCCTCTCCGCGCCGTCCTCGTCCACTTGCCTCTGCGTCGTTCCTTTCCACTTGCTTTCTGTGCCATCCCCGTCCACTTGCTTCTCTGTGCCATCTCCGTTCACTTGCCCTACCGGATGGCTGACAATATCACATCTGTCGTGCGGCGCTATGCTGGCCTGTAGAGTCTCACTCCATAGCCTTTAATTCTACGGGATGGGACAACGGCCGCTGCATTGCCCACAACCTTATCCATCGGGGCCGGTGCCTGGTGAAGAGAGGTGTTTGGGCGAGTGTCCAATCCAGTCCGGCGACCATGGGGGCTGGTCGTGGGTTTGTGTGAAGGCGTAGCGAGATTAGTTGCTGGAGGCCTTGAACTGGTCGGGGTAGCTCATCGACCGATTAGCGTTTAGGAGATGTTCCCTGGCTCTTTGCACCCTTCGTGGGGCCTGTTAGCCGGGGTACCCCTTTACTTGATACACCGATAGTAGCTCCCAAGCTCCCTCGTGATCGCAGTTCGGCCTGATCCTACCACTTGAGTCCCAGGCAAAACGTAGTTCACCCCATGAGTGGTTTTTGACGTCGTCCATCCTCATAGTTCAACTTTTGTGTTCCGCATCATGGGGGGAGGTTTCAGTGCCCTGGGAGAGAAGAAAGGGGGAGGCACATTTATCGCCGTTGGACCTGAAGGACTCTTGGCTCTTTCTGCGTGCCCCCTCGGGTTTCCAGCGGTTTGAATGCTGTGTTGGTTGGGATGCCGCTGTAGTCTTTTTAAAGGAATGGGTGTTTGAGGGTCCTTCGAGTCCTCCTTTTGAATTCTTTCTTTCCATCAAGCCCTTTTGTGCCCAGAGTCCAGTTTCTTTATCCCGTCTCGCGCTTGGCTCCGTCGTGTAGACAGAACCAGAGGTCATGGCATGCTCCCCTCCCTTCTCACCAGAGATGTTGATGATTTGGATGATCTGGTAGAGGGGGATTTACTTTCACCCAGGATCCGCCTGCCGTGGTGCTTCCGGACGAGGCTTCTGTTGCAGTCGTGATCGCAAGATTGAAGCCGATACTTGCCCTAATGGCGCCCGCGAGCAGCATGCTTACATCATTCTACAGAAAGTTGTCCTCTGTAGGGCCATCCCACTCTCCTGCTCGGGCGGATCCCCCGGTTGATGTCATCGATATTTCTGATGACAAGGAGGGGATTGATTGCAGCCTTCTCGAGAAGGAGATCGATGAAGAGGAAGAGTTGGAGAAGCGGAAGGGAGGTCTTCGGGGCGTGCTAGAGCCAGTCAACAGCTCCAGCAGGGCCTTCACGTCGGCCGCGCATCCTGGACCTTACGCTGGTCGCCGTCCAATCCCCGGAGTGGTGAGCTGCCATCCGAGGGAGAAGTATAAGAGGTTCCTTGACTCGTTCAGGGGCAAATAGAGGTGAGTGTCCAACGGGCTTTATATGCCAACCTCGCGCTAGTCACTAGAGTTCGGGAGGATAGGGTAGGTAAGTATCAGGTTAGCTAGCCCGAGTGGGTGTAACTAGTCGGCTTGTAACCTATCCTCCTCACGAATGGAAATTGCCAGGGTCATACAGTGTCCGTCTTTGTTCCGGCCCCCTCCCTGACCCTTGCCGATGGTCGGAGGATAAAAACGGAGTTCCGCGGTTTCTTGGATGGATTGGCCTAGACCACTGCTTGGAGTTTTTTGGGAAAACTTTCCCGATGTCGATGCGGAGAATTGGCTTAGCTTGTCCCATCCTGCTCGCTGGTGAGGTTTTTGGCAGGTAGAACGGCCATAGCTCGACAACTCTGTCGGTGGCGGCCAGCGCTCGGCCCGAGTGAGGACTTGTGGCCTGGTCGATCATATTTTCGACCGCCCATACCCCTGTTATCGCATGAGCATATGGGATGGGGCTTCACCCTGTTCGGGAGTCTGTGGCCGCTTTGTTGTTTGTCTCCCTGGTTACCAGGTTCGGTAGTGGCTGTCAAGCGTGGTCGCGCGCTGTGGTCGGAGGACTAATTTGCGTGGAGTCCGTTACTGGTCGGGAGATCTTCCAAAATAGGGAGCCTAGTTTTCTTAACTTGAGCACTTACATGTCGTATTCCACGCTCGTCCGAAAGGTCCTACAAAATAGAGAAAATAGGTCATTTTCGAGCGACCCTACACATAGATCTTGTGCAACATGGCAATTTTTCAAGAGTTGTGTAATTCACGACCGTCCTCCATGGCTAACTTGATTGCACTAGGTTGAGTGACATCGATCACTTTGTAGGGTCCCTCCAATTTGGGAGAGAGTTTATTCCGACTAGCCTTCTTCTGAATTTGCCTAAGGACGAGGTCATCTACGACCAGTGTTCGTTGTCGTACCCTTTGGTCGTGGTAGTGTATGAGGCTTTGCTAATATTGGGCGGCTCGAATCAGAGCATGATCACGGAACTCTTTGATCTGGTTTATGTCGTGCTCTCATCATGCCACTTGGTCATCGTCCGAGTAGTTGTTGACTCAGGGTGACTGGAGGGCGATTTTAAAGGGGAGCATGGCTTGCACGCCAAAGACTGACAAGAAAGGGGTTTCGGCCGTGGCCTGGCTGGGAGTTGTCCGCAGCGACCAAAGTACTGTGGGGAGTTCATCCACCCAATGTCTTGAATAGCTTTTAAGCCGGTCAAAGACCCGGGTTTTGATCCCTTGCAGTATCATCCCATTTGCCCTCTCGACTTGTTTGTTGCTTTGGGGGTGAGCCACAGATGCATAGCAAACCTTGGTCCCGATTTCCTCGCAGTAGTCTTGGAAAGCACTATTGGCGAATTGAGTTCCGTTGTCTATGATTATGCGGTTTGGACTACCAAACCGCACTACCAGCCCTTGTATGAGCTTAATCGCTGCTACGGCAGTGATTTTCCTGATGGGTTCAGCCTCGATCCACTTAGTGAACTTGTCGATTGCCATGAGCACGAAATCAAAACCGCCTAGGGCTTTAGGGAATGGTCGCTAGACAACGAAAGGACAAGAGAGTGGTATGATTTGCAGTGTGTGGGCTGGTAGGTTGGTATTTTGGTGGTGGTACTGACATGACTTGCACCGTTTCACCAGCTCGCAGGCATTCTGGAGGGCAGTGGGCCAATAAAATCCCTACCGAAACGCTTTTCCCACCAAAGTGCGGTATGAAGTGTGGCTACCACATATGCCTCCGTGGATATTAGAGAGCACTGTGCTCCCCTCTTCTTGAGTGATGCATTTAAGTAAGAGGTAGTTGCTCCCTCGGTGGTAGAGGCGTCCCTCTACCATGGAGTATCTGCGGGCTTATCGCGAGACCTTTTCCGCTGATGCATCATCATCGGGGACTGCTCGGTTCTGAAGGTGGTCCAAGATCTAATCCATCCAGGTCATACCCAAACTGAGCAGGGCGACCACATGATGGTTGCCCGAGGTCGACGGCACCGATGGAGGCGTTGCCTCCAAAGGTGTTGCCTCGGGTGCTCCATTTTCAAGGGGAGCATCCCCTTCACCTTAGCCCGAGACCGCGGTGGATGGTCGTGAGAGTCTTTCTTCAAAGATTTCGACGAGGATAGATTCTCGAGAAGAATCTAGATGGGCTAGCTCATCGGCTAGGAAGTTGTCCTTGCGAGGGACGTGCTTGACCTCAAAGCCGATGAAGCGTTGCTCTAGTTTTCTCACTTCGGCGAGGTATGCCGCTATTGTTGGGTCAGAGCACTGAAACTCCTTTTTCACCTAGTTTACAACTAGTAGCGAGTCCCCTATCGCTAACAGTCATTTAATCCCAAGTGTGGAGGCTGCTCGCATTCCGGACAAGAGGCCCTCATATTCAGCAGTGTTATTAGTGGCTAGAAAATACAATTGAACGATGTACCTGAGGATGTCACCAGTGGGTGAGGTTAGAACCACCCCAGCTCCGGCTCCCTTTAGCGTTAACAACCCGTTGAAATGCATGGTCTAGTGCTCGTCCGTCTCTGATCGCTGCACCTGCTCGGGCTCGAAGGACGACCATTCGGCTACGAAATCGGCCACCGCCTGGGACTTGATAGAAGTCTAGGGGATGAACTGGAGGTCGAATCCCCTGAGCTCTATTGCCCACTTTGTTGTTCTCCCTGTTGCATCTCTATTATGGAGAATTTCCTTAATTGGGAATTAGGAGATTACCTTGATCTTGTGAGACTGGAAGTAGTGTCTGAGCTTGTGAGAGGCTATCATGATGACGTACAACAGTTTCTAAGCCTGTGGGTACTGAGCCTTGGCATCGTGTAAGACGTCGCTGATGTAGTATACAGGTCGCTGGTGGCCCTCTCTCTCGGCGATCAGGACCGCGCTTGCGACTTGTGGTGTTGCGGCAACATAGAGCAAGAGCTCCTCCTTGGGCCGAGGCCCCGGTTAGTACGGGAGGGGTGGTGAGGTACCTTTTGAGTTCTTGGAATGCTGTTTCCGCCTTCGGTGTCCACAGGAAGTGGTCATTTTTCTTCAGGAGTTTGAATAGTGGCAGTCCCTTTTCCTCCAGCCTTGAGATGAACCTGCTCAGAGTAGTAATGCATCCCGTTAGTATCTGAACTTCCTTTAACCTGGTCGGCGACCGCAATAGGTCGATGGCTCTGATCTTGTCAGGGTTTGCCTCAATCCCCTGATGAGATACGAGGAACCCTAGTAGCTTTCCAGACGGAACCCCGAACATACACTTCTCCGGGTTCAGCTTGATGTGGTACTTCCGGAGATTATCAAATGTTTCTTGGAGATTGGCGACCAGGTCCGTCTTGATCTGACTCTTGACGATCACCTCGTCCACGTATGCCTCGATGTTTCTCCTGAGATGTGGTCGAAGAATGAGTTGAATGCACTATTGGTAAGTGGCGCCAACGCTTTTCAGGCCAAAAGACATTTTTACATAACAAAAGACCCCGAAGGGTGTAACAAAAGCCATTTTTTCTTCATCCCTCCTATACATGCTAATTTGATGGTACCCCGACTGGGCATCTAAGAAGCATAATAAGTCGTTGTCGGCAGTTAAGTCAACTAGCTGGTCGATTCAGGGAAAGGGAAAAAGATCTTTCGAGCATGCCTTGTTTAGGTTGGTGAAGTCGACGCACATCCTCCACTTACCATTGTGCTTCCGGACCATGACTGGGTTAGCCAGCCATTTTGGGTATTGTACCTCCCGGATGAAGCCTGCCTCTAGGAGCTTGTCGATCTCCTGTCGAAGTGTTTTCTTCCGGTCGATAGCGAATCGACGCGCCTTCTTCCTGACTGGTCATGCGTCCGGCCGTACAGATAGCTTGTGCTCGATCACATCCCTGGGGACTTCGGGCATATCAGATGGACCCCATGAAAAGACATCCGCATTCGCCCGGAGGAAGGTGATGAGCGCGAGTTCCTATTTAGGGTCCACTGAGGCCCCATCTGGGCTGTCTTAGTTAGGTTGGTGTCATCTAGGCTTACTGCTTTGAGTCGATCGTCTGGGCTGGCGACGACCTGGACTTTTATTAGCCATCCGCTGGGTTCGGCGGTCTTGGGCTGCGACCCGATAGTTAGCTCGACCATGTTGAGGCTCCTCTTGCCGCAGTGCAGGGCCATCTTGGCATTGCCAGCATTGGTGATGGCCCCTTTTGGCCCAGGAATCTTGATTGCCTGGTACACGTAGTGAGCAACGGCCATGAACTAGGCCATTATCGGTCGCCCGAGGATCGCGTTATACGCAGTCCCGAAGTTGGCCACATCAAAGAGGATCCTTTCGGTCTTGAAGTTGTTCGGCGAGCCGAAGGTGACCGGTAGCTCAATTCGTCCTAGCGGTTGGGCCGAGGAGCCCGAGGTGATTCCGAAGAAAGGTGGGGATGGCTTTAATGAGCTTCTCAAAATTTGCAGGGCGTCCAGTTCATTGGTAAAGAGAAGGTTGATCGAGCTCCCACCGTCGATGAGCACGCAGCCTAGCCGGATGTTCTGTACCGTTGGTTCAACCACGATGGGGTAGCAACCAGGGCGTCTCACGCATACCGGATGGTCGGCCTGGCTTAAGGTGACCAGGACCTCCGACCACTTGAGGCGCGGGCTCGGGTCTGATGCGATTACCCACACTTCCTGGACCACCGAATTGTTTTTCCTATTAGAGGAATATGTCGCGGCCCCTCCGAAGATGCGATGGACCATGTGGTTGGCCTGTTGGTACCGCTGCGCTGACTGGTCTGGGGCAGCCTGGTCTTCATCAATGTCGTCACGTTTGTGTTTGTGCTCTCCGAGCTCCTGGTCGATGATACCTCGTACGACCTTGCATTCGGTTAGGTCGTGGGCGTCCGTGTGGTGGATCGGGCAGTAGCCCCGACCTTTTTTTCCCATCCTTCTTTTTGATGCATCGGCATGTAAGGCTGGCTTGTTCGACTGCCAAGACCTCAGGGGGTCCAGCATTTTGCTTGCTCTTCTTGTCTTTCCGGTCGGCTCCTTTGGAATAGGCGGGCAGGTCGGTTGCCGGGCGCGACCTGGAGTTGATCTGCCGCTCCCGAGCCTCGGTGGCCTATGCGCATTTATTCGCGAGCTCGAAGAGCTCAGTGGTGTTTTGAGTCACCTGGGTGGCTAGCTTCTCAACCATTTTTTGGTCCTCGACCCCCCTCTTGAATGCTATGACCACGGATTCTCCCGTGATCCTTGGAATGGTGTTCCAGCACTTAGTGAAGCGCTGGATGTAGTCTCATAGCGACTCGCCTTGTTGCTATCAAACCTGATACAGGTCGTCCTCGACCCTTGGTTGGGCGTAGGTTCCCTGGAAGTTGGTGATGAACTGGTCGCACAGGTCTTCCCAGGAGTGAACCGACCCACGGGGGAGATTCATCAACCAAGACCGGGTGGAACTGGTCAGGGCATAGGGAAGTAGTTGGCCATAACCTTCCCATGTCCTCCGGCGGCCTGCACCATGGTGGTGTAGATCTGTAGGAACTCTTTCGGGTTGGTCGAGTCGTCATACTTTTCGGCTAGGACCGTCTGGAATGTGTCCGACCATCACACCTCCCGTAGCCTAGTGGACAGGGCGTTACACCCCATCCCGTAATGGGGTGCTGCTCATTGCTTGGCAGCGGTGCGTATCCTGGGGGAGAGACGGCGGTCTCTGGTCCTTGGCGATGGGGTGGAGCCGTCCGATGCCTCCCTGCAGGGGGAAGGCGTACGGTAGGGTTGTTTGCCCTTTTCTAGCACCCGTCGGGCCCTGTTCTCCTCCTTTCTAGTGGCCACCTGGCTCTGGATTATGCCACGAAGGTCACATTGGCGCAGGGAGTCGTGTAGACCGGAGGGTTGGCCACCCCGACTTGGTGGTGGCCCACAGGTACTCCCCATCGTTAGGGAGCATGAGACCTATTTCGTCGCGGGCCCGGCTGTGACCCATGCCGACCACGACCCTCACCGAACCTTGTGACATGCGCGATGCATGTCAACGTGGTCTGGTGCCGGGTGGTCTCAACCAGGAGGGTGAGATCACGTGTCCATGGTGCCACCGGTGAGCCTTCTGGTATAGGCATCGGTGGGTGGCTGAGGAGAACCCGTAGGGTCTGGAGGTTCTGTGTTGGCGTCATGGTCTCGTAGTCGAGACGCTGGGCGTGGAGCAATGATAGGTCGTGAGGTGGGGAGCCCCCAGTGTTGGGGCGGCGTGATGGCCTAGGTGAAGAAGCCACCATAGAAAACGCCCTGTGCAGGGGCTCCTCGGGATGGTGCTGGGAATGCTGGGGCTGTCTTGAAGCTCTTGCCTATTCGGCACCAGGCTGGTTTCCCTGTGGGCGAAAAGCCGGGGGTTCACCACCGGTGTTTGAGGTGTGGGGCCCTCCAGTGCCTTCTGTGGAATGGGCCGCCATGCAGACCTCGTGTTGGGTCTCTGAGCTCCCTGATTATAGTTCGGTGTCCCAGGCCTGGAGTACACCTGGTTCGTCCAGATGGTACCCTATGACGAATATGTCACGGTGGCCGAGGTCCTCAGAACGGGACTCAACGGTTGCCATGGATTCGGCCATGGGTAGCCTGATCAAGTTTTTTCAAACTTTCTAAAACAACAAAAACACGCCCCCCCTACCTGGCGAGCCAAATGTCGAGGGTAAATCCCTGACAATGATTCCAGAGTATGTCAGATAGTGAGTGCGTGAATGGCATTTCAGGGACTGAGTGTGTCTGTGTGTAGATGAAGGATTCGGGGACACCAGGGTTTATACAGGTTTGGGTCTCCCGAAGGATAACAACCATACGTCCTATGTTTTGTGTTATAGTAGATCTCACTTGGTTACAACGGTGTTCTAGCAGTTTGCCAGAATTGATCTATCTTCGTTACAGACAAGGTCCTCATCCCTTTATATAGTAGAGAGAGGGAGAACTTACAAGAGGACCCTGCACAGATGATCTCTGCTCATTCTAATATCTAACTCAACTCATCATTACGGAGTACCAGACATGCCAACTTTCTCTGATGGCTTTGTATATCGTGCTACCACGTGTCGTCATTGCTTAGCCCGTAGAGCCTTATCTCTTTGCATTTAATGCGATGGGACAGAACGATGCCCTTCTGCACCATCCCCGTCGGCTTGCCTCTCCACAATGTCCCCATCCACTTGCCTCTGCGCTGTTCCCGTCCACTTGCCTTTTGTGCTGTCCCCGTCCACTTGCCTCTCTGTGCCATCTCCGTCCACTTGCCTTGTCGGATGGCTAACAACATGCCATCTATCGTGTGGCGCTGCACCAGCATGTAGTGTCTTACTCCATAGCCTTTAATGCTACGGGATGGGACTACGCCCCCTGCACCGCCCACAACCTTATCCGTCGGGGCTAGTGCCTGGTGACTAGTGCCTGATGCTTCGATGTGGCCATATTTCATCCTTTAGGGTACTCAAACTTCTGCGAAAACTTGCCTCACATGAAATCCTTCATGCTATCGGGAACCGCCCACTTGTCACCTTGTTTGCATCTCCAAGTTATGTAAGTGATTATGATGTGGTCCCTTACGAGATACCCGCATGCTGTCTTGAACGGCCCGAGTACGTGTAGAGGTTTTGTGGGCTCCCTAGCTGAATCGACCTTCGTGATGACAAAACTTCCCTTAGGCATCTTGTTGGGTCCTCAACCATGCCTCGGTCCTTTGGACAACTGACCATCCGACACAGCATTAGTGGTTGGAGATGAGAGCACATCATTAGTGATCAGACCCTGTGTAGCATCAACATGAGGTTGATTCATGTTGAGGTATGCACTTGGGCTTCGCTCCTGAGCATCATCCGAGACTAGATCCTGGCCAGAGGAGGGGTCTTGTATTGGGGGGCACGTCCATGGGTAGTGACTTTATTTTGTACGTACCATTTCTACATAAAAATTCCATCTATTAAAATTTGCTACAATATCGACATTAGCATATATGATAGCTAGCGGGTAAATCAAGAAATAGCAACTAGCAGAAAAGGCAACATGTCCAAATCTTCTATAACATGTTCATCATGCCTCTAAATATATGTATTGTACCCATTGTTCATGAATCAACAACAAGTTACGTTCACCATAAGTGCTCGTATCTTAAGTCTACATCACCTACTTTTGACAAAACACAGACAAAATGGTCCACCACCGAAATAGATGAAGCAAAACTAAAAGGTTATGTTTAGTCACATTAAGGGATAACAAAACATTACTTCTGAAACAGCATTGCAACAGTTTCTTTTGTTATTTAATTAATAGACCGGAGAAAACACTGCTGAATTAGCAATGAAAAGAGAAATGAACAGCAATTAATTGACATCCATGTCATGTAGCATGTTTACGATAGCTACATAACAATGTCACAACCAATTCATATAAGGAACAGAAATGGGAGCATGAAAGCAAAGTATTTAATTAAACATATCCTAACAGAGTACAAAACACATATTCACCAGGTCCATACAAGCATTATACGTTCAAATTATGCATCAGATTCACTCGGGCTCAAGGCGGCCAACATCTTGACGATCTAGCAACTCGGACAATTGAACGGCCAACTTCTGAAGGCTGCTCTTTCTTAGGTATACAACTATATCATCGATCTTTTCGATGGTCCACGCCCATCCATCAATCATTGTTCTACAACCATCCAAAAGAAGCATGTTTTGTCTGAATCTTATAGGAAAACAACAGTTTTTTCAGTTAACAAGGATATGATAATAATTAACAAGGATTGAGAATGAAAGAATCACACAATTCCATATAGCTCTCCAATTTGAAAGACACATAAGTATAATAGTTTAAGTATGCAGAGATGCTTGCCTTGATCACACAATTCGTCAATGACCAGCTCGGATTCAATCATGTGCACAGGATCTACATGGCATAGCAAAACTTCAATCCATATTTGAGAATTTTTGGAGTCCTCATCAGAAAAAACTACTGTAGATGCTATCTGGCATATCTTATCCCACTTATTCGTAAGACTATCAATAAATATCTCCTAAAAGTACATTTTAAAGTACTACCATCCCACACATCAGCTACTGATCTAGTTTCCTCATTCTCAAGTATATAAAATTCCCAAAAAAAACTGTAGCTAGACTAGCAACACCTATTCAATTGTCCTCCCAAAACCTTACTTTCCTACCATTACCTATATGCCAACTATATCCAACCTTTATAGCTTGGGCTGCCCACATAACACCTTTCCAAAAATGTAAAGCATTATAAGTAGGACAATTAAATACATTTGGATTATTAGTATTATATTTAAAGTCAATGATCTATCTCCATGTTAGTACATATAAAGATGTGTTCACGTTTAACTATTTAGCTATTTACATCGCCTATTAAGATCGCAGAATACTATCTCTCATACCCATCCAAGCAATAGCATTACAAATGTTGATCAGATGCACAACGTGGTGGACAACCTGGGCACTGATGATGACGACGTCCCTCTCTAGGAATAGGGTGAGATGGGTGGTCAGGTTGAAGCTGCTAGTGAGACGGGGACGAGGATGGTGGGGAGGTGATGTTGGCGATGGGGACAGTGGGGAGGCGGAGTCGGTGATGTGGATGGGGACGACGGGGAGGTGGCATTAGCGATAGGGACAGGGATAGTGGGGATGCGGCGTCGGCGACGGGGATGACGGGGCTTTAGGAACAACGGCGTTAGGGAGATAGTAGGAATCGGCGGGCGCGCAAAGGAGGAATGTAGAGGTTACGGTTAAGTCCGTCATATATAGGGATAGAGTATTAGTGGCGGTTGTGTTATGTAATCGACACTAATAATAGTATCAAAGCTGGTTGTAGACCACAACCGACATTGATACTTGGACTATTAGTGCCAGTTGTAGACCACAGTCGGCACTGATATTGTTTTACTTTTTTTGAAAAAAATATTTTGTTGTATATCTAGGTCTATAATTTACTTAATATTAGGGTTTATATTAGATCTATAATTTGGGTATTACTTAATCATTATTTTTTTCCAGAAACTTATTTGTTATATATTTAGGCTTGTAAAATGGGAGTATATTCTGGTGCTTTGGGTGTTGAACTCATCGGAGTATATTTGTCAAATGGGAGAGAGGTCTGAAGACCTCACCGGAAGGTCTGGTGTTTGAGTAGAGTGCTCAGTGGAGCAATGCTTCCAGAGAAGGTGCTGTGCTGAAGAATGAAAGCTAAGTCTTACCGGATAGTCCGGTGATCAGTGGGAGTTGCATCGGAGCATTTCTAGAGAAAAGAAGAGAATGCTCAATCCACTGGATGGTCCGGTGTTGAGAAGGATGAATGCACCGGAGCATTATTATTAGAGAAGGATGCAACCGCTAAAGATCAAAGGTTCAACCCATCAAATGATTCGGTGTGAATGGAATGAACACCGGACAATACACAGACAATGAACAGTGCAAAGAAGCAGAACGAAGTTCAACCCAATGGATGGTCCAATGATGAAGGCTGTGAAACACCAGCGCATTATTTCCAGAGAGGGTTGCATTGGCTCGGTTGGCTGAAGACAACTCAACGGATAGTCCGGTGATGGAGTGATGTGCACCAGATGAATACACCGAAGCAATTTACATAGAGAATAAGGAAATATTTGGATGGCTCAGGATAACTCACCGGATAGTCTGGTGATGAAGATGAAGTATACACCGGATTGTTTGATGTTCACAGAGGTTTGAGTGGGGTTCCAACGACTAGTTTGTGAGAGTGTACTCATCGGATGATCCGGTGTTAGTACTATTGTTCTCACCGGATCATCCGTTGTTAAAAACTTTTTAGAATTGTTGGGTTAATGGCTAGTGCGCTAGTTTGAGGCTATAAATACCCACCCACTTAGCCATTTGAAGGTACTGGAGTCCAGAGAAGTCCATGTACACTAGAGAAGACATCCAAACCACCAAAGTGCTAAAAGTGATCATTCAAGGTGATTAAGCACACCATTAGAGAGTGATTAGTGCTTGTAGGCCTATAGAGAGTGTTGCTAGGTGATTGCTGCCTAGATAGTGGATCAAGGAGTGATCCAACCTTGTACCAAGTGGTACGCTGGCACCTTAGAGTCTTGGTGACTCACCGACAAGTTTGTTGACCCTCCGACTTGGTGTGGAGCGGCGACAAGGTGATTATCCGAGGACGTGGAGACCCTTGACTTCGTGGCTCAAGCTCATCTGGGTAGAGGCCTTGTCTTTGCGACTTGGTGGCTCAAGAGTCGTGATCGGGTGCCGACCGGAATCATATCCTTTGTGGAGCTCCAACGTGGATTAGGGGTGGCATTCATACCATCGATACCACAGGAAAAAAAATCCTTGTGCTGAGTTTGCTCTCTCTACCTTATTTACGTTTCCACATTTGTATTCTTGCAATTTACCTTATTAGATAGGTTGCAAGTGTTTTCATCGGTAGAGTAGACACACTAGATAAACCTAGAGCACATCTAGATAGAATTTGATATAGGTTTATCTTGTGTAGTTTTTGGAGCCGAAATAGTCTAAGTGTCCTAATTCACCCCCTTTCTTAGGGCATCACCGATCCCTTTAGTAGTTAGGTTCCTTAGTATCGTCAATGAGAGGTAGGTCAACATTCTCTCCAAAAGGAGGCATGTCATCGAATTGATTGTAGTCTTCCTCATCGATGACATCCTTAACACTGACAATTTTTCTTTTTCCTTGTAGAACCACATGGCGTTCCTCCTTGTTAACTGGGTCCGTGCTCTTTACATAGAAGACTTGAGTAACATCTTTGGCAAGCACGAATGATTGTTCTCTGTATTCGACGAGTTTGAGGTTGACGGTAGGCATACTGTACTTGTCGGATTCACTCCACCTGGGAGTCTGACCCATTGGCACCAGAACAGGGGGGATCTTAAACTATTCTCTATATTGAAGCTCCCAAATCTCCACTATGAATTCATAGTAGGTCTCCCTGTTGCCACCGTGGTCGTATGCATCAATACGAACACCACTATATTGGTTAGTGCTCTTGTATAAAATGTATAGCCGTTATGTCATATGTTTGTATGTATGAATCATAGTTGATGGCCCATTAGCTAGTATTTCCAATAGTGCATCATCTGTATTTTTATCCATCATGTGTTTACATAACCAACTGCTGAAATTATCTCTGTGCTCTCTTGCGACCCAATCCTCTGACTTTGTTGGATTTGTGGACCATAGCATTTGCACGTGCATATTGATATACGGGTCTGCTACAATTGATTGTTGCAAAACTACAAAATATGCTTGGGTGAATGAAACATAATTATTGGAACGGACTGTACTATGACCTAGCGTTCCTTTCCCCTTTAGCATTCCCTCATGGTGAGATATAAGCTTACCAATTACTTTCAGATCCATGTAGTTGACGGTGAACTCAACAACCTCCTCCGTTCCCCAGCCTTGGGCCATGCAACCTTCCAGTCGACCTCAGTTATGAACATATTTATTCAAGGATACATCTGATGCAGAAATATGAGGCCTAGGTACTTTATCTCATGCACGATGTGAACAATGAGATGTGGCATTATGTCAAAAATTGATGGAGGGAAAATACTCTCAAATTGGCATATAGCATGGACCACGTCTTCCTGCAGCTTTTTAGTTTGCTTGGGTCTCGAACCTTATCTGGCAGAATACCTCTAATTGCAACAGTAAGCAATTGTATCATCATCATGTGACAATGATGTGACTTCATTCCAACTAACTTCAAAGTTTTCATGTTCACTAATATTTTTACGTTGGAGGAGTAACCGTTCAGAACTTTGATTCCATGGAAGCAACTACATAAGCTGATCTTCTCTTCCTTGCTCAAGGTGTAGCAAGCCATGGGAAGTTCATTTTCCCCGTTGCCTAGGATTTTAGGATGCATAATTTTCCTTAGCTTCATATCTTCTAGGTCCAACTGTGCATTGAGTGTATCTTTTGTTTTGTCAGGTATGTCTAGTAAGATACCAATCAAGCTATCGAACACATTCTTTTCCACATGCATGATGTCGATTACGTGTCAGATCATCAAGTGCTTCAAATAAGATAGGTTCCAAAAAATTGATCTCTTCTTAAACATAGGAGCGAGTTTTCGAGTTGAAAATTTTATACTAATTTTCCTCTTTCCAAGGACAACTCTAAGATTCTTAACCATCTTATATACATGCTCCCTAGTGTGAATCTTTGGAGCTCGACGAGTCTCCACTGTCCCATCAAAATCTCTTTTATTCCTGCGGACTGGTGATCCGGACGCAAAAACCTACGGTGACCCATGTAGATCATTTTCTTATAGTTCTTTAGCCACAACCCTCATGTTTCATCTAAGCACCATACACATCCATTGTAGCCTTTTAAAGTCTTTCCCGATAGGTTAGCAGGAGCATATCAGTCTTGGATCGTTACGAACATAATTGCACGTATGGTGAAATGTTCGCATTTGTATTTATCCCACACCTGTACACCATCTTTCCATAGTACAAGGATATCTTCAAGCAATGGTTAGAGATACACATCGATAACGTTGCCAGGTTGGCTCGACCCACCGATCAGCAAAGGCATCATAAGAAACGTCCTCTTCATACATATACATGATGGAAGGTTGTAGATACAAAGAGTTGCGAGCCAAGTGCTATGACTATTGCTCATGTTACCGAAAGGATTCATTCCATCCGTACTCAACCTGAACCTTATATTCCTCATTTTAGCTTTGAATTCCCTGTATTTTGTATCGAAGTTCCTCCATTACATTTCATCAGCAGGGTGTCTAAGCATTCCATCTTTCTTGCGCCCTTCGGCATGTCATCGCATCAACTCGACATTCGCTTTGTTGGCAAACAGTCACTTGAGACGGGAGATTATAGGGAAATACCAAACCATCTTACCGGGGGGGGGGGGGGTCTTTTATCCTTACTCTTCTCCCCTACATCATCGCTATCGATATCGTCAACGTTGCGCTTGTACTGTGATGCACCGCAAACATGACACACTTTCAAGTTTGCATCCCCATTGCGAAATAACATGTAGTCATTTCGTCGTGCATGTATTTTGTCCATTTCTAACCCCAATGAGCATATTATATGCTTGGCGTGGTACATGTTTTTAGGCAACTCGTTGCCCTCTGGAAGCAAGTACCTCAAGAATCGTAACAACTCGTTAAAGCCCTTATCAGACCAACCCAATGCTAGAATTCATTTGCAGCAACGTCCGCACAACATGCAGCTTATTATACTCTTTCTTACAGCCCAAGAACACCAGTGTTTTATAGTCCTCTATCATGTACTAGAACTTTTCGTGTTGCCTATCACTGGCGTAGTCTCCCTTTGCATTGCGCAACATTTCGTCTAGGTCATCATCATCGTTGCCGATAAAAGTATCTTCTAACGCCGACATATTAATGTATTCATCAGCCATCATATGGTTGCCTCTGTCTTCCTCGACTATGGGCTGCTGTTCATGCATAACCTCCTCATGTTCACTGTGCTCGGTCCAGTAGATATAGCCAGGCTTGAAACCCTTGCGAAACACCTTCTAAATACTGCCACGTCTGCTTGCGACTAGCGAGTGAATTTACCATCCCTACATCACAATATTCATATCCAATGTGTTGATTTATTTAGAGGTGATTTTAATCTTTTTTGGATTTTTCCTCAATTAGTTATGGAATTAATAATTTACAGCACGATTAATGGAATAAAAGAATTCCAGTACACTTTTCAGGAGTGCATATATTTTTAACATGTATATTACATCAATGTGAACACAAAAAAAATTAGTTTCACCTTTTTTGAGCTCTAATTATTTTTCTAGACATTTTATAATCTTTCAGTTGATTAAACAGTACAAAAGATATTCATTTCATCATTTCCCTGAAACGTCATTTGCTAAATACAAATAACAATGCATCGCAATGAGTATGATGACATGCAAGGAAAGATGCCCCACAATGCATGACGACAGTGGAGATGCAATGCATTATGGCATGAGTTTGAAAGCATCAAAGATTTTTCCTTAATTTTGATTATTATTAATCATTTAATAAATCTTAGGATTAATTAAGCTTACAATGAAGCTTAGTACTAAAAAGTAAATTAATTATATTTCACATGATGGTGAGTATTTTTTAATGAACAGGGCATAAACTAATGAGATTAACAAAATTGGTTTCACCAATTTTGGACTTACCAATAATTAATTCTGAATTACCTGAGCATAAACATATTTAAATAATTAAATGGATTTCAGTACATATATTGGCTCCTAGTATTTTTTTCTATGTAGAGAATGATAAAACAAAGCTAAAAAAATTGGTTTCACTTTTTTTGGAGCTATATTTAATTTCTTATGTATTTTGCAAATTTTAGCCAATTTAATGGTTAAACAATATTTCTGTTTGGCAATTTCTTAATTAATTGATTATTAAAAAGGCCATAATTCCTTTTTCACCAGAGGCTGGCTAACCATCTTCACTAACTGTGGGGCCAGACTGCGCTTATCCGGGTCAAAATCGACCCGCGCCTGGAGGTGCACAGTGCTTGACGAACGGAGGTGCACAGTGCTTTACGAACCGGAGGTGCACAGTGCTTGACGAACGGCTTGACCAGCGAGCAACACCATCGGCACCAGTGCACTCCCTCAAAGTAGCCTGAGGTATAGGTGATCAACGATGATGACTGGAAGGCCGCCAACGGTGGTTAACAAAGGTGACGGTGGCTCGACAGGTGGGGAGAAACACGCAAACGGTGAGCGATGACAAAAACGGCCCTACCGAGAACACCTAAAGCATCTACACGAGCATGCGGTCTCAATGGCATGCCTAATGGCCGACAGGCCTAGCTGCAGCTCGGCCGGCGGTGAACACACACGGGTAGTGGCGGCTCAGCCAACGCGGAGACCCGCACCGACACTAGACAAACGTGAAAGTGACGCACGCTAAAGGAAGAGAGCGACTCGAGGAAGCTCACCACGGGCTTGGTCATGAAGGAGAAGGTCAGAGGTGATGGCGTGACAGTGAGGTGGTGGAAAGGGGCGTCGGTGTTAGGGGGAGAAGAAGACGCCTTTTATAGACTGTAGAGTTATTAGTGTCGGCCCGTAATACGAATTGGCACTGATATTCAGTATCAGTACCGGTTCATGGTTACCAGCCAACACTGAAGTATCAGTGCCGGTTTGTTCCATGAGCCAGCACTGATACTCCGGTTCAACCCGGCTCGATTGTAGATCGAGCGCGGAAAGTTATGAACCGGCACCGATACTTCATCAGTTCTGGTTATATACTAACCGACACTAATAGGACAACCCAGATGACTGATTCTGTTGTACTGTTGAAACCACTCTAGATATCATTAACAGAGATGGAACCTACCTAATCTGGAGCAAAAGTAGGTAGAGGTAGGGTGGTGCAGGGACATTCATGTAAATCAAAATTTTAGTAGTAATTGTTTTATTTTGATCATATATACCTTAGGATAAGCTGAAACTTATGACCAATGTTATTTTGAATTATATATTTAGCACCACCATCACTTAAGTTCTAGCTTGGTCCTGGTGCCTAATGGAATTGAATTGGAATTATAGGTGGATGATGGGTCCTACAGCCGCAAGAGGCAAAAGCGGCTCATGCATCTGGACGCAATGGTCGGTTAGGTCTCATCTGCACGAGTGGAGTGGAGGGGGTGGCAGGGTCAAAATTCTACGGCGCAACGTACTGTAAACTTTGATCAATCGGCGGCGTCTGCAGACGCTGGATAAAGCAGGCCGGCCATGTTGGACGGCTGCAGTTGAGCGAGAGGCTAAAAATAGTATGGCCTAAGTTAGCAGCTACCAGTCTAGCTACACTCAGCTTCGACATGCTTTTGGTGAGTAGCTGCTTCTCGTGTCGCTTTGCTACTGCGACCTAGAGTACTATATAAAGCGGGGGAGGCCATCCAAGAACATCATGAGCTCAAGAAACACAGTAGCATTGCATATTGAGAGAAAGGGAGACCATCAAGGCTAACGGGAGAAGAGAGAGAGTACAGCTTCGCAGAGTTAGATCGTAAATAGTTCTTGCGTCAATATATGATCTTTCGGAGAAGGCTGTACCCTCTCTCTTCTTCCCTTAGCACCTCGATGCATGGGGCTGCATATAGGAGTGAAAATGGTAACGAAAATTCTCGTTCGATTAGAGATGTTTCCGTCTAAACTGTAAAACGGTAATTCACATCCGTTTCTGGCATTTTCCAATATTTTCCAACCTTATCATTTTCTATTCCGATTTTGAGGAGAAAACTAGAATTGGTTTGAGCAATTTCTGATCATTTCCGATCGTTTTTCACTTTTATACCGTTTTCTCTTACCAGCTGCCCATCACCCATACATTTGGATGTATTCTCATAGTATAATCAGTGTCATCTTCATAGATAAATTGTACCGTTAATTACTTCCCATCAATAATTTATCATAAATCTTTCTTTCATTATTTATATGATTCATATGTCTCAAGTCTCACTACTGAAAAATCCACAAGTGATGAGTGATAATCCTCATTAGTGATGTGTATTTTATCCGTCCCTCTTAACACGTTATTAATATGGACTTATCAGTGACAAGATTAGACCTGTCACTAATGATACACATTAGTAACAGGTCTGGATTCGATCCGTCACTAATGACTACACATTGTGACGGGTCTGAACCTGACCTGTGACAAACATTAGTGATGGGTCTAGATCTGACCCGTCATTGATGACTTTGCATTAATGACAGGTCTGGTTTTGACCCGTCACTAATATGTGTTTTAAAAAACAAAAAATAAGGGAAATAATTTTGGTCTAAAACTTTTTTTGACATGCGACCAGACACCCGATAAGTCACTGCTCATCCGATCGCACCCGATCATTCATAAGTCACACGATTCTAAGACTCGAACTCACGACTTCAGAAGTGAGCTCTGCGCATGTGACCTCTCTAACCATCTCACATCTCATTCGTTGTTGAGTATAATAGCAAAATCAATTTTTTTGACATCTTCTGATTGAACGTTTGAATGGATATTTGAACATCTAAATGATCTTGAATGAAAATTTTGTCAACTACAAAGTTGTATATCTCACCAAGTTCTATAATGTTCATATAAAGTTTGTCTCCATTTGACTCCGTATGAAAAAATTTGTGTCCAACTCATGCAGTGTTCAGTAAAACAACCATAAGTTTTGTATACGGAGTCCGATTTCGACGTTTGACCTCTACTCTCGAAGCTAACGAGGAGGCGTATCTGAAAAAAATATAAGTCTTTAGACAAGATCTGTACCTTTCTTGACCCAAAAAAAGCTTAGAAGACCTATGATAGGACCTCTAAAGTTTTTCATTGGGGACCTCTAAAGTTTTTCGTCGAAAATTGACAAACCCTGCCTAGAAATGTTTGGAGATATAGTGCTACATCTGAAAGTTAGTACTGCACATATGTTTTATCAATTCGAGTTACCAACTCACGATAAAAATATTTAAATTTGCAATTTTTAACTTTGTGACCCTATTCGTGTCTTTTCCAATGATTTATACTAGTTTTACACTAGATCCAACACTTTAGTTTGTGGTCTTATGTGTGGTTTCTTCGACAGTCTTTTATATATGTATTTGTGCATCTATATGACTTCAAATAAAAAAGTGATCAACTACAAAGTTATAGATCTTGTCAAGAGCTGTAATCTTCATATAAAGTATTTTCCCATCTGAGTTAGTATAAAAAATTATGAATTTTTTACCCTATCAGGTACGAGTCAGGATCCGACTAGTCATTAGTGACAGGTTACCTAAAAGCTCATCACTAATGAGTGACTCATTAGTGATGGGTGTCTTTATTACCTGTCACTAATAAACGTGTCATCTCTACCCATCAGTAATGACTGACTCATTAGTGATGGGCCTTTAGGTAACCCGTCACTAATGAGTGTGCTCTCTCTACCCGTCACTAATGACTCTATAATTAGTGACGAGCTTTGAGGTCATCCATCACTAATGAGCTCTCTCCACCCATTACCAAGACTGAAACTTTGATGTCAAAGTAGGAGTTATGGACAATGTAACTTTAACAGCCGCATCAGCTAGTTAACACGTAAAAATGGTTAGCTTAGGGAAAAAGTACCTTAATTAGAAAACATGGTTCAATTGATTTCTTTTTTTTTTGGTTGAGAAAGTCCGAGGTACTTCTTTCTTCCACCAAAGAACTAATGCATCACCAAATTGCATGCAACTTGAACCTGCAAAAACTGAGCAGGGCACTATAGCTTAATCTTGTATTCTTCTTTACACTAATTTTTCAGGTATACTTTATATATATAACAAAAGCAAACGGAAAAGATCGAAAGTGCGCTGCTAGAACCTAAATCTCTCATACTTAAAAAAATCAGTACCTAAATCTAGGCCTCTAGGATGAAGAACTGCGCTGCAACCGAGAACTGTAAGAAATAAATTGGTCCATATCATAGTTTACCTATATGCTAATTGGAAATGCCTGTCATGATTTTGATTTGCACGCTGGCTCACTTGTAACTGAAACGTCAATTGATTTATTCCTAAAACACCTGATGAAATAAAATAAATTTGTTGGATTGTGATCCGAATTCTTGTTGGGCCAGACAAGGGACGCATTCGGTCCATATTCCGGAACAATCCGTATTAGACTAGAGTCGTATGTGTTCACCCCTATAAATATATCTTATAAGCTGCAAGGAGAGCTAAGACGCTCATTGAAATCCCCTGCATTATACACATCCCTGATATAGTGAAGATCGCCGATTGGCGTCCGTGGTTTTTTCCCGAAAGAATTTTTCACGTAAAAATCGTGTCTCGTATTTGATCCTGTCGTGCTTTATTTCTAACAAGTGATACCAGAGCCGGATCAAAAAACACACGAGCACAAGAAAAATAGATCGGTTTTCGTCTCCTTCGGGTTCATCGTCTCGGTCCGATCTACATCGCCTTCGTCTCGCTGAATCCGCCGCTCTTCGTCGCTGCGTCGAGATCTGTCGTCGTAGCGCACCACCAGGTCCTGCAGATTTCACGCCGCACTCCTCGCTCGGTTCTTCTGCGGCTCCGTTGCGTGCGCTCGTTCGTGAGCCGCCAGGATCCAGCCGTTGCCGGTCTCTATCGCGCCATACGACTTCGTCTAGGCCGGTCTCCTCCTCCCCTACTGCATATCACCGGATTTTCTGCACTCAAGCTTTGGGAGCTACGCCGTACTTCGTGCAGCGTGCCACAGATCTGTCACAAAACCAGATCATCATCAGCCAGGGCCCACGCTCTCTCACGTGGAGAGAAGGAAGCTGATCCTGTGCTCTCTCACGTGAAGAAAAAGGTGCGTGTCCCGTTGCCTGTGGAGAAGAAAAGCAAAACTACACATCAATTCCCAAGGAGATTCTCTTTCCAATTGGTTCCTGCTTCGTGCACACCAGAATTTCTACCAGGAGATTGGTTTTGGCTTCATTGCTAAGCGTACACGAAGCGTACCAGGACTTGTTCAGTTTATTGCTTGCTACACACAGGCTGTACCAGAAGCGCTGCAGATTATTTTGTGCTGATTATTCTTCACCATGGCTTCTATGAAATATGATATTCCGCTGCTAGATCATGATACAAGATTTTCTCTATGGCAAGTAAAGATGCGAGCTATTCTTGCGCACACTTGCGCACACTGATCTGGATGATACGCTTGATAGTTTTGGAAACAAAGATCAAAAGTCTTGGTCCGATGAAGAAAAGAGAAAGGATCGTAAGCCTTTGTCACAAATTCATCTTCATTTATCAAACAATATTTTGCAGGAGGTTTTGCAGGAGAAAACCGCTGCTGCTTTATGGCTAAAGCTGGAATCGATCTGCATGTCTAAGGATCTGACCAGTAAAATGCATATGAAGATGAAGTTGTTCACGCACAAATTACAGGAGGGTGGTTCTGTGTTGAATCATCTTTCGGTCTTTAAGGAGATCGTTGCTGACCTACAGTCTATGGAGGTAAAATATGATGATGAGGATTTGAGTCTTATTCTTTTGTGCTCATTACCTACTTCTTTTGCAAACTTCAGAGATATCATATTATACAGTCATGATACACTAACTTTGAAAGAAGTTTATGAGGCCTTGCATGCCAAGAAAAAGATGAAACAGATGGTGTCTACTGATGGCTCTACTTCCAATGGAGAAGGTCTGATTGTGCGTGGCAGGACAAAGGAGAAGAATTCGCATAATAGCCAAAGAGATAAAAGTTCGAACGGTTACAGGGGTCGTTCAAAGTCCAGAGGAAAAGAAAAATTCTGCAGGTATTGCAAAAAAAATAATCATGATATATCTGAATGTTACAAGTTGAAGAATAAAGAAAAGAGAAAAGGTAAATCTAATGAAGAAGGTAAAGCATCTGTTGCTGCTTCCGATAATAGTTCTGATGGAGAGACTCTCGTTGCTTTTGCTGGATGTGCTAGTAGTGGTGATGAATGGATTATTGACTCTGCTGCGTCTTTTCATATATGCATACATAGAGATTGGTTCACCACTTATAATTCTGTTCAAAATGCTGGTTCTGTTAGGATGGGTGATGACAACCCATATCCAATTGTTGGAATTGGATCAATTATGATAAAGATGCATGATGGCATTGTTAGAACCTTGACAGATGTGAGGCACGTTCCAGGTATGAAAAGGAACCTTGTTTCTTTGAGTACTCTTGATAATAAAGGGTATGATTGGTCAGGTGGAGATGGTATTTTGAAGGTGAAAAAAGGTTCTCTTATTGTAATGAAAGGTGATTTGAAATCTGCCAATTTATATCATCTCCGAGGCACTACAATCACAGGTGATGCCGCTGTAAGTTCACATTCATTATCAGATTCTGATGCTACTAATCTTTGGCATATGCGTCTTGGGCATATGAGTGAACTTGGTTTGGCAGAATTGAGAAAGAGAGGTCTTCTTGATGGACATAGTATTGGCAAGCTGAAATTTTGTGAGCATTGTATTTTTGGCAAGCATAAGAGGGTGAAATTCAACACTTCAGTTCATACAACAGAAGGTATTCTTGATTATGTGCATTCTGATTTATGGGGACCATCTCGTAGGTCTTCACTAGGTGGTTCTCGTTATATGTTAACTATTATTGATGATTACTCGAGAAGAGTTTGGCCTTATTTCTTGAAGCATAAATCAGAAGCATTTAAAGCATTTAAAGAGTGGAAGGTTATGGTTGAAAGGCAAACTGAAAAGAAGGTAAAGAAGCTTCGCACTGATAATGGGATGGAATTCTGTTCTGATGAGTTTGATTCATATTGTAAGTCTGAAGGTATTGTGAGACACTACACTGTTCCTGGTACTCCACAACAAAACGGTGTAGCTGAGCGTATGAACAGAACTATCATCTCGAGGGCCCGTTGCATGTTGTCTAATGCAGGTATGCATAGACGTTTTTGGGCTGAAGCCGCTTC
The DNA here is from genome assembly GCF_958298935.1 of Phragmites australis. Lineage (NCBI taxonomy): Eukaryota > Viridiplantae > Streptophyta > Magnoliopsida > Poales > Poaceae > Phragmites > Phragmites australis. The sequence continues at coordinate 15,428,338 of NC_084927.1, forward strand.
CACTGCTTGCTATTTTATTAATCGATCACCCAATATTGCTATTGATAAGAAAACTCCAATTGAGGTATGGTCTGGTTCTCCAGCTAATTATTCAGAATTGAGAGTTTTTGGTTGTCCTGCTTATGCTCATGTTGATAATGGTAAATTGGAGCCTAGAGCTGTTAAATGCATCTTTCTGGGTTATAAATCTGGTGTTAAAGGTTATAAATTGTGGAATCCTGCAACACAAAAGGTGGTGATTAGCAGGAATGTTGTCTTTAATGAATCTGCTATGTTGCCAAATGCTCCTGTTCAGAGTCAGCAGAGTTCTAACGTGCAGGTGGAGCATTTTATTAATGCAGAAAGTACACCAGATACCGTTGTCCAAGATACATCTATTGCTGAAAATTTATTTATTCATCATGATGCATCTAGTGCTCCACCTCCTTCATCCATTGTGCAGCCTACACAACATTCTATTGCAGTTGATAGGCCTAGAAGGCAAATTAATCCACCCAAGAGGTTAATTGAGGAGTGTAATATTGCTGCTTATGCTCTGAGTTGTGCAGAAGAAGTTGAAGGTAATGCAGAACCTTCTAATTACAATGAGGCTATTACTTCTGCTGATTGCAATAATTGGATGACTGCAATGCAAGATGAGATGGAGTCACTTGAAAAGAATGGTACTTGGGATTTAGTCAAATTACCAAAAGAGAAGAAGCCTGTTCGTTGCAAATGGATTTTCAAAAGAAAGGAGGGTATTTCTCCTAATGAAGCAGCAAGGTATAAAGCAAGATTGGTTGCTAAATGCTATAGCCAGATTCCAGGTATTGATTATAATGACGTCTTCTCCCCTGTTGTGAAGCATAGTTCTATTCGCACTTTACTCAGTATTGTTGCTATGCGTGATTATGAACTTGAGCAATTAGATGTTAAAACTGCATTCTTACATGGCGAGTTAGATGAAGATATTTATATGGATCAACCTGAAGGTTTTGTTATTCCTGGAAAAGAAGACTTTGTCTGTAAATTAAAGAAATCTCTTTATGGTTTGAAGCAGTCTCCTAGACAGTGGTACAAGAGGTTTGACTCATTTATGCTCTCTAATGGTTTTAAGCGTTCTAATTATGATAGCTGTGTCTATTTGAAGACTGTTAATAGTTCAGCTATTTATTTGCTTCTCTATGTCGATGATATGTTGATTGCTGCAAAGGATAAATCAGAAATAGCCAAATTGAAATCACAGTTGAGTAATGAATTTGAGATGAAGGATTTAGGTGCAGCAAAGAAAATTCTTGGCATGGAGATCATTAGAGACAGGAAAGCTGGCAAGTTATATCTTAGTCAGCAAGGTTATATTGAGAAGGTCCTTCGTCGTTTTAATATGCATGATGCAAAACCAGTGAGTACTCCATTAGCTACTCATTTCAAATTATCTTCAGCTTTATGTCCTGAGTCAGAGTATGATATTGAGTACATGTTTAGAGTTCCATATTCTAGTGCAGTTGGTTCACTTATGTATGCCATGGTCTGCTCTCGTCCTGATTTATCTCATGCACTGAGTGTTGTTAGTAGATTCATGGCTAATCCTGGCAAAGAGCATTGGAAAACTGTTCAGTGGATTTTCAGATATCTACGTGGTAGTTCTAATGCTTATTTGCAGTTTGGAAAATCTGGAGATGGACTTGTTGGTTATGTTGACTCAGATTATGCTGGTGATTTGGATAAGAGGAGATCTCTCACAGGTTATGTTTTCACCGTTGGTGATTGTGCTGTTAGTTGGAAAGCATGTTTGCAGGCTACTGTTGCTTTATCAACTACTGAAGCTGAATATATGGCTATTTCTGAAGCATGCAAAGAAGCTGTTTGGCTAAGAGGTTTGTACACTGAGCTTTGTGGAAATAATTCTTGCATTAATATATTCTGTGATAGTCAGAGTGCTATTTGCCTTACAAAGGATCAGATGTTTCATGAAAGAACAAAGCACATTGATGTGAGGTATCATTATATTCGAGATGTCATTGCTCAAGGTGATATTAAAATATGCAAGATAAGCACTCATGATAATCTTGCTGATATGATGACAAAGCCAGTTCCTGCTACTAAATTTGAGCTATGCTCAAGTTTAGTTGGTGTTACAGTTTGAGTTCTAGAGACTTTTGGCGTCGGTGATATTTATTATTGAAGGGAGTTTATTGATGATTCTTTATTTGTTACAAGATGGAATTCGTCTCAAGGTGGAGTTTGTTGGATTGTGATCCGAATTCTTGTTGGGCCAGACAAGGGACGCCTTCGACCCATATTCCGAAACAGTCCGTATTAGACTAGAGTCGTATGTGTCCACCCCTATAAATATATCTTGTAAGCTGCAAGGAGAGCTAAGACGCTCATTGAAATCCCCTGCATTATACACATCCCTGATATAGTGAAGATCGCCGATTGGCGTCAGTGGTTTTTCACGTAAAAATCGTGTCTCGTATTTGATCCTGTCGTGCTTTATTTCTAACAAAATTCATATCAGGGCCATGGATCTTTGGATGCAAGGAAGAGTGGTGCATCTCTGCGTGAGAAAGGTAGAGAGGGAGTAGAGATTCCTGACGTATACGCATAGAGAATAGAATACAGTCAGTTGGAGAGTGGTGTCGACGTTGCTGAAAGGACATCACAGAACAAATCATTTGACCAATCGGTTTGCCCAGCTCCTGCATTCGTAATTAGAAGATGGAATTTCGAGTGAGTATAACATGCAGAGTGTTTCACTTAATCAAATGTGAATTTTGTTTTCCTATAAAAAAGATCAAATGTGATTTTTTTTTGTCAAAAAAAGATCAAAGGTGCTTGTTCATTTCTGATAAAACAATGCTGCTTCAGTATGTTCTACCATTTTGACAAAATCTTTGTCACCAATATGCATTGGTTTTCAAAATCTAAGCAACCATTTAAATGCTACTGGTGTATCTGCTAAACAATCAATGCATCTGAGAAAAACCTCAACCAAACAAGAAACCAAGCTCATGGAGCAAAATGAAATAAACCAAATAGATAGGCGCCGGCATCCTGTTCCCTTCCAAAAACCAGGAGCCAATCAAAATAGAGTCATCAGGTACTCGATCCGTCCCCAACAATCAACATGCAAGTTCATATCATCCTAATGTGTCCCCAACAATCTGCCTTAAACTCAAGCAGAAATTACTTAATTAATCACACTGAAGTAATTAGGGCAAGAGGGGCTAGGCACATGTTAATCTCAGAATCCAAGCAGCTATGGAGGTGGAGTTTGTGGACCCGCGGTGGTATGCAGATATTGGAAAAGCTACCCTGGCCAATGTTGTTGACAAAATCCACAACATCCGTCCAGTCGCTGCCGTTCCTGCCGTAAGGCGGGGCGAGATCGTCGGAGGTATAGCAGGGCAACAAAGAGGGCGACACCGAGGAGGTCCACGAACACAGGCGATGGTCCAAGGTAGATCCCTACGTCGGCCTAAGGCAGCCCCTGATGGCGGCACGGCGACCTAGCGAGGGGCGGATCCCGTTGCAACGAAGGGCGTTGAGGAGGTTGAGGAGGAAACAACACGGGCGATGCGGGCACCGAGATGCGGTGAGATTTGCAGCAGCAAGGAGGAGGTGTTGTGGTGGCGTGGATCGAGCTCCGTTGGATGGGTGTTGACGATGCTTACAGATGGGAGGACGCGCGATTGTACGAATGTCACGTGAGTGCGGATGGAGGCAAACGGACGATGCGATGGATGCGGGTAGAAAAAAAGCTGATGATATATGGATTACTAAATTTTTAAAGTAGGAGAGATATGCGCATCATTGTCCGAAGTAAAAAAAGAAGACGACATGCATTCTTCTGCTACCGTCGTAAGCTCTGACGCAATCTAGTAACATATGCAGTGACGTCTCACCCCACTGCGCTCTCAGCACTCGGACTCCATAAGGCTTGCACTCTCCGAGAGGCCACACCACCAGCTCGGTCACCACCCAACAACAGCGGCGAGCGTCTTGCCGCGGCCCGTGGCCATGACTGCCGCTCCGGTGTCTGTTCCCCGTATGAAGCTGGGCTCGCAGGGGCTGGAGGTCTCCGCGCAGGGCCTCGGCTGCATGGGCATGTCCGCCTTCTACGGCCCGCCCAAGCCCGAGCCAGACATGATCGCGCTCGTCCACCACGCCATCGCCTCCGGCGTCACCTTTTTCGATACCTCTGACTTCTACGGTCCGCACACCAACGAGCTCCTCCTCGGCAAGGTCAATACGAGCGAAATATCGAATCTTGGTCGGTTTCTTTGAATACGCACCGAGGTGCTCGATGTAATGCCTGTGATGTGAGCAGGCGCTGCAAGGCGGGGTGAGGGAGAAGGTTCAGCTGGCCACCAAGTTCGGCATCTCGTCCGACGGCAAGCGGGAGGTACACGGGGACCCGGCGTACGTGCGGGCGGCTTGCGAGGGCAGCCTCAAGCGGCTGGGCGTCGACTGCATCGACCTCTACTACCAGCACCGCATCGACACCAGGGTGCCCATCGAAGTCACAGTGAGTGGCCACTCTTCTGTGAGAGTGCTTGGTGCTTGATGTGTGATGACTTCGGATTGTTGGAGAAATAGAGGGATGCCGGTTTGTATCAAGAATGATTATCTCTATGTGCAGAGCTGCCCTTTATATTAACCATTGATTCTGTACTATCAAACTATCTCGTTGTTAAAAGAACAGTTCAGTGAGGGTTGTTTGGTCTGTTTTCTACTTTGCATCCAAAAAATCGCCTTGTGGCAACTTATATCTTGTAGTTGTAAATCTGACACATTATTTGGATTTTTGAACACTCCCTTCGGACTTTGGCACTTTTAAACTACTGCATGTTACTGTATTTGCAAATGAATTCTTGTTCATAGTGTTTTTTCTAGAATCTGCACTGCACCTTGGAAACTGAAAACTTCTCATTTTTTTAGATTACTTAGTTTACTTTTGCACTGCTAGATTGGTGAACTTAAGAAGCTAGTTGGAGAAGGAAAGATAAAGTACATCGGATTATCCGAAGCATCTGGATCAACAATTAGAAGAGCTCATGCAGTTCATCCCATCACCGCAGTTCAGCTGGAGTGGTCAATATGGTCTAGAGATGTGGAAGAAGATATAATTCCTGCTTGCAGGTATTTTACGAACACAACATTTTTCCAGTCAGAAAGTAGGAAGGTTTATTTTCTGAATTATCTCTTCGCGGTGATGATTTCAGGGAACTTGGAATTGGAATCGTGGCTTACAGTCCTTTAGGCAGAGGGTTCTTGTCTAGTGGGGCAAAACTGATTGACTCACTATCAGAGCAGGACTCCCGGAAGGTGAGTTCCTATGATTGCTACTATGGAACTTTGTTTGTGTAGCAAGTTAATTTTCATCATTATCCTTTTGTTCTAAAATTTCCTAGGACTTAAGATATTTTATAAAAGTTTTGGAGGAGCAACCCTGCAAAATCCCTGCATCCCAAACATGGCCTGAATTATTCTCGAGAAAAAAACATGGCCTGAATCTTCATTGCTACATGTGGGACTCATCCTTGATATGGATTTTGCCCTTTGTATTGATCGTATAGACCTTTTTGGATTAGGCTTATCCATTTGCTGTATATAATGGAGTCATCCATATATTCGAAGAAATGATAAATTGCCATTTTTTAATGAGAACGTCGTTGTTTTCCAGATTTTCCCTAGATTTCAACCAGAGAATATTGAGAAGAACGCCCAGATATTTGAGCGTGTCAATGCAGTGGCGACAAGAAAAGGATGCACACCATCACAGCTTGCATTGGCTTGGGTTCACCATCAAGGAAGCGATGTTTGCCCCATACCTGGCACAACAAAAATTGAGAATTTCAACCAGAATGTGGGATCGCTGTCTGTGAAGCTCACACCAGATGAGATGGCCGAACTAGAGTCGTGCGCTGCTGCAGGTGATGTCCAGGGTGACCGATATCCTCGAATGGCCAACACCTGGAAGGATTCCGAGACCCCTCCATTGTCATCTTGGAAATCCGAGTAGCTGATTCAGTATCTTCAACTGTGTCCATTGTCCCCGTTCCAAATAGTTGGACAGAAGAAGCTCAGGTCTACACTGCAAGGGCGTCCATCAGATGTGCTCGTGTTGTTGGAAATGATGATGTGTGTTAGTGTGAATTATATGCCACGTTTATGTGTGTGCTTAAAAGTTAAAAACACTGGTGTGATGAATAAGCTTATGCACTCTATGATGAATATTCAGCATAACAGTAAATAAAGCTTTTCAATATACAAAGTGTGATGGTAATACGTCGGCTGAAACTAGGTAATGGTCTTATATACTTGTCATGGGTCAAGATTGAGCTCATAGCCCAATAAGACTGGCTGGCCCAAAAGGCTGTTCGGGGGTACGGTTCATGACCGTAAACAGTACCGTGGGCACTGTTCATGATCGTGAACAATACTATGGGCACTGTAGTGGCGGTCAAGTTCACGTCGTTTCTTGGTCGTTAAATAAATTATGGTTTTTCAGAGCTTTTTAAATTGTAATAGATTATTTAAGAGTCAAGTTAAGTCTCTTTATATAAAGAAAGTCAAATCATTAATAAAGAGATAAGCAAGAATTAGAATGAACTTTTCTTCTTATGTTCAGGTTCTCGGCGTTTGCCTGACTCTCACCCCTCTTTCTCATGTCGTCGGCTCCTTACGCTCAAAACCCGAGGCGCCACCCACCATAGCCGCTAACAACCTTCATGGTCGCCATCCCCCTCCTTTCCTCTCTCCAATAAACAAGCACCATTGTATCTAGTATCATAGATCACTTAGACGTCATGGATTTCGTTGGAGAGATCGGTCCTGTAGTCAACTCAAGATCTACATACGTAGATGCAATCGCGAAGGACTGCATCAACCTCGACAAACGCGACCTTGCTCCTCACACGAATAGTACCCACGTCTCTGTTCCGTCCGTGAACAGTATGGCACTCCGATTTCCTCCGATCTTCATGCTCCACTCATCGCCGATCCTATGCCTTCATCACGGGATCTTTGCAGGCAATTTGAGGAATTTCACCGTGAATACCAACAATGTGTCGATGAGTTGTTCACCATCCTTAACATTCCTCGGGATCCAAAGGAGGCACATAAGCTTTCTTCCCCCTTACCGCGTAGATCGCAAGCCTCAGATACCTATACCAACAAGGAGGATCTGCAGCAGGCTGCTTCACCGTCGACAACCGTCATCCTGCCAGATGCCAGCGTCCCATCATCAGCAACTTCATTGGAGGTCATGACCAACACTTCTTGATGACCACCGAAGATGAATACTCCTACAACATCTCCTACACGTCGAACATCGACGTTCCCTCTATGCCGGTCTTCCACCCTATCTCGACGCCAGGCAATGCTACCCATGTCTCCCTAGGTGTGCCTAACGGTGGCTCCTCCACTGGCATCGATGTTGTCCTCCATGACATTTTCTCCGACACGCACGACACCGTCTCATCTGCTTCTCCAGAATCTGTGGAGGATGTGATCGGAGACTTCCTTTCCGTAGGTTCTGTCGTACCATTTGCTCTCTCTTATGACCCAAAAATTTTCTTTGCAGATGGTCAGATCACGTACAACAAAGAACCTGTTATTATGGAAGCCTCGTGTACAAGAGGAACACACAGTCACTACACAAGATTTTGTGGTGTCCACGGTCACGGCGTCCCTCACCAAAGATTATGGCACTTCATCAGTTGTGGACTCTCGTTTGCCACCTGCTACCGACTTGGAGATCATGCCTAGGGCAGGAGGCCCTAGGGCATCACCAAATGCCGATCCCACAGGACTGTCACCGATCAAATGCCTCACTAGAAAGGAGATTATGGAGAGGTGGTATATCAACCTTTGCCCTCAGTGCGACGAGGGGATTAGCGACAATCATGATTGCAGACACCTCTTCTTCATCGTGGTTGATCGTGACTTCATCAATAATGATCTAGATCGCATGGTACCAGTAGCAACAGTAGGCCATGAAGTTGCTACAAGCAAGACCAATGATGCCCCGCTCCATGGCATGGTGCTCCAAGGTGCAGCCGCAACTATTTACAATGTTATGATTGTGGGAGCTGCTAGTTCCTCCAGCACCCATGACTTCATCAACACCAAGCTGGGCATCACTACTGCAACATCCTCTCCAAGTTGAAAGGATGCCTCCGTTGTCACTTGTCATGTTACTACGTACACCAGCGGCCACACGGTCGATTGATCCTAGCTGAACAAATGACGTGGCTATCACCAACATCTCCATATCTGCCATGACCTATCTAAAGACCGCAATTGCTAGCCCTCTATTGCATCAAACAACCATCAATGTTTCGGAGGAACGCCTAGCTGCTTTTCATGGGAAGGACAATGTGGTCATCACCACCGATGACATTACTCAAGAGGAGCCAATGCCTTGATATTCATGACAAGACTGTTTGCCAGATCTACAGTTGACAAGTTGGTTGGCGTCCCCATTGGCAACCATGATGTAGCAGGAGACCAGAATTGCATGGGCTTTACCTTCGTTAGTGGCAACTCCAATGACAACGACCCCGCATTGTGTGACATGTTAGATGACCATGAGGATTGCCTTCATAGGGGGTGCATCATACAATTCCAGGCCTCCATCATCCAGATAGTCAGCATCGCACCATCCTTCATCTTCAAGACCTTCACCACTCTTCGGATGGTCCTCATCGCCTACTTTCTTACCTTGTTTCCATGGGAACCAGGAGGATTGTGTGTTGCATGCATGATCTCTAATTCCCTTGCCCAGTATTTGATGGACTTCTAGTGCATAATAGATATCAACATCTAAAAGGTACACCTTAACTCTGTCCTGCAAGAATTTAACAACGGGCACAACAACGATATATGTGGATTTCAACAACATCTCCAGCACAACAAACGACATTGTCATGACCCACGTCTTCATCACACTCATCGTCGAGTCTACCTCCTTCACCTACATCAATGGTGATGCAATCATCTACGTGCTCCTTCGACTCCAGGCCACTAATGCCATCATCAACACAAGGCAAATGGAGTTCTTCATCAACCAACCCTGATCCTGCCTCGTCACACCAGGGAGCCGCATGGGAGTAGAACTTGTTCTTCAACACGGGGCTTCCTCGGGCTTTGACCGTGGCCCCCACCTTGCAGCATGTGGAGATTTCCCCATTTAGCAGCTCGAGCATGAGCTGCAAATGAATGGGGGGAGAGATGTCATGGGTCAAGATCCAGCCTATGGCCTAATAAGACCGGCTAGCCCAAAAGCTCACTCGTGGGTACTATTCACTCCCGTAAACAGTACTACAGGTAATGTAGCGACGATCAGGTCCACGCCGTTTCTTGGTCGTTAAGTAGATTAGGGTTTTTCAGAACTTTCCAAATTGTAATAGATTATTTAGGAGCCAGTTAGTCTCTTTATATAAAGAGAGACAAATCATCAATAAAGAGATAAACAAGAATTAGAAGGGGAACCCTTCTTCTTGCGTCTAGATGCCTGGCACCTGGCCGACCCTCACCCTCTCTCTCTCTCACCACTGGATCCTTGCACCTAAAAAATCCTAGCCACCACCCAACATAGCCGTTGGCAACCTCCATGGTCCCCATCATTATAGTAAATGAAATATTGTAATCCAGAAGTGATAGTGATTGTGTAGTGTATGATCAATGCTATAACTGCATAATAGTCATAATGTAAAATTTCACCTCTTAACTTTTATGACAAAATTTTTTGGATTATGATTTCTATTTGGGAACAATATGTAATGCTCCTCTCAATAAAAAATTTAATAATATGTGGGTTGTCAACCTCAAAACATGAGTTTACAATATGGGGTTAAAGATCAGATTGTTTGGAAGTGGTGTGCCAATAACTCGCAGAGTTGGCTTACATGGTGTTCATTAATGGGGTGATTAAATGGCCACGTATCAAAATGTTGTGGATTTCTTGGGCATCCCTCAAGTACGTGATATGTGATCCATGACTGCCTCCATTGCCGAGGCATTGCCTCCAATCCAAATTGTGTTCTCTGCGATTGAGAAATGTGGAAACGATCAGTCACCTTCTGGTTCAATGCTCCTTCGGCAGGTTTATCTCGTATCACATCTTTCTACCTACTGGGATTACAAGGACTCACTGTGACGCCATCACACTCCATTGAAGGCCTATGGCTTGTAGTTCAGGAGTGGATGCCCACCTCCAAGCGCAACATAATAACAAAGAAACTAACAATACATTTTTTAGATAATGGAAAAGAGTTTCCAGCCTCTACACGTTGCAGTGCACACGTCTTGGTTCATCATTACATTATTACAGTATCATATTGTTGCTCAAGAGTCCGTCAAATAAACCCAAATACAAGATAAATGGATTCATCCCCCACATAATCACTCATTCTTTGCGAATATCTCCATAGAGATAATCTCCAATCTTTGACATGCCTTCTGTGCATATTGTCTCTCTCCCTCTTTCTGTAACAATATGTTCCTCTAAAAAGTGTCTATATAAAATATGTGGTTATCTTTTTGTAAAAAGTGCTATCAATACGGTATAACCATATAGCCTAATATAGTGAAGCTATACAACAATAATTTTATTCTTTTGTTGTTGCCCAACATAGTGTCGATTTCCAAATCTGATGCATTGCAGGAGCCTAGCGCAACACATCACAAGTAGTAAAGTGCATGCAGGCATCCCTAAGCAAGGAAAGCTATTGCTTTGTACTAGTTCAACTCATCAACTTCAAAACATCATATCTTTTCAATCCAGTGTTCGTTTCAAATTTTGTTTGTACCGGTTGTTCTCTTCTTGTCGAGCTTAACAAAATGAGATCCATCGCTTCATATGTTTTGGTGACATGGTGACGAAAGTTGCAACTTGCTAGTCGTCTTCTAACAACTTGCCTTACCAATTTTGTATAACTTGCTAGTATACTTTGCAAAACTTTTTGGTTCATTTGCAACTTGCTACCCACCTTCAAACTCCTATTTACTCTACTTCAAGAACTTGGTAGTCCACTTCACAGAGTTGCAACTTGCAACTATGCGACTTCAGTGAATGCTAGGTTGCAACTTCTATAGAAATAGTATAGCAACATCAATAGGTTGCAACTCGAGTGAAAGTTTGGTAGCAACTTTAATCAATATTTTGATAGTAACTTTAGGCATAGTTAGGTATCAACCTATGTGAATATATGACAACAATTTTACTAGACAATGTGGAAACTTCGATGAAACATTTGGTTAGAAATTTAGATGAGTAGCAACTTCAATGAATAAACGTTATAGGACCGAGAACGACGACTAGAGAGGGGTGAATAGGCGCCTCACAAGTTTTATTGATGGCCTTATCCTATTTTGGACACCCAACGCAGCTCAAAACTAAGAGCGAAAGCAAAACCAGAGAGAAACAAATTGCTATGAAAATTTCAAAGGAAAACATGGCTCTCATGGATGAACAAGAACCCTAGGTTCCATTGAAACTCATCCCATGGGTCATCTCTACAAAAGATAGCAACTTGAAGGAAGAAACTTTTGATCCAACACAAAGATCACTAGAAGAGGAAATTCTCCAAGTTGATGATCTATATGCAAAAGAATTCAAGACCAATTCTGAATGTGAATTTTATACCTCTAACAATAATTCTGAATGTGAATTTTATACCTCTAACAATAAGAAGAATAACTTCTCAAGGTGAGAAAATTTCAGCTCATCAACCAAAACGAAAATCACAACCAAAAAGAGGAAAAACTTGCAACAAAGCAAGAAAGCCAATAGAGGGAAACTAGAAGAAGATGAACATAAGTATTAGAGGAAACAAAAACTTTATTTCTTGCAAAGGTCAGCCATCTTTTCGATAGATTCACTACTAGAGAACGATATTGTACAGGCGGGTGGAAACGCCTTTTCACAGGCGTTTGGTGCACCCGCCTGTGACAAAAGGCCTGTGGAAATCAGCCTGTGGAAATGGATTTCCACAGGCGGTTCGTTAAGACAACCGCCTGTGGAAATCCATTTCCACAGGCGGGGTCCACATTAGCTGCCGCCTGTGATATAAAGATTTCCACAGGCGGTTCCGTATGAGAACCACATGTGGTATGTATTTATTTCAAAAAAAATAGAATATATTTTATTCCATCCAGATTTCACACAGTTTCAATAACAATATGAATAACATCACATATTTCAACATTTAACACAAGTACAGCAAAATTTACAAAACAATATTTACAACATCACAAGCCTATATAGCTAAGAGTCGCTGTCCCACACACAAAGTCTCGGATGGCTAGCTAATTCGCCTCCGCGATCAAAGAATCTACCGTTCTTGTGGATGACTTCGTGTATAATAAACCGGCACATGTCACGTTGGACGTTTTGGATTTCTTTATCGGTGAGAGCTTGGTTCGCACATTGAATCATCCTTGCCTGGTTTGAAAACACACTAAAAGAGTTAAAACACTACTGACAACGAAAACATAACCAAATAAGAATATGCAGGCGCAATGATGACTTACGTCCTCAGGGTTCGTTGTGTACCTCCCGTTTATCCTAAGAAATTCGCAAACATAGTATCCACAAAGAACGGTATTGAAACCTTGCTTGTGGCACTTAAAAAAAACGCAACGTATTCGTTAGTTCAATAAAACTATTCGTCATTAATAGTGGAATACAAGAATTAGAAGTTGTGTTAGTACTGGAAAATGTGTACGGACTGTCATCGCATCCGGCCTGTCCGTATCGTGTATCCCACCTTTCATTACGTACCACTTGTAGGCCCTATTCGAATACCAACAAGTAATTATCAATTCATAAATAATGTATAAGAATTTTAAGTATGAGAGACTTCCTTTACCTCTGTATAACATCAATGAAATCTTGGTAGGATTTTTGTTGGAAATCAGCAGAGTCAAGGACCACGAGTTTGCTCGACTTCGGCATCAGCATTATACAAATATAGTGATCGCTACATGAATACTTCTGTTAGATTCTTGATCGATCAACTAAGTTGAACACTTATGTTAGATTCATAACGTATCATACTTACTTAAAGTTGTAGGGAGCGAAGATGCAGTCCTTGTCCTGCATTTCAAGCATAGCCCTTCCTACATAGGTTGACATTTCGAGCCTTTTTGTTTTGGTTGCTTCTTTTATGACCCGTGCTTTATCCTTTTTACTCTTCCCCTTAATCCTAGGGTCATCAGTCCTTATGTTCACGATCATGTTTGGCTGGGAAATTCGTTGCGGATCAAGGAATCCGACAAGCCTCTTTAACTTATCTGCATCGTTAAATTGCATCCTACAGAACAAATCAGTAGTCATTAGCTTCTATAACATATATTGGTACATATATGAACGTAGAGGTAGATTGTTGGCACTTACAGGCACCACACGCTTATGAGATTGACGTCAAGTTTGTCGAGGCGGAACACAGCGTGCATGTCCTTGAAATCAAACATGAGGTAGCTGTCTCCGCTTAGATAAACGTTAGCGGGGATAGAAGCAGTGATTATGGAGAGGCCCGCGCGACATGCCCTCATGTACCATTCGTGGAATTTTCTCATCTCCCACGGACCTTCCTGGAGTTGAAATGATGGCAGAAATGGCTTGCCATGCTCATATTTTTCGGGAACATCCAGTGTAGGCACAAAATCTATCTGTGAGGTACTTAATGCTTTGACGATCTTTTTCGTGAGATTGCCCTTCACTGGAGATTCCTGAGCGGATGATGCCTTTGGTTTTGACGAGGACAGAAGCCACCTCTTCATCGGATCAGGTAGCTCAATCTTCTCATATGGGGTAATCATTGTAGGAACTCTCCGATGCTCAGGTGATGGATGTGCCGGAGGCGGAGACGCCGGAGTCAGAGACGCTGGAGGCGGAGGTGCCTGAGTTGTAGACGGTGAAGCACAATGCGAAGTTGCCTGTGGCGGAGATACCGGGCGCGGGGGCGACGGTGCCTGAGGCGGAGAGGGTTGGCACGGGGGCTGAGGTGTCTGAGGCGGAGTGGGTTGGCACGGGGGCTAAGGTGCCTGAGGCGGAGTGGGTTGGCTCTGGGGCTGAGGTGCCTGAGGCACAGATGCAGGGCCCTGGGACAGGCGGGACGCTGGCAATTGTGACTTCTGACAGCTTACTATGATATCCCGTCTGGGCCACAAAATGAAGTTTCCAACAGCCTCATCGAGAATCTCAATACCCTCAGGTGCGCTGATTTCGAGCTTGTACTTCCTGAAAATCGGCTGCACCGAGTCCACTTGTACCTTGGCGTAACCGGCCGGAATATCTTGACTGTGAAACACATGGCCTGGAATGGCCTGGCCAGTGGCAGCCTCGACAGTGAAGTCTCCCTTGCCGACCGGAACATGAAGAATGCAAGGGGTAGCCTCTTTGATTTCATCCACAGGATATCTCTGGCTATCGAAATGTGTGGACCCGACGCTGCTCCGAAATCCTGGGCTGGTTGGTTGCTCTATCAGCATTAATGCCACCCTTTCCTTCTCCTTTTCATTCCACATCTTCATGAATTCGACCTTAACCTGTTCTTGTATCTGTTCCTCTAGGGTCTTCTTATATCTATTTCGTGTCTTGTACTGGCCCGCATCGTTTGGGAACCCATGCTTCCAGCCCACTTTTGATCCGATGCCTTGAGTGCGACCCGGGTATTCTTTGTTCCCCAGGGCCTTGGTAAGCAGGTCATTCTCCCTGTCAGGCTCTAGAGACCCTTCATTAGCAAGCCCTTGGATGGTCTGGGTCACCTCCATGGTCTCGGGGCTATTGAAGGCTAAGTCCCCAGACTCGGTTCGTTGTGACCGAGCATAGACCCAGTTCCTGCTTCGCTCGTCACAATTTTCTAAAGGGTTGGGTTTCCCAACCCGGGCAGCCTCTTCTTCTTGCCTCCTCCACTCAGGAATTTTGGGGGCGTACCCAGATGTGCCCACGTGATGGTGGTGCTTATTCTTCTTCGCAAGTTGCTTGAACGATTCACCCAGTTTGATGGCATCAGGTGTGGTCTTCTGCCTAACAAACTCTGCCCATTGCTCTGGTGTAATTTTTCCGTATTTATTAAAGGGTACCAGATTCTTCTTCATGAATTCCTTGTTGAGCTCACTCTTCCATCCCCGGAAGCTTTTTCCCATAGTTTTCAATGCATTCTGTTTGGCTGCTTTCTCTGTTCCCGAGGGGAATCGGATGGTTCTATGCAATGTTGCCCATAGAAAATCCTTCGTCTCATCCGACACCAATCGCCAATCAGTTACAATGATTGGGATGTACTCCTTGACAAGGAATCCACAACCGTTGCGGAATTTGGCACAGGCCTCACGAGGTGCAATAGGCTCCCCTTCAACTCCGACCTGTGTTATTGTATAAATGCCGAACGACAACTTGTTCCTGCTACGCTCGCCCTTTCTTCATTTCAGCGCCGGCACCCAGAGGGACCCGTAGTTTCAGGCACAGATGTAGCGGTGGGTTGTGGCGCAGAATGTTGTGGCGCATATGATCGACGTGAAGATCTTGGCACCCTCACCCTCTAGAGAGAAAATAAATGAGAGTTGACATCAACAGAAGATATTCCTCCATTTAATAAGTATGAAATGCATTGACTCAACTAAATACCTCTTCAGGCGGGATCGTACTCGTTGTCACTTTCCCGACGGCGGATCTCCCGCTCGCACGGAATAGGGCTCGGGCTGTGATACGAGCCCGAGCTTTTGCTGCTGTCCGAGGAGGACGGTTGGTGAGGGCTTGGCTCCCTATCCGACCTCTGTGCCGGGGAGGCCTCTATTGCGAGCGTCCTCTATGCCGGGGAGGTCTCTGTTGCAACATCCGACATCCTGCTTGCTTCTGGTTTCTTTGGGGTCACTGTCCTCTTCTGCCCCATAGTACTGAATCGACCGCTGGATTATTGTTGTCTAGAAAAAACTAACAAGTATGCTAGTATGAAAAAAAAGGGGAATTTAGTAGTAGTGTAAAATGCAAAATGGAGTATCATAGAACACAAGAAAAGCATAGAAATTAGAGAGCAGAGAATGACAATATTGGATTATTCGAACGCCGCAATGTCAAAGTCTAGAAACCTGAAGTAAAGAATGAGGGTCTTCCTTCTGGTGATCACCATAGTGGTAGATTAAGCTTTTGAACAAGGATTTGCTCTATAACCCGGGAAAGGAAGCTTGTACGTGAAGTTTGCGAGACGGGTGGTGCCATTTATAGAAAAGATTGACTACAATAGCACTTTATGCACTTACTTTTGGCTATTCTACATGGGCAACAACTAGCCTGGGAAATGGGCTACCGAACTTAATTTGGTCTCTCTCTGTTGATCAAAACAACCAATCCTTGCTTTTCCTTGGCAAGATCCTGTTGAGTTCTATAATATTATTCCTGTTGAGTTCTACCTTCTCAAGATCTTGTTCTTTAATTGCATCATTTAGTCAGAAGTACTGTAATGGAGGCCTACACGCCCTCACTGATTCCTGCTTGAGAGTTATTCCGGGTCGCCTTATTTGTGTGAGAGCGAGTTTGGTCTATATATGATAGGATTTACTGTTGATGTAGTCCTTAATTTCCCTTGGTGTTAATTGTAATAGAACATATATAGCCTCCGTACGTACCTACTGTCATCTAAGAAGCTCGATTTATGGAATGAAACAATATAATGCCACTAATATCCTGCCTGAAATTCATTATCCATTTAGTTATAGGTGATATGCATGAAGCCCTAGACGACACACGTACATTATGCAAGAAAGCTAGTTGGCTCGTATTGAATTGAATCTAATGAAACAGCAAGCATGCATGCATATTGTCCTATTTCAATAATGTTTTCGTCTATACCTATGGCTTCTTCTTCTTCTTTTAAAAAAGAAGAAAGAATTAGACACATGCATTCTTTTTTTAGAATACTAGCTAGGCCTACGTATTCTCACAAAAAGAAAAGAAAAGAAAAGAAGAATTGGCAGTAATTTGCTGATCCCTACTAGGGACTATATGTTAGGGACAAACGAAAGTATATTCACATGCCTGCATACAGAGAAGAATGATGGCTCATCCTTCGGACCACATAGGGAGAATGATTAGTCATCCTTCAAACTCTGGCTCTGATTTAATTAAGTCCATTAACTTATACATACGCGTCCGTTATTAATTTCGATATATTTTTCTCCTTTTTTCTAGGTAGTACATATAATCCAATTAGTATACATGGCCCGTCTCTGGTACAACTGTTGCTACTACTCGTTGCGGTAACTTTTACTTTTATTCAGAAAAGGCTAAAAATATTAGAAACACACACAACAGTAGTACAGGGTATTAACATGTTATTTGCATATGTACAAGGTTAAGTGTACTGAAAAATACTGGGCAGTGATGCATTCAATAAAACTATACAGCCGATTTCAACATTTTGTATGTGATTTGTTAAAATAGCACATTACATCTGTAGTTTGAAAATATATATCTCAAATCCATCCCACCAACCCCTCCCTGCTCCACCCTTCCAACCTACACAGGCCCATCATATAACCTAACTGATATGAATTACCGCACCGGTCGACTGAAATATAGGAAGTATACTGGATGAGATCTCTGGCGGTGGGAAACTTCATGATCCTGGTCGACCTCTTCCTCTCCACTAGTATGTAATAATACACACGTTCACAATTGTATAACTACAATTTCTAAATTATACAAATATCTTTTATATTCCAAATAAACATAAATCAAGTAACTAAATATGATAATATTTAAGCCATCATATACAAATAGTTAACAAAGCATTACAAGCACAATAAAGACTAGTTTTAATTTAATCATGCTATATGCCTACAACTACTACAAGAAAAAAATACATCTAATACAAATGCAATATGTCTCACCACTCCAATAAATCTTTGTACAAAATATTCAAAGAGGTGATGTTTTATACATTTCGGTATTGCTCTTTCTTTCTAAAAAAATATGAATCTTATAGCAAAGTAGTTAATATTAGGTGGGGCAATTTTGTATTAACCTAAAAAGGTATTTACAATTCAATTTGCACGAGCCTATTAGGTGGGAAAGAGCTACCACTCCCATATAAGAAAATTTTTAGAAATGGAAATGTACAATGTCTTTGAAGCATCAATTTTGACAACTTTGCAGTGGGTTCACCTCACCAATACAAGGAACAAATCTGCAGTACACGGCACCACGGCACGATGACCAGCATCACAGAGAAGGGAGGGGGGGGGGGGGGGGAAACACGGCCGACCGGAGAACCGACTACGACGGCTCGGCCGGGAGGGGGAAAAGGAGCTACTCACCGGCGGCGCTGCACCACGGCATGATGGCCGGCATCACAGAGAAGGGGGGGGGGGGACACACGGCCGGCCGGAGAACCGACTACGACGGCTCAGCCAGGAGGGGGACATGGAACTACTCACCGGCGGCGGCGGCTCCTCCTCGGCGCTGTGGACCTCGGCGGCAGAGGCTCCTCCTCGGCGCTGTCGTACTCGGCGGCAGCGGCGGCGGCGACGGCTCCTCCTCGGTGCAGTCGGCCCTCCATTGGCAGTGGCAGCAGCGGCTCCTCGTCGGCCCTGTCGACCTCGGTGGCTCCTCAGCGCGGTCACACTCGGCGGAAACAGAGAGCGCGGTACGGGGACGGAAGGACAGCCTGACGGCGAGGTCGATGTTTTCTGGAAAGCACTAGGGTTTTCGGGGCCGCGCGCGGTTATATAAATAGGAACGATTTCCACAGGCGGTTGACTTAAGAAACCGCCTGTGGAAATCATTTTCACAGGCGGTTCCTTAAGTGAACCGCCTGTGAAAATGATTTTTCACAGGCGGTTCACCTAAGAAACCGCCTGTGGAAACCTGTTGAATGTTTTTTTTGCTAGTTTGGGAAATACTATTCTATTACATATTAAAACATCTTAAATATTCTATTACGTACTAAAGCATCTTAAATAATCTATTACATATTGAAGCATCTTAAATGCATACAAGTCCATAATACAAATTAAAGCTTATCCTAATTGTATACAAATTTCAGGGTTCTATCACATTAGAAAAATAATTCGCATAACATTGCACTATTTGCCTTGAACTGTTTTCCCTACACCATCCAGACGCATGTACGGCATCACAGATCTATCGAGGGTTGCTTCTACAAGTTTGATCTTTTCTGGATCTCCAAAAGGCGGCACGTCATCGAACTGATTGTATTCTTCCGCATCCTCCACATTCTCGACTCCGACAATTCTTTGTTTTTCGGCAACAACTACGTGCTTCTTTTCATTTGCGGGGTCGATTATATAGAAAACTTGTGCGACGTGATCAGCGAGTACCCACAGGTCATCTTTGTGGCCTACAATGCTGAGGTCGACAATTGTGAAGCCGTAGTTGTCCACCGCCACGCCATTTGGGTGTTTGACCCATTTGCACCGAAAGACAGGGATCTGCAGATTCACTCCATAGTCGAGTTCCCAGATTTCTTCTACGAACCCATAGTAGGTGACCTTTTCCCCTGTTGTGTCATAGGCTTATGTTCGAACTCCGTTGTTTTGGGTCGTGCTCTTCTTGTCTTTTGCTTTGGTATAAAACGTGTACCCATTAATTTCATACGCTTGCCATGACGTAACTAAACTTGATGGGCCACAAGCCAACATTTTAACATTTTTTTTATCTAGAGATTCACCGTCCGGAAGGTTTTGGTTCTTGAACCATGTGGTGAAGCGACGCTTGTGCTCTTTCAAGATCCAATCATACGAGCGGCCTTGATTTTTTGTGTACAGCTCATTTAGGTGTTGCTCAACGTATGGCGCCACTAACTGAATCTACTGCAATATTGTGAAATGTGCTTCTTCCACTGCTTTGTAATCATGATCGATGAATCTTTTCTTTCTTTTGATCCCTCTTCCAGACAACCTCCCCTCACGTCAAGATACAGGTACACCAATGGGATTAGAATCTTTTATGTAATCGATGCAACACTCAACTTCTTCCTCAGTACTGTAGCCCTCGATCATTGAACTCTCTGGGTGAGCACGATTCCGTACATAGCCCTTCAGAATGCCCATGTACCGCTCAAACGCGTACATCTGATGTAAGAATACAGGGCCTAGCGCAATTATCTCATTCACGATGTGAACCAAGAGGTGTACCATGATATCGAAAAAGGATGGAGGGAAGCACATCTCAAGTTGGCACAAAGTCTCTACCAACGAACTATGTAGAGCACCCAGTTTTTCAACATCGATCACCTTCTGAGCAATTGCGTTGAAGAAGTGACATAACCGTGTGATGACCACATTTATGTATCTCGGCTTGATACCCCTTATTGCAATAGGGAGCATCTGCATCATCATCACATGACAATCGTGAGACTTCATGCCGATTAGCTTCAAATCTTTCATCGAGACTAGGTTCTTAATGTTGGATGAGTAGTCAGTCGGGACTCTCACCCCACGTAAGCACTTGCACAGTGCCTTTTTCTCCTCAGGTGTCAGAGAGTAGCTAGCCGGCGGAAGATAATGTTTCCCATTTGGTCTGTCTTCAGGGTGTAGCTCTGGCCTAATTTCAAAATGCACCAAGTTCGTACGTGACTTGATTCCATCCTTTGTCTTGCCTGGTATGTCTAGTAAGAGGCCAATGATGCTATCACACACATTCTTCTCAACGTGCATGACATCGATGCTGTGACGGACGTCCAAGTCCTTCCAGTAGGGCAAATACTTAAAGAAAATTGGCATCTTCTTCCACAGCGTGCTGGTCGGCGTCTCACTTTTCTTCTTCTTTGTACCCTTCGGCGGCTTCCCAAAAACAACCTTGATGCTATTGACCATTTCAAACACTCGTGCCCCGCTGCGAGGTTTCGGGCTAGTATCTTCCTCAACCGTGTTGTCAAAATGTTTCTTCATATTGCGGTATATGTGAGTTCTGAGTAAGAACCGTAGGTGGCGGGTGCACACTACCTTCTGTGAGTACGGAAGGTACACAGATGCGGTTTCATCCAAGCACACTGCACATCCTTGCTTCCCTTTAACCTGTCCCGATAGGTTAAAAAGGGCGGGATAATCATTGATGGTAACGAAAATCATTGATTTCAACGTGAAGTACTGTCGTCGGAATTCATCCCACACCCGGACCCCCTCGTTCCATAGTTTGGCCATATCTTCGATCAATGGTTCCAGAAACACATCTATATCGTTGCCTGGTTGTTTCGATCCTTGGATAAGAG
Organism: Phragmites australis; assembly: GCF_958298935.1. NCBI lineage: Eukaryota > Viridiplantae > Streptophyta > Magnoliopsida > Poales > Poaceae > Phragmites > Phragmites australis. Next base: position 15,449,559 of record NC_084927.1, read on the forward strand.
TGGATAGCATAAGGTACTTCCGCTTCATGCATAGCCATGGAGGAAGGTTGTAGATGGCCAGGACCACTGGCCAAGTGCTATGTGAGGTGCTCATGTCACCGAAAGGATTCATTCCGTCCGTACTCAACGTAAACCTTACATTCCTTGGTTCTTCAGCGAACTCTGGATACATGGCATCGAACTTTCTCCATTGCCTAACATCTGCGGGGTGTCGAAGCTTAGTTCCATCCTTCTTGCGCTTATCGAAATGCCAACGCATCAGTTCAGAGTCCCTAGGGTTCGAGTACAGGCGCTGCAAGCGGGGTATCACTGGTAGGTACCACATCACCATCGCAGGACTTCTTCTCTTCTTCTCCGCGTTGGAAGAAGTGTCTTCTTCGTCACGACCAGCATTACTTTTCTTTTTCTTCGTGTTGGCGGAAGCAACTTCGTCCTCACAATCATCATTCCTCTTGTACCGACTCGCATTGCACACTGGACATCTATCCAAGGCTTCGTACTCTTTACGGTACAGGATACAATGGTTCAGACACGCGTGTATTTTTTGCACATCCAATGACAACGGGCAGATAAGTTTCTTCGCCAGATAAGTGGTGGTGGGCAAGGAGTTAGGCTTCGGAAGCATGTTTGCCAAGAGACTCAACAGATCCAAAAAACTCTTGTCGGACCATCCATTGCTGGCCTTCAACCTTAGAAGTTCAAGCACCGAATGCAACACCGTGAACTCCTTATCACAGCCCTTCGATTCCTCATACAAAAGTTCCTTCAATGCCTTTTTTAATGCCTCGAAATTATCTAAACCTCTCGTGTCCCTTAAAACATGCGGTTCAGCGTGGCGCAGCATTTCCTCCAGATCAAAGTCAGCATCATCATCCAGATCAAAATCGGGTTCATCATCCATCATAAAATCAGTGTCGCCTTCAACTGCTCCCTCATCATCACCATCTACTTGATCAGCAGCGATGTCCTGGTTTGGTTTGCTTGTACGTTGTTCGCCGTGATTGGACCAACATTTGTAATTCTCAACAAAACCTCTCAAGATCAAGTGCGATTTGATTACACTTGATTTGTCCCACAATTTCTGGTTCTTGCAGTCAGAACATGGATAGTACATTTCCTTTGTCTTCTTAGTTAAAGCGTCCTTCTCTGCGGCTTCAATAAAAACAGAGAGTCCTTTGATGTATATTTCTCCATGTCTTGGCGCATCATACATCCATGCTCTGTCCATCTTTAACTTCAACCACAAAATTAGATACATTAATTAATTAAATAATTTATTTGAAAATCAGAATTAAAAAGATTATTATGATTATAATATGTCTACGCAATTGAATCTACATTAACGTAAATTTATGACTCAAAATAATGTGAATTCATTACTCTCTCTCTCTCTCTCCCTCTCCCTCTCCCCTAGATCTAGATCTAGATCTAGAGAAAATATCCCCATTCATGATGAAACCTCCTAAGGTTAAACATCACATTCTAACTACATTTTTAAAATATAATACTAGAATCATGTGAATCTACACAATTAAATCAATATTGCAACAAATTTGAGCTAATTTGATGATCAAAATAGCAAGAACCATGAGCATCTCTGGATCACATTGAAACTCTAATTTAGCCTTAAATCTAAATTTAAACTTCAAAAAAAAAATGCAAGCTAGGGATGAGATATACATACCTTATTTGGCTCCTCCAAGGAAATCAAAAACAAAACCTCCCCCCCCCCTATTTTCCAAATCGGCCGTCACAGTAAATGCTTACTATTTCGAACAGTAAGTCTGTCTGAATGGAGCTGGCCGAGAAGAAGCAGTATTTATGGAGTATTTTCACAGGCAGTCGACTTAATAAACCGCCTGTTAAAAGTAATTTCCACAGACGATTCCTTACGTGGACCGCCTGTGGAAATGGATCGGTCCTCTCCATTTCCACAGGCGGTTCCTTACGTGGACCGCCTGTGGAAATTACTTTTCACAGGCGGTCCTCGACCGCACGGGGCCGCAGCCACTTTCTCAAGCGGTTTTTCCTACGAACCGCCTGTACAAATCAATCCTAGGTGTCTCGAAAAATAGGTTTTGTAGTAGTGATTACAAGGTATTTTTCTTACAAAAAAACTCTCACCTATTACAAAGGCTAAGCTCTCTTCTCTCATTTCCTCTAAAACCCTAGCGTACAAACTCAAATAGCTACCTCAAACCTCTCCTATAGCTCTACCCCTTTATTTATAGGCATAAGGAGGTTACTTGGCTCTTAAGTTTCATTGTTCCCAAAATACCCCTCAGTTCCAACGGTCTCCTACCTACCACCGAGAAATTTTTGTCCATTTTTCGCTCCGTCCATCGAACGGTCGTGGCTTCTTCATGGCATAGCTTTGTCTCGATGCAAGCTATGTGATGATGCCATGTGCACTCCATCCTTCCACGGTTTTGAGGCTAAACCACGAAACTGCCTTGCACGCTTCTCAAAGCATGACTCACCACCACTTGCTTACACCTTAAGCAAGCATGCCGATGTCAACGCGTGTACTCTGTCTTGCGATCTTGACTGCCAGCAAGTCTCTCCCGCTCCTGATCCCTTGGGCTGTCTTGTCACTTGCACCGACATCCCCTTCGCTTGACTTTGTTAACACGTCATCTTCATCCATCTTCTCATGCTTTACTTGTCCACCATATGCACCACCCTTGACTCCACCTCGCCTCCTTGATCATCCGGCACCAAGCACCCCACTTGGTCCCAATCATCCCGTCGTCGACAGCCAAGTTGAATACATCACCTTCACAACATAAGAAAAGCAAACATGCATCTCCAAACCATCTCCAGTTAGTCAAAATTAAAATCTCTGCTAAAGACTCATCCTAAACAAATCATTAACGCTGGATGATCGGGTGTATACTCCTCCTGAGTGTCAGACCATTCAGCGTGTTTAATGCACTGAACCGACCATTTTGTAACATCTTTGCAAGAAATTCTCCGGTGAACTCTCTGGCATTAATAGAACTCACCACTGGACCATCCGGTGTATACATTCTCACCAGACTACCTATTTGCACCCTCTATGAAAAAATTAGTCTGACGTCCATTTCACCTCATCTTCAGACCATCCGACGTGTACATTCTTGCCATAACCCATATTGCAATCTCTCTGCAAGAAATAGTCCGGCGTTCACTTCACTTATTTAATCCTGACTTCAACAATTAACCAGAATACTATTCTGGTAGCCCCGACACATGTTTTGTGTCCAAAATCGGAACACATGGCTTTCCAATGTTTAACATCATAACACAACATTAGATTACAAGTTCTTAAGCATTTATCAAGTAATTACAATTTATAGCAAAACAGAGCTAGGAGGAGATAAAAACCAACTCAACTCCAAACCAACAAAACAAACTATGCAGCGGAAACAAACATTAAAGACAACAAAAGATGGATGAAGCCATATGCCCTTAAGCAAAAATGCGACCTCCGAGTAGTTGCCTACTCATGTCCGCCACCACCCTCGGCAGGTATGAAGTAGCTAAAGACCAACTCCTCCTCACCGATAGCACCAGAAATAGCAGCGTGAGTACAAAGATATTCACAAGACTTAATCTATAATAGACACTTATAAATAGCCCAACTCCAAGGATCATAGATTTGGATATTAGCAAGAAAAGGCCACATGGTTAAGTAAACTTCATATGCAAAAGCAAATTTGACATAAACATGTGTGAGCATCTATACTTGACCAACATGACATCTAACCCATAAGCCTCAACTGAACATATATGTAAATCGAACCATAAGAATAATATATGTAAAGCACCATCTCAACCACCTCAATCTACATTCATAACTCTACAAGCATGCTCATGACTGAGAACGTGGTATTTCAAAATATTTTTACACCCTGCACGGGGTACTCCTTTACCTACACGACTTGAGGACTATACGACTTGCATGACCACACAGGTCCATTCAAGAAGGTACTCATGTCAACATTTTCCAATAAACCCTAACTGTTTGATCATGCACCGATAGGTGCAGGAGTCATCTAGAACTATTCCCGGAGCAAAATTGATACCCTAACTGGCCTCATGCTTGACACCATTGACCCACACGCCAAAAAGCCACATCTACAAAGCTTATCATTCACATATGCGACATATAGTAAGCATGAAAAGTGCTAAAGTCAACTGTAACAATGATCGAGGCTTAAACGATACAAGTAGTCTACGTTGTCCGGGTCTCTCTCCCGACTTACCCAGGGAAACTCCACATCTAGGAAGGACAAGCACACTTAACACCACCCACATCTCGTCTCATCCTCACCACTCATCTAACCAATACTATCAACCCATCATTATGATCATTGTGCAAGTAATTAAAGCCTATGCTCGCAAACGATGAAACATTTCACCGCTCGACTTCTACCGAGGACCTAAGCACTTGCTAAGCATTACGAATGACATTTTAAGTTAGATAACACAATATTAAACCCAAACTACAAGGATACGGATCAACAATTATTCAAGATAGGAAAATTAGTGCATCAACATAGGTTCTACCCATCATAAATCCGACATCGACTCAAACTCATACATAATATACATAAAGCGTAATTTATCATATATGACATATATGATCCAAATTAATGGGAGAAGTATGCTTAGATGTTTGCCTTGCTGCTCGGGTGACCGCCTAATGCTACCCACGCAACACTCGCAAAATTCCAAGAGATTGGCGTCGCCTTCAACCATGGACGGGTCACGCGCCGATTCTTCAATCACTAAACAAGAATGCATGCAATGATGGGCATGAATGAAGTATAACAAAGTATGCCATAATATGCATATGATGAAATGCCATAAACTATGCTTATAATGCAAGAAAACATATTTTCTTGACAACACTAATCATAACATGAATTGTCCAAGATGTTTCATAATTTTAGGACATGTTATTAGTTAACTGTGATCTAATCAAGACAAAATGCATTTAATTAATTAATTAATTATCAAAAGTATTTCCTTGAGTTCTAGTATTTTAACATATAGTTCATACTCGTATGAGGTAACACAACTGATTTCATAATTTTTGGAGTTCATATGAACCAATTATGAAATTTACAAGCTATCAGAACAAAAGAAAAGGTGTCATGAACAGTAACTTCAGAGTCTCCGGATTTTTCTCTGGACTTTCCGGACAATGGAATCTCTAGAAAATTCTCTGGAAACTCTGGATTTATCTGGACCCTTCGGATTTTATCTATACTTTTTGGATTTCTGCAGAAAGCAGTTCTTGGCGGGGAAAAATTGCCGATTTGATTTGCGAGCCTCTCGCACCAAAGGGGAACATGTTTGAGAGAGTTTATAGAGACTAGAATTAATTTAATAACCTAGCAACTCGATTCCTAACTCAAATGTCAAATGTTACTTGAATCCTCTAAATTGCTTCGAAGCTCAAGAATTCAAGAACTTCAGAACCCTACCTCAAAATTTGAAATCAAACCATCTAAACAGTGGATTCTTGCCATGGATGTCTAGGGAACTTACGCAAGGATCCTTGCTGAGGTTGGTGTTCGTCGGATGACGAAGAAAACAGAGGAAATCGCTTGGGGAAAAGGAAGAACGCTGGTTCTCCTCGTTCTTCAACTAAGAACACCAAAGACATTAAAAGCAGCTCGAATCCATTGGGAAAATGAAAATGAATTGGATGGATGGGAAGCTCATGAGCTAGGGAATGTGTGGATAGCACATGCATACTTCGGCTTCGATTCTTGAGGGAGAAGTCTGAGGGAGAAGAGAGAGCTTAAGAGGGGAGTGAGAGGGGGAGCTTCTCTCCTTGTCTTGGCCAGTTGAGGGAGAGAGGGAGCACGGGAGTGTAGTTAGGGGGGGGGGGGAGAGAGAGTGGGCTGCTACCCAAGTGGAGAGAAGGAGAGAGTGGTTGGCCCACTCCAGTGAGGCCTACGTACTAGAGAAAGAGTCTATTTTAACTACGAATTCTATTCTTTTCTCTCGTGATTTTCTTTCTTTCATTCATTTGACTCAAAAGGAAGTGCTCCAGCATTCAAAAATGAAATTACATAAAATTAAGTATAATGCTTAAGAATTATGATTAAGCTTAATTACATGATTACAGATTTAGGACGTGACAAGAGGGCACATTGGTCGTTTGAGGTAGGACTGTAAGTTGTGAGGAAGGGAAAGTACCTATGTTGCACTTAGTAGAGTTGATGTTATAATCATTTCATAAGGCATGTTAAGTTTATAGGCAGTACATGAATATTTTAGAATGATCGTATACCGTACATGCCATCATGTCTGTTGTAAGTCCAATTAAAATTGCCATGTTCAACCATCCTTTTTTGATAATTCCGCATATCAAAATATCTCAAAAATATCAAATGGAGACGAACTTTTAAATACTTTGAAAACACCAAATGGCGACGAACGGACATTCTAACTCTGGTGCAAACCGAATTGAACATGATGAAACCCTAAACTCAGCATCTAACAAACCCTAGGAAGATTTCGCCCATCCAATGAGCAATATGAAGATGTAGCCCTGTGATTGGGCGAGACAAGGTGTCACCCGTTAGATGGCGGCATTTTCCGCGCCATGTCATGCGGCCGCCACGCTGGCCTGCCATGTTAAGGTGTCACCTGCTGGAAGTTGTCGCCTTTCTAACGGACAATATAGGTTAGAGTTGCAATTTTTTAAAACAAAAGTGTAGTTTTGCAAATATCAAAAATATATTCTCTCCGTTTTTAAATACTTAATGCTTTGGCTAAAATCCAATCAAACTTTAAAACTTTGACCGTTAATAGCTTTTAAAATATAGTTATAATATCTAATAAAAATATAATATTGTTAAAGTATTTTTTAAGATAAATTTACACCTATAATTTTTATATTTTCAAACTAAATATTTAAAAATATTGATGGTTAAAATTTTAAAAGTCTGATCAAATCTTGATCAAAATGTGAAGTATTTAAAAGTATCTATAAGAAAATTCTCATGTTGATGACCCACTGCCCAAGCTTACATGTTGTCGTCTGTGACGTAAGCTCTTACATTTTTACTCTCACGTATGCGGTGACGTCCATGCTACTGCCCACTCGACACTCTATATAGCTCGGAGCCTCGGACAGCTCTCCAAGGAAAGACCATACTGCGGACCGGCCGCTTCCAAGAACAGCTGCGAGCATCTCGCCTCGGCCGGCCATGTTTGCCGCTCCGGTGTCTGTGCCCCGCATGAAGCTGGGCTCGCAGGGGCTGGAGGTCTCCGCGCAGGGCCTCGGCTGCATGGGCATGTCCGCCTTCTACGGCCCGCCAAAGCCCGAGCCCGACATGATTGCGCTCATCCACCACGCCATCGCCGCTGGCGTCACCCTGCTCGACACCTCCGACATGTACGGCCCCCACACCAACGAGATCCTCGTCGGCAAGGTCAGT